>NC_133623.1:87373352-88064602 GCF_048593235.1 Sminthopsis crassicaudata
AAGGACTATCACAGGGCAAAGTGATGAGCCCTGGGTGGGCTTTCAGAAGGGAAACCTAGGGGCAAAGAATTGGAACCTGAGTAGAGGCCATCGCTTGGGGGGTGCTGAGTAAGTCAGGGTATCTGAAAGTGATGGAATAATCGTGCTCTATAAAAATGGTGGAGGGTGAGTCCTGTCTCCACCCTGTTCTTAGGCGCCATGCTTACTGTGTTTTATTTTACTCTTAGAGTAATAGGATGCACTTTTCTCTGAGGGCAGAGACTGTTTCCTCTACATTTCTGACCTAGCACTCAGAGGAGTGTGGAAGGCTTTTGTAAATGGCTTTTTAGATCCATTTAATGGCACTGAGAATTATTTTGGTGACATCTGAGGGTCAAAAATAAAATTACACTAAAGAATATATCACGCTCTTTTAGGTCTTCTGGGGGTCATCATGGACATCGTGGACTTTAGCAATTTTGGTGTCTTGTTGTTGTAATGGACCAGAATTCTGAAGAAATGTACTTGAAACAAGAATTCTTACAACAAGATGTTAACTCAGTGGAATTGATAAGACAGTGGTTATCTAGTTTAGCATGTGAATTCTCTAGTTCAGTATGATTGATTTAATCTTACAACAAATAATGGTTCTCTAGTGATAGAATGATTGGTTTATACTCAGCATACTGTAATGATGTAATTGTAATAGAGCATATAAACTGAGGACAAAGTCAGCCACAGACATTCCATCTTGGACCGTCCTCTGGTGGCTCTCCTGCCTCCTGCATTTCCTCCACTGAAACCAAGACCCATTTTGGAGGGCCTCCAGAAAGCTAGTCAAGCCCCAGGCGAAGGAGAAAGATTGTAAAGGAAATAATAAAGACTTTGGACTTTATTCCTGAATAATCACTGATTATTCTGTTGAACCAAGGCTAGTCCTGAGACCTCCAGAATGTTAACCAGAACATTACATCTTGCACACAAAGCAAATACTGCATTCGTTAGTTTTATTCATTTACTTTTAAATATTTCTTCCCAGGTACATATAAAATATTTTTCTAATACTTGTTTTCCAAATTTTGAGCTCCTTCCTTCCTCTTTATATCCACCAGCCACATTAGAGGACCCATGTGAAATTGTGTAAAAAATTTCCATAAAAATCACGTTGTTAAAAAAACCCAAAACCACACAGTTCCTTCCTCCACCAATTAAAAAAATACAATCCTCAAGAAAAAAAATACACTGCAGTGTGTATTCATACATCATTAGTTGCTTCTCTGGGTGTGGATAGAATTTTTGATTGTTTTCAATCCTTCATCACACAAAAAATTTCAGATCTAAACAATACTCATGGTTAAGCCAAGCTAATATAATAAAAATGACAATTCTGCCTAAGTTGGTCTACCTGTTCAGTTCCATAGCAATCAAACTGTCAAAACATCATTTTACAGAACTTGAAAAAATAATAACCAAATTAGTTTTAATTTGGAAGAACAAAAGCACAAGAATATCAAGGGAATTAATGAAAAAAATATAAAGGATGATGGCTAACTGGTAGCAAACCTAAAACTATATTATAAAGCAGCAGTTATCAAAATCATTTGGCACTTGCTAAGAAATAGACTGGTGGATCAGTGAAATAATAGGTTAGGTACACACGACACAATAATCAAGGCCTATAGCAATATAGTATTTGCTAAACTCTCAAACTTCACTTCTGGAATAAGAACTCAGTATATGACAAAAATTGCTTGGAAAACTGTAAACTAATATGTGAAAAACTTGGCATAGGCCTACATCTCACACCCTATATTAAAATAAAGTCAAAATGCACACATGATTTGGGGATAAAGGATGATGCCATAAACAAATTTGGAGAACAAGGGATAATTTACCTACCAGATCTTTAGAGAAGGGAGGAACTTATAACCAAAGAAGTAGAAAACATTATGAATGGTTAAAAGGAAAAATTTGATTATGTTACATTTAAAAGGTTTTGCATAAACAAAATCAATAGAAACAAAATTAAAAGAGTAGTACAAAGCTGGGAAAACATCTTCACAGCCAGGATTTCTCATAAAGGTCTCATTTCTAAAATATATGAAGAACTGTATCAAATTTATAAGAAAACAAATCATTCCCTAATTGATAAATGGTCAAAGCATATGGACAATTTTCAGATGACAAAATTAAAGCCATGTATACTTACATGAAAAAGGCTCTAAACCACTATTGATTAGAGAAATACAAATTAAAACAACTTTGATTTACCATATTGTATATCCCTCAAAGTACTCTTAGATCATTGTATTGCTGTGAACAGCAAAACTCATTCACAACTTATCATCGTACAACTTTGCTGTAACTATGCACACAATAAATTTCATTGTGCTTGAGTTCAGGGAGGACTTTTCAACATTTTTTTCTGAGAGAATCCTGCACATAATTTCTTACAGAACAATAATATTCCTTCCAAAATGCTACCAACAATTATTCAATAATTCCGTAATTAATGGGCAACCTTTCAAGTTCCAAATCTGTGCCCTGAGAAAAGAGCTGTTATAAATGTTTTTATACATGTAGGTTTTTTTTAAAACCCCTTTTGCAATTCATGCCTAGTGGTGGTATTTTCAGGTCAATATATGTGCATGATTTTATAACCCTGCAGACATAGATTATATCTTTTGATCATTTATGAATTGTAGAATGCCTCTTTTTTTTTTAAATAAATTTGACTCAGTTTCCTATACCTTTGAGAAATGAGACCTTCATCAGAACAACATGCTTCAAAATTCTTTTCATACTTACTATTGGTAACTGTATTTCTACCCTATTTATTCTATTTTCTTTTTTCTTTTACCCTGTCCCTTCTCAAAAATATTTTGTTTTTAACCAGGCCCTTGCACAATAGTGCCCTATTTTGTATCACCTGCCCTGCTTCTCTTAGTCCCTTCCACTCCTACTTCCCTGCAGGATAAGATAGATTTCTATATGCTTTTTGAATGTGTATATTATATTTTTTTGAGCGTATTCTTATGAGAGCAAGATTCATTCACTTCTCTCTCTCTCTCCTCCATTGTAAAAGCTTTTATTTTGCCTCTTTTATGGTTGATAATTTACAGCTTTCAAACTCTTCCTTCCTTTGTATCCCAGTGCATTGTTCTCTCACCTCTCGATTTTATTTTTTAAAAATATATTAGACCTTCATATTCATATCACACCTGTGCCCTCTGTCTGTGTATACTCCTTCTAACTGCTTTAAGAATGCAAAAGTTCTTATGAGTTACAAATATCATCTTTCCATGTAGGAATGCAAACAGATAAAACTTATGATTTCCCTTACCTGATTTACTTTCATATGTATCTACTGAGTCCTGAATTTGAAAATCAACTTTTTTATTATCCATCTCTGGTCTTTTCATTATGAATGCCTGAACATGTCCTATTTCATTGAATGCCCACTTTTTCTCCTGATGGATCATACTCAGTCATGCTGGGTAGGTGATTATTGGCTGTAATCATAGCTCCATTCCTCTCTAGGATACCATATCTCATTACCTGTGATCTTTAATGTAGAAGCTGCTAATCTTGTGTTATCCTGACTGTGACTCCATTACACTTGAATTGTTTCTTTCTGGATGCTTGTGATATTTTCTCTTTGATGTGGAAGTTCTGGAATTTGGCTATAATATTCCTGGGTGTTTTCATCTTGGGATCTCTTTCAGGATGTGATTGATGGATTCTTTCAATTTCTATTTGACTCTGTGGTTCTAGAATATCAGGACAATTTTCTCAATTTTTTTGAAAGATGATGTACAGGCTCTTTCTCTGATTATGGCTTTCAGATAGATCAATAATTTTAAACTTGTATCTCCTGGATCTCCTTTCTAGGCCAGTTGTTTTTCCAGTGAGACATTTTCCTTTCCCCCCTATTTTTTCATTGTTTGGTGTAGCAAATTGTCGTCTCCAGAAGCTGCTGGATCGCTCTCTGGGAAGAGATCTGCTGTGTCTACTCAAATCTCTCAGACAGATTCTTCTTCCTGTAGTGAACCATTGTCTCCAGGTAGTTGCTGTTAACTCTTGTCCAGAGAAGTGACTTCCCTTCCTGCAGAGAGCCGACTTCCCTTCCTGCAGAGAGCTGCGTCAAGCCTGATGTAATGCAAAGTCTTCTCCTTGAATCTCCTCCAGCTCTTATCCTTCTCCATGTAGACTCACTTTCCAGGCCCACTGTTGCTTTTTATCCTCCCAGAGAATGGGCGTGGGATAATGCAAGGGCTTCTGGGAAGAACCACTTCAGCCAATGAGCTTGCTCCTTCTATCAAGTCAACCTGAGTTCTCACCTTGTAATTGTCCAGAAAACTTGAATTCTCACCTTGTCACTGTCCAGACAACCTGAGTTCTCACTTAGTAATCCTAACATCTCCCCCTTTCTTTTGATTTAGAACATAGGACAGTCATGACCTTGAAACATAAATCCATCAATATGGGAAGTATTACAGATAATTACATAAATGACCTTGAAACATAAATCCATCAATATGGGAAGTATTACAGATATTGGCCCCACGTTGGGCGCCAATTGTAGCGAGCTGTCGTCTCCAGAAGCTGCCGGGTCACTCTCTGGGAAGAGATCTGCTGTGTCTTCTACTCAAATCTCTCCGACAGATTCTTCTTCCTGTAACGAACCGTTGTCTCCAGGTTCCAGACATGTCCTTGCTATGGATTTCCAATCATTCGGGGTTAGGACTTCATAAGACAAACCATCTAGTAACATTTTGACATAAGCTGATGTAGCCCCATAAAGGGTACAACCTTTTTTCAAATCCTTAATTTTATTCAAATCTAAAGGTGCATATCTTCTCCTTTTTTTACCTACAGAGTCAATCTCTTCAATCACAGGATATACATGTATAAAATCACTTATATCCTGTCCTTCTCTCTTAGCTTTAACCAATGCTTTTTCTAATCTTGTCATAGGCTTAGGCTGCTTCACAGGCAATTCTGTTTGTGTTTCTGCCTCTTCCCCTCTTTCTTCCTCCATCTCTGAAGGTGGGGTTGATGTGGGCCTGTCAATAATCTGTTCTCTGGCAGGGTTGAAGCTTCTTCAAGAGAATCATACCATAATTCCTCATTTAAATCCTCTTGGTCTAGGGAAAGATCTTGATCTTTCCTTTTTTCCTCACACTTCCTCCTCTGTTCATTTTTAGAACTTTTCCTTCTCCTACAACTTGCTTGATAGTTTAAGGCTAATTGAACTATGTTGTAGATATAAAATACTTCTGCAGAAATTGAACGAGGCCCATTTTTTGCTTGAAATTCTTTCATTTCATATCCCACTAGCTTCCATTTATCTACATCTATCTTTTCTTCCTCTAAGAACCAAGGGGATGTGCGTCTTAATGCAGCCAAGAGTTTAGCAATCTGTACCCAGGTTACAAGTAAACTCTGCTCCTCAATTATCTTGATTATACTCTCTATAGTACCACTCCTGAATGGGGGTGGAGCTGAGGTTGCTTCTGGGGCTGGGGTTGAGTCGGCTGAGGTCCAGGGATTGAATATAGATAACATCTGCCCCATTTCAGCTATAAGAGATTCCTGGTTTAGCCCTTAACAAGTTAAGTTCCTTATTTATCTATTAACACGCTCACTTAATCTTTTAACAAAGTTTCCTCGTTACTCACGGTTCTGGGTCAGAGAGACTGAGATCTGGATGGGAGGCTTTTCCACTGGAATCAGGATTGTGTCGGTCCCTGTTCGGGCGCCAAATTGCAAAGGTCTGGTCTAGCTCCTCTTGTCAGAATAAGCAAAAGTCCTTGCCCCACGTTGGGCGCCAAATGTAGCGAGCTGTCGTCTCCAGAAGCTGCTGGATCGCTCTCTGGGAAGAGATCTGCTGTGTCTACTCAAATCTCTCAGACAGATTCTTCTTCCTGTAGTGAACCATTGTCTCCAGGTAGTTGCTGTTAACTCTTGTCCAGAGAAGTGACTTCCCTTCCTGCAGAGAGCTGACTTCCCTTCCTGCAGAGAGCTGCGTCAAGCCTGATGTAATGCAAAGTCTTCTCCTTGAATCTCCTCCAGCTCTTATCCTTCTCCATGTAGACTCACTTTCCAGGCCCACTGTTGCTTTTTATCCTCCCAGAGAATGGGCGTGGGATAATGCAAGGGCTTCTGGGAAGAACCACTTCAGCCAATGAGCTTGCTCCTTCTATCAAGTCAACCTGAGTTCTCACCTTGTAATTGTCCAGAAAACTTGAATTCTCACCTTGTCACTGTCCAGACAACCTGAGTTCTCACTTAGTAATCCTAACATCTTGGGATTTGTTTTATTGTATCTTGATTTCACATAAGGTCATTAGCTTGCATTTGCTCAATTCTAATTTTTAAGGAATCATTTTTCTCAGTGAGCTTCTGTACCTCCTTTCCCATTTGGCCAGTTTTACTTCTTAAGGCATTCTTTTGTTGATTAGCTTTTTGTGTTTCCTTTTGCATCACTCTGATTTCTCTTCCCTCTTCTCTCTTACTTGGTTTTCAAAATCCCTTTTGAGTTCCTTTATAGCATCAGTCCGATTCTTATTTTTCTTGGAGGCTTTGGATGTAGGAGCTTTGATTTTGTTATCATTGAGTATGTAATTTGATCTTCCTTGTCACCACAGTAACTTTCTATGGTCATAGATTTTTCTTTGGTTTGTTCATCTCCCTAGGCCATTTCACAACTTTTAGCTCTTTGATAAAGTAGGACTGTTTCCAGGGTTGAGGGTGCAATCCCTTAAGCTTCAGGGGTTTGGGGGAGTTGTTTTCAGAGATCCTTCTAGGGACCTATACTATGAGCCAGCACCGCCACCCAGATGTGAGTATGGACAAAGCAGCAGAGTTTTGCCACAGTACCAGCAAAGAGGCCCCTGTAATCTGCATCTGACCAGCTGTCTATCACCCCTCGACACCTGTGAGCTGAGACCTCTTGAAGCCTATGCTCTTGTTGTTGGGGTCCTAGCACAGAACTGCTGTGATTGCTGTTAAAGCTCCATCCTTGGTTGAGGTTCCACTCATACCCCAGGAAACCAAACATTGCTTGCTGAGGTGTCTTTGGCCTCTGTGGGCCGAGGGGCCTGGAGATGGCTGCCACTTCCTGGGTTCCTGGGGCAGGTCTGTGGTGGAACAACCTGCACCTGACATTGCTTCCCTGATGCACTCTGATGCAATAGACTCCTCCTCCCCACCTTCCCAGCCTCCTCAAGCTGGACAATTGTCCAAGTCCATCTTTTTGTGGGGTCGGATGCTCTCAATGTGTTGGGGTCATTATTTAAAGGTGTGGCAGGCTCTGGGAGAGAACGCTGGTGAGTCCCTATCTTCACGCCTCCATCTTGGCTCCACCTGCAGAATATCGCATTCTAATGAAAGTTTGAAGCCAGAGAGGAGTACATTACATATACAAGGGAGGTCCGTGTCTTGTTGCCATTCCTCTTTAAGCCAGCCATCTCATAGCAAAGGCCTCTTGTTTCAAATAAAACCCTAAATTTATGAAATGGGGGGTACTGAATTCCTTCTGTGTCAATGGGCATTCAGACTGCATCATCCACATCCCGGGTATCTCCCCTGGTTTCTGTCCCATCAGAAGTCATCTGATACAGGTGAAGACTCCCAGCAGTGAAGGAGAAGCCCAAACAGAGCGGCCTGGGTAGAGTCCTTCCTCCAGGCTGCTAGAAGCGGCTGAGGCTCATGATGAAGCCATGTTCTCAGCAGGAGGAGCTGAAGACTTTTAGCCACACAAGCCACAAACACTAACTCGACTCTAACATGGAGAGGTCATTTTGGTCCTCTTCAAGCAGGAAGGAGAACAACCCAAGCCCACCTCCTCAGCCCTGTACCTGCCTCCTCCCCATCAACTGCTGACCTGTCACAGTTGCTTTTCACCAGTCAGGGACTCCTCCTTTTCCAAAGATTTGGTGTTTGCTCTTGGGGGTCATCAATTTAGCGATCCTCAGCCAGTCTAACTAATCCATTGATGATTCATTACCCAGAAACTCTGTCTCTCAGGCTTTCATTGCCCCTGAACCCCGTGCTCCTCCCCTCTCCTTCTGGAGCACTCCATTCTGAACCCAGCCATCTTTGTCCCTCAGGCACTGCCAGCATTCTCAAATGTGTGGTGTGTGCCCGTGGCCTTACTTCTTTCTCCACTAAGACCTTGCTTAAAGGCATGCAGAGGAATATAGACGTGGTGCTGAAAGGATCGCAGAGGTTCTGAAATGAAACTTTCTCATCTTATGATCTGGGAAAGGAAGCTCCGAGGCCCTAAGTGACCTTCCCAGGGCCACACAAGGCATCAGAGACAGAGGCAGAACTTGCACCTGGGCCTCTTGGGCTCCCAGTCCAAGCTCCTTCCCTCTGTCACAAAATGGCCTCCTTACCCTACCTCACTTCCTCTTTCTGTGGCCAGGTAAAGATGCTGTCATCAAAAAGCACCAAAAAGTCTAAGTTGGTGACTCTGAGGTGAGGGGAAGCGGGAAGCACCAAAGAGCAAACTCAGTGAGTTCTGGAGCCGAGCTGAGACAACACTTCTGGTGCTCCTCCCTTCATCCTCTCCTTCCTCTTCTCATTCTCTCCCTTTCCCTCTCCACAGAACCAAGCCCTATGCTGGACAGGCAGTCAGGGCGCAATTGGGTTTTTTCTAGAGCAACTGACTTAAAAACCAATGACCTTGGAGCTGATTCTTCATGTTTCCCTTGGCCATCATCTCCTCAGCGCTTTCTCAAGTTCTTTTTTTAGCCTAAGAAGTCTTACCTAATTGTTGCAAGTCCTCCACAAAAACAAAGTTCTTGCAGATTTTCCTATTCTGTTCTCTGTCAGACCTTGGGAGGAAAAGCAGAACAGAATACTCTGTGGACATTCACATCAGCTCTTCTAAGCATAGCAGGCTCACTGTCCAGGGCTCTGGGGTGTTTGGAGATGGGTTACCCTGCAGGAAAGGACAACGGGGCTCATGCGGTCCATTATTCTGCTTCCTTACTTAGCACAGTAGCTGCAGAAAGAAGGAGCTTTTCTGTGTTGCCATGGTCCCGGACCCTGATTTATAGACAATCCGTCTTTTTGCTCTTTGTGACAGGACTTGATACACGGATGCCTGGGGTAATCCTCAGATAGGTGGAGCTGGGTGAGAAGGAGATGAGAAAGTCCCCTCAGACCCTGGTAGACAGAAGTTTTCCGGAGACTTCCAGGGTGGTGGAGTGGCCACGTCCCCTTAGACCCCTTCTGCTGCAGAACTATTATTGCCTTCTCTTGTTCCCATGATAGGATGCCCACAGATTTACATCACCTTTGGTGCTAAATGATGGTTTTATACCTTTTATTACCTCATAAAGTAAGCTGTGTGTAAATCCTTTCAGAGCTCTCATGTCAGTCTTATGTAGACAGGAAGACACAGAAATCAGTTCAGGTCAGTAAGGATCTAGTGAGTGCTCAGCAGAAGAATTGTTCCACTTAGGGGGTGTTACGTTTTCTTTAAAATGGAAAAGTCACTCCTTTGCTTTCCTTATACCTCCAGTCTCAACACTTTTAGAGAGATGAGAGGAGTTTAGTAATACGAGAGAACAGACGGCAGCAGGACGTAGTGGATACAGAACTGAACTTTATGTCGGGAAAACCCGGGTTCGAATGTGCCCCAGACATTTCTGAGCTGTGCCCCCTCACAAAATCACCGGACCTCTGAGATTTGCAGTTTACTCCTCTGTAAAAGTGGGTCCTTGAGACTTCTTTCATCCCTAAATCTGGGGTCCTGGAATGATGGCCAGAGAGGGAACTGAGGCAACAGATATACACTATATAAGCTTGGCAGTGCCAGAAAGAGAGAGAAAGAGGGAGACAGACAGACAGACAGACAGGCACAGATAGACAGAGACAGAGACAGAGAGAAATGAAGAGAGGGAAAGAGACCAGAGAGAAACATGGCTTTGTTCAGATGGAGCACAACAGTGGGAGACAGATGGCAATCACTTAACATCTGGAAGTAGTGGAGCTAGACTGCAATCCCAGCCCCGCTACTTAGCACATTGACTACAGCTGTAGCCACACTTACTGATTTCATAAACTCCCAGGTTTTCTTTTCAATTTACTAACCCTGCTCACCAAAGCCTTTACCTGCATGCCTCATTGGATAAGGGCCAAGTCTCTCTCTGATTTCATATAACTTTCATAAATTGCCTTCAAAACTATTACCCTTTTCTGAATTTGTTTTCTCTGAATATTGCTCTTGTGAGTGATTTGTGCCAATATTTTATTGAATGAAGTAAAGTAAGGGTGTGAAAGTGAGGGTGAAAGCAAATCAGTGTGTCTCCACAATTATAAGTTCTTGTCATATAGCAGATGCTCTTGAAATCATGAGGAGTTGAATAGGTAATTTCAATACTGATGATTTGCCCTCCTTTCCTATGTACATTGAAGGAATTCATTACTCACATCCTGTCACAAATTCAGGACTTCATTTATTGCCCTTCTTTGCCATTTAAACTGGAGTAAACTGTCTCACAGGTTAAAATAAATAAAATTAACCTGTGGAATTCATCTAAGTGTAATATTAATAAATTACACAATGGGATATCCTTAAAAGTGGACTTTGGAAGCATTTTTCCATGTCCTAAATTTTAAAGTACATTGCAGTGTCCTGTTTGGACACAAGATGTCAGTGAAAGAAGACATGTAACATTCCTCAAAGGCAGGTAATTGCTGAACAAACTTTTATTGTGCACCTACTTTTAATTTTATTCAATTCAGTAGACATGTATTGATCGCCAGGCCCGTTGTGCCAGTCATAAGGGATTTCTGGAAATGAAGAGTGATGTGAAATCAAAAATAATGATGCAATTACAGTAAAACACTTGAAAGAGAACAGTATATAACTAACAAAGTAGGATATAGCTAAAATGTCAAGAGCTTTAAAAGCTTTAAAACTGGAGGCTCTGTTTAATTCCAGGTGTACAGGGGAGATATTGGAGTTTCTAGAATGGATTTATTGACCCAAGTCTAAATATTTCAGAAATTGCAGAGATCACATGTCAGTGAAAGAGTGTGCTATGTTCTTGAAGGTCAATTAATTGATTAGTGAGCATTCATTAGATGCCTACTTTGTAGGAGTCATGGGAGACAGCCTTTGCAGTGATATGTAGATGAGTAATGAAGTCTCATGTGTGAGGAAGAGGAAGCAGGCAAACCTTGCTCAATAGAGCTCCTGAAGGACTATGGCCCCCTCGTATCTCTCCAGACGTCTTGCACTTCAGGCTTTGGAGCAGTGACATTGGTACCTTGGATATCCCCCAAACAGGACACTCCATCTCTCAGCTTCCGGCATTTTCTTGGCTCTCCAGAATAGTTGGAGTAATTTACACTTCCACCAACAATGCACAATTTACCCATATACCCTGCTGTTGGAGTCCAGCTCCAGTGAAAAGCAAATGTGAATACTGGAGGCGAAGCAGAAAATATGCTTCGCAGTCTTCATTTATTAGTCCGAAATGCCATTCTTATATATATCCCTTTAGACTAGTGTTACAACTTCAGCTACTTTCTCTTGACATCATTATTCCACCAGGATTAATGCATATTTCATTCTTTGACATTTCAGTATCCACCCCAGCTGTCAACACCAAGATACTTATTCACACAAAATTTGAAATAGCCTAGTTGCTTTTATTTTTAATAAAGTATTTTTTTATTTTCAAAACATATGCATGGATAATTTTTCAACATTAACCCTTGTGAAACCTTGTATTCCATTCCCCCCCTCCTTTAGATGGCAAGTAATCCAATACATGTTAAATGTGGTAAAATATATGTTAAATCCAATGTATGCATACATTATAAAATTATCTTGCTGCACAAGAAAAATCAAATGAAAAAGGAAAAATAATGAGAAGGAAAATAAAACAGAAGCAAACAACAAATAAAGTGAGAATGCTATGTTGTGATCCACACTCAGTTTCCACAGTCCTCTCTCTGGGTGTAGATGGCTCTCATCACAAGATCATTGGCAGTAGCATCAATCATCTCATTCTTGGAAAGAATCACATTCATCAGAATTGATCATCATATAATCTTGCTGTTGCTGTGTATAATGATCTCCTGGTTGTGCTCATTTCACTCAGCATCAGTTCATGTGAGTCTCTCCAGGCCTTTCTGAAATCGTCCTGCTGATCATTTCTCATAGAACAATAATATTCCATAACATTCATATACCATAACTTATTCAGCCATTCTCCAACTGATGGGCATCCACTCAGTTTCCAGTTTCTGGCCACTACAAAGAGGGCTGCCACAAACATTTTTGCACATACAGGTCCCTTTGCCTTCTTTACTATCTCTTTGGGATATAAGCCCAGGAATAACACTGCTGGATCAAAGAGTATGCACAGTTTGATAACTTTTGGGGCATAGTTCCAATTTAACAGCTTAGTTGTGATGCTCATCAGCATCAACAGAATTGTCAATAACTGCAATGTTTTGTCTGTACCAAGGTATTTGTCCAAGCAGAGTAGCAAATAGCATAAATCATCATACTAATGTATTTACCTCAAGTAGGTCCTAAATTCATTGTCAAGGAGTAAATAGTATAGTTTAAATGCTTTGCTTTCTGTTGGCATGCATACTCTTAAATTTACCCAGAGTATATCTTTCAAAGACAGAAGAGATGGTAAGCCAGTACGGGCGTAGACTTACTGGCCCTCTACATCTGTTACAAGAGATGGTGAACTAATATGGGCATAGGACCCACTGGCCTTCTACACCCTCTAATTTTTATTATTTTCCTTTTCTGTCATATTGGCTAATCTAATAGGTATGAGCTGGTACCTCTGAATTGTTAGGATTAGCATTTCTCAAATCAATAATATTTTAGAGCATTTTTTCTATGACTATAGACAGCTTTGAATTCTTCAACTGAAAACATCCTGTTCTTATCCTTTGACCACTTATCCACTGGGGAATGATGACATTCTTATTAATTTGACTCAGTTCTCTATATGTGTGAGAAATGAGGATTTTAGCAGAGATATTTTCTATAAAATTGTTTCTCAGTTTTCTGTTTTCCTTCTAATCATGTTTGCATTGGTTTTGTTTGTGCAAAAACCTTTTCATTGATTTTCATCAAAATGACCCATTTTATATTATATAATGTTCTTTGTCTCTCGTTGGATCCTGAATTCTTCCCTACTTCACAGATCTGGGAACTAAACTATAGCAGGCTCTCCTAATTAGCTTATGCTGTCAAATGTTATATCGAAATCATGTACCCATTTTGAATGTCTGTTGGTGTACAGTGTAGATAATAGGGCTATACCTATTTTCTGTCACACTATTTTCAAAGTTTTTACAGAATATTTTGTCCATCAGAAAGTTCTTGTCATTTATCAAACACTTGATTACTATGATCATTTACTCTTGTATCTTGTGTACCTAATCTATTCCACTGATCCTCTATAGTTCTTAACCAGTAACACGTAGTTTTGATATTACCACTTTATATTACAGTTTGAGATTTGATACGATTATTCCACCTGTCTTTTTGGGTTTTTTTCCATTAATTCCTTTAATAAATGCTCTTGAACTTTTGTTTTTTCAGTTAATTTTGTTATGATTTTTTCCAACGTTATTAAAATAGTTTTTGGTAAGTTAATATAGCACTTAAGTAGATATACTTCAGTATGAATATTTAAGGCTGAATTGTAATTTTTTTTACATTGTCTCAACCTATCCATGAGCAATTGATATTGTTCCAACTGCTTCCATCTGACTTTATTTGTGTGAAAAGTATATTGTTTTCATATAATTCCAGAGTTTGTCCTGCCAGGTATACTCGCAAGAATTTTATAATATCTGCAGTTATTATAAATGTGATTTTTTTCTTTCTCTTGCTGTTGGGCTTTGCTGGTTACATATAGAAATATTAATGTTTTACATGAGTTTATTTTGTATCTTAAAATTGTGCTAAAGTTGTTCATTATTTCAACTAGCTATTGGTTTATTCCCTCTGATACTCTAGGTATACCATCTGCAGAGTGAGTTTTGTTTCATCATTTCCTATTCTAATTCCTTCAATTTATTTTTCTTCGCTTATTATTAGAGCTAACGTCTCTAGTACAATATTGAACAAAAACATGATGATGAGCATCCTTACTTTTTTTCTGATCTTATCCCCATTATACATATTGCTTGATGATGGTTTTAGATATTTTAAAGAAAGCCCATTTATTCCTTTCTGCCCTAGTGCTGTTCTTAAAAGGGTTAGGGTTAGGGTGGGGAAGGGGTCTTTAGGTCACACACTGTGACAGTTAGGAGACTCCTTATGTAACAATATGGAGCTTCTCTTATCCTAACCCCATCAAAGAAGTTACTCCCTTTCTTAAGCAAGAGCAGTTATTAATCGAATCAATCAATAAGCAACAAAATAAAAATAGGTTTGTACCTGTTTTGTGGAATCAGTCAACAGCACTGCTTTAAGTGATTTAGTTATGCCTTTAGGAAATTATATGAAAGCTGTAATGCCACAGAAACTGAGGCGAGATAGAGGTTAGAGAGCTATAAATTAATTTATTGGAGAGTAAGTCAGTTGACTGGATTGGACTCTCTTCTCCAAGTATTCAGTCTCGAATGTGGGGTATAGAGATTCTTTATAGGGAGTCAGAAACAGTGACATAATGGGGAGGCACCAGAGATGGAAAGATTATCTGATAATCTGATGGGGAAAGGTATCTGATATTCTAATAGATTGGGATGGGGAGCAGCATCTGATATTCTAAAATATAAGATCTTGTATCCTTATCAATTATTGTGGTGATCAAGAGGGAAGGGTGGTAACATAGCCTGAGGTTTGGGGCAGAATGACTGTGGTAGGGCAGTTCAAGGAGACTGTGGCATTATAAGTTAGGAGGAATCCCAGCAAAAAGACAGAAATTCCTTGTGTTTGGAAATGGAAAGGAAGGAGGAAAGTCAAAGTAAGCTGAGCCAAGAAGTGGTAGAACAAATTTAACCAGGAACAGGAGAAAGAGACAATAGGACTGAGCTCTGGCAGAGAAGGAGAATATCAAAAATGGACACTGAACATCTCAGGAGATCCATGCTGGTGGCAGCAGTGTACCCGTCTACTCGATCCCCAAGGTTTCAAGAAGAGGAATGCTCCTTCCCCAACTTCCCCCTTTATACCTGTCCAGTCATAGACACTGTAGTAATCTGCAAAGGATTCTAGTAATTTCAATTTTGTCTCAACCACAAAGAGGCCAGGGATAACACAGAGACAGAAATGACAGTTTATAGAGAGTCAACCCCTGCCTACATGCTAGGCAATTTCCTAACCCAAAATATTTCATTGAAAAGAAATTCCTTAAGGCTGCACAAGAGGGAACCATGCAGACTGAGGCAGGGCATTATATGATCACTTTCATAATGAGCTCATGGTTATAAAGTGAGCTGACACTCAGAGATCACAGAATGTCGGAGCTAAAAGGAATGTTTCAAACCAGAATGTCACTGCACCAGGGGCACCTCTGACTGGATACACACACACACACACACACACACACACACACACACACACTAACACATATATGTTTGTGTATATCCAATATAGTCTGACTATACTGGCCACACTACAAGGGTCTTCAACATACAGACGGAGATGGGAGGGTCTTCAGAACAATGAATATCACTGCTAGAAGTTTTGTTTGCTTAAATTAACATATTGTATGGTAGAAATCTTACCAGTTGAGGAACTGGGACTGAGATCTTCTATTGTTATAGTTGCCAGACAAATTTAATTTTTTAAAGCTAAGGCCAAACTCTTCTTCCCACCACCTGTGTTGTGGCAAAACCTTATGTGTGTGGAGGGCAAATGTAGATCTTTAGTAATACCTGAATTAAAAAAGCAAAAAGGAATTCTTCCCTTGCCAGGTAGCACAAATGAACTTATAAAACTTCAAAAGAGCTTACGTCCTGCCACCGTATGAGTGACAACGACTACCTGGATTGGTTCAATTTCTTTAAACTATGGTTGAGTTGAGTCATTTGAGAAATATAAATGTGAAAGCATAAACACTAATTGAAGCTCCTGTATCAAAAAGCCCAAACATTGGGCACCAAGATGCTTTCCCTGGCCTGTTGAAAGGGCAGGGAGTTGGGTGATGTTCTTATAACTTTTCGAGCAGAAATCAAGATTAAGTCAGCCAGCACACTTTTGGTGAAATATAACCTTTGTAGGGACAAGTTATAATGTCCAACATGGAAGAGCAGCTGGTTTCGATCCCTGGTTTCCCTTGTGACTGATTGTTGCCAAGGATCCCTGGAATCCTGAGTTGAGGACATTCAGTCTGCCTCTTTATCAGGAGTCCATTATGGTTCCATGGTGAGAGGAAGAGGAGAGGCTTCTTCAGAGCTTTCTCCTGGACTGTCAGGTGGGAGCAGAACTAAATCACCAAGGGCTATAAACTATCAGGACATACCCACATGTGTACATACAGGCACTGTGTATATTGTACTTCTTCACAGAAAACAAAGATGCAGAGATAGAGAAAGGCAGAGGCAGAGCCTGAGAAATTTAATGATGACTCCAGAATAGTTTGCATAAGAATACCTATAAAGCAAGCAGCTGTTGTGATGAGACATGCATCAGGGAAGGGAACAAACATCATACTGGGCACTCAGATGACCTCACTGATCTCCTCCTAGCCAGGGGAGAAGTAACTGACTTGCAACGAGTTGTTGAGAGGGCCACACAGGTACTAAGCCTCAGAAACTGCATTTGAACCCAAATCCTTTGACTCTAGGGCAGCCAAAGCTCTTTCAAGAAAACAATTTGGCCTCCCAGAGTAGTTTTTTATCTCAAAGTCATGGTTTCCCCAGGGGATAGCAGAATCGGCTTTTAATAGTTCACAAAGTAACAGTGAAGGACTTTAAGCTTGCATGTGACCAATCAGGCTAATGATATGATAAATAAAGGACAGCCTTTATTTTTACCTGGTGAAAAATGCAAAGTACAAAGGAGTGGTACCTGATCACAGTGCCTGCCATACACGTAGCTCATGTTTATTGGATTGGCTGGGTCCTCAAAAGGTAAGAAAATATTCCTTTCCTCTTCAGTGATCTCTTTGTCCCCAGGATCCATTAATTCCCTTTGGATCAGAAGTATCTACCTGTCTCCCTTTGTTGAAATCCACCTTCCACTTTATTACTCTCCTGAAATCTCTACATTAGCATGATGATGCTTGGGAGTTGCTCAGTGATGGTGAGGGGGACAGCTATCTTTACCCAAATTAAAATCAGAGGCTCTCAAAGTAAAAAGAAAAAAAAATCATGATCTAGCGAGAAAGGGCAACTCCCAACCTACAAGGTGTCAGGAGAGGAGTGTAAAGCGCAAACTGGAAAACACAGGTTATATACCCGCTAACCAGAAACCCCCACCCATCCCTTTTGACTTTTTTTCCCCCACTGGCTGGGAAATTCTAATTTATCCAGAAGCCAGAAACAAAGAATATTAGTCCATTTAGTGTGTTAGTTACTTAAACCCTAATGAAAAGGTGTGTGTTGGGGAACAGGACAGAAATGATAGTTTATATAAGAGAATTGACCATCTGTAGCTTTTAGCCACAGCTCAACTGGTTATGGGAGAGTGTCAAGTCACCTTTAGGGCATAGATCAATGCCACATTCTTATGAGAGGTCTTCACACAGTTTATCCCATTCAGTGGGAATCTAGTCCTAGAAGTGAATATAAATATACTTTCCCCTGTGAACTTCACCTGTCTTCTACGGAATGCTATGTTTACACCTGAAGTTGCTATGCAACTCTAGGCTATTAATCAGGGATGTTTGGAAATCCATCATTTCAATGTAAATCCATGATTTCCCTTGTGAGATTATATCAATTTGCTAAGTTAATTTGTTTACAAATTGTTATATTCTTTGCATTCTGGAATAGTGCATTTCAAACTCTCAGCTATTTTAAGGAAAACGGTGAATGCCCTGTGTATACCTAAATGTAGCTCTTTGCTATTTCAATCCTTTAATTTCATGCTGTTATCAATGTATTTTTTATCTGTTTATATGGATTTTGAATGTATTGTTGCTAGAACATTTCATTTTGGTGAGTCCTTTCTGGGGATGATCTACAAATTCTTTGCATTTCTTCTTTGCATTCTGGTTCTAAGAGATCTAGATTGTTTATTTGTTTGACTTATTGAAATATTATATCTACACACTTTTGCATGACATAACTTTTAGGATGTCTGATAATTCCTAAGTTTTCACTCCTTCATCCTTTTGTTCTGTGTTACATTATAATTTATTTCTTTTTTTAAAAAAGTTTTCATTGTTTTTTTTTTTGATTTATCATCCATCACAATAGTTATCCTATATTTCCCATGCCTTCTATCTCCCAGAGAACTATTTGATAGGAACAATAGTATTTGTTAAAGAGTAAAAATAATTCAGTACAACTGATTGTAAAATTGAAAAATGTCTGAAAACACCCGCAATTTATAAAATCTGTTGACCTCTTCTCACCAATGGGTAGAATGGGGGTGTGTTCTCAAATCACTTTAAATCGTGCTTAATCAGTATGATTTTGTGATATTTACTTTTGAATTTTCATGTTTTTCATTTCGTTCGTTTTGGTTACTGTCAAAGTTTTTTTGACTCTGTTGATGTCACTCTGCATCAGTTCAAATAGAACTTTCTGGCATATTCATCTGGCACATCACTCTTTACCATATAATAATATTCTATTACATTAATGTATCATAAATATGTTTCTCCATCACCCATAAGCATTTAGTTATTTCCATTTGTTAACTATTCAACAAAATTCCTTGCTATAAATGATTTAGGGAATATGGTGTCTTTCTTGTTATCATGACTTCCTTTGGGATAGGCCAAGTTTGAAAGCAAAATGGAATTTCTGATTCTAAGGGTTTGGATATTTTATTCACCCTATTTCACAATTCTAAATTGCTTTATGAAATAGTTCTACCATTTCACATTTCTACCAGTGCTTCACATGCCCATCCTTCAAGAATCTCTTCAGTATAGTCTGTTGTCATTTCCTCCAATTTGCAGGCAGTAACCTCAGGATTGTTTTGATTTGCACATGTGAATTATGACAGCACAATATATAGACTACATCGAAAACATAACGAGTAGAACTAGTAAACTGAAATCTGCCCAGAAATGGATGACATTCTAAAAGAAGAGAAGTGAGGACCAACAATATTTAAAGAAAACATTCTCAGTAGACAAGAAACACCTCAAAGATAAAATGCATAGAGATGATGACCAGGACCAAAAATCTTAGAAGTGTAATGCAGGAAGTTATACCAGAAAATTCCAGACACATTCCAAAGACAGCTAGTGAAATACCAATTAACAAAAGGCATAGATGACTTCTAGGAAGGAAACACTAAAGGTGCAATTCACTTAAGTAAAATAGGATACAAGTGGCTCTATCTTACTTTGGAGCTAGGAATCAGCTAAGCAGGGGAAAGATTTAGCCTTGATGGGAATGCTCATGTTCAGTAAGCTCATGAATATGGATTTCTTTTCTTCTGGGAAGAGTGAGGACCCATTTGAATGGTCATGGGATGCTTGTGGTAGAAGGTGGATATAACAAAAGGCAAATATATAATAGGTGAACCGGGAAATTGTGCACTTAACAGTAAGCTGTCAATGGGGAAACAGAGGAAGAACTTGGCAGCAGGGACAGGTATAAAAGGGGTTGAACTTGCTTCTCTAAGTGTGCTTTTACTATGGCCACTCACTTCTACAATTGTGTAAAGACTTTTTACTTCACACCTCCCAAGTTCAGTGAAGTTATTTCACATCAAAAGGACCCACATATACAAAAATGTTTCTAGCAACTTTCTTTGTTGTGGCAGAGAATTGGAAATTGCTGAGATGCTCATTAATTGGTCAGTGGCTGAAACAGATTGTGGTATGAAAATGTCATGAAATACTGTTTTTTCATAAGAAATGAGGAACAGATGGATTTCAGAACAATCTGGAAAGACTTACATGAATTGATGCTGTGTGTAGTGAGCAGAACCATGAGATCATTATGCACAGTTACAGCAGTATTGTAGAGATGATCAACTTTGAGAGACTCTGAACTTCTCAGAAATACAATGGTCTAAGATCGTTTCCAAACACTCATGATAGAAAATATTACCCATAACCAGAGAAACATCTATTGAGTCTAAATACACATTAAAACATAGTATTTTCACTTTTTGAGTTTTTTTTGTTGTTCTCACCTGTTTTCCTTTCATTGATTCTTCTTTCACATCATAACTAATATAGAAATAGGTCTAAGGTGATTAGACATATATACAGACATATATAATCTATATTAATCTATATAAGATTGATTTCCATCTTGGGACGGAGAGAGGAAGGGGAGAGGATGGGAAAAAATTTAAAAATTGTAAAGCAAAAATGTTGAAAACTTGTATGTATGTGTTTGTAAATAGTCAAATAAAAAATCCCGTGATTACCATTCAAAGTCTTTCACAAACTCTTTTTTTGCTTCTTTTTATTCTGGTTATTTAATTCTGCCCTAGCTTGCCGCACCTCTGTTCAATGGAATTTTCCTTCCCACTAACTAAATGAGGCTTCCATCTTTCTCATTTCTGATTCAAGCTTAAAATCCTTTGTCCTTTCTTTGTAGAAATACAAGAATTATGTTTTAGAAAGAATTCTGACTGCCATGGAATCAAAGGACTTAGGTTCAAATGCTACTTTTGATGCTTAAAACCTGTGTGACCTGGGGAATGACGTGACCTTATTTCTTCTCCCTTGGCCTGGAGGAAATCAGTGAGGTCACCAGAGTGCCTGGGATGATGTGTATTTCCTTTCCTGATGAATGCATCATAGCAACAGCAGCTTGCCTTATTTATGGGTCTTACTCATACTCTTCTGCAGTCATCTTTATTTTTCTTGCTCTGCCTCTGGCTCTGCCTGTCTCTGTTGCTGCATCTCTAGTTCTCTTTGTTTTATTCTCTGTCCACATAAAATAACCAGAGTGTCTGTGTCTTCCCTATGTGAGTATTTCCAGCCTCTCTGGTGATTTAGCTCTACTCCCAGGTAAAAAACAGGAAAAAGCTGGGAAGAAACCTTCTCATGCTCCTAACATAGGAATCATAATGGAGGTCTGAAGAGGAGATAGCCTGAATGCTAGGTACTCAGGATTCCAGTTATCCTTCACAACCACCAGTCACCACAACAACTAATGATTAGAACAAGTTGTTCCAGCCTTACTGGAAGGAAGCTCAATTATTTTGCCTTTAGAAAGAGAGTATCATTCACCAAAGGTAGGGTGGATTACTTGATCTAGATTTTCACTGGAAATACACACCAAATGTGAGGTTCTCTTTAAATAAGCCTAGGACAAGCATCCTGGTGCCCAGTCTTGGGCTTTTGGGCACAGAGAGGTTTTATGCCTGTACATCTTTTCACATTTATGTTGATTAATTGATTCAGCTCAGCAATAACTTGCAATGATTGAGACAAATCAGTGAACACCAGTCTCTCAAACAATTGCAGGGGGTAAGCTGTGACTTACTTAGGATCCTTTATGTTTTCTAAGAAGGGAAAATGTATTCTTTTTGTTTGATTGTTCAGTAATCTCCAGGTATAGGTGGACCACATTTGCCCCCTACAGATCCCAGACTCTGCCCAAGGTCAGATGGTGGAAGGAACAGTTTGATCATAATTAGCTTTGAAAGATGCAGGATCTTGAACAAAGTTAGTGATTGACTTCACCTCAGTTCCATTCCCTAACTGGGAAGGTCTGTAGCACTAATTGTATGAGTTTAGTCAAATATTCTTCTAACTGGGGCAGTGTCATGAAGACCCTCCCAGATCTCATATCTCTATGCTGAGGATCGTTCTAGTGTGGCCACTCTACATATAGTTAGATGGGATGTTGCAACAGTGACATTCTGGGTCCCAAAGTCTTTTTAAGCACTGGCATTTTGTGGTGTTGACAGGACCCTCCAAACCTGAGATATGATCTAATTTATTTAATTAAAAGAGATAAGGAAGGAAACTATACCTTGCTAAAGGGTAGCAAAGATAATGAAGCAATATCAATACAAAACATATATGCACCAAGTGGTATAGCATCTAAATTCCTAAATGAGAAGTTAAAAGAGCTGCAAGAAGAAATAGACAGCAAAATTATAATAGTGGGAGATCTCAACCTTGCACTCAGAATTAGATAAATCTAACTACAAAACAAATTTTAAAAGATGTTAAAGAGGTAAATAGAATATTAGAAAAGTTAGGTATGATAAATCATTGGAAAAAACTGAATGGAGATAGAAAGAAGTACACTTTCTTCTCAGCAGTTCATGGAACCTATACAAAAATTGACCATATATTAGGACATAAAGACCTCAAAATTAAATGCAGAAAGGCAGAAATAGTAAATGCATTCTTTTCAGATCACGGTACAATAAAAACTACATTCAACAAAAAGCTAGAGGAAATAGACAAAAAAATAATTGGAAACCAAATAGTCTCATCCTAAAGAATGAATGAGTGAAACAACAAATCATAGACACCATTAATAATTTCACCCAAGAGAATGAAAACAATGAGACAACATACCGAAATGTGTGGTATGCAACCAAAGCAGTAATAAGGGAAAATTTTATATCTTTAGAGGCTTACTTGAATAAAATAGAGAAAGAGAAGATCAATGAATTGGACTTGCAACTTAGAAAGGTAGAAAAAGAGCAAATTAAAAACCCCCAATCAAATGCTAAACTTGAAATTCTAAACTTAAAAGGAGAAATTGATAAAATTGAAAGTAAAAAAAAAAGATTGAATTAATAAATAAAAGTAAGAGTAGGTTTTATGAAAAAACCAACAAAATAGATAAACCTTTGGTAAATCTGATTAGAAAAAGAAAAGAAGAAAATCAAATTGTTAGTCTTAAAAATGAAAAGGAAGAACTTTCCACCAATGAAGAGGAAATTAGAGCAATAATTAGGAATTATATTGCCCAACTTTGTGCCAATAAATTTAAAAACCTAAGTGAAATGGAGTAATACCTACAAAAATATAGGCAACCCAAATTAACAGAGGAGGAAGTAAATTGCTTAAATAGTCCCATTTTAGAAAAAAAAGAAATAGAACAAGCTATTAATCAACTCCCTAAGAAAAAATCCCCAGGACCAGATAGATTGACATGTGAATTCTACCAAACATTTAAAGAACAATTAACTGCAGTGTTATATAAACTATATGAAAAATTAGGGAATGAAGGAGTCTTATCAAATTTCTTTTATGACACAGACATTGTACTGATACCTAAACCAGGTAGGTTGAAAACAAAGAAAATTATAGACTAATCTCCCTAATGAATATTGATGCAAAAATCTTAAATAAAATATTAGCAAAAGGATTACAGAAAATCATCCCCAGGATAATACACCATGACCAAGTAGGATTTATACCAGGAATGCAAGGCTGGTTCAATATTAGGAAAACTATTAGCATAATCGACTATATCAATAACCAAATTAACATACACCATATGATCATCTCAAGAGATGCAGAAAAATCATTTGACAAAATGCAACATCCATTCCTATTAAAAACACTAGAGAGTTTAGGAATAAAGTTCCTTAAAATAGTCAGTAGCATCTATTTAAAACCATCAGTAAGCATTATATGAAATGGGAATAAACTGGAACAATTCCCAGTAAAATCAGGAGTGAAGCAAGGTTGCTCATTATCACCATTACCATTCAATGTTGTATTAGAAATGCTAGCTTTGGCAATAAGAGTTGAGAAAGGAATTAGAATAGGTAATGAAAAAACCAAATTATCACTTTTTGCAGATGATATGATAGTATACTTAGAGAACCCCAAAGATTCTACAAAAAAGCGATAAGAAATAATCCACAACTTTAGAAAATTTGCAGGATACAAAATAAATCCACATAAATCATCAGCATTCTTTTATATCACTAACAAAATCCAACAGCTAGAGATACAAAGAGAAATTCCATTTAAAATAACTGCCATTACTATAAAATATTTGGGAATCTATCTGCCAAGGGAAAGTCAGGAACTATATGAGCAAAGCTACAAAACAATTTCCACACTAATAAAGACAGATCTAATCAATTGGAAAAATATTAAGCACTCTTGGATATGTCGAGTGAATATCATAAAGATGACAATTCTATCTAAACTAATCTATTTCTTTAGTGCTATACCAGTCAGACTCCCAAAAACCTATTTTAATGTCTTAGAAAAAATAATAACAACATTCATCTGGAAGAATAAAAGGTCAAGACTTTTTAAGGAACTAATGAAAAAACAAAAACAAAAAAAAAACAAAACAAAACAAAAAAAAAACATCCAATGAAGGTGGCCTAGCTGTATCAGATCTAAAACTATATTATAAAGCAGTGGTCACCAAAACCATTTGGTATTGGCTGAGAAATAGACTAGTTGATCAGTGGAATAGGTTAGGTTCACAGGACAAAATACTCAATAACTATAACAATCTAGTGTTTGACAAACCCAAAGATTCCATCTTTTGGGATAAGAATTCACTGTTTGACAAAAAGTGCTGGGAAAAGTTGAAAATAGTATGGCAGAAATTAGGCATTGACCCACATTTCACATTGTAATCCAAGATAAGATCAAATGGGTTCATGATCTAGACATAAAGAATGATATTCTAAATAAATTAGAAGAACATAGTACAGTTTACCTCTCAGACCTGTGGAAGAGGAAGGAATTTGTGACCAAAGATGAACTAGAGCTCATTATTGATCACAAAATAGAAAATTTTGATTAGAAAGCTTTTGTGCAAACAAAACTAATGCAGACAAGATTAGAAGGGAAGCAATAAACTGAGAAAATATTTTTACAGTCAAAGGCTCTGATAAAGTCCTCAATTCTAAAACATATAGAAATTGACTCTAATTTATAAGAAGTCAAACCATTCTCCAATTGATAACTAGTCAAAGGATATGAACAATTTTCAGATGAAGAAATTGAAACTATTTCTACTCATATGAAAAAGTGTTGCAAATAATTGTTGATCAGAGAAATGCTAATTAAAACAACTCTGAGATACCACTGCCCACCTCTCAGATTGGCTAGGATGACAGGAAAAGATAATGATGAATGTTGGAGGGGATATGGGAAAATTGGGACACTATGATACATTGTTGGTGGAACTGTGAATACATTCAGCCATTCAGGAGAAATTTGGAACTATACTCAAAAAGTTGCCAAACTGTGCATAGCCTTTGACTCAGCATTGTTGCTACTGGGCTTGTATCCCAAAGAGATCTTAAAGAAGGGAAAGGGACCTGTATGTGCAAAAATGTTTGTGGCAGCCCTCTTTGTAGTGGCCAGAAACAGGAAACTATGTGGATGCCTGTTAGGTTCTTACTAAGTGCTAAGTCAGTACTTAACAATTCTCTAGTTCACATCTTTAGTTCAAACAAGCAATTTCATTGGTTGAAGTAAATTTCCCACAAGCCCCTAGAGTACACCGAAGCCCATTCTCTGGGAGGATAAAAGGAGAAGTTAGAGTCTGGAAAGTCAGTTCTGGATTGGGCAGAGAAGGATTACAATTGAGAGACAACAGGACCTTCACAATTTGGCGCCCGAACAGGGACCCTCAGACCGACAAGATCCTGATTCCAGTGGAAAAGCCTCTGATCCAGATCTCAGTGGAAAAGCCTCTCTGACCCAGAAGCGTAACAAGGAAACTTTGTTAAAGAGCTAACGTAGAATTTCAGTGAAATGGGGCAAATGCCTTCTGTTCAAGAAAAATGTTTAGAGAACATTATCAAGGTTATAAAAAGCCAAGGATTGATTATAATTTTGGAGGAGATTACTGAACTTTTAAAAACTGTGCAGATCATATGTCCTTGTTTTTCTCTGGAAAAAGAATTGGATCCAGATGAGTGGAAATTAGTAGGAGAGCAATTAGGTAAACACTACAATTCCAAACCAAACTTAATTTCCAAAGATATACTGCATGCCTACAATTTAATCCAAATGGCTTTAAAAATTGTTAGACTAAAGGAGCCAGAGGAGAAAGATCCAACTAAACTAGGTGAAGAGGATGAATCAGATAACAATGGAGTTAAGTACAATTATGAGCAACAG
Organism: Sminthopsis crassicaudata; assembly: GCF_048593235.1. Classification (NCBI taxonomy): domain Eukaryota; kingdom Metazoa; phylum Chordata; class Mammalia; order Dasyuromorphia; family Dasyuridae; genus Sminthopsis; species Sminthopsis crassicaudata. The sequence continues at coordinate 87,399,497 of NC_133623.1, forward strand.
GAGCATTTCCCATCTCCTTCCTCAATTAACCCTTCAGGGGTGGAGCAAGAAGGAGGAGGGGAAGAGGCAGAAATACAAACAGAATCGCTTGTTAAGCAGCCTATGACAAGATTAGAAAAAGCATTGGTTAAAGCTAAGTGAGAAGGACAGGATATAAGTGATTTTATACATGCATATCCTGTGATTGAAGGGGTTGACTTTGTAGGTCAAAAAAGGAGAAAAGATACACCTTTAGATTTGAATAAAATTAAAGATTTGAAAAAAGGTTGTAGCCTTTATGGGGCTACATCAACTTATGTTAAAATGTTACTAGATGGTTTGTCTTGTGAAGTCCTAACCCAGAATGACTGGAAATCCATATCAAGGACATGTTTAGAACCTGGACAAAATCCGTTGTGGTTTGCAGAGTTTCATGAATTATGTAAGATCCAAATCAGATGGAATTTGGAAATAGGAGTTAACACACAATTCACTTTTGAGCAATTAGCTGGTGAAGGTCGGTATGTAGAGAATTCAGAACAGATTAATTACCCCATGACAGTGTATGAGCAAATTACTAAGGCTTCAATAAAAGCTTGGGGTTCCCTCCCCAGACAGAAAGCTCAGGGAGAGGCTTTCACTAAAATAGAGCAAGGTCCCAATGAACCTTTTGCGGATTTTGTGGGACGTCTGCAAACTGCTGTCAAAAGAACTATTGGACAAAATGCAGCTACAGAAATAATGACCAAACATCTGGCTAAGGAAAATGCCAATGAGATTTGCAAAAGAATTATATGGGGATTAGACAAAGATGCTATCAGATCATAAGACTATGTGCTATAGTGGGAACAAATGCTTTTTACACCTAGACTATGATGAACATGGAAAGACAGTGTCCCTCCTGGCAAGGGATTTCTAGAGAAATTCGTCGATGTTTCCAATGTGGAAAAATTGGACATCTAATAGCTCAATGTAGATATGGAGATAGAGTGAGAAGACAGGGTGAAAGAAGACCTAAAACTCCATGTCCAAAATATCATAAAGGCTTTTCACTTGGCCTCAGAATGCAGATTGACCCAGGGAAATGAGAAGTGGGGTTCAGCTCCAAGATATCAATTAAAGGATAGGTGGGGCATGATTGCAACTGAAGTTACACCCAAAGAGCCTTTAGAAGGTCAGGACTCTGATGTGATCTATCAGCTGAAAAGCAATCACATGGAAGAAAGGGACTGATCAGTCAGCCAAAAGGCAATCAGATTGCAAAAATGGATTACACGTGGGGAGAATACAGGCCTTTTAAACCAACAGGGATGTGTCCAGTGCAAACAACCCCAATGCAATTGCCAGATGATGAGAAGAGATTTAGAAAGTGGTAAATAGAAGGAAATCAGATAGGTTAACTGACTGGGAGAGAGGATTTTCTTGTATTTTAACAGACAGAAGGAAACAGATGAAGAAGGAAACAGATAGGTGGCAACAAGCACCTGGAGAGAGACAGAAAAAGAGAAAAACCTCAAAACAAAGGAGAAGATCTAAGAAACATCTGACACTGAAATAGCATGGCTGATAAAGAGACTGTTAAAGATTCTCTAACACAAGATAAGACTGTTAAAGAATTTTAAAACCAGCAGGAATCATTGGATTTCCTAACACAAGATGAGACTAATGGACTTATGGATATTTATAAATTCTCAATTTATAATTATTTGATCATGTTACTTGTTACATACTTCTAGCATGTGTTATGTTACTATGTTACTATGTGTTTATATAATTTATGTAATTATGTGTAATACCTCCCATATTGATGGATTGATGTTTCAAGGTCATGACCACCCCTTTCAAAAGAAAGGGGGAGATGTTAGGGTCTTACTAAGTGCTAAATTGGTACTTAACAATTCTCTAGTTCACACCTTTAGTTCAAACAAGCAATTTCATTGGTTGAATTAAATTTCCCACAAGCCCCTGGAGTACATCCAAGCCCATTCTCTGGGAGGATATAAGGAGAAGTTAGAGCCTGGAAAGTCAGTTCTGGATTGGGTCAAGGAGAAGACGTCCCATGGATTCGCAAGTCCAGCAATCCCATACTTTTGGAGGGGAAGAAGAAGACAGAGAAAAAGATTCACAGAGAAAAGAAACCTCCTCCCAGAGAAGGATTACAATTGAGAGACAACAGAACATTACAGATGCCCATCAACGGGAGAATGGCTGAATAAATTGTGGTATATGAATGTTATGGAATATTATTGTTCTGTAAGAAATGACCAGTAGGATGATTTCAGAAAGACCTGGAGAGACTTACATGAACTGATGCTGAGTGAAATGAGCAGGATCTGGAGATCATTATACACTTCAACAACAATACTATATGATGATCAATTGTGATGGAAGTGGCTATCCTCAACAATGAGATGAAGCAAATCAGGTCCAATTGCTCAATAATGAAGAAAACTAGCTACACCTAGTGAAAGAACTATGGGAAATGACTGTGGAGCACAACATAGCATTTCCCCTCCTTCTGTTATTGTCTCCTTGCATTTTTGCTTTTCTTTTCAGGTTATTTTTACTTTCTTTCTAAATCCTATTTTTCCTGTGCAACAAGATAACTGTATAAATATGTATACATATATTGCACTTAACATATACTTTAACATATTTAACATGTATTGGTCTACCTGCCATTTAGGGGCAGGGATGGGGGCAAGGAAGAGAAAAGTTGGAAGAGAAAATTTTGCAAGAGTCAATGCTGAAAAATTACCCATGTATATGTCTTGTAAATAAAAAGCTATAATAGAAAAAGCCTAATCTTTTTTTTTCCTGTGAATTAGGCAGAATACCTCTGCCTAAGGTAAAAAAAAATTCAAAGAAAAAGGGGTTAAAATTAAAATAACACCTTTCAGATTCTCAAAAGTTTTGTGAGCAAAACATCTTAGCACAGTTTCAAAATTTGGGGACAAAATTGATTAAGGAATTGGAAAATAATCAAAACAACAATTAGGAAAATAGCAATTTTTACCAACCCTTCTTTGAATTCTGTCTTGTCTGAAGTATCTTTTTAAATACCCCAGATGGGAGTAAGTGTGGAAAGCTTCAATAGTGGGAGACTCAAAGGCTTGCATGAAAATTGTTGTCCAATGCAGCTTGGAGGAATGCTGATGGATGGGAGTCAAGCTCCATGGTCACCATTCCCAGAATACTATCTCCAGTCATCCCAGTTACATGAGGTTCTGTCCAGCAACTTCTTTGGAAGAATCTGGGTGCCCCTGGAAATACTCAGCATGGCAGCATGGAGTACACTCAACTTCTCTTTTTTGGTAAACTCACCTTTCTCTATTTCAATTGCAAAAATGTGTTAGCTATGTAATTTATGGCTAATTAATTCATATCTGCCCACTTTTTTGATTTTAAAAATTTACTAGTATTGATTGTTACTAAATAAAAAATAAATTCTATGTGCATGTTAATTGCTTTATTAAATAAAGTTGCTTCTTATTTTGATAACTCTATGGGTTTTTAGATGTCACCAATATATAATATCAATGTTGAAATAAATAATTTGTGTGTGTGTGACCTGCCTTGGTGATGTAATCACACCTGCCCAGCCTGTGCATGGCTTGATATTTCCAAGCTATATTTTCCCAGGCATTCTGGCCTGCTCAATCTGCATCCAGGTGCAGTAATTGTTGTCATTCTGCTCTGGCACAAACCCTTAATTCAGTCTGCTCATTGGCCGGCAGAGGCTGGGAAGCTTTGGGAGCAAAGATATTATGGGAATGTATCTGCAGGAACAATAAGCCTCCTATCTGCCCAGATGGGAAGAGAGAAAGATTGTCTGAGAATGTTAAAGTTTCTCCTTGGGCCCAACTTTTACATGGTACCTTCATACACTCATTTATCTATTTTTTGTTTTTATTTTTTTATTTCCTTAGTGTTAGATTCTTACTAAGTGCTAATGAGATAATGAGATATTGTGTTTTTACTAATTAGCACTTAGTAAAAACCCAATATCTCATTATGTCATTAGCACTTAGTAAGAACCTAACATCTCATTATCTCATTAGCACTTAGTAAGAACCTAACACCTTAGTAGCATTGTGACTAGAAAGCATTTAAGGGTACAGTTAATGATAATAAACATCTTTTCTTCTTTTGACTTCACTTTAGAAGAACACTGGTGTCTTTTTGTCTTTCTTTCTCTCACTTTTCATGATCTCTGTGAGAGCCAGAACAGCTGGTCTGATTTCTGGCATATTCATGGGTTGTGCATTCCACAGGTGTGTGTAAATTATACTAAGCAAATTCTATTAAATTTAGGCCTCACTAGGCCTAGGAACGTAGTGTATAGAATCGCTTTCTCTTTCCTCCTCCTTCCCTTCTTCCCTGACTGGGAAAAGGGATAAGAGGGAGAGAAAGAAAATATACATAATTCAGTATAATTTGTTATCTGAGATATGTTGATAAAAGTAATTTTTAAAGGAGCTTTAATCAAAGCCCACAAAAAGAATATATAAATTGTAATCTATTTGCACTAAATTTAGGAAAACAGAAAAGCAGTTCACAGCTACCTAAAAATTGCCAAAAAATCAGCCTGCTTTTGAGTAATCTAGAGTCAGACTTCTCAGGGCCCAGAAACGGAAAAAAAAAAATTACATCTTAACTCTTTTCTGGTTCACAAAAGGAAAAAAGATTTGTATAAATTGGAAAATATCCAAAAGGCAATTCATTCTGTCTAGAACATTTAACTGATATTTAGGAAATTTCATGAACTAAACTTAAATAAATCTCAAAAATCTCTTTTAGCGCAACTAAAAATATGTGTGTGTGTGTGTGTGTGTGTGTGTGTGTGTGTGTGTGTGTGTGTGTGTGTGTTGTCATGTGTTATCTCTAAATAAAAAAAAATATTTAAGGGAATGGAAATCATCCCTTAGAACTATTCAGCTCAGCATTTTGGAGACTGAATAGATTTGTCAACTATTAAGAAGGTGAAGTTTATTTGGCCTTGCTTATCCTGCTTCATATTATTTTGTAAATGCAATTTAAGGAATTAGATATGTTTCACTGTCGCTAGAAAATTAATAGAAAATTACAACAAAAAGTATTTAGTTATTCACAGGAAAAAATTAAAAACTGTTAAATAAGTTATTTGGAGCTATTGTCATTATGTTAAACCTAAATCTGATAATTATTGTATATAGCATAGTGCACAAAATACTATGAATTGTGGGGGTTGGGCAAAAAACAGCTCAGCTCTTTCTCTGGGGCACTGCATAACTTTTTAATTTTAAGCTTGTCAGTTTTCTTAATATTCAGGATAAGTAAGGGCACCAGTCGTGAGTGATGAGCCTTTTTAGGAGATATAGCAATATATATTACGATGAAAGTATCTACAAAAATTCCATAAGTTCATTTAATGATCAATCCTTTGTATCACGATGAGTTTTTAACATACAAAAAATTGTTTAATTTAAACAATCTTTTATGTGTCCAAATTTTGGTAAACTTTTTTTTTAAGTTTATCTAGCTCTAAGTTGCAATTAGTAGAATTTGCTATTGGAGATGAAACCTATTGGCACTGCAACTGATTTATTCTTTTTTGAATTTTAAATTTGATTGCCTGCTCGTTAGATCAGTAACACACCACTTGAGAGAATTTTCATAAGCTACTCAGAGAAATATGACCCTATACAGACAGGAGTTTGTATCAGGACAAGAGTTGGGAGCTTCTGCTCAAAGTGAGATCTTTCTGACTCACTTTCGCAGTTTTGTTTTTTGTTTCCCATTTGATCATTTCTGAGTCTGATAAAGTAAAACTATTATAATTGGATACCAATCTAAAACTAAGGAAGCATTCTTTTAACAGGCTCCCAGACTGAAGCCTGAAGAATCAGTATTGATGGTATTATCATATCCCTATGTGGGGAATAGAGCGAGATAAGGTGAAGAACTTACAAGAATATGTGAATTCTTTTTCTGTATTTTATTTTCATTATTTCTGTGTTTCTCCTTTGACCTGTATAATATGTGCAGGCTCATATTTACTTGAGCCTTGGCCAGCTATAATCATATTTACTTAATCTGAGCTGATGACATTTATCAGTATTTGACATATATCGATATTTAGTCTATCAGCTGGACCACTCTCTGCTTGATTAAGCCTGAAGGCCTGAGTTTCTGTTTCCTAGAAATCAGGAGATTTTAAGGAAACAGAAGCCTTCCATTCCAATCTCTCCAAATAGTAACAACCAATTAGATGCCTCTCCTCCCCTTCTCAATTCTCTCTTACTTGTGATGTAATTTCTTGTATAAAAGCTGTGTATCTTTACTACTTCTTTAGCCCTACTACTGGGAGCTTTCTTTCTTATCTTGCAATGGGACGGCTCATCCTCCAGAGGTTTTCAATAAACAACTTTTCTGCCTTCTACTGAGTGATCTCTGAGTAGTCATTTTGGGTAAGGGTCTTCTACATCCCTCTCACCTATATTTTCCTTTTATGAGAAATTCCATTATAAGAGCAAATGGTCAACACAAATTCAAGTATATAATGTCTTTTTGTTTTCAGTCTGAAAATATGTAATCATTATATCCTAAATAATGTTATGAATAAGAATCATACACACACACACATATGTGTGTGTGTGTGTGTGTGTGTGTGTGTGTGTGTGTGTGTGTGTATGTGTTTGGGGAAATAAAGTCTTCATAGGTTTCCAAAATAATGCAAAAATAATTAACATCATTGTCCGTGAGATCCAAGTGTTATTTTATTGTTTATTTGAAACTAGTACTAAAAAATCTTTAAAATCTGTATATGCTGCATGTCCTGTGACACAAATATATTTCATTATCTGAAAATTTGCTGCTCAATCTACATTGGCCTCTTTACATCTTATAGTGTTCCTTGCAGACTTGTCTTTGTTTTAGATTATTCTAACCTCTATTTGTTTGATTTGTTTTGTATTCTAGAATTTGGTCAGTTAGGGCTCCATTGGCTAGATTCAAAGAACCAAATCAACCTTTGGATACTTCAATCAATTCCAGCTTGCCATTCTTTCCATAAAAAGACGGGACCCTGCAAGTGACTCAGCTCTATGCCCCTTCTCAGCAGAAAGTGGTTTCAGAAGATTAAATCATCCTCCCTGCTCCCAGAAGACTTTGAGTCTCATTGGTTTGGCAGGAAACTGGAACAGATTGAAGAATGGACTCCAAATTATCCAGTGTCTGGATGGGCCTCGTATTTGGGACTTAGAATGGCACTATTTTTTACATCTCACATAAAGGATTTCATGATGTTTTCAAGCCTCTCAGAGATACACTGTACAGCATGTTTAAAAATAACCACAGATATGCCTAACTGCAGATACTGTTTTAAGGAATGGCACTGAAATACAAATCATGAATGTGTTAGAAGGATATGTTGTAAAATGTTATATTGTGTTTTATCGAATGTCTTACTTCTATTCAAATGATTCCAAATTCGCTACTTATGGTTGTAATTATGTTATCATGAAACATTCATCTTATATGATGATGTCTAATAAGATAAATCACAATTGGTATAGGTCAGCAAGTGAACAGGTTTGAGACTATATCAAGGAAAATTACAAAATAGTAGTAGGAAAAAGAGATTTGTTAGATTACTCACTGTTGGAATTCTAGCAGCTATATCAATTATGACATCACATGCTGTTTCAGCTACAGCCTTTACACAATCTGTTCAGACTAATCAATTCTCAGATAAATTAGCAAAAATATATCACAAGCTTGTAAAGAACAAATTAATGCAGATAATGAGTTAAAACAAGAACTAAACTTTGTGAAACAATCATTAATATGGTTAGAGAATCATGTAAACAATTTGGAAACTCATTTACAACTAACTAACTTGGCAAGAAGTAGTCCCCATGGAATTGATCCTGACAGTGTACCTAACCAAATATTCTAGTGGTTAAAAAAGATAAATCTTGTAAATAATCTGACTTTTATGCTTTTGCATTCTATTTGTCTAGTATGTTTTATTTTGTTACTGGCTTAGTCCTTTGTGCTTTCAAGTATGGCCTGCAATCATTCTCAACTATGGGGACTTAAGTCCAATAGACTTCATTTTTTAATTAAAAGGAAGGAATTGTAGAGAGCCAGGAAGTAAGAATTCATTTCAGGTTTTTAAACCTACACTAACTTGGCTCACCAATTTCCCTTTCAAATAAAAAAAAAATTGCTCTCCAGAATGGTTGCATCAGTTTACAATTCCACCAACAAAGTGTTAGTGTCCCAGTTTTTCCACATCCCGTCTTTTTCTGTCATTTTAGCCAATCTGGGACACGTGTAGTGACATCTCAGAATTTTCTTAATTTGCATTTGTCTGATCAATAATGATTTAGAGCACCTTTTCATATGACTAGAAATGGTTTCAATTTCTTCATCTGAAAATTGTTCATATCCTTGTACCAATCAATTGGAAAATGGCTTGAAGTCTCATAAATTTTAGTCAATTCTCTGTATATATTTTAGAAATTAGACCTTTATAAGAACGCTTAAATGCAAATTTTTTCCATTTAATTGCTTCCCTTATGATCTTGTCTGCATTGTTTGTTTGTGCAAAATCATTTTTATTTAATAATCAAAATTATCTATTTGGTGTTCAATAATGACCTCTAGTTGTTCTTTGGTCACAAATACCTTCTTTCTCCACACATCTGAGAGGTAAAATATTCTATGTTCTTCAAATTTGCTTACACTGTCATTTTTTAGGTCTAAATCAGAAACACATTTTGACCTTATTTTGGTATATGGTGTGGGTCAATCCCTAGTTTCTGCCATACTAGTTTCCAATTTTCCCAGCAGTTTTTGTCAAATAGTGACTTCTAATCTCCAAAGCTGGGTCTTTGGGTTTGCCAAACATTAGATTTCTATACTCATTAACTATTATGTCTTGTGAACAGTGTCTTTTCCGCTGATGAACTACTCTATTTCTTAGCCAGTAGGAAATGGTTTTGATGATTGCTGCTACATAACACAGTTTTAGGTCTGGTTCAACTAGGCCACTTTCAATGGCATTATTTTTCATTAATTCCCCTGAAATTCTTTTGTTCTTTCAGATTGTGAGGGATGTAGCAGACCCTTACCCAAAATGACTACTCAGAGATCATTCGGTAAAAAGCAGAAAAGTTGTTTATTAAAACCTCCGGAGGATGAGCCATCCCATCATGAGATAAGAAAGAGAAAGCTCCTGGTAGGAGTAAAGAAGTAGTAAAGATACATGGCTTTTATACAAGAGATTATATCACAAGTAAGAGAACATTGAGAAGGGGAAGGGGAGGAATCTAATTGGTTGTTGCTATTTGGAGAGATTGGAATGGAAGGCTTCTGTTACAAAGGATTACAGCATAAGTTGGGGAGCATTGAGAAATAGGTGCCCTCTCCCATAATTGAATGTTAAACATTGGTGCCAAAGGCAGATTACAACAGAATGCTTTATTTCCCTGGTTCCAAGAGGAATCATCAGTCAGACCTTCAAACTTCAGATTACTGAACTGATATCACTTAAACTAATAGTCTAAATATTGATAACATTGAACAAGGATAAATGTCATCATTTCTAGGTAAGTAAATATATCTAAAGTTTTAAGTAAATATTGGCTTGTACACACAGTACAGACACATAGAAATAATAAAAAATAAAATACAGAAAAAGAATTTAAACATTCCTGTAAGTTCTTCACCTTATCTCTTCATTTCACACAAGATGAACTTTACTATCTTTTCTATATTTGTAAAATAATTTCTTGGGATTTGGTATGGCACTAAATAAATAGATTGATTTGGGTAGTATTTTCATTTTGTCAAGGAAGGAAGAAAGGAGGGAAGGAAGAACAAAGGAACAAAGGAAGGGAGGGAGAGTGGGAGGAAGGATAGAAAAAAGAAGGGAGGGGCAGAAAAAAGGGAGGAAGGAAGGAAGAAAGGGTGGGAGGAAAGAAAGAAGGAAGAATTAAAGGAAGAAAAAAAGAGGGAAGGAAGGGGAAGGGAGGGAGGGAGGAATAGTAGGAGGGAGGAAGAGAAGAAGGGATCAGCAAAGAAGGATGAAAGGGAGGTAGAGAGGGAAGTAGGAAGGGAGGGAAGAAGGAAAGAAAGAAAGATGGGTGTTAGGTTCTTACTAAGTGCTAAGTTGGTACTTAACAATTCTCTAGCTCAGAATTCACATCTTTAGTTTAAACCTTTAAGGGAATTTACACCTTTGAAGGAATACTTTAAAGGAACTTGTTCATTGGTTGTAAGTATTTCCCACAAGCCCCTGGAAGTACCCACAAGCCCGGATTTACAAATGAGTGGAAGGAAATAAGGAAAGAAGAAAGAAAAGGATGAAGGAAGTAAAGAAGGAAAAATGAGGGAAGGAAGTTGAGATGAAAGAAAGAAAGAAGGGAAAAGGAAGAAAGGAAGAGAGGGAAAGAGGGGAAAATAAAAAGGGTGGGATGAAAGAAAGAAAGAAAAATGGGTGGAAGGAAAGAAGAAAAGAAAGAAACAAAGGAGGAAGAAAGTAAGGGAGAGAGGGAGAAAGGGAAAAAGAGAGAAATGGAGGGATGAAGGAAAGAAGGGAGGGTAGGGGTAGTGAAAAAGGCAGGAAGGATGGGATGGAGGAAGGGAATAAAGAAGAGAAAAAAGAAGGAATGAAGGAAGTATGGAACAAAAAAGAAGGAAGGGAGGGAGGAAGGAAGTGTGGGAGGAAGGCAAGAAGAAAAGAATGAAAGAAGAAAAGAAGAAAGTGAGCAAGGTGGTTCAGAGTGGAAGGGAAAATGGAAGAAAGAAAGGAAGGGAGGAAGGAAGGAAGGAGCAATGGGAGAAAAGAAGGAAGGAAGAGTGGAAGGAAGGAAAGGAAAAAGGAAAGAAAAAGGAAGGAAGGAAGGAAGGAAGGAAGGAAGGAAGGAAGGAAGGAAGGAAGGAAGGAAGGAAGGAAGGAAGGAAGGAAGGAAGGAAGGAAAGAGGGGAGGGAGGGAATTAAGGAGAGAAGAAAAATTGGAGAGAGGAAGGATGGGAGGCAGGAAGGAAGGGAGAGAGGAAGAGAGGTTGAGATGAAGGAAAGAAGAAAGGAGGGAAGAAAATAAAGTAGGAAGTAAAGAAGAAACATGGGGAGGAAGGAATGAAGAAAGAGAGGGTGGGAAAAAGACATGAAGAAAGAGAAAGACGAAGAAAGGAAGGAAGGAATAAAGGGTGGCAGGGAAAAGGCAGGAATCAAGGGAAGGAGTGGGAGAGGGAGGCAGGGAGGGAGGCAGGCAGAAAGATTGGGAGGAAGGACAGAAGGAAGGGTGGAAAGAAAGAAGAGTGAAGGAAGGCAGGGACAGAGGAATAAGGAAGGTGGGAGGGAGGAAGAAAGGAAGGAAGGGAAGGAGAGAGGGAAGTAGGAAAGGTGGAAAGAAGTAAAGAAGGAAGGAAGAAAGCAAGAGAGCAAGATAAATAGCAATGAAGGAAGAGGAGTGAGGGAAAAAGGGAGAGAGGAAGGAAAGAATGAAAGAAAAGATAGGAAGGAGGGGAAGGAAGGAGGGATGAAGGAAGTGAGGGAGAAAGAAAGGGAGGGAAGAAAGGAAGAAAGAAAGGGAGGGAAGAAAGGAAGAAGGAAAAAGTTGGGAAGGAATTGAGGGATGGAAGGAGGTTAAAATGAAGGGAGGGAAGAAGGAAGGGAGAGAGGAAGAAAGAAGGAAGGGTAGAAGGAACAAAGGAAGGAAGGAATGGAGGAAGGGAAGGAGGAAAAAGGAAAGAAGAGAAGGAGGAAGGAATAGAAAGAATGAAGACAAAATGAAGGAAAAGGGTAGGAAGGAAGGAAGGAAGAAAGAAAAGAAGGGAGGGATGGCAGGAGGGAAGGAGGAAGGATGGGAGGAAGGAAAGAAGGAAGGAAGATTATATAAAAAGAATAAAGGAAGGACTGATGGAAGGGAAGAAGGAACAAAAGGAGGGAGGGAGGCAGAATAGATGGAAAGGGGAAAGAAGGAAGGAAAGAAGGGAAAAAGGAAGGAAGGAAGGAAGGAAGGAAGGGGAAAGAAAGAAAGGAAGACAGGGAGGGATGAGGGAAGAAATTGTGGGAAGAAGGAAGGAAGGAATAGAGTAAATTATGCTGGAACAAGCACTCCTTAAAATCTTTTTTTAAATCATTAACTGGACAATTATTGACATATTTGTTCCTTTTCTGTATTTTTATATTTTGCTGATCTTCCTCCATCTCTTCCTTCCCCCTTCTATTGTCTTTCTCTTTCTTCCATTTCCTTTTTTATTCCTTTTTTCTTCCCTCTTTATTTTTTCTCCATCCTTCCTTTCTCTCCTTCCTCCCTTTCTCTTTCCTTCCTTCCTCCCTTTTTCTTGTTCTTCCTTCCTTCCTTTCTTTTTTCTTCCTTCCCTCTTTCCTTCATTCCTTCTTCCTTCCTTTTCTCCTTCCTTCCTCCCTTTTTCCTTTCTTCCCTCCCTCCCTCCCTCTTTCTCTCTCCCTATTTCTCTCTCTTTCTTTCTTTCTTCCTTTCTTTCTCTCTCTGTTGCTCTCTCACTCTCATTAATTTACCAATGAATAAGCATGTTTAAGAAAAAAATACAATATATTGATCTCTCTCTTCCCAAGGTACTTGAGTAAGGACTCAATTAAACAGAAAGGAATGATCATTGTACTCAGACCAAATTCCTGAAAGTAGAGGAACTGTCTAGATGTACACTTTGTATATTAAAAAAACAGATACAGCTCATGACTGTTTTATGAAGTCTCTGTCTTGGCCTGGGGCTTCTTACTGGTTATTTCAGGGATGAAAGGGATGACAGACCGGGCAGTGTGTAAAAGAACAACTTGTCCAGTTGTGCCCACCTGATGGAACAGTGAGCATGATTAGAAATGGATGTAAGAGTTATGGAACAGCATTTAATGTTAAAATCTACATTCTTTCTTCACTATAATGTTTTTTTCTTTCAATCAGACCATGAAACTTCCCATCTATCCAACAATGACACCCCAAGGAAGAAATAAAATTGTCCGGTTATAAATCCCACATGGAGACTTTGTTCTATCCCTGCTTGTATGAATTTTTATCTTTCTACTCAACTTTCTTAGTTTCCCACTGTTAGCATAGCCAGGGAAATATCAGCTAGATGGGCTAGCAGAAAGACTGCAGGTCCTAGTGGATAAAGCCCCTGGCCTGGAGTGAGGAAAACGTATCTTCCCAAGTTTGGATCTGGCCTCAGATACTTCTTAGCTGTGTGACCATGGACAAGTCACTTCACCCTGCTTGCCTCAGTTTCCTCACCTGCAAAATGAGTTGGAGAAGGAAATGACAAGACACTCTCATGTCTCCACCAAGAAAACTCCGATAGGGTCATGGAGAGAGAGAGACAGGGCTGAAATGACTAAACAACAATAGCTAATGAGGTGACCATCTTCTGTTCACACTCCCAGACTCCCTATCACCAATAGACATGAATAGGAAGGACTTGCTCCAGTTCAAACTATGAAAAAAATGTTGACAGGAGGTAGGGCAAAGGAAATTAGATGGCAAATAAATATGGCCATGGTCACATGGCCAGGTTAATCCTATATATTTGTGTTGTGTCGATCGCTGAAGATGTTTCACACACTGGGCTGTGCTAGAAGCTGCCTGAGGTTTCAGGAAGAGAAAACACCAAAGGTCAGGGCAGCAATGACTCTATGATACAAGGTCAGTAACAGCAGCTTTCTCAGTCACACCTCATGAACCCTTCCCAATTGTGTTAGGCAAGACCTTTGCAAGTCAGTGGTCATGGGATCCTGAGACCCATAGCCCATTGGGATTAAGTTCACTATAGGTTTCTCTTCAGCTACTATCAAACTGTCCCCAGCATCTGGGTTTCTTCAATACCCTGGATACTCTTGGATACATCTGGATTCAAATCCTGCCTCTGATCCATACTGGCTGTGTGACCCTAGACAAGGTGATTAACTTCTCCATACTCAAAAGCATGTGCTGTAGAAAATGCATGGACTTGCAATGGTAGTTTCCTCATTTGGTAGTGCCAGATGTCATTTCAAGCACTTAACACAGTGCCTGGTGTACTGTAGGCATTTAATAAATGTTATTAAGTTAAATCATTATCCCAATCCTGGGCTCGAGGTGAAAACTCTGGCCTTCCCAATCTCTCTCCAACTTCTTTTCCCTTTCCATTTCCATCTGTTATATACATAATTTATCAATTCTCAAATAAGAATCTCTGTAGAATCTTCCAATATTTTGGTGCCATCTTCATAGAGTAAGAGGAAGGTCATCCTCACCACTGAGTTTCTTCTGATTGCCACCACACTCTGCACATCTTGCATTTCTTACTCCTTTTTGTGTCCAGCCTTTGGTTCCCAGTTGTCTTATATTCATACCCCTTGTGATGGGCATTCTTTATATTCCCTGTATATATGTATGTATTTATGTACATATATATTTAGATACAAATATATATATATATGTGTGTGTGTATGTGTATATATATATGTGTGTGTAAGTGTGTGTGTGTATATATATGTATCTATTTGTTGTTGTTGTTCAGTAATTATTGTCATGTCTGCATCTTCATGAGTCCATTTGGGGTTTTCTTGGCAAGTATACTGGAATGGTTTGTTACGAGAACTAGTGGCTGCTGGGGATCTAATTCTGACCAGCAGGATAGATCCCTTCATGTGGGAGGAGGATAACAATACAAGGAAACTGAGAGGCAGTTGTATTCTCTGACCTCTGTCTTCCCTCTTGCCCAATTCACAAGAAACATCTGAGTCAGTAAAGGCTGAGTTGCAATTCCTTCAAGTGGAGCTTTTCAGAGCACCTCCCCACCCCTTAATGCTACTGTCCCCTTTAACCCTTCACAGGCTTTCTTGGTTTCACATATAGATGCGGTCCTTAATATGATTTGTCATTTCTTTCTTCAGCTCATTTTATAAATGGGGAACCTGAGGCAAACAGTTTGAAGATATTTACCTAGGATGGTTAGTAAATGTCAGAGTCCAGATTTGAACTCAGGAAGATGAGCCTTTCTGCCTCCAGGTCTGGAACTCTATCCACTGCCCCACCTAGCTAATATATACATATACACTATATATATAATTAAATCACATTGTTATATATCTATGCACTTAAAACATATTGTGTTATATGTTATGTATATGTGGGTGTATATGCTGTATATGTGCATACACACATGCATATATATTTATATATACATACATATAAAATGGGGTTTTGCATGTTGTTAGAATGGGGCCTTCTTGAGTGCAGAAACTATGTTTGGCTCTCCAGGCCTCTCTGAAATCATCCTGCTGGTCATTTCTTACACAACAATAATATTGCATAACATTCATATACCACAACTTATTCAGCCATTCTCCAATTGATGGGCATCCATTCAGTTTCCAGTTTCTTGTCACTACTAAAAAAAACTGCCACCAGCATTTTTGCACATGTGGGTCCCTTTTCCTCCTTTAAGATCTCTTTGGCATATAATCCCAGTAGAGACACTGCTGGATCAAAGGGTATGCACATTTTGATAGCCATATTTTGGCTATCAAAAATATATAGCCACATAGATTGGGCATAGTTCCATTTTGCTCTCCAGAATGGTTGGATCAGTTCACAACTTCACCAACAATATATTAGGGTCCCAATTTTCCCACATTCTTTCCAACATTCATCATTATCTTTTCCTGTCATGTTAGCCAATCTGAGAGTTATGTAGTAGTGCGTCAGAATTGACTTAATTTACATTTCTCTGATCAATAATGCTTTAGAAAATGTTTTCATATGTTCCAAATGATTTCAGTTTCTTCTTCTGAAAATTGTCTGTTCATATCCTTTAACCAATTATCAATTGGAGAATGGCTTAAATTCTTATAAATTTGAGTCAATTCTCTATATATTTAAGAAATGAGGTCTTTATCAGAACCCTTGAATGTAAACATTTTTCCAGTTTATTGCTTCCCTTCTCATCTTGTCTGCATTGCTTTTGTTTGTACAAAAGGTTCTTTTCCCTTAATATAATTGAAATTATTTATTTTGTGTTCTATAATGAACTTCAGTTCTTTGGCCACAAATTCTTTCCTTCTCCACAGATCTGAAAGGTAAGCTATCCCTTGCCCTACTAATTTGCTAATAATGTCATTCTTTATGTCTGAATCATGAACCCATTTCAACCTTATCTTGATATACAGTGTTAGGTGTGGGTGAATGCCTAGTTTCTGCCATACTAATTTTCAATTTTCCCAGCAACTTTTGTCAAATAGTGAGTTCTTATCCCCAAAGCTGGGATCTTTTGGTTTGTCAAACATTAGATCGCTATGGTCATTGACAATTTTGTCCTGTGATCCTAATCTATTCCACTGATGGACTGGTCTATTTCTTAGCCAGTACCAAATGATTCTGACGATTGTTGCTTTATAATATAGTTTTAGTCTGACACAGCTAGGCCACCTCCATGTACATTGTTTCATTAATTCCCTTGAAATTCTTAACTTTTTGTTCTTCCAGATGGACTTTGTTATTTTTTCTAGGTTTGTTAAAATAATTTCTTGGAAGTTTGGTATGTTCTTTAATATTTTACTCTTGGTTACATGAAGAACCCTCTGACCCTGACACTGTTAGCCTAGTTCCTCCCATGCCTAAGAGAACAAGCCATCAAGAGAAAGTCAGATGGGAGCGTGGCATGAGAAGAGACTTGAGAATGTGACCTTCTCTACTTCTGATTCTCAGAATGTTTTTCCCCTTCAAGATACCTCAAAGATCACCTTCTGAAATTAGGTAATGCAGTGGAAAGAGGGCTAGACCTGAAATCAGGAAGTTCTGAGTTCAAATCCAGGCTCAGACATTCCATAATTATGTATCTTTGAGCAAATCATTTGCTGTCTGACTCAGTTTCCTTGACTGAAATGGAGATAATAATTAACTCCTACATCCTAGGATTGTTGTGAAAATCAAATGAGATAATAATTATAAAACTCTTGGCCCAGTGTCTGGCACACATATGTGTCTTGGAAATGCTTATTTCTTTTTCCCTTTCCGCCATCTGCCATGGCTATATCTTTTCTCCTCATAATTACTCTGTGGAAATTTAATATAAATTCTGTGTATGCTTAAATATATGTTTTGTCTCTCATTACAGAATGTAACGTCCTCGAAAGAAGGGATTGTTTCATTTTTATTTTCATATCCCTGGTGCCTAACATGGTGTCTTGTACATAGTAGATATTTAGTAAATCCTATATGTTGACTGATTTGTGATGAGGGGAAGCTCACTGGAGAATGTCAGATATATCCAGAAATGATTTTGATGTAAAAACCACAATCAAAGGCATCAAAAACAAATTAATTAAAAAAACACAGATTCCAGCTTGGCCACTTGTTACTTGTATGATTTTGGATAAGTCACTTGCCTTAGTCCTGATTCCTTAGCAACATGTGGGCTTTGGGATTAAATTCATTGTTCTCAAAATGTGGTCTGGGGATGAGTCGTCAAGACCTTTAAGTAAATGCTCAAAGTTGAAGCCATTTTCATAATAAGATGTTTTAATTTCTCATATGGCAAATCTATAGATACAGCCCACTTAAATAAAAGGGGGAGGATTTTCAATATCTTTTAAGAGTGAAAAAGGAGTCCTGAGACCAGAAAATTTGAGAATTTCTGGACTAAATTATCTCAAAAGTTCCAACTTTATATCCCATGATTCCGTGATCATAACAAGATTTCTTTGGAGTTCTGATACTTAGTATTCCCAATTATTAATACAGAATTGGGGAAGTGAGCATAGGATGGGCTCTGTCTGGTTGCCTTAGTGAGAAGATGGAATGGAATGTGACATGGAAGGAACAGCAGGAATACACTATCCCTCGATTGTTCAATCTGTGGAGGAGAAGGAAAGCAGAAAATTCAAAATATTGGAAGGTGGTAGAGGTTTTTAAAAGCAAAATAAAGCATTTTATATGTGTTCCTGGAGGTAATATAGAGTCGTGGGGCTTTATGCATCATTGAAGATCAGGGTATCCCTTTGACCCAGCCGTACTACTACTGGGCTTATATCCCAAAGAAATACTAAAGAAGGGAAAGGGACCTGTATGTGCCAAAATGTTTGTGGCAGCTCTTTTCGTAGTGGCTAGAAACTGGAAGATGAATGGATGTCCATCCACTGGAGAATGGTTGGGTAAATTATGGTATATGAAGGTTATGGAATATTATTGTTCTGTAAGAAATGACCAGCAGGAGGAATACAGAGAGGCTTGGAGAGACTTACATCAACTGATGCTGAGTGAAATGAGCAGAACCAGAAGATCGCTGTATACTTCAATGCTGTATGAAGATATATTCTGATGGAAGTGGAAATCTTCAACATAAAGAAGATCCAACTCACTTCCAGTTGATCAATGATGGACAGAAATAACTACACCCAGAGATGGAACACTGGGAAGTGAATGTAAATTTTTAGCACTACTGTCTATCTACCCAGGTTACTTATACCTTCGGAATCTAATACTTAATGTGCAACAAGAAAATGGTATTTACACACATATATTGTATCTAGGTTTTATTGAATGGAGGGGGGGATAATTTGGAAAAATGAATACAAGGGATAATATTATAAAAAAAATACTCATGCATATATACTGTGAAAAAAAATTCTAAATAAAATTAAAAAAAGAAATTTAACTCTCAGAAATCATCAATAAATTTCTAATTACTAAAAAAAAAAAAAAAGAAAAGAAAAGAAAAAAGAAAGAAAAAAAAAAAAAAAGATCAGGGCATCCAGCTCTTGGTATCCCATTTATGAATAGACCCTGGGTTCCCAGGGTCCCTCAGTTCTCTTCTGTAGAGGGCCACAGATAACTCTGGGTAAAGTATAAAACTCTTTAGCCCAGAGGGAACCTGCTCTCTAGTTCAGCTCCCCATCATCCTTTGGTGCATTACACTGTTCCTGAGAAGTCAAGGAAGGCATGACCACCTGTGTTCTACTTGAAGCAAGGGATACTTACAGTAAAGAGGAATTTACATATCAATAGCGGGGTGCTTATAGTTAACACATGCACAGTGCCCTGGGGTGATGTAATTTTACTAAGGTATTTACAGGCTGAGAGGACTTGAAAAAAATGGACTCCATCTTTAACCAGCCTTGTGGCTCTCCTGCCTTCTTCACTCCTCCACTAAGACCAGGGATTCAGGCTGGTCCCAAGATCCTTCAGAGATGTATTCCGGACAACATATTTTGGCACCAACCTGGGAGCTCTAGAAAGCACACTACACTCTTCTATGGTTTTCTTTGAAAGCAATTCAGAATTCCCACCCATTCAGCAGAGAGCTACAGGACTCCTCTCCCCTCCCTGTCTTTCCTTAGAGCTCTGAGTCTGGAGAAGATGAGGGGAGCCTCCTGGCAGAATGAGATTGATTCTGGAAGCAAAACTCCTGGGTTTGTTTCCCAGCTCAACTCCCAGCTCCCTATGTAATCCTGGACAAGCCGTATTCCTTTTTTATGACTGTTTTCTCATCTGCAAAATGGGAGCATTGAACAAGATTCTCTCAAAGAATCTTAAATTCTAAATTCTAAGATCCTGACATCCTAAATTCTAAGACACTGACCCTCCAAGAAGCTAAGGATTGGACTAAAAGTGAATTCAGCCCAGGACTGCAGTTAGAATTGAGGATTAGAACTACTTGTTCCCTAGCCTCCACACTTCATATTTGCATAAGGATCAATTTGTGGTCTTCAGAGTAGTGCCCTTGGCAGGACAACCAGTGCCCGATACTCAGCCATGAAGAACCTCCTAACTCCACACTAGCTGGACTCTTGTAATTGACCCATGGGTCACATCCCTTGGAGGTGCTAGAGATTTTTTATGTCTCTGAATTAATGATAATGGACCCCTTGGGACCTTGAACAGCTGAGCCACCAGCCTATAGAATGAACCTCCAAATGGCTTTTACCCTGTTCCTATCCAAAGGGAAAGATAGACCCTTTAAGAGGAGAACTAAATTAATGAACATGGAATGGAAGGAAGGTGGGAGCATTGGACAACCAGATGTTGGATTTTAGAATGCCCCTTAGACACCCAAGGAATTTATAGTTGAGAAAAAGGGGGCCCAAAGATGACAAGTACTTTTTCCCAAGTCACACAGCTAGTAAAAAAATGAGTCAAGATTCCATTCCAGGTCCTCTGATTCTAAAGCCAGTGTTCCCTTTCTCCAGAGGTTCTTAACCTTTTTGTTTCCTGAACCCTTTTGGTTCCCACTGTAGTCCTCTCAGGACTAATACTAATCTAAGGTTTAGCCTTCATCACCTCTGGCAGAGTAGCCCTTTAAACCTCTAAGATTATCCTAAAGCTCCTCCTGCTCCACCCACCTCATCCTCTGTTCCTGTTCCCATTTTCCCTCTTCCTTCTTTTATTCTTTTCTTGCTTTCTCCTAATTTTTCTTCCCTCCTTTCTATTTCTTTTTTACCTCTTCCTTTTCATCCTCATCTTTTTCTCTTCTCTTCTCCTCTCCATCTTTCATAGGAGTTGTTAATCTGGGGGCTACAAATCCCTCAAAAGTTGCATAATTGACTTTTAGGGGGTCCGTAAGCTTGAATGTGAAAAAAATTGCATTTTTATTTTAATGAACCTTTAATTTATTCTATAACCCTATGTATTTTACTTTATGTGCTTAAAAATATGATTCTAATCCTTGTGCACTGTAATAGCAATGTTGTAATGTTGATCAACTGTGAACGGCATGGCTACTCTAATCAATACAATCATCCAAAACAACTCCAAAACACTCATGAAGAAAAAATGCTATCTTCTTTCAGAGGAAAAAAAAAACTGATGAATTCTGAGTGCAGACTAAAGTATAATGTTCTCATTTCATTTGTCTTGTTTTTTTTTTAAATAAAGTATTGCTAATATGAAAATGTTTTACATGATTTCACATGTATAAATGATTTATTATTTCCTTCTAAGTGGGTGGGGGAGGAGATGAAAGGGGTCTAATACTAAATTTACATATTAATCTATAGTAGAAATACCAGGGGGAAGATCCCTTAACTGTTTAATTTCAGGTAAAAATAATATATACCTTTTATAACAGCCAGTCATGCAACAGAGTTCCACATTGTTCATAGGGTACCACAGCCAGTCTCAGAATCAACAAGGTGGGTATGATTTCTGATTAGAAAATAAATAGCAGTGATGACTTTAAATTTGAATTAAGCATGCTTTCCCTCTCCCTCCTCTGGAGAGACCTTTAGAAGAATATCTCCTAAGTCCTCCTTAAATTCATTAGACATTGGCTTCTGTTTTAAGAACTGAGCATTTTTTTGAAGGGAGTAGAGCTTCTAAGAGAAATATAGCCATAATCTTAAATTCCCCTGACCTTAGAGAGCTATTGTTCTAACAATCTGTCTGTCAATGATTCTAAAGTCTTCTGGCCTTAGGATAGTTCTACAAACATTACTGGATGTCAGAGAGATAATCTGTTGGCCAGTGATAATCAAGTTCCTAAGACAATAGTGACTAGACCACTCCTCAAACCTACCTGTAAGCCTTAAAATGTGCAAATAAGTAACAAAGTTCTGGTCTCTCTAGCTTTTTCTATAAATTTGTCTTCATGCTCCTGGTTCTTTGCTAACTATTTTTGGAACTTAGCCTACTTCAACTGGAATTACAATTAAAATAAGCTTTGCCCCTTGACTTTGAGGTAGGCTCAAGCCTGCAAATTATTTTGATACCTCGTGACACTGGTCTGCAACCCCAACCATTTGGGGTCTGCTTTCTGAACCTCAATATTTGGTGGCCCATATGGCGAGTCTGGCCTCCCCTGGCTTCATTCCCTCCTTGTGGAGGTAAGCCCCTCATGTTTTTTCTCCCTCAATCCTATAGCTGGGACATTTCAAGCAACTGGCAGAAGTCTTGTCTGGGTAATCTCGAGCTCCACACTCAGCAAATTGTCCTGCGACCTCCAAGACATGGAAATTCTTGCAATTTTTGGCAAAGTTCCTAGGGAATCTTTGCCACCATTCCACCTTCTCCGGGACACCAGAAGAGATGAGATACTATAGGATGGATTTTGGCAAAGAAATTTTATGGGTTTTGGCAAAGATGGGACAGTCTGCCTAGCAGACACTGATATTCAGCATCTCATTCGGTGGAGTTTTGGGGCAGGGGTCATGGCGGAGGGAGGACTGAATGTCAAAGGTGAGAAGTGTTAGTAGACACTGACATCTATTCCCAGGCAAACTATCCTATTGAATGTTCTTCACACACAATACTCCAACCCCTTTACCCTGCTTGGGCCCCATACATAGACTGATGTTCCTTCTTTCCTTAGTCTGTTAGGAGACAGATCAAGTGCTACCTTCAACAACAGGCCTTTGGAGATGTTTGGAGATATTACTACTTTCCCATTTACTTTTCTTTTGTATAAGTATGCTTATATAATGAGGCTGTCCCCCCAAATATAGCATGAGGGTGTCATTTTGTAGCTCAAAGGCAGAATAAACACTTCTAGCCTCTTCTTCTCTTACCTCCCTCCAGAGAAGCCTTTTTGCCTTCCATGAGGGGAAGCAGGAAGGGACTATTCTCCTCTCCTCAGAAAGGAAAATGACTAGGCTAAAATTGTCTTTATTTTCTCCTCTAAATGTTACTAGTCTAGGGGATATAATCAGGTTCAATCTAACTTTTGTTAAATTTTTATTATTGGGGGAAGCAAGATTTCAAACTTTATATCCAAGACTTTATCCTATTCCCAGCAAACACTTGGTCTACCATGAACATGCATAGCATTTTTTTTCATATGTAATCGTATGTTTTGTTTTTTATTATACCTTTTTATTTACAAGATATATGCATGGGTAATTTTTCAACACTGACAATTACAAAATCTTTTGTTCTAACTTCTCCCCTCCTTCCCCCCATTGCTTCCCCCAGTCGGCAGGTAGACCAATATATGTTAAATATGTTAAAGTATAAATTAAATACAATATATGGATACATGTCCAAACAGTTATTTTGCTGTAAAAAAAGATTCAGATTTTGAAACAGTGTACAATTAGCCTGTGAAGGAAATCAAATGCAGGCAAAAATAGAGGGATTGGGAATTCTATGTAGTGGTTCATAGTCATCTCCCAGAGTTCGTTCCCTGGGTGTAACTGGTTCAGTGCATTTCTGCTCTATTGGAACTGATTGGGTTCATCTCATTGTTGAAGACGGCCACATCCATCAGAATTGATCGTCATATAGTATTGTTGTTGAAGTATATAATGATCTCCTGGTCCTGCTCATTTCACTCAGCATTAGTTCATGTAAGTCTCTCCAGGCCTCTCTGAAATCATCCTGCTGGTCATTTCTTACAGAACAATAATGTTCCATAATATTCATAGACCACAATTTATTTGGCCATTCTCCAATTGATGGGCATCCATTCAGTTTCCAGTTTCTGGCCACTACAAAGAGGGCTGCCACAAACATTCTGGCACATACAGGTCCCTTTCCCTTCTTTAAGATCTCTTTGGGATATAAGCCCAGTAGTAGAACTGCTGGATCAAAGGGTATGCACAGTTTGATAACTTTTGGAGCATAGTTCCAAATTGCTCTCCAGAATGGCTGGATGTATTCACAATTCCACCAACAATGTATCAGTGTCCCAGTTTTCCCACATCCCTTCCAACATTCCGCATTTTCTTTCCCTGTCATTCTAGCTAATCTGACAAGTGTGTAGTGGTATCTCAGAGTTGTCTTAATTTCCTGCATAACATTTAACCAAGAAAACTCATTTATTCAAATGTGTAGCAAAACAAAAATCAGAGAGTATTTATAGAAGTAAACATAGCAGACACTATAAAATGAAGGAGCTCTGCCATTGGGAATAAGATAATTCATTTTAATTGGGAGAGTCTTAGCTCTCATCCAAAGGAAACTCCCTAAAATATCTAGGGTAACAAGCTAAGGACAGAAACATGATGGAGACTTCTAGGTTCTCTTGTGTTTTCCTTCAGTAACCTGAAGAAATGGCTTCTTCCAGATTCTCCTTGGAAACTAGAAATGCCCAAGCCTCTGAGACTTAGCAACTCAAAGAAAACTGGAAGAAAACTCAAGATCTCCTCTCCTTGTGTCTCTAGTTCTCTCTTTATACCTCCCTTTACACAGGATCAGGGCACTGTGATCCTTCAATGAGGAGAGAATCCCATACCAATGGGCTTTGGGATTGACGTTCCAAAGCTGGAGTTACACTAACACATATATAAATAGGTATGATATTTACATGTAATCTTTAATATTTTGTAATCTACATACTCAATTTTAACATATAAATGTGTTTTTATATATTTAGTTATGTGTATATATGTATGTGTGTATGGATTGTCTCCCTCTTTAGAAAGTAAGCTTCTCATGAGCTTTTTTTTTTTTCTTTTACGTTTGGATTTGTATCTCCAATGCTTAGCAAGTTTCTTACATAAAAGAAGGCTTAATAAATGGATGTGAATTGACTGGTTGATTTCAGCCCAGAGGCACAAAGAGAGGTATTGTACTCTGTTTTCTGGAGCTATGGAAGCAGCTTGTTCTTTCCTGGCTTCTTCTTTCTGGTTCTAGGTTCCTAGCTTCTAGCTTCATTATGGAAACCATCAACCCGTTCTCTGAACTCTTCTCAATCTCACCCTGAAGGGGGCTCCGGGCTGCATGGGTACCATCCTTTAGGTACAGCTGGGACCAGCTCAAAACCCTTTCCCTAGGACTCCTGATCTTT
The DNA here is from genome assembly GCF_048593235.1 of Sminthopsis crassicaudata. Taxonomy (NCBI): domain Eukaryota; kingdom Metazoa; phylum Chordata; class Mammalia; order Dasyuromorphia; family Dasyuridae; genus Sminthopsis; species Sminthopsis crassicaudata. The sequence continues at coordinate 87,424,205 of NC_133623.1, forward strand.
CCCCTAATCTCTGTCATGGGCTGAAAGCAATCTTGGAGGTTGTGGACCTCAGGCATCAAAACCCAGGAAGCATAGCAAATGAACATGTAAGCGTCTCCTTGGTCATGGAGGAGGTGCCATGAATTGAACACCTGGCCTGGAGTCAGGAGCTCCTAAATTTACATCTGGCCTCAGACACTAATTAGTTGTCTGGCCCTTGCCAATCCATCCTCCATACAGCTGCCAAATTCATATTCATTAAACACTGACAATAACACTCAAGAAGATTCTGGCATAAAATGTCTCTAGATCCAATCCATCTTTCCAGAGGGATAACACACGTTTTCTTCTCTAGGTAGATGGATAGACTGTGAGATCTGAGATCTAATCTAATCTAAATCTTTTCTTTCTAGACCCATGTCTGCCTCAGTTTGCTCAACTGTGAGATGAGGATAATGATAGTACCAACCTCGAGGGTTGGGATAAAAATCAAATGAGATAATATTTGTCAAGTGTTTATCATGGTAGTTGGCATGCAATAAATTGCCTATGATTGCCTTTTCTCTTAAATTCCCTTCTCACTTGGATTCTTGAAATAGCCTCTCACTATGGCACTCCGTTCTCCATAAAAGTGATTTTCCTACATGGTTAAAATGATTTTACATGCATAACCTTTATCAAATTGTTTGCTCTTTTGGAAAAGGAGGAAATAAAGGAGGGGGTGAGAAAAAATCAGAACTCAAAATCTTACAAAAATGAATGTCGCAAAACATCCTTAACTGTATTAAAAAAATACTATTGAATTTTTTAAAAGTGATTTTTCCTTAAGCATAGTCTGACCATACCACTTCCCTACCCAGAAAACTTAATTGATGCCTAATATTTACAAAACCAAGTGTAATTTTCAGTTTGACATTAAAAGTTTTTTTCCCAATCGGGCTTTTCAGTCTTATTCTCAATTCCCAAATTCTGCAACCCAGATGTCATCCTCAACTTCTCACTGTCTTTCATCTCTCAAAGCCATACCTGTCTCTCCAATATGGCCCCCTTTTTTCTAACATTTCCTCTACCCTGGTGCAGACCCTCATCACTTCACACCTGGATTATTGCAACAGCTGTTTGGAAATCTAGCTGCCTGCAATCTCTCTCCTCTCCATTCTGTCTTCCCTCCAGCTATCAAAGTGATCTTCCTTAGTTAACTACAGGCTTGACTATGTGGATGAGTATCTTTGCACTGGTTGTTATCTATCCCTAAGACACCCCATCCATGCCTTAGATTCCTGGTCTTACAAGGCACAATTCAAATCCTACCTTCTACAGGAGTCCTTTCCCAGTCCTTCACCCCACCCCTCCACTGCTAATGCTTTCCCCATGAGATCATCTTCCATCCACTCTTATATGTATTTGATTATCTTCATATTTGTCTCCCCCATTAAAATGTAAACTATTTGAGGGCAGGAATTCTTTTGACTTTCTTTGTACATAAAGGGACGTTTGTCTTTAATCTCCTTGCTATATATGATCAGCAGTGGTATCACTGGAAAAGGAAATGAAAATGCTCAGTCATGGTAGAGGCAGTTTGGTTATTAAGTGGATAGAGTACTGGGTCTGGTCTCAGGAAGATCTGAATTCAAATCTAGCCTTAGATCCTAACTAAGTGTGTGACCAAGAAACAACTTCTATCTTCTCAGTTTCTTCATTTGAGGTGATTATAACTGAGGTAAAATGAGGTGATTAGACACAATGACCACTGAGGCCCTTTCTAGCTCAGATTGATAATCCTATTACTCCAAAGTTCTTTCTACTGTACAATGTCATCTCACTAACATAGTGTTGGAAGTAAAAACAATTACTTAGAATAGACTATATCAAGACTAGAAATAACCTTAGAACAATAGCTAATAGCTAGAATTTTATATAGCACTTTAAAGCTTATAAAGTGCTTTTATATATTATAACATGAAAATATGTTTTGCAGAATTGCACATAGATAGCCCATTGTTTGTAGTCTTAGTGAATGGAGAGGAGAGGAAAGACGAAGAAATTTTGGAATTCAAAATTACTTTTTTAAATGAATGTTAATGTTAAAAATTGTCTTACATATAATTGGGGAAAAATGAAATCTTTTTGAAAAATAATTGAAATTACCTCATTTGATCCTCACGGCAATCTTACTATTATTATCCCTCTCTAGAGGAAATTGAGGCAAACACAAATTGTGACTTGTCAGGATCACACAGCTACTAAGTGTCTGATGCAGAATTTGAATTCAGGTCCTCCTGATTATAGGTCCAGTGCTCCATCCATTGTACTACCTAGCTGTTTAAAGTGAAAGCAACCTTCAATACTTCTCATTAATAGCAGAGGAAAGTGAGACTCTGGAAGAATGAATTTGTTTTAGGTCACATGGAAATTCATTATTTTACTTTCCACACAAATAAAATCAGATCCAATCAATTGGAAAAGTATCAAGTGTTCATGGGTGGGTCAAGATGATATAATAAAAATGACAATATTCCGTAAATTAATCTACTTTGTGTTTGAACTCATTCTTTTGTGACTACAAGCCCACTGTTCAGTGTCACTATTAAATCAAACTCTCAATAAATTATTTTACAGAACTAGTAAAAGTAATAGTTCATCCTCAATATTTCATCAGGGAAAAAAATCACCTGGAAAAACAAAAGGTTAAGAATTTCAAGGGAATTTATCAAAAAAATTCAAATGAATGTGGTCTAGCTGTACCAGACCCAAAACTATATTATAAAGCAGTGGTCATCAAAACCATTTCGTACTGGCTAAGAAATAAAGTAGTTGATCAGTGGAATAGGTTAGGTTCATAAGATACAATAGTCAATGACTATCATAATCTAGTATTTGAAAAACCCAAAGATCTAGCTTCTGGTATAAGAAGGCACTATTTGATAAAAATTGTTGGGAAAATTGGAAATTAGTATGGCAGAAACTGGACAATGACCCACACCTGATAGGGATGAGAGACATGCTTGAGACAAATTTAAGGTATCTGGGTGGACCATGCATGTAATTGGAACAAGACATCACAAAGTATACAATTTATGAGTTAGTTTCTACTAATTGCTACAGTTTATGAGTGTGTTAGATAAGTAGATTGTTACTGCTAATTACTGGGATTTGTGACTCTGTTAGATAAGCAGATTATTACTGCTAGTTACTATTTAATATTAATATTAAGGTGCAATGTTGGAAATGATGTATTCCTGTAACCTTGGAATGTACACTAAGCAGCCTGAAAAAGTTTAGTGTTATTGCATATTACTTTAGAGACTATATAAACCCTGGCTCTCGGGTCAATAAACGGAATTGTCTTGGCGATTTCTGTTTGACTCGTGTGTTTCATCACCATGCTGTTCATATTCACTGGAGCTGGCTTCCACACTCCAGAAGAGGCCTGAATTAAATAATATCTATATTAAAGGAGGAGTTCTAACCCCAGAATCTGCTAAGTGGAGTTTTTAAAAAATATTTTCATAATTACATCATTATAATTTATTGCTTCTGTATTCTCCTATATTTTATTTTATGCATTATAAATCATTTTTCTGAGACTCTTCTCAGAATCTGTAGGCATTAGCAGTCTACCAAAGGGGTCTAGGGTACAAAAAAGGTTCATATCCCCTATGTGAGGGTCCGGGCTAGCTCCTCTGAAGAGCTCAGAATCAGTCCTTGTCAGGATAAGCAAAAATCCTTGCCCCACATTGGGCGCCAAAATGTAAAGGTCCGGTGGTCTCTAAGTTATCCTTCCAGACTGCCGTCTCAACTCAATCTCCCAGCCAGACTCCCTCTCCAGGCTCAATGCTGCCTCTTTTATCCTCCCAGAGAATAGGCCTGTGAGAATTCAATGGGGCCTGTGAGAACTCCCCCAGCCAATGAACTTGCTTCTTTTAAAGGTGTAAACTCCTCTAAATATGTAAACTACTCTTCAGAAGTCAAAAGGTGTAAACTTCCCTTAAAGCCCCTAACCAAAGGTGTGAATTCTGAGCTAGAGGATTGCCCAGACAATCCGAGTTCTCATCTTGTAATCCTAACACCCCTATGCCAAAGGAAACAGGTGGTACAGTGGAGAGAACAATGCAACCCAGAGTAAGAAAGACCTGAGTGTAAATGTGATCTGAGACACTGTGCAAACTTGGAATACTCATCTGACCTTTTTCTGCCTCAGTTTCTCATGGAATTTTAATAGCCTCTTTCTCTTAAGGTTGTTGTGAGGATTGCATGAAAGAATACTTAGAAAACATTTAGCGCAGTGCCTGGCATATAGTTAATGTTTAAAAATGTTTGTTCTTTTGTCTTAATTGACTAGGTTAATTAGGAAATTTCCCCTTTCTCTAAGTTTAGGGTTGGACTAGAGTGTCTCAAAGATCTTTTTTTCCCATTCTAAATCATGTATGAACTCTTTGCTGTCGTGGGATTGAGGGCCTTTACTTCCCAAGAATCTTGTGGGCAGAGATGTTGTCCAGGCTCTCTTTTATTGTGGCTTTCAGACAGCTCAATAATTCTTAGATTGGCTCTCCTAGATCTATTTTCCAGGTCAGTTGTTTTTCCAACTTCTACTTTTTTCCCTTTTTTTTCTTTTTGGTTTTGTTGGCCTACTCTTGATGTCTCATTGAACATTCAGATCCTTTGTCCAGTTCTAATTTTTAGTGAATATTTTCTTCATTTAGTTTGTTTACCTCCTTTTTCAGTTGGCCAATTGTACTTTTAAAGACCTGTTTTGTTCACTGGATTTTTTTCCCCCATTTCACCAATTATATTTTTAAAAGAGTTGTTCTTTTCTCATTTCACCAATCCTATTTTTTCAATGAGTTGTTCTGTCTCCATTTCACTAAATCCATTTTTAAGGTTTTTTCAATATATATGTATGCATATGCATATTTTTTTCCATTTCACCAACTGTATTTTTAAGGAGTTGTTTTCTTCAGTTATTTTCTGTTTCCTTTTCCATCCTCTCATGCAAAGCTGTCATTTCTTTTCTCCATTTTTCTTCTGTCTTTTAAGTTCCCTATTGAACTTTTTCAATAAGTTTCCTCATTGAACTGTGACTGGGTCACAGGTTAGGATCTACTCTAGAGTACATGTCTAGTTGATGACTATGGAGCAAGGACAACTCTTTTGTTATTATTACTTGTTATTCCTTTCCTGCTTCCTTTGGAATCCTCATCTTCACTTTGTGTTTGAACTAGTTCTTTTGTGACTATAAGCCCGCCAATACTGGCCAAGATAGTATAGACCATTGATAAGCCTTCCCCTCCTTATCTTTTTTTTTTTTTTTTTTTTGATTTAAATTTTTTTTTAATTTTTTTTTATTATATATATATATATATTTTATAATATTATCCCTTGTATTCATTTTTCCAATTTACCCCCCCTCCCTCTATTCCCTCCCCCCGACGACAGGCAATACCATACATTTTACATGTGTTACAATATAGTCTAGGTACAATACATGTGTGCGAATATCACTTTCTTGTTGCACAATAAACATTAGAATCCGAAGGTACATGCAACCTGGGCAGACAGATATTAGTGCTAACAATTTTCATTCCCCTCCCAGTGTTTCTTCTCTGGGTGCAGCTACCTCTGTCCATCATTGATCAACTGGAAGTGAGTTGGATCTTCTTTATGTTGAAGATTTCCACTTCCATCAGAATACATCCTCATACAGCATTGTTGTTGAAGTATACAGTGATCTTCTGGTTCTGCTCATTTCACTCAGCATCAGTTGATTTAAGTCTCTCCAGGCCTCTCTATATTCCTCCTGCTGGTCATTTCTTACCGAGCAATAATATTCCATAACCTTCATATACCACAATTTACCCAACCATTCTCCAACTGATGGACATCCATTCATCCTCCAGTTTCTAGCTACAACAAAAAGAGCTGCCACAAACATTTTGGCACATATATGTCTCTTTCCGCTCTTTAGTATTTCTTTGGGATATAATCCCAGTAGTAGCGCTGCTGGGTCAAAGGGTATGCACAGTTTGATAACTTTTTGGGCATAATTCCAGATTGCTCTCCAGAATGGCTGGATTCTTTCACAACTCCACCAGCAATGTATTAGTGTCCCAGTTTCCCCACATCCCCTCCAACATTTGTCATTATTTGTTCCTGTCATCTTAGCCAATCTGACAGGTGTGTAGTGGTATCTCAGAGTGGTCTTAATTTGCATTTCTCTGATCAGTAGTGATTTGGAACACTCTTTCATGTGAGTGGATATAGTTTCAATTTCTTCCTCTGAGAATTGTCTGTTCATATCCTTTGACCATTTATCAATTGGAGAATGGTTCGGTTTCTTATAAATTTGGGTCAGTTCTCTATATATTTTGGAAATGAGACCTTTGTCAGAACCTTTGTTTTTAAAAATATTTTCCCAATTTGTTACTTCCCTTCTAATCTTGTTTGCATTAGTATTATTTGTACAGAAACTTTTTAGTTTGATGTAATCAAAATCTTCTATTTTGTGATCAATAATGATCTCTAGTTCTCCTCTGGTCATAAATTCCTTCCTCCTCCACAAGTCTGAGAGGTAGATTATCCTCTGTTCCTCTAATCTATTTATTATCTCCCTCTTTATGCCTAAATCATGGACCCATTTTGATCTTATCTTGGTATATGGTGTTAAGTGTGGATCCATATCTAATTTCTGCCATACTAATTTCCAGTTTTCCCAACAGTTTTTTCCGAATAATGAATTTTTATCCCTAATGTTGGAATCTTTGGGTTTGTCAAAGATTAGATTGCTATAGATGTACCCTTTTTTGTCCTTTGTATCTAATCTGTTCCACTGATCTACCGGTCTATTTTGTAGCCAATACCAAATGGTTTTGGTGACTGCTGCTATATAATATAGCTTTAGATCAGGTACACTTAGACCACCTTCCTCTGAGTTTTTTTTCATTAGTTCCCTTGCAATTCTTGACCTTTTATTCTTCCATATGAATTTTGTTGTTATTTTTTCTAGGTCATTAAAATAGTTTCTTAGGAGTCTGATTGGTATAGCACTAAATAAATAGATTAGTTTGGGGAGTATTGTCATCTTTATTATATTCGCTCGGCCTATCCAAGAGCACTGAATGTCTTTCCAATTATTTAAATCTGATTTTATTTTTGTGGCAAGTGTTTTGTAATTTTTCTCATATAATTCCTGACTTTTCTTTGGTAGATGGATTCCCAAATATTTTATACTCTCAACATTTGTTTGGAATGGAATTTCTCTTTGTATCTCTTGCTGTTGCATTTTGTTAGTGATATATAAAAATGCCGAGGATTTATGTGGATTTATTTTGTATCCTGCCACTTTGCTGAAATTTTGAATTATTTCTAGTAGCTTTTTAGCAGAGTCTTTGGGGTTCTCTAAGTATACCATCATGTCATCTGCAAAAAGTGATAGTTTGATTTCCTCATTTCCTACTCTAATTCCTTGAATCTCTTTCTCGGCTCTTATTGCCGAGGCTAGCGTTTCTAGTACTATATTGAATAGTAATGGTGATAGTGGGCAACCTTGTTTCACTCCTGATCTTACTGGGAAAGGTTGCAGTTTATTTCTATTGCATATTATGCTTACTGACGGTCTTAAATATATACTCCTGATTATTCTAAGGAATAATCCATTTATTCCTATACTCTCAAGAGTTTTTAGTAGGAATGGATGTTGGATTTTGTCAAATGCTTTTTCTGCATCTATTGAGATGATCATATGGTTCTTATTAATTTGATTATTAATATGGTCAATTATATTAATAGTTTTCCTAATATTAAACCAGCCCTGCATTCCTGGAATAAATCCTACTTGATCATAGTGTATTATCTTGGAGATGATTTTCTGAAGTCTTTTTGCTAATATCTTATTTAAGATTTTAGCATCAATATTCATTAAGGAGATTGGTCTATAATTTTCTTTCTCAGTTTTCGATCTACCAGGTTTAGGTATCAGTACCATGTCTGTGTCATAAAAGGAGTTTGGTAGGACTCCTTCAACCCCTATTTTTTCAAATAATTTATATAACATTGGGGCTAATTGTTCTTTAAATGTTTGGTAGAATTCACATGTGAATCCATCTGGCCCTGGGGATTTTTTCCTGGGGAGTTGATTAATAGCTTGTTCTATTTCTTTTTCTGAAATGGGACTATTTAAGCAATTTATCTCCTCCTCTGTTAATCTAGGGAGCCTATATTTTTGGAGAAAGTCATCCATTTCACTTAAGTTATCAAATTTATTGGCATAAAGTTGGGCAAAGTAACTCCTTATTATTTCTCTAATTTCCTCTTCATTGGTGGAAAGATCCCCCTTTTCATTTGTAAGACTATCAATTTGATTTTCCTCTTTCTTTTTTTTGATCAAATTTACCAAAGGTTTATCTATTTTATTGGCTTTTTCATAAAACCAACTCTTGGTTTTATTTATTAATTCAATAGTTTTTTTACTTTCAATTTTATTGATTTCTCCTTTTAATTTTTGTATTTCGAGTTTAATTTTTGGTTGGGGGTTTATAATTTGGTCTTTTTCTAGCCTTTTAAGTTGTAAGCCCAATTCGTTAATCTTCTCTTTCTCAATTTTCTTCAAATAAGCCTCTAAAGATATAAAATTTCCCCTTATTACTGCTTTAGCTGCATCCCAAAGATTTTGATATGATGTCTCATCATTATCATTATCTTGGGTGAAATTGTTAATTGTTTCTATAATTTGCTCTTTCACCCAGTCATTCTTTAAGATGAGATTATTCAGTTTCCAATTACTTTTTGGTCTATTTACCCCTAACTTTTTACTGAATGTAGCTTTTATTGCATTGTGATCTGAGAAGAAGGCATTTATTATTTCTGCCTTCCTACATTTAATTTTGAGATCTTTATGTCCTAATATATGGTCAATTTTTGTATAGGATCCATGAACTGCTGAGAAGAAAGTATATTCCTTCCTATTGCCATTCAGTTTTCTCCAAAGGTCTATCATACCTAGTTTTTCTAATGTTCTATTTACTTTTTTAATTTCTTTCTTGTTTGTTTTGTGGTTTGATTTGTCTAAATCTGAGAGTGCAAGGTTGAGATCTCCCACTATTATAGTTTTACTGTCTATTTCTTCTTGCAGTTCTCTTAACTTTTCCTTTAGAAAGTTAGATGCTATACCACTTGGTGCATATATGTTTAGTATTGATATGGCTTCATTATTTATGCTACCTTTCAGCAGGATATAGTTTCCTTCCTTATCTTTTTTAACGAGATCTACTTCTGCTTTTGCTTGTTCTGAGATAAGGATAGCTACCCCTGCTTTTTTGGCTTTACCTGAAGCATAATAAGCTCTGTTCCAACCTTTTACCTTTACTCTGTATGTATCTCCCTGCTTTAAGTGTGTTTCCTGTAGACAACATATTGTAGGGTTCTGCTTTTTGATCCAATCTGCTATCCGTCTCCGTTTGATGGGATCGTTCATCCCATTTACATTTACAGTTAAAATTACTAATTCTGTATTTCCTGCCATCGTATTATCCCCAGATTATACTTTTTTCCCTTGACCCCCCTGATCCCCCTCCCCGATATTTAATTTACAGACCCCCCTTGTGACGCGCAACCCTCCCTCTTTTTTTTTTTTTTTTTTTAGGATCCCTCCCCCCTCCCTCCAAGTCCCTTCACTTATTCTCCTTTTCCTTTCCCCTTTTCCTCTCCCCCCTTTTAATGAGGTGAGAGAAAATTCTCTGAAAAACAAATATGTTAATTATTTACTCTTTGAGCCTCTTCTGATGAGAGTAAGATTCACACTATGATTCTCCCCCTCACTAAGTTCCCTCAGATATGGTGTATTTTCTATGTCTCTTCCTGGGATGTAGTTTCCCTCTTTTTATCACTCCTTCCCCTTTTTCTGAACCGACCTCCTTCCCTTTACCACACCCCCCTTTTTTTCTTTTATATCAGTAAAATCAAATTATCCTTGAGTATTTTTTATATACCCACAACAAAGTTACAGTTCTCAAGGGTTCTGTGTACCTTTTTCTGTTTCTCTTCAGTCTTGTGGATGTAGATCAAATTTTTTGTTTAAGTTTGGTTTTTTTCTTAGAAACATATAGAATTCCTCTGTTTCATTGAATGACCATCTTCTTCCATGGAAAAAGATGCTAAACTTAGCTGGGTAGTTCATTCTTGGTTGCAGTCCTTGATCTTTTGCCTTTCGGAATATCAGGTTCCAGGCCCTTCTATCTTTTAATGTGGAGGCAGCCAGATCTTGGGTGACCCTTATTGTGGCACCTTGGTATTTAAATTGTTTTTTTCTAGCTGCTTGCAGGATTTTCTCCTTTGTGTGGTAATTCTGCAGCTTAGCCACAATATTCCGTGGTGTTCTTTTTTTAGGGTCTATTTCAGAAGGAGTTCGATGAATTCTTTCCACATCTACTTTCCCCTCTGTTTCTATTATCTCTGGACAGTTCTCTTTGATAATTTCCTGTAAAATAGAATCTAGGCTCTTTTTTTGGTCATAGTTTTCTGGAAGTCCAATAATCAGCAGATTATCTCTCCTAGATCTATTTTCCAGGTCTATAGATTTTCCCAGTAAGTATTTGACGTTGTTCTCCAGCTTCTCATTTTTTTTGTTTTGTTTGACTGATTCTTGGGTTCTCTGTGAATCATTCATTTCTATTTGTTCCATCCTGACTTTTAAGGAGTTATTTTCTTCTTTCACAGTTTTTAGTTCTTTTTGTAAATGCCCAATTTCGTTTTTAAATGAATTATTTTGCTCTATTGAGTTTTTTTCCATTTCCCTAATTTTTTTTTTGAGAATTATTTTCTTTTTCCAATTCAGAAATTCTATTTTCTTGAGACTTTTTTATCTTTTCCAATTCAGAAATCCTACTTTCCTGTGTTTTTTTTAACCTTTTCTAATTCACTAATTTTGTTTCCCTGCATCTCCTGTGAATTCTTTATTTTTTCCAACTCCAATTTCAGGACATTGTTATTCTCTATCATAACTTCCCTTTCTTTTCCCCATTTTTCTTCGATCTCCCTCAATTTCTTAAGAGCTTCTTCTAGGAGAGAGTTATGTGAGGGGGGGCAGGAATCGTTCCCCTTTAGGTTGTTATCTGATTCTCTGCTGTCAACTTCCTCGGGGTTGGACACCCGCTCTTTCTCTGTATAGAAGGAATCTATGGTTTTTCTAGCTTTTTTGTTCATACTTAAAAAAAATCTTTTGGGGTCTGTCCCTGGGGTAGGAAATTATTTACTTCTTTACCAGCTTCCTCCCAGACCGGATGGATGCAGCGGCTCCTGAGCCTGAGCTAAGAGAGAGCTCTGGGAGAGAGTTCCCCACCCCCTCCCTGGGAGTGCCTCAGAGGTGATTAGCACTACTGTGCTTCGAGGGCGTAGAATAGTGAAGACAGCAAGAAGCCCAGCCTATGTGTCCGGGTGGGGAGTGGGTGTCTGCAGCAGGTGACGTAAGAAGCCCCTGCGCTCAAACTGGAAGTGTCTGCCAGAAACCACGGTCCCTAGTTCAAAGGTTCCGCTTCTCTGGGACTTCCTGGAGCTGAGTTCCACTCCCTCCAGCTAAGCTAGGCAGTGTGTGTTGCCTTGGGCCGTATCCACCCACTTGTCAGTCTCTTAACTATTCTCAGGAGGTAGCTGAGGCCACACCCCCTGGTGCCTGAGTCACCCCCAGGGTCCGGGGAAAATCTAATCTGAGTTTTAAAATATTTTGGCTTTCTCTTCTGAACTGCTAAATAATTAGCAGAGAAGAGCTAACAGCCTGTGCCAGATTCCTTTACCTCAGTGGCTTCTCTGATCCCAGAGCCCCTCCCAGCGCAATGGGCGCAGTGTGCCCCTACCCCACCATCTGTGCTGGTCTTTCTTATTCCTCCCCTGAGAACTGACCTTTCCTGTTGAAACTCCAGATTCTCTTCAGCTGGTAAGTCGTGCTTCCAGTCCTTGTGGTATCTATCAGGCCTGAGCTAATTTTGAGACTTAATTTATCTAATTGGTTGTGAGGGAGTGAGGACGTTCACTGAGTCGTGTGTTTCCTCTCCGCCATCTTGGCTCCGCCCCCTCCCCTCCTTATCTTTATAGCTAAATTACAATGTGTGGGAGCAGAATATTTTTTTCTCACCATTTCTCACATTAGGGATTAACAGGAAAAGTATTATGAGCAGTTATCTCAAGTAAATGTGATGGAGGTGCAGCTTCTAGGAGAAATACTGCAGTAATCCTGATGCCCCAGATTTTAGGAGTGCTGTTATACCAATATGTTTTTCAATGATCCTAAAGTCTCCTGGCTTCAGGAATACAGTCCTAGAAACTCTGATGACTTCCAGATAACAGTCACTGATAACAGCATTTCTGACACAAATGGTGAGGTGCATACTGGACACTCCTCATTTCTACCTCTGGGCCATAAAATTAGTGTATCAGGGACATGAAGAACCAGACCTCTGCCTTTTGCTATAAACTTGTCTTCCTGCTCCTGGTTTTTTGTTAAATCTTTTTGGAACTTAACCCACTTCAGTTGGCATCACAATTACAATAAACTTTGCCCCTTGACTTGGAGATGGGTTTAAGACTGCAAATTCACTTGAGACACATCAAAACACTGGTCTGCAACCCCAACCTTTTGGGAGCTCCTTTTGAAGCCCAAGAAAGGAAAGATAATGAAGTGGAAAAGAGCAGTGTGTTGGTGCCCCATGAGGCTGGGGGAAAAGGAGTCAAAGAGGTTCCTTGGCCGCCCACTGCAGCTATGACCCAGATTAGTGCTGCCCCTAGCCAGGGATTTAGACATTAAAGACTGCCCAATCAGACTCTTCGAGGAGGTTGGTGTAGGTGGGGCTCTGACATGCTGACACAGCCCACAGATAGTTAGGCTTCGATAAACTACCTGGAGATTGGCTGAGGAGTCTGGCCCTAGGGAAGGCAAGCAGTCAGACCAGCAAGGAGGCAGAGGCTGTAGGAGAGAAGAGCCCTTACTTCTGCCAACCCTGAGCACCATGGACGCTCGAAGATGCTTCTTGATTCTGATGCTGCTAATGATCCTGAGTCAGGACCACAATAGGCTGTTGGCTTTCCTTAGATTTAAACGTGGCCGTAAGTAATGGGGGAAATGAGGGGGGAAAACTTCTACCCACTCCTTGGGGAGACTCCTAGAGCTAGGGTGGGGACCGGGGGAAGACTGGGAAAGAACAAATCCAGGTGGGAGGGAACCCCCCAACTCTATTGAAGCTCAGAAAGTTTCCCCAAAGAGATTTTTTCCCCAGAATCAAGCATAGACTAGGAGAGGGGATGATGGTGTTGTGAAAAGGAAGGGGGAGAGGGTGATTACAGAAAGATTTCCTGCCATGCTCTGCCCTAGGGGCATGCCCCAGAATCAAAGAGAAGTGCCTTTTCAAAGAGTCCAGTGCTTGCTTCAGAGACAAGGATTGCAAAGCCACAGAGAGATGTTGCTCATTCAGCTGTAGAATGCAATGCATAAACTCCAGTGAAGGTAAGCAACCTTCCTTCCTTCCTCCCTCCCTCCCTTCCTTCCTTCCTTCCTTCCTTCCTTCCTTCCTTCCTTCCTTCCTTCCTTCCTTCCTTCCTTCCTTCCTTTCCTTCCTTCCTTCCTTCCTTCCTTCCTTCCTTCCTTCCTTCCTTCCTTCCTTCCTTCCTTCCTTCCTTTCCTTCCTTCCTTCCTTCCTTCCTTCCTTCCTTCCTTCCTTCCTTCCTTCCTTCCTTCCTTCCTTCCTTCCTTCCTTCCTTCCTTCCTTCCTTCCTTCCTTCCTTCCTCCCTCCCTCCCTTCAACCAGTCAGCTAGCAGGCATTTATTAAGCACCTACAAAACCCAGAGAGCCTGGATGAGCTCTAGGGATGATAGGAAGTTTATATAAGTGCCTGTCCTCGTGGAGCTCTCTGCAATCTACTGCATAAAACAGAAGCACAGACCCAGAATAAACATTACCGTGAATCCAGGAAATGCCAAATGCTATCTGAGAACCGAGAGAGAAGATGGTTCCAGAAACATCTTCCTAGAAGAGATGGCATGTGAATTGGGCTTGCACATCAGGTGGGAATTTCTAAGGGGAGGGAAAGAGTATCTACTTTTGGCAGTGCCCCCTGCTCTCACCTCTGCAGCAGGATGCCTGCTTCTGCTCATGGCCCCAACCTCACTGCCCCTATCTCTGGCACTGAGAACTACCGGGCTCATGACTTGGTACAGGGACTCTTGGACCTTGGGTTACAATCCGAGGAAGCAGATGTGATGGGAAGGGGCTTGGATAAGGAGGGGGACTCTTGCATCCTGACTCCAGCTCTGGGCTACAGCCTAGCAATGGGAATTTGGGATCACAGACATTGACCCCAGGTGCTCCCAGCTGGACCTGGGAGCCAGGTCTCTGCATTCCCAGCTAAAGACTCTTCCAGATAGTCAGCACTGATGATGTATGAGGATGGGAAGAGGAGGTTGACCCTCAAACTCTTTCCTTGATCTCCCAATTGTCTAATCTCATTTCAGACCCATGTGAGGAGGCTGTCAACATTAAGCCTTGTTCCAACATTTTAACGCGATGGTACTTCAATGCTGAAAACAATACGTGTCACCCCTTCAAGCTCAACTGGTGCAATGAAGGCAAAAACGACTTCCAGTCTCACGATGTTTGCAAGAATACTTGTTTAGCATATGGTAAGGCCAAGGCATTTAGGAGGCAGTAGTGTGTCCAACAACGTGAGCCCGAAACCAGGGGTCCAATTAGGCTCTGATCCTGATTAGTTCCTAATCAACTGGGGCCACTGGGTTGCCTGCCAAAGGTGGGGTTGATCTGGGGTTTGAAGGACACCAGGGAGCCCAGGAGGGAGAAGGGAGGTGGGAGTGCATCCTGGGTATGGAGGGACAGCCAGGAAAGTTGTCCAGATGAATGGTCTTGTCTGAGGAACAGCCAAGAGGAGACCAAAGGTACTGGATCAAAGAGCCCATGGGGGAGTGTCATGTAGAGAAGATGGAAAAGGGAGGGGAGGGGATAGGTTATGAAGGACTTTGAATGCCACACAAAGGAACTGATATTGGATCTTGGAGATGATAGGGAGCCAGGGGAGTTTATTGAGTCCAGGGGTGGGAAGGATGGGGATAATATGGTCTGTACAGTGTGAGCAAAGGCACGAAGATGAAGAAATCAGAATGAACCGACAGTATGTAAAGCTGTGCACATTGCCTGGGACATCCCGTCCATGATCCGGGGGAGAGCGAGATAAGGGTGGACATCTTGCCTGTGGAGGGGTGTGGGTAGGGGGTCTGGAGCCAAGGGGATGAGGTCTTGGAAATGAGAAGTCTGTACTTTCTGCTTTCTTCTAGGACATGGAGTAACAATAAACCGCTTTGATGTGGAAGGTGAATCAATTACTGTGAAAACTTAGAAATATGTCCCTCTGACATGCTTCAGCAATCTCCCTGCTTCACAGAATAGAGCGTCTGAGAGCTACCGGGCAGTTCTGGCGTCATCTTGTCCCCTGCCTACTCCTCCAGAATTTCCTCCCCAACGTCCCACTGCAAGGGCACTTCCAGCCTCTGCCTGAAGGCCTCCAGAGACGAAAAGCTCACTCCCTTCTGAGGCTTCCCCTTCCATTCTTGCATATCAGAAGTTTGATCATATACACAGGGTCCCCCAGAAAGTCAGCCCCAAACCTGGGATTGGACTCCTCACATCCTGACACTTCTTAGAGGTGGGAGCCTGGGCCAGGTGTTTCCCCTTTACTAGTCTTACTTTTCTCATTGGTCACATGGGGGTGGACTTGAGGGCCTCCCAGGTCCCTTCCAGCTCTAATTTGTGAACAACCTCTGTCCAGGATAATCTAAACCCTCCTGAAATTGGGGCAGGAATGCTGACCAAGGCCAATCTTACCCTGTGAGCAGTGATCGTAGGGAGAAAGAGCTCTTCTCTTTGGAGCCCAGGTGGACTGAGGACATATAAACATGGCTCCCCAAGGCCAAAAGGATCATGACGGTCCCCAAACACCCAGTCCTGGGGACTTTCTGTTGTTGTCGAGTCATTTTAGTAGTGTCTGACTCTTCCTAACCCCATTTGGCCTTGTCTTGACAAGAATGGATTTGACATGTCCTTCTCCATCTCATTTTACAGATGAGGAAACTGAGGCAGACAGGGTGAAATGACTTGTCCAGGGTCACACAGCTAGGAAATGTCTAAAACTAGATTAGAACTCAGGCCTTTCTTGAGCTCTCTCCACTGCCCCAGATAGCTATCCAATGTCTGTATGTTGTATGGGAAAGAAGAGAGATTAAAGATTCACTCTATAGCAACTGCTCCTCTTCTTCCCAAGCTACAGGGCAAGGACTAAGTTTGAGGGAGCAGGGCCAAAGGGACAAGTGGGCCAGACATGGCATCGTGAGGTTTCAGAGCTGAAAGGGAACAACTCCCTCCAGTCCCCCCTTCCTCCCCCCCCACACTCACCCACACCACACACTCACATTTTGAACAATGAGAAAGTACGGTCCAAAATCGATTGTGTGATTTGACCCACATCATATAATAAATGGCAGAGGAGAAATGAAGCCAGTACTGCTTGGTACCCAGCCAATGCTCTTTCCTCTATACTACACTGCCTTTCTTGAGTCCTTTAACAATTATGTTTTTCCTAGGTTGATGTACTCTTTTCTTCCTGTGAATAAAACATATTAAAATAAAGCCTTGAATCTTGATTCTTTGTTGCCAGATAAAGAAAAAAGGAAAAAAAGGAATGGGAACTACCACAAGAGTTCCCCAAGATGGTTGAAAAAAATGGAGCAGGGGCAGGGAGAACAAAAATCATTTCTCTCTGTTAGCACAGAAAATGATCTCATGTCCAATAGGCTGAAGTCCTTTGTGCATCCTAATATGGGGACATCCCTCTTGTGACTTTGGTTCTTCAGTTACTGGATTCTCCTGCTGTCTCTAAGAAGCCTGATCTGAACCTGAAAGTCAGCAGCTCTTGTCCCAAGAGAAAACTGCCACATTTCAGAACTTCCATTCCTCAGGCTTGTCCATTACGGACTTTTGGAAAGAAAGTTAAGAGAAAGCAGTTGGGAACTCTTGTGCAGGCTCTGAAGTCTCCCACTGCCACATGTCTCTTCTATCAATCCTCATTACTGAGGGTACTCCTTCTACCAGACCTTCCTTAGAAATACAAGGAAGAGGAGTCTGTGACAAGGAGCCCAGGAGGAGGGTCACCCCCATAGCTCCTTTAATGATGGTAACCATACCGGATTTGGGTTCAACCTGACAATCACTGATAGCCTTCATCTCCAGTTGTCCTACTCCTCCATGGAGCATGAGCATGGGGAGTCTTCTGGGTGGAGGAGGGAAGTGTAGTGAACTCCTTGTGTGAAGGGGAAAGGACAAGGATGTAACAAACTCCCCCAAAGTCTTTCTGGGGGTAGTCACAGATTCCCCCTCACCCCAAGAGACTGACGGGTGCCACCTGACTCTGTAACTGAAAAGGCCAGCTTTTCTGGGGTTCAGGGTCCCTCTTACTCTATACCTTTGATTCCAACAAAATCACTTCAGCTGCCTTGTTGACTTGTCATTGATTTATTCAAATCAAGAACAATTTAGATGTTAGAAAGCACCATATCACACACTCTGCCCTCTGGGAGTAGGAACTGTGCATGGACTCCATGGAGTCTGCAGCATAACAATGAGTGCCCATGACTGAGTAGTATCCCATTCTCCCCAGCTGAGCTACTCAGCAGGGCTGATTCAGAGAAAATCAAGAGGCTGGGGAAAACCCAAGCCCAAGGCACTCAGCACCATGGGATCCCCCAGTTGCACCCTCTTTTTCCCTCTTTTTAAAAAAATTATAGCTTTTTATTTACAAAACATATGCATGGGTAATTTTTCAACATTGACCCTTGCAAAATCTTCTTTTCCAAATTATCCTCTCCTTCCCCCCACTCCCTCCCCTAGATGGTAGGTAGTCCAATACATGTTAAATATGTTAGAATATGTTAAATCCAATATATGTATACATATTTATACAATTATCTTGCTGCACAAGAAAAATTGAATCAAGAAGAAAAAAAAACCTGAGAAAGAAAACAAAGTGCAAACAAACAACAACAGAGTGAAAATATTATGTTTCCACCCTCTTTTTGCTTGAGCTGAGTTTGTACCACACAAGATTTGGCAACTACTGAGAGGGAGGGAGACAGACAGACAGACAAAGACAGAGAAAGAGAGGGATAGAGAGAGATTGTAATACAATATTTAAAAAGACAAAAGATGTGGGCTCAGAGAGGATTCTGGGAAGATGGTGGAGTAGGTAAGTATATTTCAAGCTCTCCAATTTTCCCTCACAAATAAAACAAATTTGTACCTCAGGGAAAACATAGTCTGATAAAAAAAATCAAGAAGACTTCAGCAGGACAGGGGTACTCCTGTTGCAACCCAAGAAGATCTGAAGAACTGGAGCTGGGATTAACCCATTTTAAATTCAAACACCTCCCCATAGCTCCTCAGAAACACCCAGTGGGGAGCTCTGGAGCAAGCTGAGTGTGGCTGGAGCCTCAGCAGGAACCAGAGAGACTTTCATCTCTCGGAGTGTGAGTGGAGTTGGGGATCTGAGTCCGGGACGGGAGTCCAAGCAGACTGAGGGGACCTTTGCTGACTAGGAACACCATGCCCAAGTGTGCTGCCAGGATACATCCAGAAGGAACCATCACTTTTACCAATGCAGAGGCAGGGAGGCAGGGAGGCAGGGAGGCAGGGATGCTGCTGGCTGCAGGAACTTGCAGGAGAATGGGGCTCTTGGTCTGGGGTTCCAGGTCAGAGGGGAGAACTGAAGTGAAGCTAGAGAGACATTATCCCTTCACTGCACAGTTTAGAGGTGTTTACACTAATATGCCTTATTTAAAAAAATAAACATGCAAAGAAAAGTCCAACCATAGAAACGTATTATGGGAACAGGGAAGATCGAAGTTCATCTTCAGAAGGCAATGAAGTAAAAAAAACTTTACCCCTGAGTACAGTGAAATGGTTCCCGGGCACCCCCCAATCAAACACTAAACTTGAAATTTTAAAAATAAAAAGAGATATCAATAAAATTGAAAATAAAAAAGCTTTTGAATTAATAAAACTAAGAGTTGGTTCCATGAAAAAAACAACAAAATAGAAAATAGAAAATTTGATTAGAAAAAGGAAAGAGGAAAATCAAATTGTTAGTCTTAAAAATGAAAAGGAAGAACTTGCCAGTAATAAAGAGGAAATTCCCAACTTTATACCAATAAATTTGATAATTTAAATGAAATGGATAAATACCTTTAAAAATATAGGTTGCCCAGATTAACAGAGGAAAAAGTAACTTTGCATTCTGGAATATAGTATTACAAACTGTCAACACTCTTAGAGAAAAGATTGAATGTCCTATATATTCCTAACTGTGGCTATTTGTTGTATGATTCCTTTCTTTTCATGCTGTTGGCAATAATTTTTGGATCTGTAAACTTCAGATTTTCAATGTAATGTTGCTGGGAGATTTCATTTTGGGGGATCCTTTCTGGGGATAATCTATACATTCTGTCCATTTCTTCTTTGCTTTCTGATTCTAAGAGATATCAATATTTTTGTTTGACTTCTTGAAATGTTATATGTATACTCTTTATCCTAGAATAACTTTCAGGTTGTTCAATCATTCTTAAATTTTCACTCCTTAATTTTTTTATGTCAAAGTATAATTTCATTCTTTAAAAAAAATTTTTAATTTTTTCCATGTATCATTTATCACTTTGTTATACTATGTATTTCATCCCTTCTGTCTTCCAGAGAACTAATTCATATGACCAATAGTATCTGTTAAAGAGTAAACAATTCAAGACAACTGGTTGTAAAATTGAGAAACATCTGAGGGATAGTCTAGGTGTATATTTGGGACTCCAATGTGGCTTCTCAAGCTTCATATTCCAGTGTCCTTGCCATTGGACCATGGCTCCCATCCTGAGCAAAGCATCTCCTTTAAATCTTTTATGTGTGTTTTCTACCTACTGCCTCCAACTAGCTAACCAGATGTGTATATATAAAGAGATACTGTGACCAGAGAAGTTATGTCACTACGTCATTATTGAATTTCTTTGCTGGGTTAGTATAAAATAAACCTGCCATTATTAATTTTCCAGTGAATACTCAGTAGCTTATTTTATCCCAACACTGATGCTGAATTAGGAGATTGCTGGCGCTAAAGGCTCCTCTACCAGCCTGGGCCAAGGGGGATACCCAGACACTTCTGCAGACTGACACTGTTCAAAGGAAGCCTCCTCCTAACTATAGAATTGCAGGGACAAACATATTCCTTTATGTTACATTCACATAGAAGAAAAATCATAACAGCAAGTATATTCATGAAAGAGTTGGGAAAATTGCAAACATTCCTAGGCTGAAAAACTTTGAAGAAGAACAGAATTAAGAAAACAAAATCTGATGTAGGCAGTTCCTTATTTATTCCATTTTGAGTCAAGTTGCATTAGAGTATCAACCATTTGTTGATCACGTACTCAATATTCACTATAATGTTAGGCTATTCAGAATAATAGGGGAGATAAAAATGAGGAAGGAGGGACAATAGGGGCAACAACAATCCTGGGGAAAGTTCTAGAGCTAGAGGGGTTGGCTCTGTTCTCTTTCCTATTTTACTTCATTCCCTTTGAATCACACAGAGCAGTTCGACCCAATTCCTCCTTGAGGATAATAACATTGAATTTGTAGAATGTGAGCATTGCTAAAGGGGGTATGTATTACTTTGCTTAGTGTGGTTCTTTGCATACATTAAGTTCTTCTTAGTAAATACTTTTCATTCAATTATTCATAGCTAGTGATACAGAGCCCCCCTAGAAGAGATGATGGATTTGGGGCTGTTACATAATGAATAGTCTCTACTACTTTGTTTTTCTGGGAAAATATCTAAAGGAAATTTCAAAAACATCAAGAAAACGCAAGTGGGATGAACGCTTGAGAAGATGGAGTTGCCATGCCAACCCCTCAGTGATTATTTTGCAGATTATCAGGTAATTGAAAAAATAAAGGTAGCATGTTCTTAATAAATGAGCACATCACAACCAACTAGCCCATCATTTCCCCACTTACTCACTTAGCCCCATGTCCTGAACCCCAGATCTTGGAAAGAACAGACCTCTTAAGTCACCAGATATGCTTCCAGCCCAGTTTCTACAGATAGCATGGAGAGGAGAAATCATTGAAAAGACAGATCCCACCTTCCTCGTCACCACCAACAGCAACTACTGATCGGTTCTTCCAGGACGCACAAATATACACAAGAGTCCTTGCACTGGCTGCATTCCCCAGACCATCACAGTCATCACTAGGGGATGAACCTCCACAGAGAGCCAGCTCCATTCAACTGCCATCCACTTGCCACTCACAGAGAAGCCAAGCTAAACTAGCTGAAGAAGCAAAGCATCCTGAGCAAGGCCCAGGAGGCAGCCTTAGATCAGAACTCATTATTTGACAAAAACTTCTCAGAAAACTGGAAAATGGAGTGAGAGAAGCTTGGCATTGACTAACCATATACAAAGATAAAGTCAAAAGGGGTAGGATTTTTACATAAAAGGTAATTACATGAGCAAATTGTGAGTACAAGGTAAAGTTTGCCTGTAACATCTATGACTAAAGGAAGCATGTATGACCAAACAGGAGATTTATAAAAAAAAAACCATTATGAAATGCAAAACAGATAATTTTGATTGTGTTGAATTTAAAAGATTTTACACAAATCCAAGCCTTTCAACCAAGATTAGAACAAAGATAGAAAGCTGTGAAACAAATTTTACAGTCTGATAAACGTCTCATTTCTATAGTACATAGGGAAGTGAGGGAAATTGCAAAGCGGTAAGTGGTCAAAGAATACAAACAGGCAATTTTCAGATGAAGAAATTAAAGCCATCTATAGTCATATGACAAGATACTTTAACTATTCATTAGAAAAAAATAAAAATTACTCCAAGGCTGAGATATCAGGTTGGGTAATAAAACAGAAAAGGAAATAAATATTAGAGAGAAGATGGGAAAATTGGAATACCAATGCATTATAGGTGAAATTCTGAAATGATTCAACAATTCTGTAAAGCAATTTGGAACTATGCCCAAAGAAGTATTAAACTGGCCATGCCAGCATGGCAATTTGATCCAGCAATCCCAAAGACATCATAAATAATGGCAGGAGGTACAAAAGAGCCTTTCTACTTCCATCAAAGGGTATTTGATTATGTTCTCCAAAAGTAGAAATTAAGCAAAAGACAATGTCTGAGCCCTTATCTGGCCTTAAACAGAGCAAGGATTTAAAATCAGCAGAGTTACACTGGATACAACTGGTTCTCTATTTGGTACTAGTCATCAGTAAAAGAGAGAAAAGGTTTAGCCTTTCCTAGAATGCTCATACTGAGAAAGCTCATGAATATTGACTTTTCTTCCTCTGGGAAGAGTACAGATTAATTTTAATGATCATGCAATGCATGTGGTATAAGGTGGACATATCAAAAGGCAAATTTGTAACAGGTGAATTTGGAAGTTGTACACTGTAGTATTCTGTCAATGTATAAACAGAGAAAAGACTGGGACAAGTATGAAAAAGACTACTTTTACAGTTGTATAAAAACTTTTTACTTCATCTCTCCCAATTCCAGCAAAGTTATTTCATACCAAAAGGACCCACATATCCAAAAATGTTTATAGCAGCTCTCGTTG
Organism: Sminthopsis crassicaudata; assembly: GCF_048593235.1. NCBI lineage: Eukaryota > Metazoa > Chordata > Mammalia > Dasyuromorphia > Dasyuridae > Sminthopsis > Sminthopsis crassicaudata. The sequence continues at coordinate 87,446,899 of NC_133623.1, forward strand.
TGATGGAAAAGAATTGGAAATTGAGGAGGTGCTCATTAATTCGGGAATGAGTGAATAAAATGTGGTATAGCAATGCTGTGCAAGACTATTGCTATATATGAAATGATGAGCAGATGGATTTTAGAATAATCTGGAAAGACTCATACGATGCTGAGTGAAGTGAGGACCAGGAGATCTTTATACCCAATAACAACAACATTATGCAGATGATCAACTTTGATAGCCTACTACTCAGAAATACAATGATCTAAGAGGCTTATAAGAAATTCATGAAGGAAAATGTGGTCCACTCCCAGTGAAAGAACTATGGAGTCTGAATTCCAATTAAGGAACACAATTTTCACTTTTTTATTGTTGTCATTTTCTTTCTCTTTTTGTTTCCCTTTTGTTCTGATTTTTCTTTTACAATATAATTAATGTGGAAATAGGTTTGATGTATAGGACATGTATAATGTATATTAGATTGATTTCTGTCTTGGAAAGGAGGGAGGGAATGCAGGGAGGAAAAAAGGTGATTGGACACATATAATGTATATTAGATCAATTGCCATTTTAGATAGCTAGGTTGGAACATAGGAAGGGAAAAAGAAATGGAAATAAAAATGTTTTTTAAAAGGTAAATGATGAAAACATATATATATATATACACACACATATATATACATATATATATATATGATAAAATGCAAAATCATTTGTTTCAGGATCAAAACCAACCACAAGCTCTTTTTTTGCTTCCTTTTATTCTCATTATTTAATTTTTCCACAATTTACCTGCTCTCATTCCAAAAGATTCTCCCTCCCAGTACCAAAACGAGGCTTCCCTCCTACTAATTCTCATCCAAACTTAAAGTCCTTTCCTCTTTCTTTGTGGAGAATTAAAAGCCAAATTCTGATGTTCCCTGAGGAAAGCACAGTTTGGTGACTAAAGCTGCTCTGGGAGACATAATTGTATTCTGGAAAGAACTTTGGCTTCCATAGATTCAGAGGACTTGGGTTCAAATGCTGCTTCTGATGCTTATTACTGATGTGAACCTGGGAACAACTTGATGTGATTGGGCCTCAGTTTCTTTTCTTTTGGCCTGGAAGAGATCAGTGAGGTCACCAGAATGCCTGGGATGATGGTTATTCTCTTCCCTGATGCATGTCTCATAGCAAAAGCAACTTTCCTTATGGGTCTTCTTAGTCATACTCTTCTACAGTCAGCATTTAAATTTTCTTTCTTTGGCTCTGGCTCTGTCTGTCCCTGTCTCTGCAACTCTAATTCTTTGTTTTGTTCTTTCTTTGTCAATATATATATATATATATATATATATATATATATATATATATATATATATATATTACTCACCATATCTGTACGTACATAAGTGCTTATTTTCTGATATTGTGTAACTCGTGGTGATTTAGATCTGCTTCCAGCTGGCAGTCCAGAACAAAGTTGGAAAGAAGCCTTCCCCTGCTCCTGGTTCAGGAATTATACTAGAAGCCTGTCAAGAAAGCAGTCTAAGTACCATCTACTAAGTATTTCAGGTATCTTTGGCACTGACCAGTAACCATGGAAACCACTGATTAGAACTAGTTGCTGCTTCCTTGCTAGACACTAAATTTTGCCTCTAGAAAGAGTCTCTTCCACCAAGTTGGTCTGGATGACTACATCTAAATATCCACTGGAAATTGTGTGAGGCTCCCATACCACTTTTTGCTCATTGAACAAGCCAAGGGCAAGCATCCTGGGGTCTAGTTATTGGGATATTTGTCACAGGGGCTTCAATGCTTATTTGCCCCCTTTACGTTTACGGTGATCAAATAATTAACCTCAACAATAATTTTCAATTATTGAGCCAAACCAACTAGCTGCAATTACTTATGCAATGGCAGTGGGTAAGCTCTTCTGGGATTACATCAATTCATCTGTACTACATGGGAAGGGAACAATTCCTTTTGTGTTGTTCATTTATTTCTAAACATCCTCCAAAATTAGGTAGACTATATTTGCCCCCTACATATCCCAGGTATTGCCCAAGGTAAGATGGTGGCAGTAAGAGTTTGATTTCAATTAGCTCTGAAGGAAAAAAAAATGTTTGCAATTATAAGAAGAGATTTTTTTTTTGCTTCCCAAAATGGAAAAATCTCTTGTAAAAACTGTGATCTTAGGGATATATTCTTCCATCAATGACATTCAATGTTTGGAGGACCCTCACAGCTCTGTCTGTCTCTAGGCTGAGGCCAGTTCTAGTGTGGCCAATATATATGTAGTCCAAGGTCCTCCAGGAACAGTGACATTTTGGGTTCCAAAGTTCCTTTCAGCTCTGGCATCCTCTGGTGCTAACATGACTCTGTATCACAGATGTTTTGTGGTCTAGTATCACTTCCAGCTGTGACATTCCATATTCTCTTATTTCGGGGAGCTGGCAGATCTCACATTCTGTGATCTAAGGATTTTTCCAGCCCTGACATCCTGTGATCTCAAGTGAATATCATACCACTTCACAACCATGAGCTCATTTTGAAAGTGAGACGAGAGATAATATAATGCCCTGCCTCAGTCTATATGGTTCCCTCTTCGACAGCATTATGGGATGAAGGGGGAAGGGAGGAAAAAAATTGGAAGACAAGGTTTTGCAAGGGTCAATGTTGAAAATTTATCCATGCATATGTTTTGAAAATAAAACTGTAATAAAAATAATATTTTTAAAAGAATTGCACACATTTAATCTGTATCTGATTGTTTGCTGTCTTGGGAATCTGGAGAGAGGAAGAAAACTTTGGAACACAAGGTTTTGCAGAGGTGAATGGTGAAATATATCTTGCATATATTTGAAGAATAAAATACTATTAAAATAATAATTAAACTCAATCCTGCTTTTCTTTGCAGTCAGTTGCAGGCGACTGTTAAATCTCACCCCCTGGACCTTCCCTTTCCTGTTTTGGGGTCTCAAGCTGCTTTAGCTTTGGGGGTTAGGGGACGGGCTTCTTTATCATCAATGGCTCCATTACTCTCTCAATCTCTAATGGGCCATGGAAGGAAAAGAGGAAGGAGGGGGCGGAGGAAGGGGCCACAGGTAGTGAGTGTGAAACCCAGAAGCAGTCCCTCCTCCCACAGCAGGGAGCATCCTCCTCCAGGGTAACAATGGACAAGTGATGCTCTGCCTGCCCCGCCCAAGAACGAGCCTGGAACTTTCCGACCAATGGTCTGGTTGCCTAGGCTCCCAAAGGTCTTCGAAGTCTGCAGCATCATCATGCCCGTCATAAGCGGCAGCGTTGCCGGGGTAATGGTGAGTGGACAAGAACACCTCATGGCTGGGGGTCAGCGCTCTGGGAGCTGGGGAGGAGGGGCTGGACCCCGCTTTCTCTCCCTTCTTTCCCTTCTGCATGTCTATTCCTCTGTTCTCTAGACCATCCTGCGTCCGTCCTCCTGATTGTCCGTGGTGTCTGCTAACAGCGAGAACTCTCCCTTCCGACCGGCCTGTCCCCGTCACCATCCAGCCAGGCGGCACCACCCCAGGTGACCATTGGCCCAAGCCAAGTGATCCTTCCCCTCCGTCGCCCCGCCCCCTTTCCTTGTCCCGCCATTTCCCCTGCCTCTTCCCTCACCCTTTCCTTTCCCTGCCTCCTTCTCTCATTCCTCCCTGGCCCTCTCCCCTTCCCTTGCCCATCCCACCACGATCTTGACCTTGACCTCGATGATTCTCTGTGGTCTTGACCTCCCTTCTGGGGGGAGAAATCACTCCTCCTAGACTGAGCGTGACTTTTCTCCCTGCAGGACCAAAGATGCCTCCCCTCTATCCTGTGCCTGCTCTCTTTGTCATCCTGCATTTCCTCTTCATTGTCCTTCTCCATTTCCTACCCTTTCTTTTCCTGCTCCCTCTCCTTTTGGTACTGGTTTTCCTACCTCTTCTAGTCCAAGAGTCCGAGGAGGACAGCAAAGTGAAGGACGAGAACTAGTCTGGAACTGCATTAGGTAACTTCCCCCTGTTACTTGTAGATAATAAGCTTTTGTCTGTTTAAGGGACAAGAGAACAGGCCTTGGAAATTGAGATGGGACTGTTAGTGGCTATAAATCCGCATTTACTTGGATTTGAAATGTATTAGCCGTGTGACCCCTAAGCAAGTAACCCTTTGTCCCTCCATCTCAATTTACTCTTCTGTAAAAGGATAATAATAGCATCCACCTCTCAAGTTTGTTGTGATTGTAAAGTGCTTAACACAGGGCCTGGGACTGGGAAGTGCTACATGAAAGTTAACTGCTTTTTTTATTTCTTTAATTAGATGCAGTTCTTTCCTAATGGAAGTCTCTGTATGGAAATTTGAGTGTCATCATTGTAACCTGCCAATGGAGATAAGATGTTCTGTCATGGGGAATGAATTCAACTGAATTGAGAGCACCTCAGGCGGGAGGGTTTAGTTTTAATGATGGGTTTTCCTTCAAATGGTAATGATGTAACGTTGTTTATTATATGGTTATGCTTCGAAATGTTCTCATATTGGAAAATGTGGTCAATTTGGAAACATTGGTAAAATTTTTATAAGCTGCGTTGTTAGAAAAAACAGTCTAGATGTTGTTAGATTAAGAAACAGCTTGTAAAAATGTCCTTCATATTCTAAAGTGCTCTAATTTAAGAACTTATACACTTGCACGTATGCTTATGAATAAAGAGAAATTTCATCTTCAGTTGTTTGCCTCTTGCTTACAAAAATATGAGACTGTTAACCACGTTATTTGGAGATACTGTTAAATGTTAAGGCCTATGAAATGTTTACAGGGGTGTTTTTATTTATTTTTAAATTAATTTTATAATTATAATTTTTTAACAATACATATGCATGAGTAATTTTTTACAACATTATCCATTATATTCATTTTTCCAAATTTCCCCCTCCCTCCCTTTACTCCCTCCCATAGATGACAGACAATCCCATACATATTAAATGTGTTACAGTATATGTGTGTAAATACCTATATACAATATATGTGTGTAAAACCAAATTTCTTGTTGCACGGTAAGAAGTGGATTCCGAAGGTATAAGTAACTTGAGTAGAAAGACAGTAGTGCAAACAGTTTACATTCATTTCCCAGTGTTCCTTCTCTGGGTGTAGCTGTTTCTGTCCATCATTGATCAACTGGAAGTGAATTAGATCTTCTTTATATTGAAGATTTCCACTTCAATCAGAATACATCTTCATACAGTATTGTTGTTGAAGTGTATAGTGATCTTCTGGTTCTGCTCGTTTCACTCAGCATCAGTTGATGTAAATATCCCCAAGCCTCTCTGTATTCCTCCTGTTGGTCATTTCTTATAGAACAATAATATTCCATAACATTCATATACCATAATTTACCCAAGCATTCTCCAATGGATGGGCATCCATTCATTTTCCAGTTTCTAGCCACTACAAAAAGGGCTGCCACAAACATTTTGGCACATACAGGTCCCTTTCCCTTCTTTAGTATTTCCTTGGGATATAAGCCCAGTCATAGCACTGCTGGATCAAAGGGTATGCACAGTTTGATAACTTTTTGGGCATAATTCCAGATTGCTCTCCAGAATGGTTGGATTCTTTCACAACTCTACCGACAATGTATCAGTGTCCCAGTTTTCCCACAGCCCCTCCAACATTCATCATTTTTTGTTCCTGTCATCTTAGCCAATCTGACAGGTGTGTAATGATATCTCAGAGTTGTCTTAATTTGCATTTCTCTGATCAGTAGTGATTTGGAACACTCTTTCATATGAGTGGAAATAGTTTCAATTTCATCATCTGAGAATTGTCTGTTCATATCCTTTGACCATTTATCAATTGGAGAATGGTTTGATTTCTTATACATTAGAGTCAGTTCTCTATATATTTTGGAAATGAGGCCTTTATCAGAACCTTTAACTGTAAAAATATTTTCCCAACTTGTTACTTCCCTTCTAATCTTGTTTGCATTAGTTTTGTTTATACAAAAGCATTTTAATTTGATGTAATCAAAATCTTCTATTATGTGATCAATAATGATCTCTAGTTCTCCTTTGGCCATAAATTCCTTCCTCCTCCACAGGTCTGAGAGGTAGACTATCCTCTGTTCCTCTAATCTATTTATGATTTCATTCTTTATGCCTAAATCATGGACCCATCTTGATCTTATCTTGATATTTGGTGTTAAGTGTGGGTCCATATCTAATTTCTGCCATACTAATTTTCAGTTTCAGTCAGCTCTACAACCCCTCTCAGCATGAAGAAGCTTCAGAAGATTGAGACCTTCATCCCTTTCCCAAATGAATTTGGGGTTAACTGTTTGAGGGAGGAGGAGATGAAGTGAGTGAACTCTGTAAAATTATGTAAAATCACAGAAACCATGTACCCTTTGATCTATAGACTCCAAATGGTCTAACATCCTCTCAGAGTGTGATAAGCTGTGCCATTCAAGAGCAAATCAGACTCCAATTGATCTTTCAGGAAGTCACAATCCCAGGAAAGATTTCACATTCAGTTGAGAATTGTCTCACTTCCTCTAGGCTTAGTCATAAAATATGTCTTCTGGAAACTGATACTTTGCAGATCCTTCTCCACTGAGAAAGATATGCCTGCTAAGAGAATGCCTCTTGGTGATTTTTAAACAATAAAGCCTCTTCTTTTGCCACAACCTCTGGGATTAGCGAATTCTTTCTCTTCCAAACTTGTGTCTCCGAGCAGACAGAACCTCACTCATTCGTTACCAGACCTCATCAAATGTAATAAGTATTTATGAATAAAATAAGGAAAAAATCAATTCTCTCAGTCAGAAGAAGCTATTTCTATGTAGCAAAGCTTGATTGGATTTGGTATAATGGTATATAGAGCCAGCACCACTACCAAAGTCAATGACTACAGCTATAGCTATAGTAATCAAATTACTATCTGATTTTGTGTACTCTCAACATTTTTTTCTTATTGGCCCTAGACAAGGCAGTTAGGTGGTACAGTGCACAGAACACTGGGTTTGGAGCCAGGAATATCTGAGTCCAAGTCTAGCCTTAGACACGTAGATACTTGGCAAGTAGTTAAACCTTATTTGTGTCAAAGCCTCATCTGTAAAATGGAAACAGGCTGGAGAAGGAAATAAAAAACCACTCCAGTGTCTTTCTAAAAAAATCCCATTGTGTCACATAAACTTTACTGTCAATGATTGACTAAAGAACAGTAACTCTGGACAAGTATTTATCTTACTACCTTGTTTCGTGTTTGTCTGGGGGGTTTTAATTTGTTCCTTTTCTAGCATTTTTAGTTGTAAGCCCAATTCGTTGACCTTCTCTTTCTCTATTTTATGCAAGTAGGCCTCTAGAAATATAAAACTTCCCCTTATTACTGCTTTGGCTGTATCCCACACATTTTGGTATGATGTCTCATTATTGTCATTTTCTTGGGTGAAGTTATTAATTATGTCTATGATTTGCTGTTTCACCCAATCATTCTTTAGTATGAGATTATTTAGTTTCCAATTATTTTTTGGTCTATTTTTCCCCTAGCTTTTTATTGAATGTAATTTTCATTGCATTGTGGTCTGAAAAGGATGCATTTACTATTTCTGCCCTACTGCATTTGATTTTGGGGTTTTTATGTCCTAGTATATGATCAATTTTTGTATAGGTTCCATGAACTGCTGAGAAGAAAGTGTACTTCTTTCTGTCTCCATTTAGCTTTCTCCAAAGATCTATCATATCAAACTTTTCTAGTATTCTATGTACCTCTTTGACTTCTTTTTTATTTATTTTGTGGTTTGATTTATATAATTCTGAGATTGCAAGGTTGAGATCTCCTACTATTATAGTTTTGTTGTCTATTTCTTCTTTCAGCTCTCTTAATTTCTCTTTTAAGAATTTAGATGCTGCACCACTTGGTGCGTAGATGTTTAATATTGATACTGCTTCATTATCTATGCTACCCTTTAGCCAGATATAATGCCCTTCCTTATCTCTTTTAATTAGATCAATTTTTGTTTTTGCTTGATCTGAGATGAGGATGACAACCTCTGCTTTTTGGGCTTCACCTGAAGCATAGTAGATTCTGCTCCACCCTTTTACCTTTATTCTGAGTGTATCACCCTGTTTCACGTGTGTTTCCTGTAAACACCATATTTTAGGATTCTGGCTTTTAATCCAGTCTGCTAACTGCTTCCTCTTTATGGGGGAGTTTGCTCCATTCACATTTATGGTTAGAATGACTAATTCTATATTGCTTGCCATCCTATTAACCCCTACTTATGCTTTTCCCCTTTCCTTCCCTCTTACCCCCCTACCCAGTATTAAACTTGTTAGCACCACTTGCTTTTCACAGCCCTCCCTTTTTAGTATCTCTCCCCCACCTTAAAGTTCCTCTCCCTATTTTACCCCTTTTCACAATTTTCACAATTTCTGTATTCTCTTCCCCTTAGCTTACTCTTTCTCTCCCACTTTTCAATGAAGTGGAAGAACTTTCACCATAAATCGAATGTCTATTGATACACACTATGTTCATCCCCCTCCTTTCTTTCTTTCAGATATAATAGGTTACCTGTGCCTCTTCATGAGATGTAGTACCACCACTTTACACTTTTTTATGATATAATCTCCTTTCCACCTCTAGTTTCTAGGACAAATTATACATGTGTTCTTTACATATCTTTATGGCAGAAATATAGTTCTCACGATTGCTTTTTACCTTTTTAGAAATCTTTTGAGTTCTGTATTTGAAGATCAAACATTTTGTGTAGGTCTGGTTTTTTCATCAAGAATAGATGGAATTCATTTATTTCGTTAAATGTCCATCTTCTTCCCTGGAAAATGATGCTCATTTTTACTGGGTAAGTTATTCTTGGATGCATACCAAGTTCCTTAGCCTATCATATTCCAGGCCCTTCATTCTTTTAACGTGGACGCTGCTAGATCCTGGGTTATCCTTATTGTGCCTCCTCTGTATCTGAATTGATTTTTTTCTAGCGGCTTCCAATATTTTTTCCTTCGTCTGATTCTCTTGATATTGGCCACTGTATTTCTTGGCGTTTTGATTTTAGGGTCCCTTTTTTCAATGTCTATTTTATCCTCTATTTCTAAAACGTCTTGGCAGTTCTCTTTGATAATTTCCTGGAAAATAGTGTCCAGGCTCTTTTTTTCCTCACATTCTTCAGGGAGTCCTATTATTCTCAGATTGTCTCTCCTGAATCTGTTTTCCAAGTCTGTTGTCTTTCCAATAAGGTACTTGACATTCTTTTCGATTGTTTCATTTTTCTGGTTTTGCTTGACTACTTCTTGGTTTCTCCTTGAGTCATTCAATTCTACTTGTTCCATTCTGATTTTCAATGATGTATTTTCTTCACTCCCTTTTTTTTATATCTTTTTGTAATTGTCCAATTGAGTTTTTAAGTGAGTTTTTTTCTTCTATGGAATTTTTTTCCATTTCATCAATTTTATTTTTTAGAGAGCTGTTTTATTTTTCCAACTCACTAATTTTATTTCTCAATGATTCTTTATCCACTCTGTCTTTAGATGCATGGGATGACTTCTCCAGACTCTCTTGCCAAGCTCCCCCTTCCTTTTCCCATTTCTCTTCTAGTTCTCTTGTGATAGCCTTTTTAATTTCCTCTATGGGAATCTTATGTATTGAGGAGCAGATCATATCCCCCTTAGGGGATTCCTCTGGAGACAGTCTGCTTTTAGTCTCCTCAGGATTTGAAGTCTGCTCTCTATCCATACAGAATCTGTCAATGATTAGAGCCCTTTTAAATTTTTTGTTCATTTTATCAGAGCAGAATCGAAGAAAACAAATTGACAAGAGAAACAATTGGTGTGTTTCTGGGGGGGATGGGGCTGGATGGTGTTACCGAGCTTCCTCTACAGACTGTGGGAGACAGCAGCGAGGCACTATCAGAACAGCAATGGCTGTGCTGAGTCTGCACTCTGAGGCTCTAAAAATGCACTGAGTCTCTCTGGGTGGGGGTGGGGGTAGCCAGGTCCCAGAGATGCTAGCTTTCTGGGGTTTTATTCTTTACCTCCTGTGTTTACACCTTCTCTGCTGCTCCTGGCTTGCTGCCAAGATGGAATATCCACACTGCGGTAAAGGTTGTTCCACAAAAACAGCAGAAATCACACTCCTCCCCCCTCAGGTCTGAGCTGTGTGAGCTGCCTGCCTTGCTCTCGCTGCTTGCCCTCAGCCTGTGCCCAGTCTGTTCATCCCTTCCCCAAGCAAACACAGACCTTTTCTGACGAATTTCAAGGATGTCTTCTGTTGGTAGTTATTTGTCAGTTTTTTGTTTGTTTTTTTTTTCCGGTCAAGCATTAATTCCGAGGCTTGTCATGAAGTAAATTCTGAGAGAAAACGCGGAGCTCAAGTAGCTGTGTGCCTCCTCTCTGCCATCTTGGCCGGAAGTACTGGGTATTGGACTTCTAAGCACTCTCTGGGTGTGGCATCAGTTGCCATCATGCCCCAAGTGTTTTTTGCCTGCGGCCCTGGAGCTGGGCCCCTCATCTCATTTCCCTGAATCATTCTACACTCTGATGCCCAATGAAAGCCTCTGTTGCATTTTGGACATGGGGTATTAGGTCTTGTTCTCCCACCCTGTTTTCTCATTCTGCCTCTATGCCAACATTGAGCTTTAAGGTGCCCTACTTTACCACATTGAAAGCATTGACGAGTCTCTCTGGAAGTCCCTTGCCAAAAGGGACCCTGTCTTCCCATGTGGGATCTTGGGAAGTCTGCAACTGGATATAAAAGGCATTTGTGCCCACTGTGGCACAGCATCTTATGATCTCCTCTAAAGGAGCATCCTTGCATAGTCCTACTATAATTCTTTTACATACCTCAGTAGCATTTTCTTTAGCAAATTGCCTTATCAAAATATTTGTTACTGTATTTTCACCATTAGTCCGTATGACAGCTGTCTGCAAATGTCCCACAAAATAAGCAAAGGGTTAATTTGATTCTTGTACAATTTTTGTGAAGGTCTCATCCTTGTTGTTTTTATTGGGGAGTGAAGCCCATCCTTTGATAACAGCAGCAATTTGCTCATATGCTGTTATGGAGTAATTTATTTGTACTGAAGCTTCTGCATAAGAAGCTACATCTGTTAGTTGGTCACAGGTGATTGAAGTATTAACTCCACTTTGACTATTTTGTTGGGCTTGTATCCTACACTATATTCAGAAAGCCACAACAAGTTTTGTCCAGGTTCTAAGCACACCCTTGCAATGGCTTTCCAGTCACTAGGGGTTAAGACTTCGTAACCAAATTCTGTTATAACCTTTTAACATAAGCTGATGTAGCCCCATAAAGAGTGCAAGCCTTTTTCAGGTCTTTGAGGATGTCTATATCAAAATGGGCGTATCTTTTACTTTCTTGACCTAAAGAATTAAACTGTTGAATCACAGGAAAAATTTGAAGTCTCAGATCACTACCTATTTGCTTCCCTTCTTCTGCAGCTTTAAGAACTGCTTTTTGCAATCTAGTCGTTGGAGGTGGCGATTGCTGGGGGGGAAGTGCTGGTGATATCCCACTACTCCTCCTCCCTCCATCTGGGAAGGTGGAGTTCATGGGAACATGTCAATAATCTGCTCCCTAGGTGGGATTGATGCTGCCTCAGGAGAGCTAGAATCACCATGCCCTTGAACTGCATTTAAGTTCCATTGCCCTCGGGAAAGGTCTTGAGACTTTACATTGTCTTCCTTTTTTTCCTCACACTTCCTCATCTGGCTGTTTCTAAAACTTTTTCTTTTTCTACAATTTGAGAGATTGTTTAAGGCCAATTGAATTATGTTGTATATATAAAATGCCTCTGTGGAAATTGAACGAGGACCTCTATTGTTGTAGAATTTGCAAAGTTGTTGTCCAACAAGTTTCCAATTATCTACATTTATTTCTTCTTCCTCTCAGAACCAAGGAGACGTGCGTTTTAATGTACTCAAGAGTCTAGCAATCTGTTCCCAGGCTATAATTAAACCTTTCCCCTCAATTAACTTAAGCATGCTTTCTGTAGCAGTACTTTGGAGTGGGACTGGGGATGGGGGAGAATCTTTTTCTAACATCTGCCCCATTTCAGCTATAAAAGGTTACTAGTTTAGCCCTTAACAAAATAAGTTCCTTGTTTGTCTATTAAAATACTCACTTAAATTTCCTGGTCACCAGAGGACTTCAGTAGAAATAGGGTGCTTGGCCCATACGTTGGACGCCAAACACTGTGACCCTGGATATCTTAGAATCAGCCAGAGTCAGGATAAGCAAAAGTCTTTATTCTTGGTCTTTTGGGGTCACTGTCAGGGGATTAGATCTAGGAATCTCCACACCTCCTTCCTCTCTCTCCATCACCCAAGAATGATCCTCCTCCTCCTACTCCACCTGCTGATCTCTCCTCCCTTCTCTCGCCATACCCACAAATCAAGCCTACATAGAGTTGAGTAGGGTCATCCTCCAAACATGTTAATGGAGAATTGTCCAATGGGTGATTACCCTTAAGTGCTAGGTTAAGTGCATCTGCTCAGTTCTAGCCCTTTACAGTCTTTCACATTAAGAGTGTGTCATGTGATGCTGAGAATGTCTCTTTGACATTAAGGGTGTGTCATGTGACACTAATAGTGTGTTTTTGAAACAGTGTGTCATGTGACACTGAGAGTGTCATGTGATATTGACAGTGTCTTTTACATTAAGAGTGTGTCATGTAACTGAGTGTGTATGTGAAACAGTGTGGCATGTGGCACAGAGTGTCTTTCACATTAAGAGTGTCATGTCACACTGAGTGTGTATCTGTAAAACAGTGTCTCATGTGACACTGCAAGTGTCATGTGACACTGAGAGTGTTTCACATTGTCATGTGATGCTGAAAGTGTCATGTGACACTGTGTGTCTGTGAAACAGTGTGTCATGTGACACTGAGAGTGTCTTTTACATTGGGAGTGTGTTATGTGATGCTGAGAGTGTCTCTTTGACATTAAGGGTGTGTCATGTGAAACTGCGAGCGTGTCATGTGACACTGAGAGTGCTGTGAAACAGTGTATCATGTTACACTGAGTGTGTATCTGTGAAAGTGTGTCATGTGACACTAATAGTGTGTTTTTGAAAGTGTGTCATGTGACACTGCAAGTGTGTCATGTGATATTGACAGTGTCTTTCACATTAAGAGTGTGTTGTGTAACTGAGTATGTATGTGAAAGTGTGTCATGTGACACTGTTTGTGAAACTGTGTCATGTGACTCTGAGAGTGTGTCTGTGAAAGTGTCTCATGTGACACAGAGTATGTCATGTGACACAGAGTGTCTTTCACATTAAGAGTGTGTCATGTCACACTGAGTGTGTGTCTGTGAAACAATGTCTCATGTGACACTGAGAGTGTCTCACATTAAGAGTGTCACGTGATGCTGAGAGACACAGGGTGTGTCATGTGACACTGACAGTGTCTTTCACATTAAGAATGGGTCATGTGACACTGTGTGTCTGTGAAACAGTGTGTGGCATGTGACACTGAGAGTGTATCATGTGACACAGAGAGTGCCTTTCACATTAAGAGTGTGTCATGTAGATGGTGGAGAAGATACACTCCTTTTTACCCTTAATATCAGCTAGTTAAATCAGCCTCAAAAATAACGCTAGACTGATAAAAACCACAAGGATTAGAAGCACAATTTACCAGCCAAAGAGAATGTGGAATTTTGTCAGAAAAGGTCGGTCCAGAGGAGAGGAAAAAAAAAAAGACCAGCAGCAAACAGTGTTAGACTAAAGACTAGCACATTGTGCCAAACAGGCTGGGGAGGTCTTTAGGGTTAGAAAAGCTACTGAGATAGAGGAATCTGGCACAGGCTGATAGCTCTACTCTGCTTGTAAAACAGCAGATGAGAAGAGAAATCAAAACCACTTTAAAAAAAACAAAACAAAAAAAAAAAACGCCAGAAACTATAACTACCCCAAAGCGGAAGTGACTCAACACTGATCTCTGCAGGGCTGTGCAACCGCCTTCTGCTGTCTGGGGCTTTTCCTTGGGGCAGTTAAGAACCTGCACAGCGGGAGACACAGCCCAGGACAGCCTCTAATCCACACAGTGGGGGGCTCAGCCTGAGGCAGTGGAACTTCCAGAGCAGCCACTGTGCTTCCCCCGCAGAGACTTCCAGTTTAAGCAAAGGGGCTTTTCATGGGTCAGCTGCAAATATCCACAGTCCCATGGGGGCTTTGGCCTGGGGTTATGACTCTTTCACTGTTCAGCCTCTAGCCTCAGGGCAGTCGCTAAGCCACACAGCAGGAGTCCCTCACTGGGCACTGCCCGCAGTGCAGCCGTGCTAACCACCTCTGAGCCATTTCTGGGAGGGAGGGGAACTCTCCCCCAGAGCTCACTCTTAGCCCATTCACAAGACTGCTGCAATCCATACTATCCCCGTTCTGTGAGGAAGCTGATAAATTTCCTACCCAGAGGGCAGACCCCATAAATTTTTAATAATGAGTAAGAAATTGAAGAGAACGATTGGCACCTTTTATACAGAGAAAGAACTGGTATCCAACCCTGAGGAGGCTAATAGCAGACAGTCTCCAGATAATACCCTAAAGGGGAATGATACCTGCCCCCCATCACATAACTATCTCCTAGAAGAGACTATTAAAAAGTTAAGAGAGTTAGAAGAAAAATGGACAAAGGAAAGAGAAGCTATGATAGAGAGTAACAATGTCCTGAAATTTGAGCTGGAAAAGATAAAGAATTCACAGGAAGTGCAGGGGAACAAAATTTGTGAATTGGAAAAGGTTAAAAAATCACAGGAAAGTAGGATTTCTGAATTGGAAAATATAAAAAATTCCCAAGAAAGTAGGATTTGTGAATTGAAAAAAGAAAATAACTCACTAAAAAAAATTAGTGAAATGGAAAAAAATTCCACAGAGCAAAATAATTCATTTAAAAACTCAATTGGACATATACAAAAAGAACTAAAAAATGTGAATGAAGAAAATAACTCATTAAAAATCAGGACTGAACAAATAGAAATGAATGATTCATTGAGACACCAAGAATCAATCAAACAAAACAAAACAAAACAAAAGTGAAAAGCTGGAGAATAATGTCAAATATTTACTGGATAAATCAACAGACGTGGAAAATAGATCTAGGAGAGATAATCTGAGGATCATTGGACTTCCCAAAAATTATGATGAAAAAAAGAGCTTAGATTCTATTTTACAGGAAATCACCAAAGAGAACTGTCCAGAGATAATAGATACAAAAGGGAAATAGGCGTTGAAAGAATTCATCGAACACCTTCTGAAAAAGACCCTTAAAAAAAAAAAAAAAACTCCACAGAACATTGTGGCCAAGCTGCAGAACTACCAGACTAAGTAAAAAATATTTCAAGCATCCAGGAAAAAAACAATTCAAATATCAAGGTGCCACAATAAGAGTCATTCAAGATCTCGCTGCTTCCACATTAAAGGATCAAAGGGCCTGGAACCTGATATTCCAAAAGGCAAAAGAACTTGGAATGCAGCCAAGAATAAACTACCCAGCTAAGTTTAGCATTTTGTTCCATGGAAGAAGATGGACATTTAATGAAATAGAGGAATTCCATTTGTTTCTAAGATAAAAAACAGACTTAAACAAAAAATTTGATCTCCATCCACAAGACTCAAGAGAAGCAGAAAAAGGTAAAAGGAACTCTTGAGAACTTTATTTCTGTTGTGGATATACAGAAAGTCCACAAGTATAATTTGATTTTACTGCTGTAACATAAAAAAGGGAAGTAGTAAGGGAAAGGGGATAGTATCAGAAAACGGGAAAGGAGAGATAAAAAGAAGGAAACTATATCCCAGGAAAAGGCAAAGAAAATTTACCACATCTGGGGGAATTAGAGACGGGGAGGGTGTAGAGGGAGGGAGGGAAAAATTTGGAAAAATGAATACAAGGGATAATGATGTAAAAAAAAAAATTCCCATGAATATGTATTGTGAAAAAAAATTATAATTATAAAATTAATTTTAAAAAAACAGAGTGAATCATGTGATGCTAAGAATGTCTCATATTAAGTGTGTCAAGTGAAACTGTGTCATATGACAGTGTGTGTCTGTGAAACAGTGTGTCATGTGACACTGAGAGTGTGTCATGTGGCAGTGTCTTTCACATTAAGAGTGTGTCACGTGACACAGAGTGTCTTTCATATTGAGTGTGTCAGTGACACTGAGTGTGTGTCTTTAACATAGAGTGTATTGACACTGAAAGTTGGTCATGTAACACTGTGTGAAACAGTGCGTAATGTGACACTGAGAGTGTCTTTTAAATTTAGAGTGTGTCATGTGACACTGAGTGTGTGTCTGTGAAACAGAGTGTGTCATGTGACACTAATAGTGTGTTTTTAAAACAGTGTGTCATGTGACACTGCAAGTGTGTCATGTGGCATTTACAGTGTCTTTCACATTGAGTGTGTCATGTGACAGCGTGTGTATGTGCTACAGTGTCATATGACACTGCAAGTGTGTCGTGTGACACTGAGTGTATGTCTGTAAAACAGTGTCATGTGACACTAAGAGTGTATTTTACATTGAGAGCATCATGTGACACTGAGTGTCTGTGAAACAGTGTGTCATGTGACACTAATAGTGTGTTTTTGAAATAGTGTGTCATGTGACAGTGCAAGTGTATCATGTGACATTGACAGTGTCTTTCACATTGAGTGTGTCATGTGACTGAGTGTGTAAGTGAAAGTGTGTCATTTGATATTGAGAGTGTCATGTGACACAGAGTTTCTTTCACATTGAGAGTGTGTCCGGTGACACTGTGTATATGTGAAAAAGAGGGTGTCATGTGACTCTGAGAGTGTGTCTGTGAAACAGTGTGTAATGTGTTACTGCGAGTGTGTCATGTGACACAGTGTCTTTCACATTGTGTCATGTCACACTGAGTGTGTGTCTGTGAAACGGTGTCTCATGTGACAATGCTAATGTGTCATTTGACACAGAGAGTGTCTTTCACATTAAGAGTGAGTCATGTGACACTGAGTGTGTTTCTGTGAAACAGTCATGTGACATAGAGTGTGTCATGTGACAGTGTGTTTTTCACATTGAGAGTGTCATATGACACTAGTGTGTGTCTGTGAAACAGAGTGTGGCATGTGAAATTGAGAGTGAGTCATGTGACAGTGTCTTGTGACACTGAGAGTGTGTCATGTGACACAGGGAAAGTCTTTCACATTAAGAATGTGTCAAGTGATGCTGAGAGTGTCATGAGACACTGAGAGTGGATCATGTGACACACATTGTCTTTCACATTAAGAGTGTCAGTGACACTGAGTGTGTGTCTTTAACATAGAGTGTATTGACACTGAAAGTTGGTCATGTAACACTGAGTGTGTGTCTGACACTGAGTGTCTTTCACATTAAGAGTGTTACCTGACACTGTGTGTGTCTGTGAAACAGAGAGTGTCATGTGACACTGAGAGCATGTCGTGTGACACTGAGTGTGTATTTGTGAAACAGTGTGTAATGTGACACTCTGAGTGTGTCATATAAAACAGTGTCTTTCACATTAAGAGTGTGCCACATGATGCTGAGAGTGTGTTATGTGACACTGAGAGTAGGTCATATAACAGTAAGAGTTTCTCTTTGATATTAAGAGTGTGTCTTGTGACACTGCGAGTGTGTCATGTGACACTGAGTGTGTGTGTGAGAGTGTCATGTGACACTGTGTTTGTCTGTAAAACAGTGTGGCATGTGGCATAGAGAGTGTATCATGTGACTCAGAAAGAGTCTTTCACATTAAGAATGTGTCATGTGATGCCGAGAGTGTCATGTGATGCCGAGACTGGATTATATGACACAAAGTATCTTTCACATTAAGTGTGTCATGTGACACTGTGTGTGTCTTTGACACAGTGTCATGTGACACTGAAAGTTGGTCATGTGACAGAGTGTATCTGAAACAGAGCATGTCATGTGACACTGAGTGTGTCATGTGACACTAAGAGTGTCTTTCACATTAAGAGTGTGTCATGTGACACTGTGAAACAGGGTGGTATGTGACACTGAGAGTGAGTCATGTGACATTGAGAGTGTCTTTCACAATGAGAGTGTATCATGTGACACTGTGTGTGAAACAGAGTTTGTCATATGACACTGAGAATGACTCATGTGACAGAGTGTGTTTGTGAAACTGTGTCATGTGATACTGCGATATATTGGATAGCTATCTGGGGCAATGGAGAGAGCTCTGGGCCTGGAGTCAAGTAGGCCTGAGTTCTAATCCAGTGTGAGACACATCCTAGGTGTTTGACTCTGGACAAGTCACTTCACCCTGTCTGCCTCAAGTTTCTTCATCTGTAAAATGAGTTGGAGAAGGAAATGCCCAATCCATTCTTGCCAAGGCAAGCCCAAATGGGGTCTTGAAGGAGTCGGACACTACTGAAATGACTCAACAACAACAGAGTGGGTGTTTGGAGATCATCGTGATCCTCTTGGCTTTGGGGAGCCATATTTTCGTGTCTTCAGGCCACCTTGGTCCCAAAAATAGGAGCTCTTTCTCCCTATAATTACTGCTCACAATGTGAGATTGGCCTTGCTCAGCATTCCTGTCACAATTTTAGGAGGATTTTCCGTCAGCTTGGAGAGAAGGGTCTCAAAAATTAGAGCTAGAAGGGATGTGGGAGGCCCTCAAGTCTACCCCTCATGAGACAGATGAGAAAAGTAAGACTAGTAAAGGGGAAACGCCTGCCCAGGCTCACACCTCTAAGAAGTGTCAGGATGTGAGGGAGTGTGGTCCTCCTTGGTTGGTGTAGTAGGTTTGGTGAAAGAATTCGCATACTCAGCTGGCTCATTTCCGAAGAAGTTTAACAAAGAGTCAACATCAGGGAGATGATAATTGTGACACTGAACCAGACCAAAGCTCCACATTTTTTACCCAAGTCTGAATCAAGAAAGGACTTTATGGGAAAGAGAAAGGAAGATTATGTTGATATGTTAATATGATGGCTTAGAGGTACAATTGAGCGGTGGTAAGGGTGGGGTAGTTCCATCACTACAACTGTAGTTCTACAGCTTACTGGCCAGCATATTGGCCAGAATCATTTATGGGCCTCCCAGTGTCAAGTAGCCTGGGCTCTCCCAGGCAGCCAGCATTCTGTGGCACTACCAAGGCTGCTGGCTTCAGGATTTCTCAGGAGTTGCTACTTTCTCACACCTCATCACACCCACCCAAATTCCAGCAACATAAGAGCCAAAATCCAGAGTTTAGAAGTCAAAGAAAAAATATTGCCAGCAGACTGAAGAGAAAGGATTCACGTACCAAAGAGCCACGGTCGGAAATAGTGTTGTCAGTCATTCCTCCAAAGAAGCGGAGAGCTTGAAATACAATGTTCCAGAAGGCAAAACAAAATGTTTTAATAAACTTACAAGTAAAGTAGCTTCCCTACCTAATAGAACAATGACATAGGGGATAACTTGGACATTTATTGAAATGGAAGAGTTCAAAAACTTGCTGAAGAAAAACCAAGAGCTTCACTGAAGCTTCAAAGTGTAAGCACAGGTGGCCCAAGCTCTCAGGGGGAAGTTTGTCTAAATCCACCTCTGGAGCTAGAGTCCCATCAGTGAGCCACTCCAAGCATCATCCTGACAGCATGGAGACCTAAGAAAGGTAATTATTGTTGTTTGTCCTTCCTTCTTGAAGAGAACCATTACATCAGGGAGCTGATGCCATGACATACAGGTGAATTGGATGAAGGTGAAGGAGGGCTGTGCAAGGACTCTGCCTCACTTTCCCCTCCAGAGCCATCTGGGTCCAGGGGCAAGATACAGAACAAGAAAACTGGAGATGGCAGAGTAATAACATGGAAGTTGGACGCCAACAGACAGAGAGAGAGGGATGTATTCTGCTGATCCCAGGGGATTTATTCTGGCTAGATGAAAGACCTCAAACTAAGGATGGACCCTGGGGAGGCAGACACGGTTTTTGGAGAGGAAAGAAGAGTTTTCTTAATTCTTATGGGCACAGACAATGCAACAAGCATGAACTGAGTTTCTGCTGTGTATAAGTCAAGCACCGTGATCAAGCATAAATCCTTTGTATTTTGGATTGTTCACCAGGGAAAAACAAAGGCTGTCCTTTACCTCTTGTTTTTTTTCAGTCTGACTATTTACATTGACTGGCTCCCTCATCCCTGGGCCAAGGGGCCTCAGGCTTATAGGAAAATGTTGCTTAAACTAAATTAAGAGAAGTGCTTGCTCAACTATGTTCAGACAGAATACTTGCCTAACAATGTCAGACATCCTGTCCTTTCCCCACTGTAAGCGAGAGACTGTGCCAAGGAAACTTGTAATCAAAAGGCTGTACCAGGATGTGGCAAACGAGCTTAAAAGTGTACCTCGCTAAGGGTTCAGGGCTGCTCTCTACTAGCCCGTCTAGTGGGGTCAGTTGCCGGCCGGCCAATAAATGATGCTTTAAATTGAATAATCTGGTCTGAGCATTTCCATTTCAACATGGTGGTTCAAGGTCATTTTACCCTTTCTTTGTGGTAATGAAAAGCCAAATTCTGATGTCCCCTGTTGCCACTAATCATGGCTTAGGGGCAAAAGCTGTTTTGGGAAGCAGAACTGGATTCTGGAAAGAACTTGGGCTGCCATGAAGTCAAAGTGACAAGGAAACCCCAAAGCTCTTAAAACCTCTTTGGACTCTGCCTCAGGGAAGGGACTGGACCCCGCCTCAGGGAAGGGACTGGACCCCAAGCTCAAACAGGTTCATCCTTCTCTGGCCCAATCCCCAAACCCATAGAATTCGATTCAAAGTCTAACCCTGGCTGAAACTCAACCTGGGACTCCAGCCACAAGCCCCTTCAGATTGTCCAAGCCCTCTATTATAAAAAGAGCCAAAATGGAGCCCACTCTTTGCAGAGGTCCCAAACATGGCATCCTTACGCCTGCCATGTCAAGGATTTCCGCCCACTGGAACCAACCCGAGCTCTGGTGTCCTTCTCTCTTTACCTAAAACCTTTTAACCTTACTTGCAAACCCCAAAATAAACCTCTTTTCTCAATCTAGGGTTTGGGGTCTGTAAATTCCTTTACAAGGGACTCTGGCACCGTCACTAGACCTCATTTAACGCTGTATCCTTGCGCCGAATCCAAAGGGGCTGCAGGGGAGCTCTATTTGACTTCCTGTAGCCTACACCTGCCACTAGACCTCAATGAAACCTAATTCATTTAGGTACCCCTTACCTAATTCTCATCAAGAGGATTTGGGACCAAATGCTGCCTGGGATGCTTAGTACTTGTGTGATCCTGGGCAAACACTTAACCTTGTAGGACCTCAGTCCTTCTCCTCTGGCTGGGAAAAAAATCAGAGAGGTGCCCAGAGTACCTGGGATGTTGGGAGTTCCCTTCCCTGATGTACGTCCCACAGCTACCTTCTTTTAGGTCCTCTTGTGCCTACCATTCTGCAGTCAGCATCTATAATCCTCTTTCTCTGTCTCTGACTCTCCCGTCTCTGTCTCTGCATCTCTAGGCCAGGCTTTGTTCTGTTCTCTGTCTCTTAGTATATTCTCTTTCTTTCCCTCCCTCTCCACATGCTACGTGCATACTTATGTATATATGTGTTGGTATAGGTGTTGGTGTGGGGGGTGCATATAGAATGGGCCTGCATGCACATACTAGTTATCTCCTGGAGTTTTGTAGCCCCTGGTGATTTAGATCGGCTCCCAGCAGGCAGTCCAGGACAGAGCTGGGAAGAAGCCAGACCCTCCTCCCACTTATGCCTCATAATGGATGCCTCATGAAGAGGTAGCCTGAATGGCTGAAACTCAGGATTCCAGGTATCCTTGGCAACCACCAGTCACCATGACAACCAGTGATTAGACAAAGCCACTTCAGCCTTACTGGACACTTACTTTGCCTCTAGAGAGATCATAGTCCACCAAGGGGGGAGGGGTGGCTGACTTGATCTGGATTTCCACTGGAAAAGGTGAGGTTTTCTTTGGACAAGCCAGGGCAAGCATCCTGGGGCCGGTGATGGGCTTTTTGTTCAATGCCCGTTTGTCTTTTCACATTTAGGTTAATTAATGGATTCAGTTCAACAATAATTTGCAATGAGTAAAACCAGTGAGCATCAGTCCCTCACACAATGGCAGGGGGCAAGCGGTGACTGACTCCGCTCCTTTGTGTCATCTGACAAGAGAAAAGTCTTTTATTTGGGGTTGGTTTTATGTTCAGTAATCCCTCCAGGGTTTGGTAGACTCCATTGGCCCCTAGAAATCCCAGGTCCTGCCCTAGGGCAGATTGGGGGGGGAGAGTTTGGTTGTAAATGGGTTTGAGGGATTAAGGATCCTGAGCCAAGGTAGTAATTGACTCCCCTCAGCTCTACTCCCTCTCTGGGCAGGTCTCTAGCACAAACTGGGGGAGTTCAGGCACCAATACCTTTCAAGGAATGACGGTGTTGTGAGGACCCTCCCAGCTCGGCCTGTCTCTATGCTGAGGACCCTTCTACTGGGGCCAGTCTATAGATAGCTGGAGGGACCCTGGAACAGTGACATTCTGGGCTGCAAAGTACCTTTAATTTCTAGCATTTTGTGCTGCTCACAAGACCCTCCAAACCTCTGATATTTTGCGTTCCAGCTTTGATCTTTCATATTCTCTTATCTCTCAGGCCGCCCAGATCTCACATGCTATGATTCTTAATTGTGCATCACAGCCACACTTTCCATAATAACATAAATAATAATTAGATTAAACATACTAATAGACACTGACAAGAAAAAATTTAGAATTCAGAATGACAGTTATTTACCCCCTGGCTGGGGAGATCAGGGAGGATACCAGAATGCCTGGCATGATGTTTGTTCCCTTGCCTGATGCATGTCTCATAGCAATGGCCGCTCGTCTTGTATCTCCTCTTGTGCGTATCGCGGTGCACTTAGCACCCATCTTTCTGTTTCTGTATCTCCTGCTCTGACTCTGCCCCCGTCTGTCTCTGCACCTCCAGGCCTGTGTTTTCTCTCCATATAGAAGAGACACATGCCTGAGTGTCCATGTGCTTAGGTGTGGGGATCTCCTCATATTTTTGAGCCCCTAATCATTTACATCTACTCCCAGCTGGCAGTTGAGAACAAAGCTAGGGAATGCTCTCCTCCTCCCACCTAGCAGCATGATGGAGGTCTCACAAAGGGGTAGTTTGAATGTCTACAATTCAGGAGTCCTGGTATCCTTGGCAACAACCAGTCACCATGGCAACCGCATTATGTTAGAACAAGCTGCCGCAGCCTTACTGAATCTCATTCTTTTTTGGGGGGGGCCTCTAGAGAGATTATAGATGACCGCAGTGGTCTGGATGTCCACTGGAAAAGGTGAGGCTCTCTTTGGACAAGCCAGCAGCAAGCATCCTGGGGCCCAGAGGTTGGAGTGGTTGATACAGGAAGATTCAATGCCTGTTTATCTTTTCACATTTATATTGATTAATTGATGCGCCAGAGCAATAACTTGCAGTGATTGAGGCAAACCAGCAAGCATCAGTGTCTCATAAAATGCCATGGGTTAAACCGTGACTTTCATAAGTTCATTTATGCCACCTGAGAAGAGAAAAATGCCTTTTTGCCTTTTTGTTCAGCAATCCCTCCAGGGTTAGGTAAGCCACATTTGCCTTGTCCAAATCCCAGCTTCTGCCTGAGTCCAGAGGTGGAAGGAAGAGATTAGTCTTAATTAGCCTGGAAAGATCAAGGATCCTGAGCAAATGTATCCATTGACTTCCCCTGGGTTCCACTCCCTAATTGGGGAGGTCTCTACACAAACTGCGTGAGTTTAGGCAAATACCCTCCTAGCAATGAGAGTGCTTGAGATCCTGTCTGTCTGTATGCTGAGGACGCTTCTAATGTGCCCAGTCTCTATATAGTCAGAACTCTGCAACGCGACATTGTGGGTTCCAAGGTCCATTGAAGCTCTGGCATTTTGGGAGCTAACATGATCCTCCAAAGCTCTGACGTTTTGTGTTCCAAGGACTTTCCAGTTGTGATTTCCAATATATGCTCATCTCTCAGTCCAGGCAGATCTCACATTCTGTGATCCAAGGATGTTCCCAGCACTGACATTCTGTTGTCTTTAAGCTAACATAACACCCCCTTACAGTCATGACTTCATTTTGAAAGTGAACCTGGGGTTTTACAATGCCCTGTCTCAGTCTACATGGGTTCCCTTTTTTGCAGCTTTAAGGAATTTCTTTTTAATGAAACACTCTTGGTTAGTAAAATTCCTAACATTTAGGCAAAGGTTGCACTCCACTTACATGAACATTTATACCTCTTTCTAGTTTACTCCTGGATTCTTTGCAGTTGAGGTAAAATTCAAATTACTAGAAACCTTTTCACAACTAAAAAAGCATATTACTATAGTTTCTATGATTAGATAGGTATTAAGAAAGTTGGGAAAGGGGCAGACCTCTTCCACTCTAAGATGTTCATAAGGCCAGTGCTCATCTTGGAACTATTTCTTCTCTGCCAGACATCAGTCTTTCCTATTATTTCTCCCATTTCTGGTTTACCTAAGTCTATCAGTGCTTAGCTCAGGTTGCTATGATTTGACCTAGGAATATCTTTATTTTTCTGAAATCAGCCTTCTCTTTCATTCAGGTTCTTCAGGTAAAAACAAATGCCTTCAGGCAGTGCTGTTGATCGATTCCAGAAGATCTATTCTCACTTGGTTCTGAGGGATTGACTCAATTAATAATTGTTCTTGACTAAAGATGGAATTTACTTATTTTAAGGGATTGGAATAGTTGATGAAGCTCTACACTTTTACATAAGAATACTCTCAACTCTAAAGTCTGTGATGTAGGAAACCTTTCTCCAACCGACCCTTCTTTAGGTCACCAGTAGAGAACATATGAAAAAATGAAACTTTCCATAAAAGATAAATACTTTCTACCTAAAACCATCAGAAAACATTACAAGTAATGGCAACAAGTAAAAAAAAAAAAAAACTAAGACTAGGCATGAATAAGGATGCCCATCATCAACGTAATTATTCAATAGTATACTATAAATATTAGTTCTAGCAATAAGAGAAAAAGAAATTGAACGAAGTAGAATAGGCAGTGAGAAAACAAAACTTCTACTCTTTACATATGGTATACCTAGAGAATTTTAGAAAATAAACTAAATGGAATAAAAGTAAAATCTATTTTAAAGAATTAAAGGCAAGTTGGAGGATATAAAATAAACCCACATAAATCAATAAAGAGTCAAGAAGGAAGTCAAAACATTGAAAATATCTATTTTAAAGAATGAATAACTCTAACCTAGTTGGAGGATATAAAATAAACCCACATAAATCAATAAAGAAAGAGTCAAGAATTCAAGTCAAGTGGCCTTCCCTGTGGATCTTTCATCTCTGGACAGGAAGGGTGTGACTTGTTTTTAAAGGCCATGCTTATACTTATCTCTGAGGGCAGGGACTATTTTCTTTTAAATTTAGTTTCCTAGCATCCAGAACAGAGTATGACCCATATTTGGCTTTTAATAAATGTTTTGTTAACCAATTTAATAACATTGAAAATTGGGGAGGGAGGGAGAAAAAGCAGAGTGAATAATACCCATGATTTTGGTGACATCTTGTAATCATTGTTGACATTTCAGAAGTTTGCAATTTTATTTGCTATCTGTGTAGAGACTTAAAGTTGAATTCTATGAAGTGTTAGCCCACAGAGGGATATATTATATATAACAGCTGAGATCCCT
The DNA here is from genome assembly GCF_048593235.1 of Sminthopsis crassicaudata. Classification (NCBI taxonomy): domain Eukaryota; kingdom Metazoa; phylum Chordata; class Mammalia; order Dasyuromorphia; family Dasyuridae; genus Sminthopsis; species Sminthopsis crassicaudata. The sequence goes on from NC_133623.1 coordinate 87,472,557, forward strand.
TTATTTTCACCAATGCAGGAATTAGATTTTTACTCTAATTAGAGTTTGAGCCTGTTGAGCAGACAGAAACGAACTAAGTTTATGAAATTCTAAATTGATGAAATGAAGAGAGTACTGAATTCCTTTAGTGTCAATAGGAATTCCCACTATTGTGCTCTTCATCATATTAAAAGTCATCTGAGACAGGATAAGACTTCGTAGCAGTGGTGACAGCACTGAGCTGATTTCACCTTCCATTGCAGTTAAAAAGATAGTCTTAATTTTGCTGAATCTAAGGAATCAAATATTTTGAGAAAATAAATGTCAAAAAAATATATGAAAGAAATATCAAATTTGAATGAGACATTACTCATGAGAAATCAGACAGCCAGTTAAATATATGTCCAGAGTTATTGTTATTTAGTCACTCAGTGACTTTGAACTTTATGTGGTGCGTGGATCTTTATCCATAGAGTTTTCTTAGAAAGATACTGGAGTGGTTGCTATTTCCTTCTCCAATGTATGCCCATTTTATAGATGAGGAACTGAGGCAAGTAAGAGTTAACTGATTTGCCCAGGGTCTTAGTGTTTAAGGCCAGACTAGAACCCAGATTTTTCTGGCTCCAAACCCAGTGTTCTATGCACTACCTAAGTGCCCTGTTTAGGACCAAAAAAACCCAGTATAGCTGGGGATATACAAAATCAGATAGTAAGGCTACAGCTGTTGTCATTGTGCTTGGTAGTAGGGCTGAGATTCCAATCAGGCTTTGCTACATTCAAATCTCATTTTCTGACTGAGAGAAGTGATTCTCTCACATTATATTAATAGCCATTTATTAAATTATTATCAAGGCTTTTTCTATGTCTTTATACAGCATCCAGTCCGTATGTCAGTCTCTTATGACATTGCCACAGGCAGGACCACACAAAAGTTAGTGGCTTCCATGTTAAAGGAGCAAAAGATTGGAATATGATATTTGGGAAGGCCTGAAAGAGCTAGACTTAAAACAAAGAGCAAACTATGGGGTAAAATTGAGTAAAATTATTAAAGAGGGAAAATGGCCATTTGCTGAAATAGAGAAATTTTAAGCCTTCCTCAATATAAGACTCAAGAGAAACATAATAAGAGGGAAGGATCCACATGTGCAAAAATGTGCAAAAAAAAAAAAAAAAAAGGATACTTCCTTTTATGTAATGGCATGGAGTACAAAGTGACTGGATACCCATCAGTTGGGGAATAGCTGAAAAAGTTATTGTATATGAATGTAATGGAATATTATTGTTCTATAAGAGATGATGAGCAGGCTTGGATAGGCTGAGCAAATATAATAAAGATGACAGTACTATCTAAACCAATCTATGTATTTAGTGCTATACCAGAAACCCAAGAAACTATTTTAATGACCTAGAAAAAATAACAACAAAATTTCATTTGGAAGAACAAAAGGTCAAGAATTTCAAGGAAACTAATGAAAAAAAAAATCAAATGAAGGCGGCCTAGCTGTACCTTATCTTAAATTATATTATAAAGCAGCAGTCACCAAAACCATTTGGTATTGCCTAAGAAATAGACTAGTTGATCAGTGGAATAGGTTAGGTTCACAGGACAAAATAGCCAAAAACTATAGCAATCTAGTGTTTGACAAACCCAAAGATCCCAACTTTTGGGATAAAAATTCACTATTTGACAAAAACTGCTGGGAAAACTGGAAATTAGAATGGCAGAAAGTAGGCATGGACCCACAACACTGTACACCAAGATAAGATCAAAATGGGTTCATGATTTAGGCATGAAGAATGAGATTATAAATAAATTAGAGGAACATAGAATAGTTTACCTCTCAGACTTGTGGAGGAGGAAGGAATTTGTGACCAAAGGAGAACTAGAGATCATTATTGATCACAAAATAGAAAATTTTGATTATATCAAATTAAAAGGATTTTGTACAAACAAAACAAATGCAAACAAGATTAGAAGGGAAGCAATAAACTGGGAAAACATTTTTACAGTTAAAGGTTGTGATAAAGGCCTCATTTCCAAAATATATAGAGAATTGACTCTAATTTATAAGAAATCAAGCCATTCTCCAATTGATAAATGGTCAAAGTATATGAACAGATAATTTTCAGATGAAGAAATTAAAACTATTTCCACTCATATGAAAAAGTGTTCCAAATAACTATTGATCAGAGAAATGCAAATTAAGATAACTCTGAGATACACACCTCTCAAATTGACTAAGATGATAGGAAAAGATAATGATGAATATTGGAGGTGATATGGGAAAACTGGACACGGATATATTGTTGGTGGAGTTGTGAACGAATCCAACCATTCTGGAGAGCAATTTGGAACTATGCTCAAAAAATTATCAAACTGTGCATACCCTTTGACCCAGCAGTGTTACTACTGGGCTTATATCCCAAAGAAGGGAAAGGGACCTGTATGTGCCAAAATGTTTGTGGCAGCTCTTTTTGTAGTGGCTAGAAAATGGAAAATGAATGGATGCCCATTATTGGAGAATGGTGGGGTAAATTATAGTATATGAATGTTATGGAATATTATTGTTCTGTAAGAAATGACCCACAGGATGAATACAAGAGACTTGGAGAGACTTAGATGAACTGATGCTGAGTGAAATGAGCAGAACCAGGAGATCATTATACAGTTCAACAACAATACTGCATGAAGATGTATTCTGATGAAAGTGGATATTTTCAACAAAGAGAAAATTTAATTCAGGCCCAATTGATCAATGATTGACAGAATCAGCTACACCCAGAAAAAGAACAGTGGGAAATGAATGTGGACTAATTGTATTTTTGTTTTTCTTTCCAGGTTATTTTTACCTTCTGAATCCAATTCTTCTCGTGCAACAAGAGAACTGTATGGATCTGCACACATATATTGTATCTAGGATATCCTTTAACATATTTAACATGCATAAGCCTGCCTGCCATCTAGGGGAGAGGGTGGAGGGAGGGAAGGGAAAAGTTGGAACAGAAATGAGTACAAGGGACAATGTTGTAAAAAATTTCCCATTCATATGTTCTGTCAATAAAAAGCTATAATTAAAAAAAGAAAGAAACAATGAGCAGTCTGATTTTAGAAAAACCTGCTAAGGGAAGTGAGCAGCACCAAGAGAACATTAAGTAAGAACAAGATTACCTGCTGATCACCTGTGATTGACGTGGCTCTTTTCAATAAGGTGGTAATTCAAGACAATCCTAGTGGTCTTGTGCTGAATTATGGGACCCTGCCTAGAGGGAGTACCAAGGCGACCTTGACCTTTAATGAACAATAAGTTTTCTGCCATGTTACAGAAACTCCCTTGTTAAGCAAGGAACATTGATTTGTGATTGTGGGAAGGAGTTTTGACCCAGAGGGTCACAGCCAGTGGCTATGTGAATGGGGACGAATGAACAGGGCCTCTCGCTTGTGGATGAGCTACTGAATTGCTAGATTGGCTCTCCTCCCATTGGTAGATACCATGCATACACAATGCCCATGAGCTGCTTCTCTGAATGGGGATTAGGGATTGCCTACTGTTCATGCGCTGATCAGGCTTGCAAAAATGTGTATCAACAAGGCTGTACAGCATAATAAACTGGAGCTCTTTTCATACTCTCTGAGTCTCCCGCCCCATTCATTTCACCTTTGAAGTCAAAGGGCTCATGCACCATGAGCTCTTAAAAGACAGCTGCAACAGTGTTGTAATAAAAAGACCCATTTGCATCCAGAAAGAGAATTATGGAGACCAAATGTGTATCAAAACATAGCATTCCTACCTTTGTCGTGTTCTTCTTTGTTTGCTTGGGTGAAGAGGAAAAGGGTGGAGAGAAGAAAAGAGAAAGTTAACATTAAGAGAGGCTGTGATTCAAAACAAATTCTCAAATAAGGTTCTCAAAATTAATTGGATAATTAACAACAGGTTTACTTTGAGCTAATCCAGCATAGAAAAAGAAGAATGATATAGTGACCTAGAATTTCTGGACACAGTCCTGCTGTTATATAAAAAAAAGTTGCCTGGTTACCAAAGAAAGGTACCAGGGAAGAGTATGAAAACTTGAGTAGTCCTCATAAATACACCAAGTTTGGGAAGTCTTGATTGCCCATTGCTGGGATTTTTTATGCCTTTAAGGGACCAAACCTTTGACCATTTATCAATTGGGGAATGGTTTGTATTCTTCTAAATTTGCAGTAGTTCTCCATACATTTGAGAAATGAGGCATTTATCAGAGAATCTTGCTGTAAAGATTGTTTTCCAGCTTTCTGCTATGCTTGTTCATGGTCACATTGGTTTGTTTTGTTAAAGATTTTTAATTTAATATAATCAAAATTATCTATTTTGCATTTTATAAAGCTCTCTATCTCTTGGTTGGTCATGAATTTTTCTTTTTCCCATAGGTCTGATAGGTAGGCTCTTCCTTGCTCTTCTAAATCCCCATATGATGTCACCTTTTATGTCATGCAACTGTTTTGATATTCTGGTCTATACCAGGAATAGAGGGTTGGTTCAGTATTAGAAAAATCATCAACACAATTGACCGTATCAGTATGAAATGCAAGAGAAATCACATGATTATCTCAAATATCTCAATAGATGTTGAAAAAGCGTTTGAGAAAATAGAAGTTCCATTCATATTAACCACACTAGAGAGAATAGGAGTAAGAGGAGTGTTTCTTAAAAGAATGAACAGTATCTTCCTAAAGCCATCAGGAAGCATTATTAATAATGGGGTAAATTAGAAGCCTTCCCAGTAAGATCTGGATGAATCAAGGATGACCATCGTCATCACTATTATTCAGCATAGAAATGTTATTTCCAACAATAAAAGAAAAAAATCATAGGAATTAGAATAGGTAATGAAGAAACAAAATTATCACTTTGTAGATGATATGATGGCATGCTTTAAGAGCCCTGGAGAAACAACTAAAATTATAAGAAACAGGTAACAACCTGAGCAAAGTTACAAGATATAGAATAAACCCAGATAAATCATCAGCATTTCTTTATATGACCAACCAAGTCCAGCAGAAAGAGATAAGAGAAATTTCATTAAAATAACTGTAAACAATGTATTATACTTAGGAATATATCTGCAAAAACAAAGCCAGGAGCCATATGGCCACAATCACATAATACTTTTCAAATAAATAATGTCAGCTCTAAACAAATGGAAAAATATTAACTGCTCATGTGTAGGCTGAGTTGTAAAAATGACAATTTTGCCTAAATTAATTTATGTATTTAGTGCCATATAAATCAAACTACCAAACTGTTTGGCCTAGGAAAAAATAACAAAAATAATCTGGAAATATAAAAGATTAAGCAAGAATATCAAGATTGTTATTGAAAAAAATATAAAGGAAGGTGGTATAGCAAGACCAATCTGAATATTTTAAAGTAGTAATCATCAATACTCTCTACTACTGACTAAGAAATAGAATGGTGGCTCAGTAGAATAGACTTGGTAGAGAAGACAACGTAATCAACATCAAAAATAACCCAGTGTGTGGCAAATCCAATGACCATGCATTTGGGACAAAAACTCATTTAATAAATCTATGGAGAAGACCAGAAAACAATAGGCAGGGCAAGCACTCTATGTGTTCTACCATCCAGCTGACCATGGCTGTGCTACCATGTCCACACTGGGTCCTTCTGATGCCTATGTGAATATTTTATATTGAGGAGTTTCTTGAGAGGACACCTGGCTGAGCTTTGCAGGGTCTTGAATGCTGAAGTGATTGAGAAAAGTAGGATGTAAACAGCAATTGTACCAAGATATGAATTCAGTCCAATAAGTGACTGTATAGTTTTTCTTTTTTTTGGAAATGACTTTTATATTTCTTCACATTAAAAATAAAAGAAACTTACCCTTTCAGTTTTAGAACAATAAGAGAGATGAGGATACACTAGTCAGATGGCCATATAAGAGGCACAAAAATCCAGTGGCCAAACAGTTCTGCCTGCCAGAGCATCTTTTGCCATCAAAGCATAGTTTCCCCTGGGGACATCAGAATTTGGCTTTTAAATCTCCACAAAGAAAACATGAAGGACCATAGGTTTGCATGTTAGCAATCAGGTTAAGGATATAAATGAGTCAGGGCAGACTTTACCTTTACCTGAAAAAAAAATGCAAAGCACAGAGGATTTATACTTGACCACAGTGCCTAGCATATACACAGCAGGAACTTAATAAATGCTTGTTCTATTGGCTATGCCCATAAGAGTTAAGAAAACTCTTTTTCCCTCTCCAAGAGTCCTGACTATTTTTCCAGGGTCTGTTCTTATGTTAGGGTTTCCTGTATGCAATTTTTAGGTGAAGAAATTAAAGCTACCTATAGGCATATAAAAAAATGTTTCAATGTGTCCTGGGGTAGCTGAGCTGAAGTGGATGGATAGCCAAGAAAGGTAAGGAGTTTGATAGTAAACACGTGGGTCTCCAGACCAGGTGTTCACTAGGGAGTTAACAGGTCAGGGCAATATGCGAGCAAGTATAATAAAGGCTTTAAGTTTGCACACAGCTGTTCTTGAGTGCGCTGTCGGTTATTAAGCTATGATTCAAGAAATCATAGCCAGAGATCTCTGAAGGCCTCAGAGGAGGCAAGCGGGATAGAATTAGTTCACACTACAAAGGTCAGTGGCCAGAGATACTCTGACGCCCTGGGAATTAGGAGAGACTGGTAATGTGAAATATCAGGTAACGCTAGGGCTTTCATAGAAGAAGTGACTGCTCAGGGTTAAGTGATAAAATGATATTTTACACTCATTGGTTGTCTTCAATCATACTCGGTCATGACATTGATCATATTTCTTAAGTCTCAATATTGTTTCTCTTTATAAGGTTCCTGGTATTGTATGAATAGTTCTCTACTTCTCTATTTTCTTAGCACCAGTCTTCTCAGTGTTCTCTGAAAGTAAATGCTTGTTATTCTTTATGGCACAATAGTATTTTTAAATAATTTATTATTTTTAAATAAAAGGAAAGACAAATAAAACTTTCATCTTATAAAAATGTGGAGTTTCATATTTTCTCTCTACCCCTTTTCTTCTTCTCTAAGCTGGCAAGGAAGGTTCTTTATGTGCAGTTGTGTAAAACATTAAAATATGATGTTGTTGAAAAAGAAACAGACCAAAAGAACCCTACTACCTGCCCCTTAAAAGTAAAGAATATTAAAGTAATGACTATAATCTGTGTTCAGAACCCATTAGTTCTTTCTCTGGATGTGAATAGCATTTTTTTCTCATGATAGATTTGTAACTCTCTTAGACCATTCTATTGCTGAAAAGAGCTAAATCCTTTATAACTGAACATTCTACAACTTTGCTGTTAGTGTGTATCATATTCTCTCAGCTCTGCTTACTTTGCTGTGCAACAGTTCAAATCTGCCTGTTTATCTTTTCTTAATCAGTTGATTGGCATCCTATCAATGTCTAATGCTTTGCTGCCACAAAAAGAGCTGCTATCATTATTTTTGTATAAATAGGTCCTTCCCCACCCCTTGCCTTTTTGATCTCTAGAGGACACTGATCTTTTAATGGTATTGTCAGATCAAATGTACGCACAGTATTATGGGCCTTTGGACTTAGTTCCAAATGCTTTCCAGAGTAGTTGGAATAATTCACAATTCCACCAGCAATGCATTACAGTCACAATGTACTCACATCCTCTCCAACGTTCGTTGTTTTTCTTTTCCGTCATATTGCCCAGTCTAATAGGAATGAGTTGGTACCTCAGAATAGTGGGAATTAGCATATCTCAAACCAATGATTTAAAGCAATTTTCATATGACTACAGATAGCTTCTAATTCTTCATCTGAAAGCAGCCTGTTCTTATCCTTGTGATGAGAGCGAAACTAGACAGCCCTATAAAGTTATGTAAAATCACCACCAAAAAGTTATACAAACTTAAATGAACTTACCTTCTCTGGAACCAGGAAGAACTTCCAGAGAACGACTCTTTTCATATACAAACCTAAACGGTCCCACACTCTTTGGAACCAGGAAGAAGAATATCCAAAGCATGTACCTTTTCATATACAAACTTAAGTGGGCTTGCCTATTCTGTTCTTTTGGTCTATTTCTGTATCAAGTAGGCCTTCAGAAAATGTCTCTGCAAAAATCAGTTCTCTCTTGAGAATGATATTGCTCGCCAAGAGCACTATCTTGATGTCTTTCTATCAATAAAAGCCTTTTTATCACAGCCTTTTAGTAAATGAATTTCTTTTGCTAGAGTCCACCCGAGCCCTTACAGAAGAGGATTGCACACCCATCCCTGCCACACCTCTCCTTCACCACCCTACCCTCATCGCTTGGACCATTTATTCACTGGGCAATGATGAAATTCTTATACATTTGACTTCATTCTCTGTGTATTTGAGAAATGAGGATGTTAGCAGGGATATTTTCTATAAAAAAAATAGTTCCCAGTTTTCTGCTTTCCTTCTAATCATGTTTGCATTGGTTTTGTTTGTTTAAAAATCTTTTCATTCACTTTCATCAAAATGACCCTTTTTATATCATATCTTTTTTATTTCTTTATCTCTTGTTTGATCCTGAATTTTTCCCTTCTCTACAGATCTGACAACTAGGAGGCTCTCCTATTGCCAGCCAGATAACAAAGCAAAGCAAGACCTAGAGTCACAGAAATAGAGGCAGTCAGAGAAAAAGAAATAGATGTCAGTAGAAGAATATGACTAAGAAGATCTTTAAGGCAAGAGTCTGTAGCTATGATACGTATCAGGGAAGGGAACACACATCATCCCAGGCACTCTGGTGACCTCAGTGGTTTCTTCTGATGAGAGTTAGGTAACGGGTACCTGAATGAAATTAGGGTTTATTGAGGTCTAGTGGCAGGTTCAGGGTACAGGGAGTCAAATAGAGCTCCCCTGCAACCCCTTTGGATTTGGCACAAGGATACGGAGTTAAATGAGGTCTAGTAGTGGCGCAGAGTCCCCTGTAAAGGAATTTACAGAGCCGAAAACCTAGATTAATAAAAGAGGTTTATTTGGGGTTTGGAAATAAGGGTAAAGGTAGAAAGATGCCGGGGCCAGAGCTGGCACCGGGTGGACAAGAACCCAAACATGGCCAGTGTAAGGGTGCCATGTTTGGGGCTCCTACAAAGAGTGGGCTCCAGGGTTCCCCCTTTTATAACAGGGGCTTTTGGTGATCTTGAAGGTGGTTGTAGTCCCATGTTGGCTCCTGGCTGGTTTCATTTGAATAGAATTCAAGGGGTTTTTAGATAAGGGGAAAGGAGGTTGGGGAAACCTGAGCAGATCATTAGAATGGGGGCTGAGACAGCCCAAGTTAGCTCAGATCCAGTGGGGGCTGGGAAAGCCCGGATATCTCCCATTGGGATTCATGGGGCTGGGAATTAGAAAGGAATCTTTAACTCCTATCATTTCCACACCAGGGGAGAAGAAGCTGAGGCCCAATAAAGTCAAGTCAGTCCCCAGGGGTCACACAAGCACTAAGCATCAGAGGCAGTATTTAAATCCAGGTCCTCTGATTCCACGGCAGTCAAACTTCTTTCCAGAATACAATGCTTTTAATTCTCCACAAGGAAATGCTAAAGGACTTTAAGCGTGAATCAGAATTGAGAAAGATGGAAGCCTCCTTTTGGTAGTGGGAGAGAAAATCTGTTGGCTAGAGAAGGGGCAAGTTGGGGAAGAATTAAATAACCAGAATAAAAGGAAGCAAGAAAGGAGATTGTGATTGGCTTTGAGTGTCAGGGGGTTTTACATTTGATCACATATATATGCATGTGTATGTTTATACAGTACACACACACACACACACACACACACACACACACACACACACATATCTATTTCAGTGTTCAAATTTAGTTTTACAATATTTTTATATTTTTCTTCCTTACTTCCCTTCTCCCTTCCCCAAATATGGCAATCTAATATACATTATATATGTCTAATCATATTGAACTTATTGCTACTTTAGTCATAGTGTGATAGAAGAATTAGAACAAAATTGAAACACGTGAGAAAGAAAAAAACAACCAAAAATGTGAAAATGATATGTTTTAATCTGTGTTCAGAATTGTTTCTCTGGACGTGCATAGCATCATGAGTCTTTTGGAACTTTTGGAACTATCTTAGATCATATCCAAGTTGGTCAACTCCAAAATGTTGCTGTTATTTTATATAAAGTTCTCCAGGTTCTGCTCACTTCAGTCAGAACCAGGTCCTGCAAGTGTCCCCAGGTTGTTCTGAAATCCACCTGCTCATCATTTCTTATAGAACAATGGCATTTCGTGACATTCTTCTAGCACATTAATTCAGCCATTCCCCAATTAATAAACATCTTCTCAATTTCCAAATTTCTACCACCACAAAAAACATCTCTATAAACATCTTTGTATCTGTAGGTCCTTTTGTTGAGAGTCGGGAGGCTGGACTTGGGAGGGGTGAAGTAAAAAGTCTTGACACAACTGCAGAAGTGATTGACTATAGTAGAGGAACACTTACAGAAGCAAGGGCAAATCTTTTTATACCTGTCCCAGCCTCCAAGACCTTCCTCTGTTAACACAATGACAGTATCACAGAGGGCCCAGCTTCTGCGTTCACCTATTGCATATTTGCCCTTTGTTACGTCCACCTTTTACCATGTATCCCATGCCTATAAAAACAAGTCCTCACTCTTTACAGAGGAGGAAAAGTCAATATTTGTGAGCTTATTGAACATGAGCATTCCAGGCAAGACTTAAGCTTTTTCCCGCTTAACTGACTCTTCCCCCAAAATCGAGAGACCCGGATGTATCCTATTGTACTTAGCACCTCTGCTCACTAATTGTGAGCAGCTTATTAGCTTTGCCCTATTTGAGGAACCTCCAGTCACAAAGATCAGATAAGGGCTCTGACATTCTTGTTTTGCTTCATTTCTTCTGCCATCACACACAATCACACATCCTTTCATGGAAACAAAAGACTGCTTTGTTTCTCTCACCCTCCATGCATTGTGACCTCTTTGGGATTGCTGGGTCAAAGGGAATGGCCAATTTTATAGACCTTTAGGTGTAGTTACAGAGTTCTTTCCACAATGGTCAGTTCATAATTCCACCAATAATGCATAAGTGTTCCAATATCCCCTCATTCTCTCCAACATTTATTTTTTTCTGTTTTATTATTTAATATGATAGGTGTCACATGATACCTCAAAGCTGGTGTAATTTTCATTTTGATGGGGGTTGAGGTCCCTTTAAGATTCCTTTCTGATTCCCCAACCCCCATGGCTGACCTTTGAGTCACAAATCCTGGTCAAAAAGCACCCTTTTGAATTCCAATGATATCCGGGCTTTCCCACCCCCAGGGGATCTGAGCTAACTGAAAGCCCGCCAGGAGCCTGGGACTTCACCCACCTTGAACATCACCAACAGCCCCCAGTATAAATGGGCAATGCTAGACGCCATGCTTTTGCAGAAGTCCTAAGGTTGGCATCCTTATGCCAAGGGTTTCTGCCCACCGCACCTAATCCGGTGCTCTTCTATCTCTCCCCTCAACTTTGCTAACTAAACTTTACGTCTAAAATCCCTACAATAAGCCTTTTTAGCAATCTAGGTTTTGGGGCCTGAAAATTCCTTTGCAGGGGACTCTGCGCCTTCACGGGACTATCCTTGCGCCCCCAACGGTGTTCCCCCTTTCTCTCTCTCATCAGTTCCAAGCTTTCTGCCTTTGTTCTAATCTTAGTGGAAACGGCCTGATTGGGCAAAGCCTTTTAGATTCAATCCGATCAAATGATTCACTCTGTGCGTTTCATGATGCAATAATAATATGCTGCAGCTTTCAGGAAGCTCAGGACAGCCCTCCCTCTACCTCCCCCTTCCCTTGTGGTCCTCCCTTTTGCAGTAAACACCTCAAGCTGGATGCGGCTGCTCCCCCCCCCCCCCAGCCCTCCTGCTCTCAGGAACTTGACTGGCCCGAGCCCGGCCCACTTCTAGGTGGAACTGCGGCCTCTCACCTGGGGGGGGGGGGGAGGGGGCAAGAGAAATGATTTGGGGGAGGGCTGCTACTGCTCTGAGGTCACAAAGCCCTCTCTGTCCCTCCTCCCGAGCCCCGCCCCTCCCTCTGGTGACAGCCCGGGAGGACCCCCTCCCACCTTCTTTTAAAGTACAAAGAGTGGAGCAGCAGAAGTTCTGTGTGGCCCTCCATCAGTTTTCTTAGCGTCCTTCTGGAGACCCCACGTCTCCATTACCCCCATCTCCCAGATGGACGCTCCTCCCGGTCCTGCCAGGGATGAAGCAGCTTTGAGAGAGAGACGGGCCCCTGGCTGGTCCCCGCCCGCACCCCCCCCACCCTACCGCTCCCCTTTTCTGCTTCTCCTCTCTTCCCCTATTTGCCAGGACTCTCTCCCCTCCCCAGCTGTCCCCTTTCACACTGCCCAGCAGGATGTGTGGAAGGGGGGCGCAATGCCCTGGAACCCTCAGGACCTTTGTTTCTGAGGGTGTGTGCACGTAGGGAGGATAATGTCTGCGTGGGGGGGGGGGAGGTGCACGTGCCTGTGCAAATCTCTTGTGTGCCTGCTCCTCTTCAAGGGCAGGGTTCCATCCTTTGTTTCTGCCTTCCTCCCTCCCTCCCATCTTTGACTTGGCCTTGGACCTGGAGAGAGAAGAGACAGCTTAGAAAAAATTTAAATGTGTGTGTGTGTGTATCACCTACTATTTATTGTAATATCTTGTTTTGAAGATCAAAAGGAATGGAAAGTATAGGAATACCAGCATATTCCATTGTAATTCAATCTTTGGTGAAAAAATTATATATATATATATATATATATATATACATATATATATATATATATATATATATATATATACATATATAAATGCTACTTAGCAAAATAAGGAGTGTAAAATCTAAGTGTAAAGATTTCTCCCTTTAACAAATTATTCACCTTTAAATGTTTTCCTCGTGGAAGTATTTTTTCATTTCTTCTCTGGAAAATATGAAAGGCAAATCTCAAAAAAAATCATAAAAAAGCAAGTGGGATGAGAATCGGAGAAGCTGGAGTTGCTATAGCAACCTCTCTGTGACTGTTTTGCAGATTATAGAAATAACGTGTGGAAGGTGGGAATCACAAGTGCATAATTATTTATTCTTATCACTCACAAAGCAAATGCTAAGCACCATCTCCATGCTAGGCACTGTGCTTGTTGTTGGAGATGCAGAAAGAGACAAAAGACGGGAGCCTTCAGTCTACTGGAGAGACCAGAATGAGCTGGACAAGAAGATAAGCAGGATGGTCAAGAGGCGACGATTCATGTCATCCGAGGAGGAAGAAAACTTAAGAAAGCCTCAGTTATTCTTTCAATAAACATTTATAAATGGCCTAATATATAAGCCATTTTATATAAATATATAATATTTATAATATATAGTATATATATAATATAATATATAATATTATATTATAATATAATATATAATATTTATAATATATTATATATATCACAATATATATAACATATAGGCCATTTACTATAAATAAGTGCCAGGCACTTAATGGGAAAAAACAAACCAACAAACAACCAAAACAATCCCTATTTTCAAGGACCTCACATTCTCTAGCAGCCGCAATATACAAATAACTGAAATATCAACAAACCCTACATTGGACACATTGGGAACAAACAAGAGAACAAGGCTCTAGAGATAAGGGTGCCAGAAAAGGCTTCCTGAAAAAGGTAAGATGCTGACTGGAAGGAAATCAGGGGAATGGGAGGCCTAGATGAGAGGGGAGAGCTTTGCAGGGAGCAGGAAGAGCACGTGAGAATCACCAGAACAGGGGGACGGACTGTCCTGGGCAAAGAACAGCAAAGGGTGTCACTGGATCACAGACTGTCTGCAGGGAGGGTGTAGGTGTGGGACGAGTGCACAGATCGAGGCAGGTTTTGATGGGCTTTGGATGCCAGAGACGATTTTCTATCCCATCCTTGAGGTGATAGGGAGAGTGGTGAGGATGGGGGGGTGTGACAAGGTCAGACCTGGTTTTAGGAAGATCACTCTGGCAGCAGCGTGGAGGACAGGCTGCCCAGAGTAGAGACCTGGGGCAGCAAGGTCACCCAGCAGCTACTGGAGTAGTCCAGGCAAGAGGAGAGGAGGGCTGTCTGCCCTGAAACTTCTTCAGGTGGAGAGAGGGAGGGCTCAGATCAGACAGATGTCAGGGATCAGAACAATAGCTGGCTCTTCGGATTGGCCTGCGATCCCTCGCTGGGGACCGACTTCTCCAGGCTCCCGAGGCCTGAGGCCCGGCTTGGGGGTGGGGAAGAGGTCTGAGCCCTCCCAGGGCGGCCAGCGGGAGTCGGAGGAGGAGGTAGAGCGAGGCCTGCCTATGAAGGCCAGGAGGCTCCTGGAACCTGTGGATAGAGGAGAAACCTGAGGCAGGGAGGGGCGCGGACCTGAAGGCTGAGAGAGGGCACCAGGCCGCTCCCCTCCCCCGTCAGAGGGAAGAGGGCACTTTTATTCCCTCCCCCTTCTCCTCCTCTTCCTCTCTCCTTTCCCTCTTCCTCTGATGGCTCGGCCTTCTCTTCTTTCTTCTGCTCCCTTCCTGTCTCTCCCTCCTCATCCTCACTCCTATCTTCCTTTTCTCCTCTTGTCTCTTCCTTCTTGATCTTGTTTCTCTCTTCCTCCCCTTGTCTCCGATGCCTTTCAGCTCTCCCTCCCTTTTCTCTCCTTTCCTTCCGATTTTCCTTCCTACCCTTCTTTCATCTCTCCCTCCCTCCCTCCTTTCCTCCCTCCCTCTCTCCCTTTGTCTCTCTCTCTCTCTCTCTCTCTCTCTCTGTCTCTCTCTCTCTCTTTCTGTCTCTGTCTCTCTCTCTCCCCCCTCCTCTCTCTCTCTCTCCCCCCTCCTCTCTCTCTCTCTCTCTCTCTCTCTCTCTCTCTCTCTCTCTCTCTCTCTCTCTCTCTGTCTCTCTCTCTCTGTCTCTCTGTCTCTCTGTCTCTCTCCCTCTGTCTCTCTCTGTCTCTCTCTCTCTTTCTCATTCCTTCTTTCTATCCTCCTCTCTTCCTTTTCACTTTTCCTCCTTCTATCTCCGTCCTTTTTCTCCCCCCCCTCTTTAGCTACCTTTCCTTTCTTTCTCCCCTTTCCCCAGTTTCCTCCTCGCCCCCTCCTTCTTTCCCTGCATTTCACCCTTTCCCCCTCCCTTTGCCCTTTTGTTCTCCTCTCCTCTTCTCCCTTCTTTCCTACCTTTCCCCGCCTTCTCCTTCTTTCCCTCCTTTTCCCACTTTCCGTCCCCTCCCTTTCTTTCCCTTTCCCCTTTTTCTTCTACCCTCCCCCCTATTTCCCGCCTTTCTCTTCCTTGCCCCGCCCCTCCTCCTCCTCGCTCCTATTCCTCCCCTTCCCTTGACGCCTGCGCAGTAATAAGGAAATCACGTGAGGAGTGCGCGCTTCTCTTCCTGCCTCGCGCCTGGCGCAGCCGCACTCTTGGATTTGCCTCGCGCTCTCCCTTGTGAGGCGGTCTTCTCCCCGCTGTGGAAGCCTGAGGCGCGCCTTGCGGTCCGGGTGACGCCTGAGCCTGGTTGGGGGCGGGGGAGGACTTTGTCACATTTAGTCTTTGGATTTTAAAGTAGTGTTGAAAATATTTTATTTATTACAGTAAGAAATTGCCTAATTATGGAACCTGAAGGCAGAGCTGGCGGGACATGTGGGGAACTAGCGGCGAAGGCTCGCGAGAGGCCAGCCGATGACTTTGACAAGGAAGGCGGGAAAGGTCCGCGTGATTCTCGCGCAGACGCCGAGGAAGGTACCGGACACCGGCCCCTTGGTGACAGCGATGGGGCTGCCCCCAGTTTCACCAAATGCAGTGGTGTCTCTTCCAAGGCGCCCAATGGAAACGGCGGGAGCACCTTCTCCCCCACAGTGTGCCCCTGGCCCGTGTGCCGGTGGCCCATGCATGGGTGGGGGCTGTTGGGAAGGCCTTGAAGCGCTCTGAACCCCGCCGTGAGTCCCGCTTGATGGGTGGGGGGAGTCCCGCGCTTGCCGAGCTCTGGCTCTCCCCGGTCTCTTTGGGCCGATCCCGGCTGCGCCCGCTCCCTGCCTGAGGCACCGGGCGGGCGTTTCTGAGGCCCCGGGGCTGAGCCCTCACATCCTGTAGCCCCTGTGGCGGGGAGCCCCGCAGAGCAGCTAGATCTGGCGCCCCGCCAGCCGCGCAGTGACGGGCCCACACGTTAAAGCCGCTCCATTTGGGCAGCCGCCGTGGGAA
This sequence comes from Sminthopsis crassicaudata, assembly GCF_048593235.1. Taxonomy (NCBI): domain Eukaryota; kingdom Metazoa; phylum Chordata; class Mammalia; order Dasyuromorphia; family Dasyuridae; genus Sminthopsis; species Sminthopsis crassicaudata. Next base: position 87,488,761 of record NC_133623.1, read on the forward strand.
CTGGCTGCGGGCGGCGCAGCCTTGGGGCCCCGCTCACCACCCGCCGCAACTGTACGCGCGCTTGTGAAAACAAAACGCGGTTTGAAAAGGCCGGACGGTCCGTAGCGTAAAAGGGCACGGCCCCTGCGGGCTCATGAGCACCCTCCCTGGCAGCAGACTGAGATTCAGCCGTTCTTTGTCCCGTTTCCAGGAGGGACCGCGGCCGGGGAGAAGCCTGGGGTAAAAAGATCCGCCACAGTCACGGCTGCTGCAGCACTGAAAGAAGGGCTGAGGTAACGGGAGCAAAGCAGTTTTTAACTAATAAATCAATAAATGAGGTGTTAGTGACAAGTTTTGTTTTCCACATCGTCATTTCTCCGGGAGGATTGACTCCCCCGCCTAGAAAGCCATTCATGCGACAGTTATTTAGAAGATCTCCCTAATCTCCACAGAAATAATGCTTAAGAAGGAAGAGGGGAAAGGAGCACAATTGATGCCTATTTTGGAAATGACGTATAATGCGCCACAACTGGACTCCTGTGCAAAGGCATCATGTGTAGCCATGTGGCGCTCAGCTCATGCTGGAGAGTTGCCACATTCACTTTGGACTTTTGTGTGTGTGTGTGTGTGGGGGGGGGTCATTTATATTGTTACCGTTTTGTAGTTTGTTTTCTTGGCTCTTTTTGCTTTACTTGGCCTCAGTTCAGGTACATCTTTCCGTACTTCTCCCCATGTACTAATTCATCATTTCTCTCTTCCCCAGTCACTGCGCAAATACTTGTATTGCGATTGGGGGTTACCACAAGTAGTGCTGCTACAAATATATTGGTGGTTATGGAGGCTTTCTTCTTATTCACCTGCTCTTTGGTTTTAGATGCTTTTATGATATTAAAACATATCCTTCTGTGCTCATACTTGGCAGGTTTTTTAGTTAAATATTTTAATAGAAGACTACTTTGATGCAAATAGAAAATGCACTATGAAAAATATTCTTTTCAATGTACAACTCAATTGTTCCTTTTTAGGAGGGAAATACAGAGCATGCTGGAAACTTTTGGAGGTACGTTGGAAGATTCCATTCTACTAAAAGACATTCCTTTGTATAAAGCCTGTGCTTGGAAAAGTTGGAGAAGAGTCCGATTCTAGCATTGCTAGCCTCTGGGAGGGGCTCTGGCCCCTATGTGTGTTTCACGTGCGGTTGGTTTTGGAGATGCGTCTGGTATGTATCTTGGGCTCCCTCATTGTCCTTTGCTCATTTCTAATGGGGAGAGCCGATAATAGCTGTGCTGCAGGGGAGCACTTAGTGGGATATTCACGTTGGAAAAAGAACTGGGGAGATCCAGCCTGAACTCAGAAAGAATTAATTAAATGTCTGCTATGTTCCAGACACGGTGCTGGGAACTGGGCATGCAAAGAGAAAAAGGAAGCCTTTATTCTCTCAGCGGGCATTTTGTGTCCCCCCAAATGACAGGAATCGTTGATCTTGGCCTAGAAGTGACCCAGAAGCCACGTTAGGGCATCTCTGCTAGGTGGCACCCTGAAGTAGGGAACGGGTCCTGGAGCCAGGAGACTTCCTGGGTTTCTCTGTTTGCCTCCAATGAATCATCTGCATAATGTAGACAATGAAAGCACAGTCTCTCTGGGCTCTTGTGATGATAAAAGGAGGGGATATTGGTAAAGCCCTTAGCCACCTCTAAAATGCACATACATGCTGCTGTCAGCTCCTCCCCCCAACAGAGAGAGCAAAGGGACACCATTGAAGGTTGCCACTCACGGGACGATGGCAGACTTAGCGTTGGAACCCAGATCCTTTGATTCCAGATGCGTCGCTTTTTTCCATTGCAACATACTCTACCTTAAACAAGTTAAAGGAGATATGTATGCTTTCATTTTCCAGAGGTCCTCTAAATTGATTGATATTTTGTATCTTGACTAGAAAATGTCGTCAAATTTATGACTTAAAAACCATGAAAGGCTGAGACTTCATCCTTAAAAATCTTTTATATACACATGTATATACACATGTAATCTAGGAAAGAAAGAATAAATTACCCTTTATTTAAACTTATCAAAAAATGGAGGGATAAATTATGTAATCTGAGGTTGGAACCACTGGGTTTTATGTTATTATTTAAAGAATATCTATAGTCTACCTGGAAGCATTTTTCTTAAGGAAAAAGTTAGCCATTAAGGAAAAAGCCACCGTTGTGTAATAGTTGTTAAAATCCATATTTTAAATTTAAATTTAGCAAGGCTTCCTAGTATTGATGAATAAACTTCTCAAGTCAGTTTGCTTACATTATATTGTCAATATATAAACTTCAGAAAATGAAATTTTGATTAATATTGCATTACAGGTCAGTTTAACGAAGTTCTTCTAGCAAAGAAGAAAAGATTGGAAATGCATACTGAGCCTTTTCTTAAAAGAAATACTCAGAAAATTGAGGATATTTGGAAAACGCATAAAGAACAAAGGTAAGGATTTATTTTTCTTAATACCTTTTTTTATTCCAACATGAATGCAAAATGTACACTGAAAAGGTAGTTTAATTTTGAGATTTTTGGTGTATTATATGAAAAACATCTTGGAGTGTTTGTCCTTCAGTATGAGAAGAGCTTATACCTTCTGTACATCTGGACCCCCCCCATTTCCTCCCAAATTTTCTGCCTTTTGACGTCTTCCTTCCTACATTTTATATACCAATTCAAATGTTCTCTCTGCTTCCGCATCTTGCATTTAGTTTCTAATTTTGCTCTCACAATATTTCTGCAAGGTAGGTGCAGTTATTCTCATTTTACAATTGAGGAAACTAAGGCAAACAAGTTATCTTTCCCATGTCTTTTATTTACACCTTCTGTGCATCTGGATCCCCCCTTTTCCTCCCAAATTTCCTGTCTATTGACCTCTTTCTGCCCACATTTTATGTACCAATTCACATTTTCTCTCTGCTATAAAACCCTTCTAATTCATTTGGCTGAGAATTGTCTTTCATATAAAAGATCTCATTTGCTTTAAGAAAAAAAGGGTTTTTGAAAAACACATTTGTTTTTTATTTTTTATTTATTTTTATTTATTAACATTGTTACTTTTGTATACTTGTGAGTTTATAAATTATTTTACTAACTTTCTTGGATCAACCATTGGATGAAATCACTTTAGTGCTAAAGAAGAAAAAATAAATTGAAATTAAATATATGCTGAAATCTTATATATCTTAATGATGTCATGATTCATATTCATATTATGAAATGAACCCATTTTAAGTATAAAATAGAGAACAAAAAGTTATTCTGAACTAAAATTAATTTTTCTTTTTATTTTTTGATTTCATGATTTTTCAGAAGCACTTAATTTAGTAGAACAAAAATGATTTTCCCCAACAATTCTATCTCAATTTAATTTTTTTCAATTAACAAAAGAAGTATATTCTCCCTCTTCTACTTCTTCTAATTGAAAAAACATATTTTCTGTAATCATAATAAAAATTCCATCCTTTTTTAGGAGCAAAAGACAACAATTTGTATGTTAGAGAAAAACTGCCTAAGCTCACCCGGCAGAAAACTGAGGATTTTTACCCTAACACAGGCACTCCGGTCACTGTAGCTGTTAACTATTTTGCAAATCAGATTCCTAGTCCACATGTTCTATTTACAGATTCTTTTGGGAGTCACAGGAAAGCATTTAATCCGGAGAAAAGCAGTGTAAGAAAAGCAAGCAATGGAATATTCTCTGTCTCTGTGGATAAATGAAAGCAATTCCCTACACATTCCAGAGAGAGACAATAATTTATTTTAGCTATAATAATTCCGTTATTTCTGAACTTAAAATCCACTGGCAAAAGGATACGGTCCACTGCTACCTGCTGCATGGACTAAGGGAATCTTTGGGCTCAGCTATCAGAACTCAGATACTCCTGAGTTCAGGAGTGCCATGGCTATCTCATTCCATGTGCTGTGCGTTCTGCCTTCTTGCAACTTTAGCCTGTAGCTTTCCTTTCGTGGCACTGCTCACCTCTACTTCGCCAGCTTTGCTGTTTAACACCCCTACCCCACCTGTCAGCAAACTGTCTGCCCCTAAGAGTCTTGGCCTGGTGATGTGATGCTCCTAGAAAGGAAGAAAGAAATGGGAAATGTAGCCCAGAACATTTCTTCAGTGAATGATGTTCTTGTGACATCCTAGAAATCCTGGTCACTCTTCTCTATGACCATAACCCAAAGTGATAAAAATGACTCAATTTCAAAAAATCAAACAAACTTGTATTTACCAACTTCCATCAAAAAGCTTATTATAGTATGAATGTCGTACCCTTTTTATGTTACATTAATTACTTCTATTTCAAGGATCTAAGATGTCATCCATATGAGTAGGTGTTCTACTGGTGCAGATTGTAACCGCTCCATGCCCTAGTACTTTGTCCTAATGACTTGTTAAGGTAACAGAAAAAGTCGCTATCTGGTGACCCTCTTCTGGCAGTGTCTCTGAATCTAGAAAGGTTGATGCTGTGATGGCAGATAGGCCATTGCTGTGTGTTTTAAAGTTTGATTTCATTTGGTAGAATTTTCTCTTCTGGGTAACACCTCAGGATCACCCTCCCTTTATGATAAAACACTTCATTAGTTATGTAAATTGTTCAGTTAATTGAGGAAATTGACTAATTTAATTTTAGCAATGCTAATGATGGTGTTCAAAATTCTTTTGACAGGCAGAAACTCAACCAGGAATATTCTCGGCAGTTCCTGACACTGTTTCAGCAGTGGCATCTGGATGTTAAGAAAACTAAGGAAGAGGAAGCAAAATTAGCTGTTGGTATCATGCTTGGCATACTTGAGAGTTGATATGCTAGATCTAAGTGTAGAAAATGCAGATAACTGCCTGGTAATAATTCTGTGAGGTGGAATAAGCTGCTCTTGTCCATAGCTTGCTCTGTTTTGTGGTCTTGTTAGCTGTTACACCTCAGAGATCAAACTCGGCATGGACCAGAAAAGCCAGTTTTCTTCTACTTTATTGTTTCATTTTCCTAATAGCAACCTGATACAAATATTCCCCCATTTTATAGATAAGGGAACTAAAGCTCAGGAAATTTTAATGAATCGCTTATGGCCATGAAATAAAGAATTGTCAGAGCCAAAATTTTAACTCAGTGCTCTTTCTTTTGCATGTTTCTTGTTCATTTTATCATGGCTTCCTTCCCTCTTCTTAAAAAAGAGAGAGAGTACTTGAACTGTGGAGCTAAGTTTAGTAACTTAGTAATCACAACTTATGTGATAAATCACAACTTATGTGATGAAATATTTTAGATTTTCTTTGTGATTCTTAAATCGCCAAAGTACTTCTATAACTGTTATTTAAAAATTACTTGTGCAGGATAGTGTAATTAGAAGTGGCTCTGGAGTAGTTTTACTTGCAGGATTTTAAATGTAGGATTTTGAACCTTCCATTATATCCTGGTGCCTCATTTGGACTGATAGAAAAAAATTGCTTGCTTTCAGGACCGATGCCTCCATGGTTATGCCAAGTCTGTTCTCCCAGCGCTTCGGTTACTTAGGTTACCATTGTTTTCTTATGGATCGCCTACGAGTTAACTAAGCATGCCTTGTATTTGAAGTTCCACATTGATCAGTTAGGGCCCAGTTACTTTAGGTTGCCCATCTCTGATAATTTGTGATTTCATGCTAAGAATGATAAGGTTTTTCTTTTAGAATAACAGACTTGATTGTATTTCCCATAGCACATGACACAGTCTTGCAAATGCATGAATATTTGTTGAATTGGCACTTTTAGCTACTGTGTATTTTTCTGTATAATTCATTTATGTTGAAATAACAGGCATACTGTAGCTAAACATTCCAACAACTCATGTGATCAATAAATACATCAGCAATTTAGCAAATATGTAGCATTTATAATGTGCATTTGCTGTGGAGAGATACAAATGTTAATATAGCACTTTTTTGCAGAACATTTGAAGTTTCATCTCATTTGATGCTCTCGAATTGGTGAGACAGGTGCTATTATGACCCCCATTTTCAGATGAGTGTGGGAGGGATCGAGTGATTTGCCCAGGGTGCTATAACTAGTAAGTGTTTGATGCAGGCTTCAGAGCCAGGTCTTCCGGATTTTGTCTGCTCTGTCTCCTGCCCTACATGGTTTATAAAGAAGCCAAAATTCTTCACTTGGGAGTTTATAATTTCATGAGAAGAGACGCTCTGTACATAGGGAAGAAATAAGAGAGAAAGGCAGAAGGAGGGATTCACGAGATCGAATTTGTAAGAAGGCAAGGATGAGAAGCATCTGGCTGGTTGGAAGGGGAAGGAGAGGGACTTGTCGGCAAAAGGAACTTTGTGAACCAAGCTGCCGTAGCAGGTGGGAGAGTGGTTTGTGTTGGGAACCATGAGCAGAGGGGCTGGCTAAAGTGGTTTGGAGACGACAGGTTAGGACCAGCCACATGCTCAAACATCTCCAGGGCTAGAACAAACAATTCAGGTCTGATTATTATTTTTAATTAATTAATTTTAATACACATTGCTTTATGAATCATGTTGTGAGAGAAAAATCAAAACCAAAGGGAAAAACCATGGGGAAGAAAAAAAAAAAAAGCGAATGTAGCATGTGCTGATTCACCATCAGTCTCCTCAGTTCTTTTTCTGGTGCAGACAACATTTTCTGTCCAAAGTCTATCGGGATTACTTTGGATCACTGAACCAGGGAGAAGAACCAAGTCTTTCCTAGTTGATCATCGCACATTTTTGCTGTTATTGTGTACAGTGTATTACGGGTTCTGCTTGTTTCTCCCAGCATCAGGTCGTGTAAATCCTTCTAGCCCCTCCTAAAATCAGCTTGATCACCATCGTTTACATAGAACAATAATATTCCATTGCCTGCATGTACCACAGCTTATTCAGCCATTCAAGGCCTTATTCCCATGATGGGCATCTAAGCACGTTCCAATGCTTTCTTGCCACGCAAAGAGTTGCTGTAAACATTTTGGCCCACGTGGGACCTTTGTGCTCCTTTACAACATCCTTGGATGCAGACTCAATATCCGTAGTGGTACTTCTGGGTCCAAGAGTAGGCACACTTTGAGAGCCCTTTGGGCATCGTGCCAGATTGCACCCCAGAATCATTGGATCATTCCACCAACAATAATGTCCCAGGTTTCCCACATCCCCCCCAAGATTTATCATCTTTCCCTGCCATCTCAGCCAATCTGAGAGGTGTGAGGTGGGACCTCAGAGTTGTTTTCATGAGCATTTTTCTAATCAATAATGATTTAGAGCATTTTGCTACGAATACAAATGGCTTAAATTTTGTCATCTGAAAATTGTTCATGTCCTTTGATCAGATGTGATTGTTATACCTGATTCATGATTGTTTATACCATACTGCTGACCAGTTCTCACAAATCAGCTCATTTCATGTCCTCTATATCTTGAAGCTCTCTTCTAAACTAGGTTTTACCACATAATAACTGTCAGCAATTAATAGTAAGCCTATCACTCGGTTTTGGCTTTCGTTGTATGCTTACAGGGACAAATGTTCATATATGTATGCCTGCATACTAGAGGCAGTGAGGTGGTACAGTGGATACTGCTTTGAACCAGGTTCTCCTGAGTCCAAATGTGGCCTCTGCCATTTAATTGCTATGTGACCCTGGCGGAGTCAATTAAATTCTGTCTAACAGAGGTCCTCATGTGTAAAATGAGAATATAATAGTATCTCCGTCTCTGGGATATTAAGGTTAACACAAGATATTATTAGAAAAGCACTTTGCAAATCATAGGTGCTTTATAAATACTACCTACTATTTCTATACCTTTATTGAGCACCCACTGTGTGCCGGAAAGAGAAAATTTAGACATAACATGATCCCTACATTAATGAGATTTATAGCCTAGTATGAAAGGTATATGATTTTTACATAGTAAATACACAAAGAGGGGTAAACAACAAACTGTGCGATCTGAATATGGAACTGTTATTATTCATTAAAACTATGGGAAAGACCTTAATGAAGAACTCATCGTTACTCTCAAATCTTCCTCTCTTTCTGACTTCCCTTTTTCTGGTGAGGGCACCACTATCATAGTCTCCCAGGTTTGCAACTTCTAAGTCATTCTCAATTCAGATAAAAATAAAGGAGAGGAATAGATTTGGATGGAGGGGGATTCTTGTCCTTTTTGCTATTCAGGGGTTAAGATGACATTCATACCTAATCTTTCCGTCTAGCTAAATTAGGTGTGACCTTTTCCTTTTGATATGTTTTAAGAATTGTTTTATACTGATGGGGAAATAGAATATTAGGTTATGGTGATAATGAATTTGCCACTATTCAATTATTGAATTTAATGTTGAATTTTTAGCCATAATTTCCATTTTGTAAGCTCGTGACTATCTTATTTTTGTTTTTAGAATATAATTCAACAACAACTAAAGATGTTTCAAAAAGGCAGAAAGATTCAGAGCCAGATTCTGAATACGATTAAACAGCAATATGAACAGTTCTTAAAGGTCTGGTATATGCATGGTCTTCATACATTGTTAAAACTTAATTTCAGCAATAATAGTTTTCTGAATTGATGGAAAATGTTTACAAATATTGTGTTTCAATACTTCATCATATCCTAGAGTTTACCCTTGTCTTTCTATGTTGCTAAAGTACAAACTGACATTTTATGAATCATCTAATAGGAAATAATAAGTGCCTACTGCATGCTAAGCTCTGTGCTAAGCACGGGGAAGCAAAGGCAAAGAAAGACAATCTCTGCTCTGAAGGAGCTCCGAGGTGGAGACAGCATGTGAACAACTGTGTACAAAGAAGCTATAGGCAAGGTGAATTGGAAACAATCAATAGAAGGAAGGCACTAGAATGAAGGGTCATTGGGAAAGAATTCCTGTGTCAGGTGGGGTTTTAGCGGGGACTTGAAGTCAGGATGTGAGAATGAGGAGGGAGGGTATTCCAGGTTTAGAATAGGGCCAGTCAGAATGCCCCGTGGGAAGATGGGGGGTCTTGGACGAGAACCAGCAAGAAGGTTGGTATAAGTGCATCGCAGGGCAGGGCAGGGCAGGTTAGAAGAAAACTGGAAATATTGGGAGGTTATGAAAGACTGAATATCAGACTTTTTTTATTTGACACTGTAGTTGGTAAGCCACTGGTGCTGGTGTTTTAAAATCAGTTTTGACAGCTGAGTGACAGATGGGCTGGAGCGGGGAGAGCCTTGTGACAGGCAGTCCCACCAGTATCTATTGTAGCAGTCCGGGTGTGAGGGGATGAGGGACTGCGCTGGGGTGGGAGTAGGTCAGAAGGGAGGGGGCACGTGTGAGGGATGCTGAAGGTGACCTTGGCAAGGTGTGGTCACAGCTTGGAAATGGGAGAAGGACACGGAGGGTGTGAGCTTGGAGGTCTGGGAGAAGAGTGCTAAAGAAGAGGAGGGTCCGGGGTGGGGGAACCATGAGTTCAGTTTTGCACGGAGTTAAAATGTCCAGTCAGGAGGTGGGAACACAAAGGAGAATGAGCAGAGGTTGGAGCTGGGCAGGTGGATCTGAGGATCATTTGGCTGGAGTTTGGCAGCAGGAAAAAGTCAGCTAAGCATAAAGGTTCAACCAAACCAAACGAGAGGGCTTTGCTTAGTCCTCGGCAAGGTCCTTCTGTCCTTCCGGCGGGATTTCAGGGCAGCGGATCGTCACCCTTAGTTCTCCTCCTGCATGGTTGTAACCGGATTCTTGTCTGCCTTTAGGGTTGCAGTAGTATTTCCTTTACATTCTTGGCTTGTTTGTCTTTACCTTCTTAGTCAATTAAGTTTCTTCCCTTTCGTATGCTGCCGGAACTGCTACAAATGTCATCACTTTAGAAAAATATTTAAGCAAAGTGGGAAAAGGAGCATAAAAGATTGGTATCAAAGCATCCATTAAACACCTGTTAAAATACAACCCCTTGCCTAAATCGTGATGGCTTCCAGGAGGCTGTACCTGCTCCAGTGAAAGCCAGAAGGCATTTGAAGGGGAGTATACAAAGCCTGCTGCTCTCAAAGATTTCTATTCTCTGTTTCTGTCTCTGTCTCTGTCTCTGTCTCTGTCTCTCTGTCTCTGTCTCTGTCTCTCTCTCTCTCTCTCTCTCTCTCTCTCTCTCTCTGTCTCTCTCTGTCTCTCTCTGTCTTTGTCTCTGTCTCTCTCTCTCTCTCTCACACACACACACACACACACACACACACACACACATTTCTGTGTCTGTCTTCTAGACTATACATTGGACTACACGAGCAACATCTCTGGGCAGGTGGCGCTGCTTGCTAGAAGGGCCCCTCCACAGGGGGGATTAACAAGCAGGCTCCCATTCTCTTACCACTTGCCCTTCCCAAAGCTCAGTAGCCTCTCTCCAAATCGTCCCTGGGCAAAACCCACACTGATATATTCTCTGAGTCTGGCTACCAATGCTCATTATGCATCTTATTCATCCTTAAAAGATGGAATATGTTGGAATATGCATGAATTTACATCATAAACAGTGCAGATGAGCACGCCGCAGAAATAACCCATAAGTTTTCTACTTGCATAACAAAGCTCACCAGCTACCTAACAACTGGCCTTCACGTTATAACGACGTACAGCAAGCCTGGGCACATGTGCTGATCTGACACGTAGCAAATCGCGTGCACGACAGCTTTGCTTACATTGGTTCTGAGCCTGAATGCCATGCTGTACTTTGTGTAGATTTTATGGTTTAATGAAAGGCACAGGTGCTGGGCCTTGTATGGCCAACATTGGATTGTATGGCACAGTTGGATAAAGGTATAGATGGCACGCTCCTTACATTTTCAGTTAACAGTCAGTGCTTCAGTGTCCTGAAGACAGCACCCAGAAAGATGCAAACAGGCGAGGGTCACTGAGTCTTAAGAAGGTGACATTTACTTGGATACGACAAGGTGACAACTCCTTGGATACAAAAAGTTAGCTATACACTTGCGAGGTGCTGCAGATATAGTTGGACAACTGTTCCGAAAGCTGGAGATTTTAGTGACCTTCAGACTCAGTGTGAGTTAGCAGTGTCCTGGAAGCCAAAAAGACTCATAACGCCACTGTTGTACGCCCTTGAAAAACCTCAGTCTTGAATATGGTGATGGGTTCTGGCTGCCACTGGAACAAGCCGTCTCTACAGTGCTTTCTCTGGACGCAGGGGCATTTTCCATCCCAAGTTTGTTGGGATTGCTGTGGATCCCTGGATTGCTGAGAAAAGCTGAGTCTATCATAGCTGGTCATCACACAATCTCGCTGTTGCTGTGTACAGGGTTTTTTCCTGCTTCTGCTCATTTTACTCAGCATCCGTTCATGTAAGTCCAGGCTTTTCTGAAATCACCTTGTTCATCATTTCTAATAGAAAGATAATATTCCATTGAATTTATATACTATATTTTATTCAGTCATTCCCCAAATGATGGGCATCCCTTCATTTTCCAATTCTTTATCATCACAAAAAGCGCTGCTACAAATATTTTTTATCCACGTGGGTTCCTTCTCCTCTTTTGTGATCTCTGGCACTGCTGAATCACAGTGTATGTACAGTTTGATAGCCCTTTGGGCAGAGTTCCTACTTGCTCTCCAAAAAGGTTGGATCATTTCACATCTCCCATCAACAATCCATTAGTGCCCCAGTTTTCCCACATCCCCTCCAACATTTATTATCTTCTTCTTCATCTTAGCCAATCTGAAAGGCATGAGGGTGGTACTTCAGTTGTTTTAATTCTTATTTCCGCAATCTACACTGCTTTAGAGCTTTTAATTTCTTCATTTGAAAATTTTCTGTTCATAACCTTTGACCATTTTTTTAATTGGAAAATGACTTTTATTCTTATAAATTGGACTCGGTTTATTTTAGAAATAGGGTCTTTATTAGAAACACTGACTGTAAAAATTGTTTCCCAGCTTTCTGCTCCCTTCTAACCTTGGCTGCACTGCTTCTGTTAGTGTAAAAACCTTTTAATTTAATGTAATCTGAATTATCCATTTTACTTTTCTTAAGGTTCTTTTCTTGTTATTTGGTCATAAATTCTTCCCTTCTCCAAAGATATGACAGGCAAATTATCCCTTGGTCTCCTAATTTGCTTATACTAGCATCCCTTATTCTTATGAAATCATATACCCATTGTCTTGGCATAGGGTGTGAGATGTTGATCTATGCCTAGTTTCTGACATACTGTTTTCTAGTTCCTTAGCAATTTGTGTCAGATAGTGAGTTCTTATCCCAGAAGCTGGAGTCTTTGAGTTTATCAAACAGATCACCTGGTCAGTTGTGTCTTTTACGCTAATGAATTCCATTGATCGACCATTCTGTCTCTCAGCCAGTACCAAATGGTTCTGATGACTTCATAGAAGAGTTTGAGGTCTGGTACCGCTAAGGCCACCATCCTTTGCATTTCATTAATTTTTTTGAAATTCTTGACCTTTTGTTTTTCTAGATGAATTTTGTTGTTTTTTTGTGACTCTGTGAAATAATTTTGGTCACTTTGAGAGTATGATCAAACGATTTTGTGAAGTTTGGTTGGAAGACCTTGTGCCTGTACCTAATACTTGTTCTTGTACCAAAATTAATACAGATTTATTTTCTTTTTTATGTTCTGTATATATATCATATATGACATCTAGTATCTATCTATCTATCTATCTATCTATCTATCTATCTATCTATCTAATTTATATGTGGGTGCATATTATTATAGACTACGCTAAGATTTTTGGGACATCCTGTATGTAACAAGGTAATGGAATATACTCCTTCCCTTGCTGAGTTCTTTAGGCAAAGGCCAGGTGACCGTTTGTCAGGCATATTGTAGAGGGGATGCTTTTTCGGGTATGACTCAACCTGTGAGGCCCCTTTGAATTTTGAAATGATGTCATTTAATTTGAACTGTTTTGGAAAGTGTGTCAGAATTGGTTTCTAGGAAGAATGGATAGAATTCTAAGCCTGTGGTCAAGAAGTCCAGAGTTCAAATGGGGCTTCAGACACACCTCCCTCCCAGGGTCATTGTGAGATTGAAATGAAGGAATAATTGGAAAGCGCTGAACACAGAGTAAATGCTTTACCTAAATGTTAACTTTTTAATAATTTTTTCTTGATACAAAGTATTGCTAGGTAAAGTCTTCTACTACATCACCGGGGCCATTGTAATTTGGCAGGGATGGTTGAAAATGATGGGTAACTTGGATGGTTGTCTGCAGATAATATGCTTTGGGAAACCTTTTTGTAAAGTCTGGGCTAGTTCCAAGAACAGCTGGAGTCAGGATAAGTAAAAGTCCTTGGTCTTTAGAGGGAGAAGTGAAGGAGACAGACAAACTGCCACAGTTGTTTGCCACACCAACCTTTCTCCTCCTCGTCCTGCCAAAAAGTGAGCCTGGCTTGTCTCACACCAGCCTCTAATCCTTCCTACGATTATCTGTTCGCACCAAACATTGAGACAGCACGGAACAGTGAGAAGGGCCATTTTTCAAAACTTAGGCTAATAGAATCATCATTGGATAGGTAATTAGCCTTAATTAGTGCTCGGTTGTCTGATTCAAGCACACCTTTTAAGAGTTTCAGTCCTTTACAGCTTTTCTTATTCTCTTCTCCCCCAGCATGTCACATAATCTTAAATACTGTGTAGTAGGTCTGAAAAATACTACTTTACTGTGTGCGTATCTCTTCCATGGTATACTAATGGTTTAAAAACGGGACTAATCTTTCAGCTGCTAGGTTTCTTTATATCCCTTGCATAGTTGTTGCACTGCTATAAATTGTTAGAATTTAGAAGATACAGGTAATTTTTACTAATCGATATTGGCCTTTTACTTTGTAGGATATGGAAGACTTGGAAAAGAACCATGAAAGCTTTCTTATAGGTGCACAAGATGAACTACAAGAATAAGTGGCCATGTTACAAAAGAAAATTATGATGGACATTGTAAGTAATGTGGTATATTTTCAACTGAAAAAAAATTAAGATTAACACATTATACATTTCTTTCATCAAACAAAAGAGCATATTAAATTATATTATATTAAAGTATATTATATTACTTTTAAAGTATTAAATATTTCCTTTCGTATCTCCTTTTTTGTAACAACAACAGCAAATATTGGCAAGAGTTCAAAAAGTTATTTAATCCATGTTATTCTTATGGCTCTTTGAAGAAAGAATGTGGACTTAGTAATATGGTACAGTTACAACCATGAGCTAAAGGAAATGCAAATATTTGCTGTGACTTAAGAAAGATGGTTTAAAAGATTATTTGTTGTTACATGGCTTGTTTATCATTGCAAGATCTTTTGTGTTATATTGACTGAAAATGCCTCAATGAGTAATAAATAATAAATTAAAATATACTCCCTTTATTCTTTTTCAGGTCCTTTGGGATTGGTGAATTTTTCCTTACTGTTATCAGTTAAAAACTTATGGTTCCTAATAATAAAGATTTAACGGAATTTCACCTTTCAGGCTCAGTAGGTCTTTTTAGCTGCAAACATACTAACCACCTCAACTGCTAATTAAACCAAGTGCAGAGAAACATGTAAGTGTATATACATATACATACTCACGTTTTATTTAATACACATTTTGTTATCTGTACATTTCAGTTCTATAAACAAGCTAATGAAACTTAGATATTAGAACTAGAAACTTAGAAATAGACTTAGTCAAACTATATTGTTTAAAGAAATCAGTTTTTGGTCTATATTAACAAAACAGCCAAGAAAATAATTCTTTAGTGTGAAAGACTTAACAGTGTATGTGAACTTCAGTTCTAAGGAATGAACATTATTTATAATGAAGTAACATGTTCTTGGCAACAATGGGAATATTTCATAATTTTAAAGGTCAATGCTGCTATTTAACATTCTTGGAGTATTTCATATCTGCCTTTATACAAAAACAAGTATTTTTCAAATTAACATGAAATAAATGTAATTTTGATTTTACATTCTTATTCAAGATTAAGCCATACTTCACCTATGTTGGTTTTTTACATGTAGCACATGAAATCTGCAGTCACATTTGGATTTAATATCTGCAGAATTAGCACATGCTTGAAAATCATTTGTTTAAGAAGCAGAGCGGAGATGCGTCTTTATCTGAGCTCTCCCTGCTGTCCCTCAAATCAACACCAAATCAAGCCTCTGAGCTGGCTTTGGAGTGCTAGAACCCACAAATATTTGTAGTATAACAAATTTCTAGCATAAGATATTTTGGAAGAACTTTAGAAAAGGTCTTTTTCAATTGTGCATGGAGGGAGGGGCCAAGCACCTGGGGTGGTCTGGTAATATAACCAGAGGAATCTATAGCAGTGTTTCTACTCTGTCCTGGTTGCAAGCTAGTAGATTAGCAGATTAGCTGCAAAACATGCAACACAAATACAAAAGACAATAGGGAGCCTAAACCCCCAGAATATCATGGGACCTGGCCATGCATCCCCCAAGCACCGGAAGGTAGTTGCATAGACCCAGCTCAGCTACTGTCACCTTTCAAGGAAGCTTGGATGATCTCCCCTTTGCCCTAAAAGCAGACCTCAACATTTAAGAAAATGAGCAAAAAGAAGATTGTTTTTTATGTAGAAAGAGTTAAAACAGATCTCAAAATCAGAGATCATCTCCAGGTGAAGCCCCAAAGGATGATATGAATGAGTCCCCACGATCTTGCAGAGCAGGGCTCTCTTGGAAAAATTCAAAAAGGACCTTAAAGGAGAGAAGAAAAATCAGAAAGACAATGAGAACTTTGCAAAAGGGTTTGGAAAAGGAAACACAGAAATTGCCTGAAAAAAAAATCCTTAAAAATAGACTTAGTGAAATGGAAAAAGCAAATAACTCCTTACAAAATAGACTTGGCAAAATAGCAAAAGCATATCAATCCTTACAAAATAGATTTGACAAAATGGATAAAGAAAACACCTTGACAAACAGAATTTGTAAAATGGAAAAAAAATCCATTGAACAAAACAACTCATTTAAGAATTCAATTGGCCAAATAACAAAAAAAAATTAAGAAAAGGTAACTGAAGAAAATAATTTTACATTTTTCCTACTTTTTCTTTTTTTGTTGTTTTTCTTGACTGATTCTTGTGGTCTCATTGAGTTATTCGTTTCCATTTGTTCAATTATGAAGTTTAGTGAAGTATTTTCTTCATTTACTTTTTTTTTTTTTTTACTTCTTTTTGTATTTGTCCAAATGAATTTTTAAATGAGTTGTTTTGTTCTATGAATTTTTTTTTTCATTTCACAAATCCTGTTTGTTAAGGGGTGATTTTATTTTCCTGTTTCACAAATTCTGTTTTTCTGGGAGTTTTTTTTTCTTTTTTTCTTTTATCAAATTATCTTTTGATAAATTATGTGCCGTTTCCAAACCCTTTTGCAAAGTTTTCATTTCCTTTCCCCATTTTTCTTCTAGCTCACTTTTAAGATCCTTTTAAATTTCTTCTAGGAGAGTCTGGTGTGATGAGGAGCATATTATATCACTTTTGGGGGCTTCATCTGGAGATGATCTACTTTTAGATATGCTTTAGTCTCCTCAGGATTTGAAATCTGCTCTTCTCTTTCACCATAATAACTATCTGTGGTCAGAGTTCTCTTTGCTTTCTTACTCATTTTTTAAAAAAAGAGTTGGGATCTGATTTTAGGGCAAAGGATATTTTCCAAGCTTCCTCTACAAGCAGTGGCTTCCTCTCCAAGTGGCCACGACTGTGCTGGGTCAGTACTGATTCCCTCCCGGTGCTGGGTGGGCATGGCCAGGTCCCATGAGGTTCTGGCACTTCAGGGCTCACTATTTACCTTTTGTGTTTGTGTCAGATGTTTTATAACTTCTCTGCTGATCTACTGGCTTGCAACCAGGGCAGAGTGGCCAACACTACTGCAGATTCCTGTAGATTCATCCCCATAGGTTTTCCACCACATGGAGTCTGCACTGCTCCACAGAGTCTGCACCACCCCAGGACTCTGCATTGTCTGTGCTGCCATCTGTGCTCAACCTGCTTGTGCTTGGCTGCCTCTCTCCCGTTTCCAATTGACACAGGCCTTTCCTGGCAATCTTCAAAATTATCTTCTGCTGGTAATTTGTTGCACTCCCAATATTCCTGGATTCTGCCATCCAGAACTGGATTTGCTAATTAGTCTTAAGGTGTAGGAGAAGGTTAGAAAGAAACGTGTGTCCTCTCTGCCATTTTGGCTCCCCATTGGAATTTTCACATCAGATGCTTCTTCTCTGAGCCATTCTTCACTCAGCAGCCAAAAGGATGTTCCAAATCCCTTGGTCAATTAATTCTTTCAGTAAATGCAGTGGCTCCCCAATCCAATTAGGATGTCACTGAGAGTCCCTTCAAACCTGGCTACAGCTTACTTTTATATCCTTATTATATACCACTTGATAATGATACCATTAATCAGTCAACATTTCCTAAGTGTGTACAGTATGCCAGGCAAAGTGCTCAGCCCTGGGATCCACAAAAGTTTCTTCACTCAAGGAGCTTCCATTCTAAGGGGGAGACATACAGACTTCATACAGAATAAGTGAAGGCACTAGAATTAAGGAGGCTTAGGAAAACTTCTCATAAAAGATAAGATTTTAGTTGGGAAGGAAGCAGATGAGAAAGGAGAGCATTCCAAGCAATGGGGACCACCAGAGAAAATGCCAGAAACTGAGAGATGGAGTGTCCTGTTTGTGGGATATCCAGGGTACCAATGTCACTGAGGTGCAAGAAGTCTAGAGACATAGGAGGGGGCTAAGCCCTTAAGGAGCTCTATTGAGCAAGGTTTGCCTGCTTTCTCTTCCTCACACATGAGACTTCTTGACCCATCTACATATCACTGCAAAGGCTGTCTCCCATGACTCCTACAAAGTAGGCATCTAATGAACGCTCACTGATCAATTAATTGACTTTCAGAAACATAGCACACTCTTTCACTGACGTGATCTCTGCAGTTTCTGAAATATTTAGACTTGGGTCAGTAAATTTATTCTAGAAACTCCAGTATCTCCCCTGTGCACCTGGAATTAAACAGAGACTCCAGTCATTGACTTTCAAAACACTTGACATTTTAGCTATATCCTACTTTGTCAGTTATATACTGTTCTCTTCCATGTGTTTTTTTTTTTATTTTATAATTATAACTTTTTTTGACAGTACATATGCATGGGTAATTTTTTTATAACATTATCCCTTGCACTCACTTCTGTTCTGATTTTTCCCTTCCCTCCCTCCACCCCTTCCCCTAGATGGCAGGCAGTCCCATACGTGTTAAATATGTTATAGTATAGCCTAGATACAATATATGTGTGCAGAACCTAATTTCTGGTTGCTCAGGAAGAATTAGATTCGGAAGGTAAAAATAACCTGGGAAGAAAAACAAAAATGCAAACAGTTTACACTCATTTCCCAATGTTCCTTCTCTGGGTGTAGCTGATTCTGTCCATCATTGATCAATTGGAATTGGATTAGATCTTCTCTTTGTTGAAGATTTCCACTTCCATCAGAATACATCCTCATATAGTATCATTGTTGAAGTGTACAGTGATCTTCTGGTTCTGCTCATTTCACTCAGCATCAGTTGATGTAAGTCTCTCCAAATCTCTCTGTATTCCTCCTGCTGGTCATTTCTTACAGAGCAATAATATTCCATAACATTCATATACCATACTTTACCCAACCATTCTCCAATTGATGGGCATCCATTCATTTTCCAGGTTCTAGCCACTACAAAAAGGGCTGCCACAAACATTTTGGCACATACAAGTCCCTTTCCCTTCTTTAGTATTTCTTTGGGATATAAGCCCAGTAGTAGCACTGCTGGATCAAAGGGTATGCTCATTTTGATAACTTTTTGGGCATAATTCCAAATTGCTCTCCAGAATGGCTGGATTCTTTCACAACTCCACCAACAATGCATCAGTGTCCCAGTTTTCCCACAGCCCCTCCAGCATTCATCGTTATTTGTTCCTGTCATCTTAGCCAATCTGACAGGTGTGTAGTGGTATCTCAGAGTTGTCTTCATTTGCATTTCTCTGGTCAGTAGTGATTTGGAACACTCTTTCATATGAGTGGAAATAGTTTCAATTTCATCATCTGAGAATTGTCTGTTCATCTCCTTTGACCATTTATCAACTGGAGAATGGCTTGAATTCTTATAAATCAGAGTCAATTCTGTACATATTTTGGAAATGAGGCCTTTATCAGAACCTTTAATTGTAAAAATGTTTTCCCAGTTTGTTACTTCTCTTCTAATCTTGCTTGCATTAATTTTGTTTGTACAAAAGCTTTTTAATTTGATGTAATCAAAATTTTCTATTTTGCGATCAATAATGATCTCTAGTTCTCCTTTGGTCACAAATTCCTTCCTCCTCCACAAGTCCAAGAGGTAAACTATCCTATGTTCCTCTAATTTATTTATGATCTCGTTCTTTATGCCTAAATCATGGCCCCATTTTTATCTTATCTTAGTATGTGGTGTTAAGTGTGGTTCCATGCCTAATTTCTCCCACACTAATTTCCAGTTTTCCCAGCAGTTTTTGTCAAATAATGAATTCTTATCCCAAAAGCTGGGGTCTTTGGGTTTGTCAAAGATTAGATTGCTATTTTTATTCACTATCTTGCCCTGTGAACCTAACCTATGCCACTGACCAACTAGTCTATTTCTTAGCCAATACCAAATGGTTTTGGTACTGCTGCTTTATAATATAGTTCTAGATCAGGTACAGGTAGACCACCTTCATTTGATTTTTTTTTCATTAGTTCCCTTGAAATTCTCAACATTTTGTTCTTCCATATGAATTTTGTCGTTATTTTTTCTAGGTCATTCTCTTCCATGTGTTTTACTGTAATTGCCTGCTTATTTTTGATTTCACATCACTCTTAATTTCCAGAAATCTCCCATGACTGGCATAACATGCCTGGCACATAGTAGGTGATCAATACATGTCCACTGAACTGAATTAAATTGAAATTAGGTGCAGAATAAAAGCTTGTTCGCCAATTACTTGCCTTTGAGGAACAACATGTCTTCTTTCACTGACATCTTGTGTCCAAACAGGATACTGCAATGTACTTTAAAATTTAGGACAAGGAAAAATACTTCAGAAATCTTATAAGGACGTCCCATTATGTCACCATTTCACTTGAAGGCTACTATGTTATATGCATTTCCTAATATTACACTTAGATGAATTCCACAGTGTAATTTTATTTATTTCAACCTGTGGGACAGTTTACTCCAGGTCAGGGGGCAAAGAGCTGGAGTAATGAATTCCTTTATTGTACATAGGAAATGAGGACAAATCATCAGTATTGAAATGACCAATTAAACTCTTTATGATCATGAAGATCATCTGATTTAGGACAAAAACATAGCTGCAGAGACGCCACTGATTTGCTTTCACCCTTACTTTCACTTTATTCAATAAAATATTGGCACAAATCACTCACAAGAGCAATATTCAGAGAAAACAAATTCAAAAAAGGGTAATAGTTTTGAAGGCAATTTATGAAAGTTATATGAAATCAGAGAGAGACTTGGCCCTTATCCAATGCAGGTAAAGGCTTTGGTGAGCAGGGTTAGTAAATTGAAAAGAAAACCTGGGAGTTTATGAAATCAGTAAGTGTGGCTACAGCTGTAGTCAATGTGCTAAGTAGCGGGGCTGGGATTGCAGTCTAGCTCCACTACTTCCAGATGTTAAACGACATGCCATCATGTGTGCATTTTGACTTTATTTTAATATAGGGTGTGAGATGTAGGCCTATGCCAAGTTTTTCACATATTAGTTTACAGTTTTCCAAGCAATTTTTGTCATATACTGAGTTCTTATTCCAGAAGTGAAGTTTGAGAGTTTAGCAAATACTATATTGCTATAGGCCTTGATTATTGTGTCGTGTGTACCTAACCTATTATTTCACTGATCCACCAGTCTATTTCTTAGCAAGTGCCAAATGATTTTGATAACTGCTGCTTTATAATATAGTTTTAGGTTTGCTGCCACTTAGCCATCATCCTTTATATTTTTTTTCATTAATTCCCTTGATATTCTTGTCCTTTTGTTCTTCCAAATTAGTTTTGTTATTTTTTCAAGTTCTGTAAAATGACGTTTTGACAGTTTGATTGCTATGGAACTGAACAGATAGAGCAACTTAGGCAGAATTGTCATTTTTATTATATTAGCTTGGCTTAACCATGAGTATTGTTTAGATCTGAAATTTTTTTGTGTTGAAGGATTGAAAACGATCAAAAATTCTATCTACACCCAGAGAAGCAACTAATGATGTATGAATACAGAATGCAGTGTATTTTTTTTTCTTGAGGATTGTATTTTTTTAATTGGTGGAGGAAGGAACTGTGTGGTTTTGGATTTTTTAACAACGTGATTTTTATGGAAATTTTTTACACAACTTCACATGGGTCCTCTAATGTGGCTGGTGGATATAAAGAGGAAGGAAGGAGCTCAAAATTTGGAAAACAAGTATTAGAAAAATATTTTACATGTACCTGGGAAGAAATATTTAAAAGTAAATGAATAAAACTAACGAATGCGATATTTGCTTTGTGTGCAAGATGTAATGTTCTGGTTAGCAGTCTGGAGGTCTCAGGACTAGCCTTGGTTTCAACAGAATAATCACCATGAGAATAGTCAGGAATAAAGTCCAAAGTCTTTATTATTTCCTTCATAATCTTTCTCCTTCGCCTGGGGCTTGACTAGCTTTCTGGAGGCCCTCCAAAATGGGTCTTGGTTTCAGTGGAGGAAATGCAGGAGGCAGGAGAGCCACCAGAGGACGGTCCAAGATGGAATGTCTGTGGCTGACTTTGTCCTCAGTTTATATGCTCTATTACAATTACATCATTACGGTATGCTGAGTATAAACCAATCATTCTATCACTAGAGAACCATTATTTGTTGTAAGATTAAATCAATCATACTGAACTAGAGAATTCACATGCTAAACTCGATAACCACTGTCTTATCAATTCCACTGAGTTAACATCTTGTTGTAAGAATTTCTCCAGAATTCTGGTCCATTACAGATTGGGGGTATGTTCTCAATTTTTTTTCATTTAAGTCATGTTTGATCAGAATAATTTTGTTAACATTTACTTTTGAATTTTTGTATTTTGTTTCCATTTCTTTTGTTTTGGTCAGTGTCAAGAGTTTTTTTTAGCTCTATTTACATTGCTCTACATAAGTTCAAACAGAACTTTCTATGTTCTTTTATATTCATCTGGGTCATCACTTTTTTTTTTGCAAAGCAATTGGGATTAAGTGACTTTCCCATGGTCTCACAGATAGGAAGTGTTTAGTGTCTGATACTGGATTTAAACACAGTTTCTCCTGATTTCAAGTCCTGTGCTATATTCATTTCACCATCTAGATGCCCCTACATATCACTTTTTACCATATATTAATATTCCATTACATTGATGTGTAGAATTAATTGAATGAAGACATTCTCATGGGAATATAGCCTTAAACTATACCTTAATTGTGATTTTAGACTTTATAATGACAAAAAGAGCTATAGATAAGGAAGTTGCAATTGTTTGTCTCTTGTTTTCCACCACCTCTTAATTAGAATTTAAGTACCTTTTAAAAAAACTCTCTTATTTCTGCATAAGATTTCCCCAATTAATGTAAGTCCAGGCTCCCCCAAACAATGGGAGAAGTGGTCAGGCTAAGGGTGGATGGGACTGTTATGTTCAGGCTATTTACTCTTGTGTTTTGCAGTTTTTACTTTGCCCTCTTTTACTGACAAATACCTTGTCAGATGGGAGATGCTCTTTCTCATGAAATCGTAATAAACCTCTTAGCTTTTTCTTACTCTGAGATACTGTCCCACACAATTCATGTATCATAAATTTGTTTCTTCATTTCCCATTACCCATAGTCATCTACTTGTTTCCACTTGTTAACTCTCACCAAAATTCCTTGTTATAAATAATTCTGGGTTCTGAGTTCCCTTTTCAGTTCCAGCATTCTGTGATACAAATATGATCCTCCATATCACTGATGTTTTGTGTGTTCCAGGGATTCTGACATTGCTTATTCTATGATCTCTAGATCTCTATGATCTCTCAGATTCCATGATCTAAAGCTCTTTCTAGTCCTGGAATTCTGGGATCTATTATCTCATTGTAACATCATCTTACAATCACGAGCTCATCTCTAACATAGGCTTTCCGGTAATACAAGGCCCCACCTCAATCTACATGATTTTCCTATATGTTCTTCTACAACTTTTAGGAATTTCCTTAGATGAAACATTATGGGTTAGGAAAATTCCTAACATTCTTTCAGAGGTTGGGCTATCTGTCTGTTTTACCCTGGCCTCTTTATGGTTGAGGCAAAATTCAGGTTCCTAGAAAACTTTGTGTAGCTAAAAAGGTGATGACTCTTGTGTCTATGACTAGAGAGGTATTAAGAGAGGAAATTAGGGGAGGCTTTTAGTAGGTGGATACACTGATAGCACCAGCCTGAGATGCTCATAGAGCCCATGTCCATCACTGAGGTTCTCTTTCTCTGCCAGAGCTCAGTCCTACCTTTTTTTTTTTTTCCTCCTATTGCTGGTTGATGCAGCTCTGCCAGTTTTTGGCTCTAGTTGCCTTAATTCTGCTCATTGCTCTCTGCTTCCAAACACTAAAAACAGCTTTCTTTTTCTAAAACAGGACCTCTCTCTTTCCTATATGTTCATGAATTTACAACCAAATCCCCTAAGGAAGTTCTTTCGTTTCATTCCAGAAGATAGATATAGACCTTTTATCTTTTTGTTGTAACTGATTTTATTTGATTAATTGTTCTTGCCTAAAGAAGGTATTTAATTGCTTTGCAGGGAATGGGATAATTATTGGAACTGCACACTTTTACACAAAAATTCTCCCACATCTAACAGTCTATTATCTAAGGACTCATTCCCCAACCTAGGCCAGGACTAGAGAACCTAGGAAGAAAGAGAGGTTTCTTTAAAATAGAAAGAGTTTCCATCCAAAACCATCAGCAAGCATAATGAAAATAAGGTAAGAGCCTTTCCAAAAAGCTCAGATGTGACACAAGGATGCCCTTCATCACCACTTTTATTCAATATTGTGTTAAAAATGTTAGCTCTAGCAAAGAAAAGAAAAAAAAATGAAAGGAAGTACAATAAGCAATGAGGAAACAGATAATCATAAAGATTAAACTCAAAAGTGAATGAAAAACTAACAACTTTAGCACAATTGCGGGATATCAAAACACAGAATCATGAACATATATATGTATATAATTGCATATATATATATATACACATATATATGTATGTATATATATATATGTATATATATATATATATACATATATATATATATATATATAACCAACAAAGCACTGCAACAAGTTATAGAAAGGAAAAGTCCATTTAAAATAACTTTAGGTGATACAAAATATGGGAATCTATATGCCAAGACAAACTCAGAAACTATATGAAAACAAAATACATTTTGCATAAATTAAGAGAGATCTAAGGAATTGGAAAAACATTAATTGCTTATGGATAAGCTGAGACAGCATAATAAAAATGACAATTCTACCTAAATAATTTAATTTAATTATTTAGTGTCATATCAAATCAAACCACCAAAAATATTTTACAGAGCTAGAAAAGAACCATAATAAAATTCATCTGGAAGATCAAATGGTCAAGAATACTAAAGAAATTAATGAAAAAAAAATGAAAGGGAGTTGGGCTAACTGTGCCATATCTCAAACTGAATTATAAAATGGTAAGCATGAAAGCTAATAGTACTGTTTAGGAAATACAGTAGTAAATTAGTAGAAAAATTGGGTATTCAAGATATAGTAGTATATGACCATAGAAACTTAGTGTTTGAAAAACCTAAAGCCCCAGCTTCTGAGACAGGAACTCACTGCTAGGACCAAAAAGAAACAAAAACAAACAAACAAACCAACAAAAACACTTCTGGGAAACCTGGAAAACAGTATGGCAGAAAGTAGTATACTGTATACTAAAATTAGTTCAAAATGGGTTCAGGATTTAGACATAAACAACGATACCTTAAGCAAATTAAGAACACATGGCATAGTTTACCTGTCAGATCTCTGAAGAAGGGAAGAATTTAGTATCAAACAAGAAATAAAAAACATTAGGAGATATAAAATGGGTCATCTTGATTATTTTAAATGAACAAGTTTTTGAACAAACAGAACAGATGCAACCATGACTTGAAGCAAAGCAGAAAGCTGGGTAATAATTTGATATGTAAAATCAGCAAAAAAATGTTTATAAGACTCATTCTCAAATATAGGAAAAACTTAGTCAAATTTATAAAAATACAAGTCATTCCCCAATGTAAAAGATCAAAGGATATGAAGAGACAGTTTTCTGATGAAGAAATCAAAGTTATATGTAGTCATAAGAAAAATGCTCTAAATCCCTATTTATATGGGGATGCAAATTCAAACAGCTAGGAGGTACAACTTGATACCAATAAGAGTAGCCAGTATGACATAAAATGAAAATAATGTATGTTGGAAGGGATGTGGAAAAATTGGGACTTCAATGCATTATTGTTGGAGTTTTGAACTGTTCCAACCATTATGAAGAACAATTTGAAGCTATGTCCAAAAGTTAATCATATTGTGAATATAGAGACAGCTAGGTAACGCAGTGGGTAGAGCACTAGCCCTGAAGTCAGGAAAACCTGAGTTCAACATATATATATATATATATATATATATATATATATATATATATATATATATATATATATATATATATATATATGTGTGTGTGTGTGTGTGTGTGTGTGTGTGTGTGTGTGTGTGTGTGTGTGTGTATGGTAGAATAACCTACTTATCAAAATATTTATAGCAGCTCTTTTTGTGCTGATAAGAATTGGAAATGGAGGAGATGCTGATTACTTGGGGAATGGATGAACAAGTTTGCCTATATGGATAGAATGGAACACTCTTGTGCTATAAGATATGACTAGTAGGCAGACTTCAGAGAAAAAGCTGGAAAAAATTTCCACGAATTGTTGCAAACTGAAGTAATAAGAGTTTAGACAATGAGAAATGTATTAACAACGACATAGTAGAAGGGTAATCAACTGTGAAGACTTAGCTCTTCTCAATAACACAATAGTCTGAGATAAATACAAAGGAATCCTGAGGAAAAGGGTTATTCACATCTAGGAAAGAATTTAGGGACTCTGAATCTCTATTCAAGCATATTATTCTCACTTTCTTCATTTTTTTCATATTTTCCCACTTTTAATATATTTCTTCTGCAAAATGACTAAAATGGAAATATTTTTACATGATTGCACATATATAACGTATAAAAAATTGCTTACCACCTTAGAGAGGGGGAAAGGGATGAGGAAAATCCCTTATTTTAATTCAGTGAATTTTATATCAACAGTGTTTCTTCTAGATGATACATAGTTGGAATTTGATTTCTAATCCATCCTGGTATCTACTTCTGTTTTATGGGGGAGCTTATCCCTTTCCAATTTATAGTTATAATCAATAATTGCATATTTCCTTCCATCTAATTTGTTTCTGTTTTTTGTCTCTTTTTATCCTGTCCTTCCACAAATGTCTGTTTGGCTTTTAACTACATCCTCCCTTACCTGCCCGTTCTTTTTTCTGTGTCTCATATCCTATTTTGCTTGGCTCCTCTGCTTTACTTTTAAATGCTCCCTTGCCTTCCTTAATCTGCCCTACCTTCAAGAAATCCTGCCTTATCATCTCCCTGTATTCTTTCTTCTTGTCCTTTTGTTTCTATCTGAATTTAAAGGACTTTTATAAACTTGCAATAGATGTGTTGTTGCCTCTCTATTCCATTCTTATTGATCTACCCATCTTATACCAATCCCTTTCATCTACTCACAGTTCTATTCCTTATTCTGTTCCCTCACCATTTTCTTTTTTATATACATTTAGAAGACTTTTATTTACTTCTAAATGTACAAATTGTTCTTTCTTTAAGCCAGATCTTATGTGAGTAGGAGTCCCTCTAAAAATCCTTCCCTTATCCTCTACCCTTTTCCTTTGACCTCTTCCATTACCCTCTGATTTTCTTCTGAATTTAGAAAACTTTTATCCCCTTCTACATAGATATGTATTGTTTCCTTTTTAACCCTTTCCTGATGAGAGTAGATTTCCAGAACTATCAGACCTCCTGCCCCATCTCATTTTTCCATATCAGTTCTTCCACTCACATCTCATTTATAAGAGACAATTACTCTTTCTCCCTCTTCCTACACAGTTTTGTATTTTAAAATTGCATCACACTCATCTCTACCACAAACTTTCTTTTGAATTATGCAATTACTAATTGCGGTCTTAGAAATGTGGTTTACATTTGCAAACACACACAACACACACACACACACACACACACAAACAGCTTGTCCTTATTGAGCCCCTTTTAATTAGTTTTTGATGTTTATCTTATATTTCTTTTGGATCTTATATGTCAATTTTTTTTACTATATTCAGGTCTTTTTGCAACAAAATCCTGAAAATCTGGAAATTTATTAAATGTTTATTTTTTTTCCCATTCAGGATTATGCTTAACTTTGCTGGATATGATATTTTTGTATGCATTAACAGTTTTATTTTATATTTTCTTTTTGATATATTGTGTTAGAAAACCCATGGCCTTTCAGTAGAGCTGCTGATAGGTCTTGTGTGATTCTGATTGTGGCTCTATAATATTTGAATATTATTCTCTTGTGACCCATAATATTTTTCCCTCGACCTGGGGTTTTTGGAATTTGGCTTTGATATTTCTGTAGGTTTACCTTGTAGAATCTCTTTCAGGTGGTGATCAATGAAGTTTTTCTATTTCTAATTTCCTCTTTTGTTCTGATACTTCAAGAGAAATTTCTTTAATTAGTTCGTGTATTGTATCATACTTTATTTTTATCTTTTCTTGATCTATAATCTGTAGATCTATAAATTGTTTTACTAATGCAATATTTCTTTATCATTAATTTTTTTAATCTTTAGATTTTGTTTTATTGTTTCTTGGTCTCTTAACTTCCTTGAATTTCTTTTGGCCAATTCTAGTATTCAAACAATAATTTTCTTCCTTATGTTTCAAGATTTCCATTTCATTTGATTGACTTTCTTGCATTATTTTTTTCGTTTTCTTAGATTGTTCTTATTTATTTTTAATATTTCCTCAATCTTTCTCATTTGATTTTTCAAGTTTCTAAAGTTCTTCTAAGAATTTTTTTGGATAGGTGATCATTTGATAATATTCCTTGGGATAGGAGAGGTTTTTTCCTTTAGTATTCTTTGAAGAGAAATCTTCATGGGACCATGTTGAACCCTCCCATTGGGGTCATGATCCAGGCTTCTAATGGGGTAGCTAGGACTAAAGCTTCAAGGGATTGGGACCTTGAATAAGATGCCCAACAGTCATTTAAACTGAGTGTTTTTGAGAAGCACTGCATTGTAGGTGGCTCACTGGGGGTCATTTGAGGGGAGGAGAAGCATATAAACATAAAGAAATAGATTAGCTGTAAAATTAGACTATTCAAAATGGACTAGATAAAATGACTGAAAATATTGGGCTTTTTTACAGAAATATTTATGATGTTTTTATTCTCTTATTCTTTTTTGTTTTTTAAATATTTTTTTAAAAAATTTTATTACATAACAAAAATCAAATAATTTTTAAAAATTTTTAATTATAGTTTTTCTTGACAGAACATATGCATGGTAATTTTTACAACATTGTCCCTTGCACTCACTTTTGTTCTAATTTTTCCCTTCCCTCCCTCCACCCCTTCCCCTAGATGACAGGCAGTCTTATACATGTTAAACATATTAAAGTATATCCTAGATACAATATATATGTGCAGATCCATACAGTTCTCTTGTTGCACAAGAAGAATTGGATTCAGAAGGTAAAAATAACCTGGGAAGAAAAACAAAAATGCAAGTAGTCCACATTCATTTCCCAGTGTTCCTTCTCTGGGTGTAGTTGTTTCTGTCCATCATTGATCAACTGGAAGTGAGTTGGATCTTCTTTATGTTGAAGATTTCCACTTCCATCAGAATACCTCTTCATACAGCATTGAAGTGTACAGAGATCTTCTGGTTCTGCTCATTTCACTCAGCATCAGTTGATGTAAGTCTCTCCAGGCCTCTCTGTATTCCTCCTGTTGGTCAGTTTTTACAGAGCAATAATATTCCATAACATTCATATATCACAATTTACCCAACCATTCTCATTAATTCATTTTCCAGTTTCTAGCCACTACAAAAAGTTCTGCCACAAACATTTTGTCATATACAGGTCCCTTTCCCCTCCTCAGTATTTCTTTGGGACATAAGCCCAATAGCAGCAATGCTGGATCAAAGGGTATGCACAGTTTTATAACTTTTTGAGCATAGTTCCAAATTGCTCTCCAGAATGGTTGGATTCTTTCACAGCTCCACCAACAATGCATCAGTGTCCAGTTTTTCCGCATCCCCGCCAACATTCATCACTATTTTTTCCTGTCATCTTAGTCAATCTGACAGGTGTGTAGTGGTATCTCAGAGTTGTCTTAATTTGCATTTCTCTGATCAATAGTGATTTGAAGCACCCTTTCATATGAGTAGAAACAGTTTCAATTTCATAATCTGAAAATTGTCTGTTCATATCCTTTGATCATTTATCAATTGGAGAATGGCTTGATTTCTTATAAATTAGAGTCAATTCTCTGTATATTTTGGAAATGAGGCCTTTATCAGAACCTTTAACTGTAAAAATGTTTTCCCAGCTTATTGCTTCCCTTCTAATCTTGTTTGCATTAGTTTTGTTTTTACAAAGGATTTTTAATTTGATATAATCAAAATTTTCTATTTTTATTATAGCTTTTTATTTACAAGATATATGCATGGGTAATTTTTCAGCATTGACAATTGCAAAACCTTTTGTTCCAATTTTTCCCCTCCTTCCCCCACCCCCTCCCCCAGACGGCAGGTTGACCAATACATGTTAAACATGTTAAAGTATAAATTAAATACAATATACGGATACATGTCCAAACAGTTATTTTGCTGTACAAAAAGAATCGGATTTTGAAATAGTGTACAACTAACCTGTGAAGGAAATCAAAAAGGCAGGTAGACAAAACCAGAGGGATTGGGAATTCTATGTAGTGGTTCATAGTCAGCTCCCAGAGTTCTTTCTCTGGGTGTAGCTGGTTCAATTTGTTACTGCTCTACTGGAACTGATTTAGTTCATCTCATTGTTGGAGAGGGCTGCGTCCATCAGAATTGATCAACATATAGTATTGCTGTTGAAGTATATGATGATCTCCTGGTTCTTCTCATTTCACTCAGCATCAGTTCATGTCAGTCTCTCCAGGCCTTTCTGAAATCCTCCTGCTGGTCATTTCTCACAGAACAATAATATTCCATAACATTCATACACAACAATTTATTCAGCCATTGTCCAGTTGATGGGCATCCACACAGTTTCCAGTTTCTGGCCACTACAAAGAGGGCTGCTACAAGGATTCTTGCACATACAGGTCCCTTTCCCTTCTTTAAAATCTCTTTGGGATATAAGCCCAGTAGTAGCACTGCTGGATCAAAGGGTATGCACAGTTTAATAACTTTTTGAGCATAGTTCCAAATTGCTCTCCAGAATGATTGGATCCATTCACAATTCCACCAACAATGTATCAGTGTCCCAGTTTTCCCACATCCCCTCCAACATTCTGCATTATCTTTTCCTGTCATTCTAGCCAATCTGACAGGTGTGTAGTGGTATCTCAGAGTTGTCTTAATTTACATTTCTCTGATTAATAATGACTTGGAGCATCTTTTCATATGGCTAGAAACAGTTTCTATTTCTTTGACTGAATATTATCTGTTCATATCCTTTGACCATTTATCAATTGGAGAATGGTTTGATTTCTTATAAATTAGAGTGAATTCGCTATATACAAAATTTTCTATTTTATTATCAATAATGATCTCTAGTTCTCCTTTGGTCACAAATTCCTTCCTCCTCCACAAGTCTGAGAGGTAAAGTATCCTATGTTACCCTAATTTATTTATGATCTCGTTCTAGGTCATTAAAATAGTCTCTTGGGAGTCTGATTGGTATAGCACTAAATGAATAGATTAGTTTAGGTAATATTGTCATCTTTATTATATTTACTCAGCCTATCCAAGAGCACTTAATAATTTTCCAAGTGTTTAAATCTGACTTTATTTGTATGGAAAGGGTTTTGTAATTTTGCTCATATAATTCCTGACTTTCCTTTGGTAGATAGATTATGGTTTTATTCTTGAAGCTTTCATTGGTTTTGATTGAAACCAAAGACAGTAAAAAAATGGATGTACATTCATTTCAATCCTCTACTTTTTATTTTAGTTTGATAGTTCCTGAAACTAATAGATCATTTTAAAGAAATGCAACCCAGGAACAAATTTCTCAATTAGGTATAGTTTAAAATTTAGGTAAAAATAATGATTTCTTTAAAATGAGAGAACCATTATAAAGTTTAGACAGTTGTGGGTATGGCAATATATCTATTCAATATAATGTGCTTCTATTTCACTTTTGGTCTCAAATTATTTTACTTGGGACAGTTAGTTGATGTAGTGGATAGAGCATTAGCCTTGAAGTCAGGAGGACCTGACCTCCAACACTTAACACTTACTGGCTATGTGACCCTGGGCAAATTTCTTAACCCCAATTGCCTCAGGAAAAACAAAATAAATTTTAAAAAATAAATCTTCTTACTTCTAAATCAACATGATTGAAAAAGTGAAAAAAGGAAAGATCAGATCAAAAGGGAATAAATGGGAAAGAAAAAAACAAAGGAACAACAACAAAAGAAGATGAAAATATTTATACTGTGATCCACATTCAATTTCCACAGTCCTCTCTCTGAATGGAGATGGCTCTCTCCATCACAAGTTTATTGGAATTTCCTTGAATCACCTCATTATTGAGAAGAGCTGGATGCTGCACAGTTGATTATCATACAATCTTCTTGTAGTTGTGTACAATGTTCTCTTGGTTCTGCTCACTTCACTTGGGGTCAGTTCATATGAATCTCTCCAGGCTTTTCTGAAATCAGTCACCTCACCATTTCTTAAAGAACAATAATATACCATTACATTCATGTACCATAACTTATTCAGCCATTCCCCAACTGATGGGCATATTCTCAGATGGGAATGCAGAGAATTTTCACCTTTTTCCCTAAGAGTCAAGAGTTTGAAGAATGATATTCCAGAATACAAAGTAACTTAGCCAATTAAACAGTACAATCTCACAGGGGAAATCATGGATTTATATTGAAATAATGGACTTCCAAAGAGTCCTGGTGAAAAGCCTAGAGTTGCATAGAAACTTTGAGGTATAAACATAGCATTCAGTATAAGTCAGACAAAGTTTGCAGGTGAAAGCATGTCTATGTTTACTTTTAGGGCTAATGTTCCATCAATGAGCCATTCCCAAGCAACATCAGGCCAACGTAGAGATTTCAGAAGAGCAATAAATGTCTTTGGTGAACTCTAACAGAGAGAAACAGGTGACTTCTCATCCTAAGAGAAATGATGGATCCTGGAGAGAATGAGAAGACCACTGGAGAGGAAAGAAGCTTTATCTTAACATTTATGGACCCAAAAAATCCAGTAAGCATGTATTAAATTCCTGCTGCGTATATTTCAGGCACTGAGATCAAGTATAAATCATATGTATTTTGCATTTTTCACCAGATCAAAACCAAGGCTCTTCTGTATTTGTCATATTATTTTCCTGATCGTTCACGAGCATGAGCATGCAAAAGCATAAAAGACTGTGATGGGAGTCACTGCTCTAATGCAGGATAGATAGAAATCAGGGAAACCAAGTCCCATTTTAAAATGTATGGGACAAGCTTGCTTCCTGAGGGCTGGAAGCTCCGGCTCCTTTAGGAGACAGGCAAAGGATCTGGGAGGGGAGGCGCCCGCTTGTCCAGAATGCCGGCAAAGTTCATTAGTTTGAAAGTTGATGAAAACTTTTCCAGAGATTTGAGAAGATAAGATTGAGTCCCCAATCTCCCCACTGTACAGTACCCCAAGAAGGGGACAGGATAGGAGCGTTTAAATGGCAGGCTGCCAAGCCACATGGGAGCGGTCTGAACCAGGCCTTGAGTTCCTCTGTAATCCCCACTCTGTGGGGGAGGGGAAAGAAAGACAAGAGGTGCTGAGAGACGATGGGGGAGAAAGAGATGCCATCTTACCCAATGCTTCCCAAATAGAGAACAGCAAGAGCTCCTCTGGTGATTCCACACTGGACCTTGGGGGGGGGGGGGGCGCTCGTCTAAACCCCCAAATTTTGTTGAGAGCAAGACCTGAAGAAGAGACCGCTCACCCCTGTCCAGGGCGCAGTAGACATGGGTAGAAACATATCTCCAAGCTCACCCCAATTCTGTGACCTTTCTCCTCGTGGCTACAGCCTGACCATCAGAGACTCCATTGTTTTGAACAGTGGAGTGGGAAAAGGGCTCAAACTTGGCTCCTCTTAAGTTTCTCCGGTTATCTCCCCAGAACAGGTCAAAGAGAGTGCTGGCCGGGGACCCCTGAGAGGGGTGGGGTCCCCAGAACAGCCATGTGTCTCCTTGGTCTGGAGGGGGTGTTAAAGAGACACTTCCTCTCGGGTCTCGGATTTCCTGCCTGAGAGCAGGGATTTCTGGGAGAGAATAAAAAAGATTAGAAATGCCTTGAAATACAAAGGAAGGTCCTTTGTCCCTGGAGGGGCTGGACAGAGGGAGTTTCTTCAAGCCAAGCATCTGCTCAAGGAAGGATTTTTAGTGGCAGAGGTGTGTCTAGACTGTGGGTAGGTAAAAGCTTTTAGTTTTCCTAAATACTTTCAGCACCTCTGTCTACATTTGCTACAGAATAGGGAAAGAAAAAGTCTTTTACCTTGTCCAGAGTTCTAGATTTCCTGGTCCCACTATCTAAAAATAGAGTGTGACAAAAAAGAGCCCTTTTTGCCTGAAAATGCGAGTATTATCCACGGGAGAATACTGCCCACAGCCCAGACCCGGTCTGGGTGACCACTACCTTT
Organism: Sminthopsis crassicaudata; assembly: GCF_048593235.1. Lineage (NCBI taxonomy): Eukaryota > Metazoa > Chordata > Mammalia > Dasyuromorphia > Dasyuridae > Sminthopsis > Sminthopsis crassicaudata. Next base: position 87,522,803 of record NC_133623.1, read on the forward strand.
AGAGACAGGATGAGGCAAAGAAGGAACGCAGGTATTCTTCCTGGAAGAATACTGCACCGACAGCTCAAAATCCAAATTAGTTCTGAGTGTCCAGAGTTTTGGGGTTCTGTTTGGTCGCCAAATGATGTCTAGTTTTTGGGTTCCCAATTAAGGAACCAAATGATGAGGTTTAGATTTAGGGAACCAAAATGAGATTAGGGTTTCAGGTGGTCAGGGAGTTAAATGATAAGGTCTAGTGGCAGGTTCGGGGTTCAGGGAACCAAATGGAAGGGTTTGGCTCCCCTGCAACCCCTTGGGATTTGGCACAAGGGGAGGGAGTTTTGGGGACTCCTTTCTGTGGTGCAGAAGTTCTCTGTAAAAGAATTTACAGACCCAAAAACCTAGATTGATTAAAAAAAAAAAAGGTTTATTATGGGAATTGGAAGTAAGGTTAGCAATCCTGACAGAGAGGCATAGTCTGGTTAGGGAAATAGGTGAGGGTAAAGAGAGGATGGCACTGGAAAGAGTATTCCAGTGAACAGAGGCCCTTGGGATGCCAAGCATGGAGTTGGCATGTTTGGAACCTCTGCAAAGAGAGGATTTTCAGAGTTTTGGGGTCCCCTATTCACCTGTAACAAAATGTATGATTAAGTGGGACTGAGAAGGATCAAAATGAAGATACCACCACCCTATTACATCTAGGACATGTTACACTCACAAACACACATGAACCCTCCTACACACACAACACGTGCATAAAAAAGGTTTTGATACTGCCTCCTCACCCCCTAGCCGGGCACACACACATTCCTTAAACACTTACAAAGCCAGTTTGAGTTGGAGGAGGTTTAAGAGAAGACTGAACAAGGGAGAGAATAGAAAAGTGGGGGCTATTTGGAGGGGCAAGAGGAAGGAGGGGGAGATTTGCTAAATCCCTAGAGAGGGTGGAGGCACAAGGTGGAGGAAGAGGAAAATCAGGGGCTGGGGGCAGGCAGATCTCCAGCTCCACACAGCCTACCCTTTAGAGGACTCCTCCTCCTCCTCCACCTCTAGCTTTCCCTCCCCCTGCTCCTCCTCTCCTCCCCCTGCCTCTTCCCCTCCAACAACCAGGATGGACCATAGTCTGGGGTATAGGAGGTAGACCCAGTGATATCACAGCAGGGGCAGGGTTAGTCTTTGCCCAGAGCAGAAGGAGGGAGAAGAAAGGGTAGGAGGCTCAATAAGGTCAGAGAAGTTAGGGGACCCCTGCCTTGGTCTTTTATCTCAGTTGCAGTTACCTACCCAGCCTGGTAAAAGTGATATAAACTGAGATCTTGGTGAGGCGGGGAGGGGGAGGGAGAAGGATGGTCCTGGAGAGGCCCCACCCTCCTGTTTATTGGAGAAACTCTCAGATAAGTAATCTCCTCCTCAGATTCAATTGGAGATCCTAGCCCGGGGCATGGTCACCACCTTCTATTAGAAGGTCCCAATCAAGAAGACCCAATAAAATGGAACACTGTGTGCCCAGACCTTTGCAAAAGTCCTAACCGGATTTTGCCCACTAAGAGAGATGTTCTCTTAGTGTAATAAACCCATTCTTGCCACAAACCTCTCCCCTGTATTCATTTGGGTTTACAATTTCTTTCATAAAGCCTGAGGATTGGCCAGGGGACCCCATAACTGTCGGGGGATCTCTCAACCCTCATTTTCACACCTCAACATTTGATGGCCCAGTGTGGGGATCCCCAAAATTCTGGCCGAGGTAAGCCTTCTCTTGCTGTTATCTATTCTACAGCTGGGACACCCAAATACCCAGGAAGATTGGGCTGTAGGAAGCTCTTACACTCAAGTAGAATTCCCTGGGGACTCCTGGACTCAGAATTCCTGCGTTCTAACAGAAGTCCCCTTAATCAGGGAACTTCTGTCACTTGTCTCCCTCTCTAGGGACACCTCGGAGGATGAGGTGGTATAGAATTGGGAAAATCTGGGACTTGTGACAAAATGGGACAATCTAACTCGGTCTCTATTCCTAAAGATTCTCCCCTTAGGCTGTTTCTTAAACAGAGACAAATTCAGCTTAAAAGATCTCAAAACGAAAAAGCTTAAATTAAAACAGCACTGCAGGATGCTGTTTAAACTTGCTGGAGGGAACTCAAAATTAGATTCTAACCTTTTAAATAATGCTTTGCTTCCTGCTCCTCTAGGGACCCAGGATCCCTCCTCTGCACCCCTATGCAGCCCTTATCAGGAGGCTTCTGGATCCCTTTCAGAAGCACCTCCTTACCAAAGAGAGGACCTTAGGTCCGACAATATTTTTTAACTCTGTCCTCCTTACCTCCTGAACCAGATCCTGAAACTTTCCAGCCCCCCACTCCTCAATCCCTCTGCTACAAGGAGTGGGACTTCTTTTTCTTCTCCTCAGGATACTGATTTTAACCTCTGACCCTTGAAAGATGCAGCAGACTTGCAGGGAGAGACACTCAGAGCAGAGGAGCCTCTTTCAAGGTCAGATCTCTCCCAGACTAAGGAAAAAGCCGGCCATTACTCTGAGGACTCCACCAAGCTTTTTGAGGGGTCCAAGGCCAACACCCTCCTTGATCTCTGTGGGGGAGATGTTAATCTGCCCCAGATATACAGAGAAAGCTGCAGAAGCCAGCTTTGGGCCCTCCAACTTCTACCACTCAGCTGTTAGAAAGCTTTTGGAGTCTTTAATAATAGGGAGCAACCTGCAATAGAGGAAAAAGAACACAGAGTTAAATCAAGAAATGGAGAACAGTGCGAAATTTTAACTGCTGCATCTGGGAACCATAGAGGTTTGTGCTTCACTGTCATGGACGGGTCTGAAATTGTCCTCGGAAACTTTTCGGTCCTTGTCCCAAGTGCAACTGGGAAGGGTACCGGAGGAGAGACTGCCTACAGAGGACAAGCTGCACCCCCCACCCCCCACCAATGCCTCACCCTCCAGCAGGAGTTTGGGGCTTGGTCAAGCTCTCCTTGCTCCATTAGGACAGCTGAACTCCGGGTATCCTCGGATGTGGCCGAATTGAATTTCTTTTTGCTATGGGGAGTTTTCTTTCATTCTCACTCTGGGGCTCTGGTCTCACATGCCCCTCCCCTCATAGAGTGGGGATTGCAGGGAAACGAAATTGTGTGGAGACTGTTCCTCTGCTTTGTCAGTTTGGTGACCTGCTATTTCAATACTTGCTTCTTATTATTCCCTCCTGTCCTGCTCCCTCACTGGGGCTCGATTTAATGGGGAAACTGGGGATCCAATTTTCTCTTCTCAGACTTCCAGGTGACCTTTTTTTCGCTGCTCTCAAAGCCCTCCCATGTTCCTTTTGAAATCTGGGAGAAAATAGATTCCTGTCAGCACTGAGAAATTTCTTAGGCACAAACTTTTAGCTAAAGAGTTAAGAGATTTGGAGCCGCTTAAGTGCAGTCTTATCTTGATCTGCAGTCCTACCCGAGAGGCTTTTCTAGATGCAGCCCCCATAAAAGCCAAACTGACCTCTGCCCCTGCCCTGGCCCTACCTAACTTAGAAGAGCCTTTCACTCTGTATGTGGATAAGGGGCGAGGTCAGGCCCTGGGGGTCTTAACTCAGGTTCTGGGACCTGACTCCATACTGGTCACCTACTTCTCAAAGAATCTGGACTCAGTTTCCCTAGGATGGCCTTCCTGCCTCAGAGCAGTGGCTGCCACAGCCCTTTTAATTGAGGAGAGCTCCAAACTGACCCTGGGTCAGCCATTAGAGACTTTAACCCCCACAGAGTCCAGAGCATTCCAGAAGCCAAAGGGCATCAGTGGCTTGCAAGTGGGAGGCTTACTAGGTACCAGGTCCTCCTGCTAGATAGCCCTGACCTATCTCTCTGGGTCTGTCCCACTTTAAATCCTGCCACTCTGCTCCCTGAAATCTCTCAACCAAGGGAGATTGTCTGTGATTGTGAAGAAGCTCTACGTTCTGTCTGTTTTAGCAGATCTGACTTAAGGGAAATTCCCCTTGAGAACCCAGATGAGGAGTGGTTCACAGATGGGTCTAGCTTTCTCAAGAATGGGGAGAGAAAGGCAGGCCATTCTGTGGTGACCCTTTATAGTGCCCTGCAGGCTAAGCCATGGCCTCCTAGGACTTCTGCCCAGGAGGCTGAGCTCACAGCCTTAAACAGAGCTGTAGAACTGGGAAGGGAAGGAGAGTGAACATCTATACTGACTCCAAATGTGCTTTTCATAGTTTGCAAGCTCATGGGGCGATTGGGAGAGAGAGGGGGTACATCCTTTCTCCTTGGTTGATTTCAAACATCCTCAAGTCCATTTTTAATCCCAGAGGCAAGTCAGTGGAAATGGATTTCTGGTCTTCATCAGGCCACACACCTGGGGAGAATTGCTCTCCATTCCCTGGTGAAATGCATTTAAGGCTAATTACCTATTATTCAATGTGAGACAATGACTCTATTAGCATATGTTTGGATGATGGTTCTCCTTGTTATTGGGCCTTGCTGAATGCTTGGTGGTAATGTAATTGGAGGCAAGGATTGGAGGGCTGAGGGAGAGAGCTCAGGGTCACTTGGCAGCAGGAGGAGGAGAGAAGCTGAAGAGTCTGGAGTCCAGAGTCTTCAGCTTCTCTCCAGACTCCAGATAGATCTTTGACAAGCCTCATGGCAGCTTGCCTGCTTCCTTCACTTCTCTCCCTAAAGACCAAGGACTTTGATTTATCCTGACTTTGGCTGATTCTGAGGCCCTCCAGGAAGCTAGCCTAGACTTTATAGCTAAGGAGGTATCAAGGCTCTTGCTAAATGAGAACATAACCTCACCTAAGTCTACCTAGCTCCTCGCAGAGAAGTCCAGCTTTTACTTCTCAGCTGTTCCAGAGGACCCTTGAAAACACTCTGGAGAAAGAAAGGTGAAATTGTTTGTGTCTTTTTTTTTCTCACTCTTCCACCCAACATTGACTATTTAGATTTTTCTGCCTCTTATACTCCAATCTCATTAGTGTAGCCTCATCTCTCTGCTTGTTCTAAGACTAAAAGGATGAGGAGTACATTTCTTTTTAAATGTCAAGACAAAAGTCATTTAAAAAAAATCTATCCAATTTCACCTCATTAACATTCAACAGCCATTTATTGGTCTGAATTGATGTCTTTTGCAGAATTTCTGTCTATACCGTACTCTTTCTCTATCAACTTAAGGTCCCTAAGACCCTGGAAAACTCTGGTAGATTTCCTCTAAATAAACTCCCTAATTATAGACATCAGAACCACCCAACATGGACATGGTAGCACAATAATAGGCAGCTCGGTGAGAAAGTAGATAAACAGCTGGACCTGCCAAAATTGTGTCCTACTTGTTTTCCAGTTTTGCCCAAAGATTATCCCGTAGTGGCTTGTTATCCCAAAATCTGGATTCATTGGCTTCATCACACACTGGGTTATTTTTGCTGTTGTTTACTGTGTCTTGTGTACCAAGTCCATTCCACTGAGCCACCACTCTTTCTTAGCCAGTACTAGAGAGTACTGATGATTACTGCTTTGTAATGTAGTTTGAGATCTGGTCACGCTAAGCCACATTCCTTTGTGTTTTTTAATTAATTTCCTTGATATTCTTGCTTGATCTTTTACTATTCTGTATGATTTTTTTTCTCATTTTTTCAAACCCAAGCAGATAGTTTTTGACTGTTTAATTGATATGGCACTGAATATGTAGATTAGTTTAGGCACATTTGGGCATCCTTGCTTTACCTCAATCTTACTGAGAAAGCTTCTGGTTCATCCCCATTACCAATAATGCTTGGTGATGGTTTTAGGTAGATACTGCTTATTCTTTTAAGGAGCACTCCTTTTACTCCTAGGCTCTGCACAATGTTTTTAATAGGAAACGATCTTGAATTTTGTTACTCTTTGAGCATTTGAGATAATTATATGATTTGCGAATTCTTTCACAATTCCTGATTTCTGTTGCTTTTCCTATTGATATAGTACATTATGTTGATGGTTTTCCTAATATTGAACCAACCCTGCATTCTTGGTATATACCAATATTTTACACCATATAGCCAAAGAAATTCAAAACAGTTGCATGATTTAGACATAAATGGAATAACCATACCTTGATAATTTTTTACTAAAGTATTATTTAGTATAATATATGTATATATATAATATGTAGTATAATGTAACAAATAAATTTATCATATATACTAAATTATTATTACTAAAACTAAAATACTAACCTAATTTCCATAATCATAAGGGAATTAGAAGTACAAGGAATAATCTACCTGTCAAAATTATGGGGAAAAGAAAAATTCATGACCAAGCAAGAGATAGAGAGTATTGTAAAACACAACATAAATAATTTTTATTACATTAAATTAAAAATGTTTAGAAAAGCAAAATTAATACCACCAAGATCAGAAGGAAAGCAGAAATCTGGACAACAGTTTTTACAGCAAGTGTCTCTGATAAATGCCTCATTTCTCAAATATATGGAGTACTGATTCAAACTTAGGAGAACACAAGCCATTTCCCAATTGATAAATGGTCAAAGGTTTGGTCCCTTAAGGGCTTAAATAGTCCCAGCAATGGGAAGTCAGACTTCCCAGACTTGGTGGATTTATGCAGATGACTCAGGTCCTCATACTCTTCTCTGGCACCCTCCTCTGATAACCAGATGTTCATTTATTTAAGAGAGGGACTGTGGCCAGAAAAGCTGTGTTACTATATCATTGTTATATTTCTATGCTAGGTTAGCTCAAACTTAACCTGTTGTTAACTAAACAATGACTTGTTTGTACCTGATTTCATCCCAACCCTGTCCCTGAATTAAGAGATTGCTGCCTCCTCTAATAGTCTGGAACAAGACACATATTGAGAGACTTTGGACACGTTCTAAAGGAATTCTCCTCCTGACTGTAGGGCCTGCAGAGCCAGACCTTTTTTTTGTATGTTAGTCAGAAAGAAGAAAAATCATAACAACAATCCATACAGGAAAGTGTTAGGAGGATAGGGAACACCATTCCTAGGCTCAAAACTTTGAGGATAAACAGAGTTGGCAAAACAAAAACAGTATTAGTAGTTCCTTGTTTATTTGATTTTGAGTCAAATTATTTTAGAACAGAAACCATTTGGTGATTGCCTACTGAACGTGCAGCATAATGTTGGGCTGTACAGAGGAGTGATGGGAGAAAGGAGGAGGAAGGGTGGAGATCACGGGGAATAGCACCTCTAAGGCAAGTTCCAGAAGGAAGTTGCCTAGTTCTATTCTGCTTTTTTGTGAGCATTCCCTTGCAATCAGGTAGCAACAAATTAGACACATTATGGGGATAATGACATGGAATACATGAACATGGATTTATACGGTCCAGAAAATGGAAGTGAGGATTGTCATTGGGGTTATGAGTACAGTTCTTTGCAAATAGTAAGTGCTTAGTAAATGCTTTTACAATCATTCATTCCTGACTGGCAGAAAGGAGCTCTCCTTAAATAGATGCTGTTTTGGGGGCTGTCAAGTAATCAAGATCCTCCAACAATTTTTTCTTGTTAAAAATTCGAAGGAAATGTCAAAAACATCATGAAAATTCAAATGGAACAAGAATTGGAGATGATGTTTCCATGGAAACTCTCTAGAGCAACTAAGACTTTCATGTTGATCATTATTACAGCATTGGGATTTTTGTATACTATGATATTCTGTTTCAGGTCACCTCAATATACATGAATTCATATAGATCTTCTCAGGTATTTCTAAAAACATCACCCTGGTCGTTTCTTATAGCAACATAATTCACTGTCATCATCACATGCCACAGCTTGTTTGGCCAAGGTGCAATTGAGAAACATCTCAATTTCCAATTATTTGACACTCAAAAAAGAGAAGATTTAACTGTTTTTGTATGTAATGGGTCCTCTTCTTTTCATCCCTTTGAATGCAGCCTGACAGTGATATTGCTGGTTCAAAGGGTCTACAAAATTTAAAGCCTTTTGGGCATAGTTCCAAATTGTTCTCCAGAATGGTGGGACCAGTGGACAACTCCTGCAACATTTCATTGGTGCAATTATTTTCCCTCATCCCCTCCAGCATTTGTCATTTCTGATAGATATAAAGTGGAACCTCTGAGTTGTTTTTGTTTGTATTTGTATAAAAACTTGTCATTTAAAAGTGCTTTTATATGACCATAGACAGCTACGATTTCTTCTGAAAGCTCCTTCTTCATATCCTTTGATTATTATTTAATTGGGAAATGATTCTTATTTTTATAAATCTGACAGAATTCCCAGAATATTTGCTATGGGAGGCATTTATCAGAAAAACGATATAAAATTTGGATATGATTTCATTATCTGTTGCTACTTTTTGTACACTATAATTTCCATAAGTGTGTCTTTTAGATAGGTCCATTTTGTTTGACATCATAATTTGTAGCTTTGCCTTTTTTGTTTCACCTGAAGCAGAATAGATTGTGCTTCACTCCCTTATTTTAATTCTGTTTGTCTTTATGTGTCAGCTGTGTTTCTTCACCTAAACAATATTTTATTGGATTCTGGTTTTTAATCCATCCTGCTATGTACTTTTGTTTTATGGGAGAGCTCATCCCTTTCGAATTATAGTTATAATTACAAACAATATTTCCCTGCATTTCATTTGTTTCTGTTTCTTTTTTTTTTCTATCTCTTTTTATGTCCTGCCTTTCTCAAATGTCTATTTTCCTTCTAAACATGGATTCCCTTGTTGTTCTCTTCCACTTTTCTCCTCCTTATCCCTTTACTCTTATCCCAAGCAAACAAAGAGTAACAACCACAAAGGTGGAAATACTATGTTTGATACACATTGTCTTCATAGTTCTCTCTTTAGATGTGGATGGCTTTTTTGTCTTTTGTCTATTAAAATTGCCTTGAATCACCACACTATTGAGAAGAGCTGAGTTCATCCCAGTGATCATCACATAATTTTGTTCTTATTGTGTACAATGTTCTCTTAGTTCTGCTCACTTCCCTTAGCAGGCTTTTCTAAAATCAGCCTGCTCATCATTTCTTATTGAACAATAATATTCCATTACATTCATATATCATCACTTATTTAGCCATTCCCCAACTGATGGGCAGCCAATCAGTTTCCAGTTCCTTGCTACTACTAAAAGGGCTGCTACAAACATTTTTGCACATGTGGGTCCCTTTCCCTTTGCTGATGTATCTCTTGAGTCTTACATTGAGGAAAGCTTAAAATTTCTGTTTCATTAAATGATTTTACTCAATTTTCCCACATAGTTTGTTTTTTACTGTAAGCCTATTTCTTTGCCTTCCCAAATACCATATTACAAGATTTTTCTCTTTTAACATGTAATTTGCCAATTTTTTATGATTCTCCCTGTGGCAATGTCCTTCAGAGATGGAATGACTTACAAGGATTGGTCTATGCATAAAGAAATGGAAAGAAAAAACCTTAATAATAATCTAATAATTGGTTATTAATGTAATAGGAAAAAAATCGCTTCTCTCAGTCAGAAGATGGTATCTGGATGTAGCAAAGTCTAAGTGGAACCTCAGCCCTACTACCAAGAACAATGACTACAGTTAAAGCCTCACTATCTGATTTTGGAACTCCTCAGGGTTATTGGGGGTTTTTTCCCCTTAAAACCAGTACAGTTAGTGTTCATATCCTCTGATCCAGCAGTGTTACTACTGGGCTTATATCCCAAAGAGATCTTAAAGGAGGGAAAGGGACCTGTATGTGCCAGAATGTTTGTGGAAGCCCTTTTTGTAGCGGCCAGAAACTGGAAACTGAGTAGATGCCCATTATTGGAGACTGGTTGGGTAAATTGTGGTATATGAATGTTATGGAATATTATTGTTCTGCAAGAAATGACCAGCAGGAGGATTTCAGAGAGGCCTGAAGAGATTTACATGAACTGATGCTGAGTGAAATGAGCAGGACCAGGAGATCATTATATACTTCAACAACAATACCATATGATGATCAATTCTGATGTACGTGACCATCTTCAACAATGAGGAACATAAGATCGTTTATTTCTCAAACCTGTGGAAGAGGAAGGAATTTATGACCAAAGAAGAACTAGAGATCATTATTGACCACAAAATAGAAAATTTTGATTATATCCAATTGAAAAGTTTTTGTACAAACAAAACTAATGCAGACAAGATTAGAAGGGAAGCAATAAAGTGGGAAAACATTTTTACAGTCAAAGGTTCTGATAAAGGTCTCATTTGCAAAATATGCAGAGAATTTATTTTAATTTGTAAGAAATCAAGCCAATCACCAATTGATAAATGGTCAAAGGATATGAACAGACAATTCTCAGATGAAGAAATTGAAACTATTTCTATCCATATGAAAAGATGCTCCAAGTCATTCTTAATCAGAGAAATGCAAATTAAGATAACTCTGAGATATCACTACATATTTGTCAGATTGGCTAGCATGACCGGGAAAGATAATGCAGAATGTTGTAGGGGATGTGGGAAAACAGGGACACTGATACATTGTTGGTGGAATTGTGAATACATCCAGCCATTGTGGAGAATGATTTGGAACTATGCTAAAAAAAGTTATCAAACTATGCATACCAAAAGGTATGTGTTACTACTGGGCTTATATCCCAAAGAGATCTTAAAGAAGGGAAAGGGACCCGTATGTGCCAGAATGTTTGTGGCGGCCCTCTTTGTAGTGGCCAGAAACTGGAAACTGAATGGATGCCCATCCATTGGAGAATGGTTGGGTAAATTATGGTATATGAAGGTTATGGAATATTATTGTTCCATAAGAAATGACCAGCAGGATGAATACAGAGAGGCTTGGAGAGACTTATATGAACTGATGCTGAGTGAAATGAGCAGAAGTAGGAGATCATTATACACTTCAACAACAATACTGTATGAGGATGTATTCTGATGGAAGTGGAAATCTTCGACATAGAGAAGAGCTAATTCAATTGATCAAAGATGGACAGAATCAGCCACACCCAGAGAAGGAACACTGGGAAATGAGTGTGGACTACTTGCATTTTTGTTTTTCTTCCCAGATTATTTTTACCTTCTGAATCAGATTTTTCTTGTGCAACAGGAGAACTGTATAAATATGTACACATATATTGTATTTAACATATACTTTAACATGTTTAACATGTATGAGACTGCCTGCTATGTACCGGAGGGGGTGCAGGGAAGGAAGGGAAAAGTTGAAACAGAAGTGAGTGCAAGACACAATGTTGAAAAAATAATCCATGCATATGTTCTGTTAATAAAAAGCTATAAAAAATAGTACAGTTAAGTGTGCAGTACATGGAACACTGGGTTTGAAGCCAGGAAGATCTGAGTTCAAGTCTGGCCTTAGACACTAAGACCTTAAACAAGTTAGTTAACTCTTCTTTGCCTCAGTTCCTCATCTGTAAAATGAGAACACACTGAACAAGGAAATAGCAAACCAATCCAGTATCTTTCTAAGAAAACTCCATGGATAACGAAAGATATATGACATCCCATAAACTATGGTATCTCAGTTATTCAGTCAATAAACATTTGAAAGTGTCTAAAAATTGTCAGGTACTTAGAAGGAAAAAGAAAAGCTAAATGCAATCCCCTTTCTCAAGGTCCTCACATCTAATAGGGCAGATGATATACACAGAGCTGAAGTGTAACCAAATCATCTATGGTAAATTGGCAATAAGGCAGAGAAAAGAGGCTCTGTCTAGAGATAAGGAGAGCCGTGAAGGGCTTCTTGTACAAGGTGGGATTCTAAGTGGGATCTAAAGGAAGTCAGGGAAACCTGGAGATAGAGATTGGGAGGGACAACATTGGAGGGAAGGGATCAAGCCTGTGGAAATGGCCAGAGTGGGCAGATGGAGTGTCCCGTGCCCCGTCCAGTAAGGAGGAGGGTGCCACTGGATCACAAACTCTCTGGAGAGAGAGTGTGTGGGGTAGAGGAAGAATGCACGGATGGCGGTGGGTTGTGATGGACTACTAACAGTACTGATTGTTGTCTATACTTTGTTCTTTGTCCCACTAATTCCTTAGACTTAGATGTTTGAGTTTTCAGTTACCGGTTCCCATTGCTCTGGACCTGATGTCACAGAGCCCCCTCCCTTTCCTCTTCCCGTCCCCCTTTCCCTCTGGAAGACTAGCCCCCTTTCTGTGGTGATGTCACAGTGATCACCCCTTCCCACCTTCTGTTAACTGTAAATCATTGTCTCCAAGTGAGGACGTGTGGGGACCAGAGCCACCAGAGGGCTTCCGGTCCCTCACATTGGTTTCCTCCCAGTCCCTTTAAATGCCCCCCCCACTCCATTACCACCATCTTCCATACTGAACGATTCTAAGTGTACTCCTCGTGCCTAAGTGTCTTTCACGTAAGTGCCCCCCACCCTTGCTTCCGCCCCTGCCCCTCTATTTCTTCTCTTGCTCTTCTCTTCCCTCCCCCCACCTACTTTTCATGAAGCTCTCCCCTCCCCAGCTGGCTTTTCTTAGTGATAAGAAGGTTGTGTGTAAGTGTGGTATCCGCCACGTGTTTGCATGTGTGCGCGTGTTGTGCACAACGCGGTAACCCTTGATTACAGCTGGTACTGCTTCCTTGCTAGACACTACGTCCTGCCTCCAGAGTCTCTTCACCTAGCTGGGCTGGATGACTGGATCCCGATTTCCACTGGTCCAACCCCGCTTCCTGATCTTTGAACAAGGCGAGCATCCTGGGGACTAGTGGTTGGGCTGTTGGGCACAGGGGATTCAATGTTGTTTGTCCTTCCCCATTTACAACGGCTAATTTACTAACATGGACAATAATAAGTAATTAGGAAACACAATTTTCATTCTTTTAGCATAATTATTGCACTGTGAGGAGAGCCTTTGGCTGAGTTCTTGCCGGTGGCAGAGGCGGGGGTGTGACTCGGCTGCGGAAGGAGACATGGCCAACATTGCGGTGCAGCGAATCAAGCGAGAGTTCAAGGAGGTGCTGAAGAGCGGGGAGACGAACAAAAATCAAATTAAAGTAGATCTTGTAGATGAGAACTTTACAGAACTTAGAGGAGAAATAGCGGGGCCACCAGACACCCCGTACGAAGGAGGAAGATACCAACTTGAGATAAAAATACCAGAAACGTACCCATTTAGACCCCCTAAGGTGCGCTTCATTACTAAAATTTGGCATCCTAACATTAGTTCTGTCACAGGGGCCATTTGTTTGGACATTCTGAAAGATCAATGGGCAGCAACAATGACTCTAAGGTCAGTATTGCTCTCATTGCAAGCTTTGTTGGCAGCTGCAGAACCAGATGATCCACAAGATGCAGTAGTAGCCAGTCAGTACAAACGGAATCCAGAAATGTTCCAACAGACAGCTCGATTTTGGGCACACGTGTATGCTGGAGCACCAGCTTCTAGTCCAGAATATGCCAAAAAAATAGAAAACCTGTGTGCTATGGGATTTGATAGTAATGAAGTAATAGTGGCCTTGTCTTCAAAATCATGGGATGTAGAGACTGCAGTAGAATTGCTTTTGAGTAACTGAGGCAGAGAGAGAAAAATGCTGTTGTAGTCCAGTCTGCCCCCTTTTCAGGAGCATCACCATCTGTTATTTTTACAATTCTGTATATATTCTTTTAAAACTGGTGTTCTGCCTCATTATCATCTCAGCATGATTGAAGACTGGAAAAAACAAACCCCTCTTTGTAAATAAAGCTAATTAAATGTCTGTGTGAATTCAAAAAAAGAATAATTGTTGATTAATAGTTGAAATAATTAACAACTTTAGCACAATTACAGCATATAAAATAAACCCACATGAATCATTGATATTTCTATATATAACCAGCAAGACTCAGCAGTGAAAAATAGGGGGAAATTCCATTTAAAATAACTGTTAGTATTATAAAAATACTTGGGAGTATACCTGTCAAGACAAACTCAGGAAGTATATGAATACAAAATATTTTTCACAGAAATGAAGTAAAATCTAAGCAATGGGAACGACATCAATTGCTCTTGGATAGGCTGAGCCAATATAATACAAATGCCAATTCTACTCAAGATAAGTTAATTATTTTGTGCTTTGTTAAATTAACCTATCATAAATTATTTTTAATATATTTTATAAAAATTATTTTATAGAGCTGGAAATAATTGTAACAAAGTATTCTGGGAAAAAATGAAAAAATTGAGAATGTAAAGGAATTAATGGTAAAAAATTAGAAGAAAAGTGGACTAATCATATCAGATCTCAAACTGTATTATAAAGTTTAATCACCGAAACCATCTGTTAGTGTTTAAGAAATAGAATAGTGGAATAGATTAGATGCAGAAGATAGAGTATTAAATGACCATATTAATCCAGTGTTTGATAAATGACAAGAATTCCTTATTGGATAAAATGTAGAAAACTTGTCTGATTGAGGGATTATGAAGTTTGGATTACTCCTGCAATAAGTCACCACTTTTAGCTTAATAAGATAATTTAATGATTAATAAGATAGTTTAATGATTACAATTAAACTGGAAGAGTACAATTACAACACAATAATAATATTACAAAGATAAGCATAATATCAAAGAGAAAAAAAAAAAAGAAAAGTAACAATATTGAAAGAAAAACATTACCACTTCAGGGCAGCACCAACTTCTAAATCAAATAGTCGGGGAATCCCGGGTCACAGGTTTCAGTGTTCTGATTGGGAAGGTGCCAGGAAGAAGGGTCTCTCTATGAGTGAGATTCCAAAGAATCTTTGCCTTAATGCACTTATATATTACTGTATTTAAAAAAAGCTTGGGGGTGGGGGTTGGGACAGCCAGCCTCCTCAATGAGGCTCTTGTTTATTTCAGTGAACTGTCTAGGTTCCTAAAGATAAATTAGTCAGTATGTTTGACCTTAAAAGAACTGGCCTGGGATCCTCAAGGTTATACACTGGCCTTCATCTATAATCTATCACATCTCCAGGCTTAAGTTCATTTTTAAGACAAATATATATAGACCTGCACTGACACATGGAGGACACAATTACTATGTATTTACCAAGCAACTGTATACCAAGAGAAGTTCAAAATGGGTACATGTTTTAGACATAAAAGTTGAGTAGGAGAACATGGCCTAGTTTTACTGTCAGATCTCTGGAAAAGGGAAGAATTTAGGATCAAACAAGAGATCAAGAGAATTATGAAATGTTAAATGGGTCATTTTGATGCTATGAAATGAAAAGGTTTTTGTGTAAACTGAACCAATGCAAGCATGTTTAAAAGGAAGAAAAAAGAAATATAAGAAACAATTTTACATCACATATCTCTGCTAAAGACCTCATTTCTCAAATATATAAAGAACTGAGTCAAATATATAACAATACAAGTCATCCCCCAATGCATATCAAAGGATATGAACAAGCAGTGTAAAATTGAAGAAATCAAAGATATCTATAGTCATGAAAAATAGATCTAAACCATTATTGATGAGATTAAATGCAAATTAAAACAACTCACACTTATTCGATTAGCCAGCAGAGTTACTTCTAGGCCTGTATCTCAAATTATAAAAGAGGGAAAAGGACCCACCTATGTAAAAATAATTGTGGTAGCAAAGAATAGGAAAATTGGTAGATACTTATTAATTGGGAAATATTTGAACAAGTTGGAATACATGAATGTGATGGAATATGATTTTGCTATAAATAATGAAGAGCAGACAGATTTCAGTAAAATTTGGAAAGATTTAAGAGAAGAAAGTAAAGCCAAGAGAATCTGGTAACATCAACACTTTAGGAATGACAACTATTCTGAACAGCACAGTGATCTAAAACAGCTAAAAAGGAAAAACTTATTCACATCCAGAGAAAGAACTAATGAAGTCTGAATACAGATTGAAGCATACTCTTTTCACTTTAGTTTATTTTATTTTTATTTCTTCAGTATTTCTTTCTTTTGGTCTTTTTCATCTTATACAACAAGAGTACTATGGGAATATGTTGTACAGAATGTCACATATATAGTATGGAGATCATACATTCTGCTGTCCTATTACTTCTCATGTGAAAATCACAACAACCCTGAGGTTTCACCCTGCATGCTCGAACCGGGGAAAATGACAACAGAAAATGTTCAGGGGTTTGTAAGGGACATTTCTCTCTCTGAGAATTGCCATGTACACCATGTCAGCTGGCAGGGCGGGCCCAGGACGTAAAAAAGGCCTTGGCCTCTGAGGCGGGAGGTCGTGTCTGCAGGAGTTAAAGGAACTGCTCTAGGTTTCTGGAGATGGCCAGGGGCGTGTCCTCATGCTAGAGCTCCCTCTGGGACCAGCCCTAACCACAGAAGTCTCCCTTCTGTGGATCTACCTACTCAGTGGGCTAGGCACAGGGTAATCCCACAAGAGAATAAGTATAAATACTGTATAAATATATAAAAAGTATAAATATATATATATGTATATATGTATAAATGTATATTGTATATATATAAATGTATATAATATGCATGTATATTAATTATGTATATTATGTTAATTATTCATTATATATAATATAATTATTAATTATATATTACGTATATTAATATACATAAATGTATATAATGTATATAAATATATATGTATATATATATGTATAAATATATAAAAAGTATAAATAAGTATAAACACTGACTCAAACTCAGAGAGAGATGCAGGCACACATACGCACACTTGCTCTCGCACTCTGGCTCGTGCTTCCTGCTAACTCTTGCTGAGAAAACCAGCAAAGAAAGGCTGTTTTGCACCTCCATATCGGCTCATCTTCATGTGTATCTGGGAATATCCCAAAGACTGGCATGTATGATCCTGGCAGTCTAGAATAGTTGTGCATGGATGGTCCAGCACAGGGGTTGTTGAAAGATAGGCACATGAATACATTGTTGGTGGAGCTGTGAAATGGTGTAGACACTTTATAAAGCAATTTGTAATTATGCAAATAAAGCATACCCTTTGAATAAGAGACTCCATTACTACCCCATGGAAGCCATGATAAGGAGAAGGGTCCTACATTCTCAAAAATGTTTATACCAAGAACTTTTGGTGACAAGAGGAAACAAGTCGATGCCTATGGCTAATGGGGAAGGCTAAACAATTTGTGGTACATAAATGTAACAGAAAATGAATTGTAGGAAGTGATGTGCATGAGGAATATAGAGGAGAATGGAAAGATCTATAGGAACTGATGATGCAGAGTGAGGTAAGCAGAATCAAGAAAACAGCATATACAATAACTACAACATTCCACATGGAAACAAACCACCAAAGTTCAAAATTAATGGAACAGAATCATGGAGATCAACCATGATTCAGATGAGAAAACATAAATACATAAAAACATATACATAAACATATATATGCACATATATAGGGATCTCCTCAAGTGTTGCAAACCCTGGTGATTCAGATTTGCTCCCAGCTGGCAGTCCAGGACAAAACTGGGAATAAACACGCCCCTCCTCCCACCCAGGGATCATAATAGAGGTCTTTCAGAAAGATAGAGGAAATGTCTGCAACGCAGGATTCCAGGTCTCTAGAGAGAGATTATAGTCCACCAAAGGTGGGGTGTCTGACTTGATCTGGATTTCCACTGGCAAAGGTCAGGTTCCCTGGACAAGCATCCAGGGACCTAGGGTTGGGCTTTTTGGCTAGGGGGATTCATTTGCTGTTTAACTTTTCACATTGCTTAATTGATTCACCTGAGCAATAATCAGCAGTGATTGAAGCAAACCAGGGAGCATCAGTCTCTCATAAAATGACATTCGTTAAATTGTGATTTACATTACTGTATTTATTCCATCTGAGAAGAGAAAAATGCCTTTTTGCCTTTTTGTTCAGTAATCCCTCCAGGGTTAGGTAGGCTGCATTTGGCTTGTACAAACTGCAGATTCTGCTCCATGTCAGATGGTGGAAAGAAGAGTTTGGTCTTAATTAGCTTCGAAAGATCAAGGGTTCTTAGCAAAGGTATCAACTGATTTTACCTTATTTCCACTCCCTAATTGGGAAGATGTCTATCACAAAGTGTGTGAGCTTAGGCAAATACCCTCTTATCAATGAGAGACAGTGTTATGAAGACCTTCCCAACCATGTCTGTCTGTATACTGAAGACCCTTCTAGTGTGGCCAGTCTATATATAGGCAGAGGGGACTTTGGAACAGTGACATTGTGGGTTCCCAGGTCCCTTTAAGCTCTGGCATCTTGGGGTCCTAACATGACCCTCTAAAGCTCTGAAGTTTTGTGTTCCAGGGACTTTCTTTTATTGCTCTTATATCTTGGTCCGTCCTCTCACATCTCACATTCTATGATCTAAGAATGTTTCTAGCCCTGACATTCTGTGACCTTTTAACTAACCATAACAACCCTTCCAATCATGAGTTCATTTTGAACGTGAACTTAGGAGAAATATAATATTCTCCTCAATCTATATGATTCCCTCTTTTGCAGCTTTATGGAATTTCTTTTTGATTAAACATTCTGAATCAGTAAATTCCTAACATTTAGGAGGAGATGTGGCTTTCTACTTAAATTGACATTTATAACTGTCTCTATTTTGCCCCGTGGCCTCTTTGCAACTGAGGCAAAATTCAAATTGCTAGAAACCTTTGCACAACTCTTTTGTGATTGCACTATTCTGTCTGTGATTAGACAATTATTAAGAGGGGAAGTTGGGGAAGGAGTACACCTGTTCTGCTCTGAGATGTTCATAAAGCCTGTATCTATCTTAGAAATATTTCTTCTCTGCCAAACCTCAGTCCTTCCTTCTCTTTCCCTTATTTGTGGTCCCTAACTGTACCAGTTCTTGATTCAGGTTGTTAAGACTTTGTTCCTTTCTCTATAATTCCAAAGCCTAGGAATTTCTATCTTTTGCTTGGATTAGTCTTCTCTTTCATTCATAATCACCAGGTAAGACCAAATCCCTTCAGTCAATGCTGTTGATTGATTCCAGAAAATCCATTCCTCCTTGGTTCTGATAGTTTGACTCAATTTAGACAACTGTTCTTGTCTAAAGATGGAATTAACTTATTTTTAAAGGGTTAGAAAAATTGGTGAAGCTCTACATTTTACATCTCCGCTATAACAGTTCATGATATAGGGACCCTTTCTTCAACCCACTCCTCCTCAGATCAGCATTAGAGAACATATGAAAAAATGAAAATTTCCATAAAATACAGTTTCTATCTGAAACCATCAACAAACATTATTTGTAATGAGGACAAATAAAAAGCTTTCCCAATAAGACCAGGAATGAAGCAAGATATCTATTAACACCATTATTATTCAATATTGAACTCTAAACATTAGCTCTAGGAATAAGAGGGAAAAAATTGAAAGAAACACAATAGGCAATGAGGAAACAGAATTTCCACTCATGTGGTATATGTAGAGAATTTTAGAGAATAAACTAAAAACCATTTGAAAGGATTGATAACTCTCATACAGTTGGAGGATATAAAATAAACCCACATAAATCATCATAATTTTTCTTGTCATCTGTTTCATCTTGTAAAACAAGAGTACTATGGGAATATGTTGTACAGGATTACACATATATAATCCATATCAAATTGCTTATCATTTTAGGTAGAGAGAAAAGGGGAGGGCAGACAAAATTTGTAACAAAAAGCAAGTTTAATAAGATTATTAAAATCTATTTTGTAAGTTCTTACAAAGGACTATCATTTTAACACATAGGAATATAATGGCCAAAGTAAGCGTTCCTCATTGACATAAATGAATTTATGGTTGCTTTCTTAAACAAGTCATGTTAACCTTTTTTTTGGCACTGATTAATTCACCTGTCAATTATGGAAAATGGATGAGATGTTTTCCACATACTGAACACATTTTATTCTATTTGTGAAAATTGTTTCTTGCTAAAAATATACTGACAAGATTAATCATGTTGCAAAGGTATTTATTATAATTAAATCCTATGATTTAGAGTTAAAGAGACCTCAGTAATCATCTAGTTCAACTGTTTTCTTTTTACAAATAAGGAAACAGAGGCTCAAAAAAGTTAACTGTTTCACCCAAAATCACAAAAAGAATAGAATACATACCTGGGATTTGACCCCATTTTACAATAAATTATAAGATATGATATTTGTTAGCCTACATTTCAGTTTTCTTAGCCATTCACTTGAAAGTATTTATTAAGATGTAGAGAGCTCTCTTTCCCTTCTCTCAAGATGGCGGACAAAAAAACTCAAAAGGTACCTCGAAAGCTGCAGTAGAAACCCAGTTCTGGCCCGAGGAATCGGTAAATACTCCAGGCCTGCCATGTATTCCCGGCGAGCTATGTACAAGCTAAAATAGGCTGCGCCAAAAACCCGGATTGAAAGGAAAAAGAGAGAGAGGGTGCCTGCCACTCTCAGAACCGGTTGGCAGCGATAAGAATGGAGGAACCCGTGTGGTAAAGATTCGCAAAATGCCTAGGTATTACTCTACTGAGGATGTGTCTAGAAAGCTGCTAAGTCACGGCAAAAAGCCCTTCAGCCGGCGTGTGAGGAGACTTCGCTCTAAGGCACCTTCTGGTCATGCTCACTGGCCTCCACAGGGGCAAGCGAGTGGTTTTCCTGAAGCAGCTGGCTAATGGCTTGCTACTCGCAACTGGACCTCTGACCATCAACCGTGTTCCTCTGCGAAGGACCCATCAGAAATTTGTCGTTGCCACCTCCACCAGGGTTAACCTTTGTGGTGTAAAGATTCCAAATCATCTTACTGATGCCTACTTCAAGAAGAAGAGGCTCCACAAACCTCAACACCGAGAAGGAGAGATTTTTGACACAGAAAAACAGAAATACGAGATTACAGAGCAGCGCAAGGCTGAGCAGAAAGCAATAGACTCTCAGATCCTGCCCCAAATCAAGAAAATTCCTCAGCTCCGTGGCTGTCTGCGGTCTGTATTTTCACTCTCCAATGGAGTTTATCCTCACAAACTGGTGTTTTAAATGCCTTGGAGAGAACTCTTATTAAAATATTTGGAATAATAATAATAAAAAAAAGATGTAGAGAAATATCAGTAATTGTGAAAGGGTAGTCTAGGTCACTAATTTCTTCAGCATGGATGAGCTACCAGCTCTGTGTGGAGGCAGCCCCAAGATTTCAGTGGAGGAAAAAAAAAAGATAGCCCATCCAACCTGACTGAGGCAGCCATCACTGTGCCCGTCATTTTCATCTTTTAGGTTATTAACATTTTAAGAAAAAGAGACAAAATATTTTTAGTGACTGCCACATGGCAGTTCTGTAATGGTTGATACAAGATTAAAAAGCTTCCATTCTTTGTTAGCTCTTGAACATAGAGCTTGTGATTTGAGCAAGCAGCTCAGAAACAGCAGCCTTATTAAACTGTGTTGCCTGGGTTACACATGGACACTATTCATCCTTCAACAGAAGCCATATTCTACTTAACAGATATAAGGAAACTTAGTGGCTTCTGTTTCAAGGGAAATAATGAAAATTTTCAGACAGGGACAGGCGCGGTTTTTTCCATGGTCTCTGGCTCTGGGTGAGCAGCCTCTCTCCCCTCTTAGACAACGACCCGAGGCAGGGATACTCAGTGGAAAGCAGAACTGAAGATTGAAGGAAGTAGAGTCCTGATGGCTGGCGGCAGCCTGAAAGATATTTACAAGTGTAAATTCTTGGGAGTTTGGGGGTCTATTGGCTGGGTCGAGGGAGACCCTGAGGGATTAGCCCTCCTAAATTTCTTTTTGGTGTGGACTGCTGTTGACCCCAACAATAAAGGACTTTTCCTGAGGAAAAGGGGTGTGAGGGTAACGAAGGATCTCTGCCCGCGTGTGAAGGTCACGTAGGACCTCCACTGACACCTGGACCGGGTCCAAGGTGGTATAGAAGCAGACCAACAATTTGTATCAGGACATTAGCTGGGAAATTCAAGACTGGGATGAACTTCCCTGATATAAAAGGGAAGAAAACTGGTAGGATGTATGGCCCAGGACTATTTGGGTTTATCAGACTTAAATCTGTATGTAAAAGGTGAAAATAGAGTTTGTGTGTGTATGTCTGCTTTGCATTGCTTTTGTTCTGTTAAAAGTTAGCAAGCTTGTAGAGATAAGAATTCAACCTCTGTGTTACAGGCTTAAAAAAATATCAGGCTGAATTGTGGGAATTGGAAATAGTCATTCTTTCAGAGTAACTCAGAATGTATTGATAATTTGGGAACTAGTTTTGGGCTTCTCAAGAAAAGAAAATCTTTTTTTTTTCTTTCTCTTTCTCTCCCTCTCCTTCTGCCAGCGGCTTTGCAGGAAGGGGGCAGAAGGGGGACAGAAGGGGGAAAAATAAAAACATAGCTTGAAAGTTTGGAAAGTTTTGAGAAAATAGAACAGTGGCCATCACTCCTGTAAACAAGGAACTGTTATCTGAGCTCAGCAAGAGGGAAAAAAATGTTCAAAGTGATGCAAAAAAAATTGGTGCTTAACTCTTTCCTGGCTTACTAAAGAAAAGAAGTTTGAATGGAATATCTAGGTAGATTTTAGGAAATTTCACAAACTAAAGTACTGGTTAATTTGTAAATAACTTTAAATTGGCATGTGTGTTAAGATAGGAAACTGAAGATTGGAAATAAGAAGTTGCAGATATTGGAAGGGAGGAATAAAAATAGAGTAAGAGAGCTGAATAGCTGAACATGGGGGCTCTCTGACCTGTTGGACCTGTGGGAAAACAAGGCATGTTTCTAAAAATTTTCCCAGGAGAAGAAAGAAGAATCATTATTAGCAAGTTTGCTTTCATGGAATTAGAGAACAGAAAGTTTAAGAAGGCTAAACTGGGTAATTGTTTGTCTGCAGCATTTGATTAAGAGTTTGGGGAACTTATTATATTTTAAAGAGGTACTATGATTTTAAAATTGGGGGAATAATTTTACTGTTGCTTTGCAAATGTTAGATTTATTAAGAGCATAAAATTTTAAGAACTGTTTGAATATTGTGGCCTTTGCAACTTAGGAGAAAAACTTCTTTTTTGCTTTATTATTTGGTTGGACTTCAAATAAAAAAAAATACAGGCTATTAAACAAAATGCCAATAGCTTATCTTAGGTGAGGTTGTGTTTGTCTCTCCCTACTTAAATGGTATGTTGCTTTTTGAAAGTATTGGGTAATTTGTAAACTATATAAGTTTTATGAAATTTGGTTTAAAGTTAATTGTGAATCTTGAAGTTTAAAGTTTTTTAAAAAGTGATTTAAAGAAAAGGGAAAAGAGAGATTGACTTCCAAAAGCAATTAATAGTTTAAATGGAGCATCTAGTCAGAAGAGTTTTTGGTTTGGGAGTTTATTTAAAGTATGTTGGTGAAGGTTTGAGCAAGTAGGCATTGGGAGGAAAGAGACTGAGAGATGGGGCAGGAGAATGAAGGTGATTTAAGAAGGACTGATTAGTAGAAGCAAATAATTTCAAGAAGAAATCAGTGGGAAAAAGAAGGAACTGGTTGAAAAGGGTACTCACAGAGAGACGGCTGGGAGACAGGATCTGTTTTTGTTGGGGGTGGGGGAAGCAGCAGCAAAAGCTGCTTTTGGCTGAAGAAAACAAACTGTGATTTAAAAGGGCAGGCTGCTCTTACAAGATGTTAATTGATTGAATATTTGTTTCTTTGAAACATAATGGTTTTCTTGTTTAAGGAATATGATCAGAAATGTGATCTATAGTTTGAAAGGGTTGTTTCAAAAAGTTTAATTGATGTTTTCAGGAACTTTTCAGATTCTTTTATGTGAAAATAGAAAGCTTTAATTAGCTGTATTGATGCCAGTTATCTGAAAGGGACTCCAAGAATAATAGTTTTTGCCTTCATCCTTTTGAAAATGTTTTTGGTGTGAACAATATGTAGTTTGGGATATTTCTGTGTATTGGGTATTTTAAAAGCAAAATGATTGGTATAATATTCAACTTATTCAAGATTCATCATCTACTTGGGTATTTAAGAATTGTGTGAATTGTCTGGGATACATTTCTTACTGTTATCGATATAAGGTCATGGTAAATAACTGTTTGGGATTTATCTGAAACTTTGGAGATAACATCTCTTGGGCTTATAGTTTGGGAGTATTGAAGCTCCACGCTCTGATGTGCTAAAGGTTGAGTTTTAACTGCTTATGTTATGTTATAGTTATGTTCTTGCATTTTTTCCTCCTGCAACTGATTTCTATGATCAGAACAATAGTCAATAAGAACTGGTAATGCAATTCAATCATGTCATACCTTGCTGTTTCCAATCTGGTTATATGTAATCATTATATCCTAAATGCTTAGGCAAATAAGTATTTAGCCTGATCATCTGGATATTTGTGTTTTGTTTTTAAAAGGTTTCTAAATGATAAGAGGACAATTAACAATAGTCTGTGAAATTTAACTGCTGTTTTATTTATTGGGAATATAGCTGACAGCCGTTTGCCTGCCCTGTGAAGCAAACTCAGCTGCTGGCTCTTCACATTTGGCATCAGTCTGGGGAATCAAGTCTTTCTATCTCAGACTGTTCTAACCTTGTCAGATTTGGGTTTTTTGTTGTTCTAGATTTTGGTCAAATTACAGATTATTGAACCTCTTCTGAGACATGGATTGGCCCATCTGAAGCTTAGATTGATGCCACACCCACACCCCAGCATGGATTGAGAGTCTTTGCCCATTTCTCAGCCTGGAGCAGCTAAGATTGAGACCATCGCCCATGCTCCTGATGTAATTTGGACTGATATAGGGGAAGTGGGAAAGTGCTTGATGAATTATTGTTAAAGTTTACTGTGTGTTTATGATTTGGGATGGAAATTGTTAAATTGTGTAACTATTGCCGTTGTAGATGTCTAGGAACCTTATATGTGGGATGGTTACTTGGATGCTTTAGCTTTGAAATCCCTTAATCTGTTGAAATTGCTCTGGTAGACTATTCTCTGATTGACTGCTTTTAAGAAATCTCCAAGTTATAGACACCTGTCTTGGGACTGCCAGTCTCCAGCCCTGTAACCCCAGTTCCTTAATTACTATTTTGGCATTCTCAAAAGACATTGCAGTTTTGAGATCAGGCCTCTAAAGTTTGGGGTTTGCCTGCCCTCATGGTCTAACTGTGCATATTCTGCTCAGAAATCTGGATCCTTTCTGGATCCTAGTAGTAGCTCCTGTTCTTCTGAGCAGGGATAGGTGGAGCTACTCCAGGCCCCACTCTTTCCCTCCTTTGGTATCCCTGACAGAATTGGGGTGATACTCCTAGCATGGGGCTATCTTGAGCACTGCTTCTCCCTATATAAGCAGAAGCTGAGTAAAGTGCACAAATGACTGCAGACCACCTAACACAGTGAATCTCAAACTGAATTCTCTGGCTGATATGAGGGTGTTTGTACTGCTGATAACTCTGGGGTTGTCAGGAAGAGACTTGCTCTTGCCATAAGTCCTTGAATTTTCTAGTTTCATTTTGATTTATTTGCTTCACATTGGGTTACTAATTACATTAGTAACCAGAATAGTTCAATGGCTCCTATCAAAATATTGCATACAGAAGATGCTATTAAAACAATGATTCTTCAGAGAAAGGCTGGAATGTATTAGAGAAGGATGATCTTGATGGCGAACTTGATAAACAACGTATAGATATGATAACTGATTTTGAATAGTGTATAAGTTCTTCATAGAAATATGATAAAAATCATTTACATATTACAAGGGGAGAATTTTGTGGAATAGAAAGATAAGGTGAGGAACTTACAGGACTATGTGAATTCTTTTTCTGTATTTTATGGTCATTATTTCTGTTTCCCCTATGACCTGTATAATATGTGCAGGCCCATATTTACTTGAGCCTTGGCCAGCTATAAATATATTTACTTAACCTGAGCTGATGACATTTATCAATATTTAGTCTATTTGCTTGACCACTGTTTAATTATCTAAAAGCCTGAAGGCCTGATTTTCTGTTTCCTAGAAATCAGGTGACTTGGGGGAAACAGAAACCTTCCATTCCAATCTCTCCAAATAGCAACAACCAATTAGATGCCTCCCCCTCCCCTTCTCAATGCTCTCTTACTTGTGATGTAATCTCTTGTATAAAAGCTGTGTATCTTTACTACTTCTTTAGTCCTCCTACCACAAGCTTTCTCTTTCCCTTATCTTGTGACAGGATGGCTCATCCCCTGGAGGGGGGAGACTAGGGCAGAGACACTGGTACTGCCTCAAGGCCACAGGGGACATGGAGCCTGCAGAACTTAAACACATGAAGTCCTTCTGAGAAAAGAAAGGCGATAGGGGAGAACAATAGGCTGGGCAGTGGTTAGAAGCAAAATAAACCTTTGAGGGCGGACAGGATAAAAAGAGAGAGAGAAGATGAAACAGAAGAAAATGGGATGGAGGGAAAGAAACTATTTGTAATAATACCTTTCTGCTTTCTATTTTGAGTGATCTCTAAGTAGTCATTTTGGGTAAGGGTCTTCTACATCCCTCACAATCATTATATCAGACTATAAAGATAGAGAGTTGTTTATTATTAATCCTTGGCTTATTTTGTTCATTTTTTGAAATAAAACTTTAATAGAAAAAATCAGAAAGTCTTGAGTATGGCTTACCATCAAATCACACTTCAGATTGAAGGAGAAACAGAACAATTCTATTCTAGGGTAAAATAGTAAATGTAGGTCAATTCAGTGACTGGGAAATAGTATCATCCAGTTATTTCTCAATTTCTCCATGTAACAGACTCCTTAAGGTATTCCCTTTATTTATGGAGGATGGTCTCTAAAGGTCAGAGGCTCCTACAGTATGTGCAAATTAATTGCTCTTTTGGAGCAGCTAGTCACATGGTTTATCACAGGTACTTTGCTAACTCTTTAAAGAGGACACAGTATTTCTAGCCAATGTTGACTATCATCTCTCCCCTTGATCATATTATATGTTGACCAAGTGCTGAAAGGTGTTCTCTAATAAAAGGAAAGAGAATGATCCTCTCATCCAAACTTTGAACTCTTTACAAGTAGTTTGGTTTATTTGGAACCTTATTGTATTTTGGACCCAGAATTATTTATGTAAATATTGTAGAGATGAACTCACATGAACATTTTCCTGGTAAAATGATTAGTACAAATTGTTCAACAATTTAACCAAATACATTGTGTGGGTATAGCTAAGTAGATCACCTATGTTTTGCCTTTCAAGCTTACATTGTGTCATTCAAGTATCACACTTTAGTACTTATAATACATATCATTATGTTTTATTTAAATTGCCTTTTATCAAAATTAGTTTCCCTAATTTTTTTTAAATCAGGTTTATTTTTCGTTTATCTGAGATCATGATTTCTACCTCTGCCTTTCTTTTACTTTACATAAAGCATAATGGATTCTGTTTCAGTCATTTATTTTAACTTTCTCTGTATATTTCTGGGTTAGGCATTTTTTTTCTTAAACTCCATATTGTTGAATTCTGGTTTTTAATACATCCTGATATATGCTTCTGTTTTATGGGTGAGCTTGTCCTTTCTAAATATAGGTATTATTACAAATAGTTTCTTTCCCTCCATCCCATTTTCTTCTGTTTCATCTTCTCTCTCTCTCTTTTTATCCTATCCCCCCTCAAAGGTTTATTTTGCTTCTAACCACTTCCCAGCTTATTGTTCTCCCCTATCGCCTTTCTTTTCTCAGAAGGACTTCATGTGTTTAAGTTTTGCAGGCTCCATGTCCCCTGTGGCCTTGAGGCAGTACCAATGTCTCTGCCCTAGTTGGGGCAGGCTTTATCTCCATGGCCTTGCTCTCTGACTCCCTTCCTTTGAGTGATGTGGGAAATCCCTTTTCATCCTACTTTCACCTGTCCTTGCCCCTCTCTTACTGGCCCAGACTCCAGGCTCCCTTCAACACCCCACTGGGAAATCTCCCCTTTCCAGGACTCAGTCTCCCCATGTGCCTAGTGATCCCTGGTATTTCCTGTGCTTGGGGTACTCATTTTTCTGCCATTCCTTCTCCATGAACAAGCTTCCTCTTATTTGACTTCCTCTTCTTTCTCTCCTATTTCCAGGACAGAAATCCCCTAAAATTATAAAAACGATAGAAAAACTCATATTCCTGTATAGCTCTGAGATGGGTACAGCACTTTCTTTAGAGAAGCCCTTAGGGAGGGAATGCCAGGATCGTTCCCATTTTAGTGATGAGGAAGCTGAGTATGAATGAGGTTAGTAGGCAAGAGGGACAGGGGTTCTGGATGAGGAAATGTCAAAAAAGTTACCAATGTTGCTGGAAGGAAGGACCCCCATTAGAGCTGAGCCCTATGGTTCCCTCCCATTCACTCTAAAAGCCTTGATCGTGATGGTTCCTCTGTCTATAGTGCTTTATTGGACAGATATCAGGGCAGTCAGGAGGGCCTTGAGTCAGCAAAATCTGCGTTCAAATCCAGACTCAGGCATTTAGTAGATTTGTGATCTTGGGCAAGTCACTGATTCCTGTTTGCCTCAATTTATTTATCTGTAAAAGCAGCTAGAGAAAAAAAATGGCAAGCAGCTGCAAATCTCAAATGGGGTCAGGAAGGAGCTGACTACTGAAAAATGATTGAGCTACAAAAATATACAAAGAATCATCCTATAGAAGAAAAAAAATAAAGAAAAAAGTCAAGAAAGTGAGTCAAATCATTGAAAATGTTTTGAAATAAATTCAAGCGACCATGCCTGTGTATCTTTCACCTCTGTACAGGAAGAGTAAGACTTGTTTTTAAAGTCCATGCTTCTAGTTGTCTGTTATGGGCCAGAACTCTGAACTTGAAACAAAAGATTCTTACAAGGTACTAAGTCAGTGGAATTGATAGAGACAAGTTACCTAATTTAGCATGGTTCCGTATGATGGATCTGACCCTACAAGGAGATGTTGTGGGCCAGAACTGAAAACAAGGTACTGAATGGAATTGAGGAGCCAGTGGTTAAATCTAGTTTAGCATTGATTTAATCCTACAACAAATAATGGTTACCTAGTGATATAATGATTGGTTTGTACTCAGTGTGGGACATATAATCGAGAAGCCTCAGCCAGGGAGATTCAGAGATTCAGAGGCAAGTGGACAGAAGGCGGGAGGCTGAAGGCTGGAGCACAAACCCTGTGACTCAGATAGATTCATCCCATTTCACACCACCTTGGTGGCAGGTTCTCTTCCTTCACTTCTCCATGAAACCAAGCCTCAGGAAGGCCTCCAGAAAACTAGCCGAGCCCCAGGTGAAGGAGATAGGACTTTGAAAGAGATAATAAAGGATTTGGACTTTTAACACCTCGCTGCACTTGTTGAGATTACTGAACTGAAATGAAGGCTGCTCCCAGAGACCCCAAGAAAACCTCAACAGAGAATATTACATTTTAGAGAGAACACTACAGTTATCTCTGAAGATAGAAACTATTTTCTTTTAAATTTTGATTCTTAGCACCCAGAATAGAATGCATCACATATTCAGTTCTTAATAAATGGGTTTTTTTAAACCTATTTAATGTCATTGAAAATTGGGGGGGGGAGGGAACAAGTAATGCTAATAGTCTTTTGTGACATCTTGTCGACATTTCAGAAGTTTGCAATTTTATTTGCCATCTTGTGTACAGCACTTAATGTTAAATTGTAATGAGAGTGTTAGGCCAGAGAGGGATATGTTATGCAGCTAAGATCCCTCTCTGATAGCCAATGCAGACATTAGGTTTTTATTCTAATTAGACTTTTAGACATCTCATGTCCAAGTCTGAGAGTCATTTTAAATCATATCTTTATTGAATTTTAGCCCCTGTCACAGCTTCTTCCTGATTGAGCAGGCAAAGTGGAAGAAAATCCTAAATTGATGAAATGAAGAAAGTACTGAATAACTTCAGTGTCAATAGGAAGTCTTCAGCATCCAAATTATCTCCTGTACTCTTCATCATATTAAAAACCATCTGATACAAGATGAGACTTCCTAACAGTGGTGACATCATGGAGCTGATTTCACTTTCCATTGCAGTTAAGAAGATAAGAGTTTTAATTTTGCCAAACCAAAGGAGACAAAAATTTTGACAAAATAAATACCTAAAAAAATAACTGTTGGGGCAGCTAGGTGGCGCAGTGGATAGAGCACCAGCCTTGGATTCAGGAGGACCCGAGTTCAAATCTGATTTCAGACACTTAACACTTCCTAGCTGTGTGACCCTGGGCAAGTCACTTAACCCCACCCTCAGGGGGGGGAAAAAACTGTTTAAAAAGAAATTTATGAAACAAATATCAAATTTGAATGAAACTTTACTTAGGAGAGATCAGGCAGTCAGGTAAATATTTGTCCAGAATTATTGTTATTCAGACACTCAATGACAATGGACTTTATGTGATGCCATGGACCTTTATCCACTGGGTTTTCTGAGAAAGATACTGCAGTTGTTTTCTACTTCCTTCTCCAGTGTGTTCCCATTTTATAGTAGAGGTACTACATCTCAGGAAGAGGCAAAGGAAAGCTATAATATCTGAGGGAAAGAATGGAGGGATGAACATAGTTTGTATCTTATTCTCATCAGAATTGGCTTAAAGAGTAAAATATTAGACATATTTGATTTACAGAGAAACTTCTCCCACCTCATTGAAAAGTGGAAGAGGAAAAAAAAGGAGTAACCTAAATAGGTGGGAATACAGAAATTGCAAGAAAAAGTTTAAGAAAAGGGGAGAGACTTTAAGTTTGGGGGGAGGGATCCTAAAGAGGGAGGGCTGCATGAAGCAAGTGGTGCTCAGAAGTTTAATACTGGGGAGGGAGAAAAGCATAAACTGGGGCTAACAAGATGTCAGGAAATACAGGATTAGTAATTTTAACCATAAATGTGAAGGGATAAACTCCGCCATAAAGCAGAGGTGGAAAGCAGATTAGATTAAAAGCCAGAATCCTTTGTTTACAGGAAACACATACACAGTAAAGGTAAAAGGCTGGAACAGAATCTACTATGCTTTAGCTGAAGTCAAAAAAAGCAGAGGTAGCCATCCTGATCTCAGATCAAGCAAAAGCAAAAATTGATCTATTAAAAGGGAAAAGTAAGAGTGATATAGCTTGCCAAAGGGTAGCATAGATAATGAAGCAGTATCAATACTAAACATATATGCACCAAGTGGTGTAGCATCTAAATTCTTAAAAGAGAAATTAAGAGATCTGCAAGAAGAAATAGACAGCAAAATTATAATAGCGGGAGATCTCAACCTTGCACTCTCAGAATTAGATTAATCAATCTACAAAATAAATAAGAAAGAAATCAAAGAGGTAAATAGAACACTAGAAAAGTTAGGTATGATAGATCTTTGGAGAAAACTTTGTAGACAGAAAGGAGTACACTTTCTTCTCAGGAGTTCATGGAACCTATACAAAAATTGACCATATATTAGGATATAAAGACCTCAAAATTAAATACAGAGAGGCAGAAATAGTAAATACATTATTTTCAGATCACAATGCAATAAAAACTACACTCAACAAAAAGTTAGGGGTAAATAGACCAAAAAGTAATTGGAAACTAAATAATCTCATCTTAAAGAATGATTGGGTGAAACAGCAAATCCTAGACACAATTAATAACTTCACCCAAGAGAATAACAACAATGAGACAACATACCAAAATTTGTAGGATGCAGACAAAGTGGTAATAAGGGGAAATTTTATATCTTTAGAGGCTTACTTGAATAAAAGAGAGAAAGAGAAGATCAATGAATTGGGCTTGCAACTTAAAAAGCTAGAAAAAGACCAAATTAAAAATCCCCAATAAAATACAAAACTTGAAATTCTAAAATTAAAAGTAGAAATTGATAAAATTGAAAGTAAAAAAAACCTATTGAATTAATAAATAAAACTACAAGTTGGTTTTATTAAAAAAAACAATAAAATAGATAAAGCTTTGGAAAATCTGATTAGAAAAAGGAAAGAGGAAAATCAAATTGTTAGTCTTAAAAATGAATAGGGAGAACTTTCCACCAATAAAGAGGAAATTAGAGCAATAATTAGGAGTTACTTTGCTCAATTTTATGCCAATAAACTTGACAACCTAAGTGAAATGGATGACTACCTTCAAAAATATAGGCTTCCAAGATTAACAAAGGAGGAAGTAAATTTCTTAAACAGTCCCATTTCAGAAAAAGAAATAGAAAAAGCTATTAATCAACTCCCTAAGAAAAAGTCCCCAGGACCAGATGGCGTTACATGTGAATTCTACCAAACATTTAAAGAACAAGTAACTCCAATGTTACATAAACTATTTGAAAAAAAAGGGAATGAAGGAGTCCTATCAAATTCCTTTTATGACATAGTCATGGTAATGACACAATGAAAAACAAATTGAAAACAGAGAAAGAAAATTATAGATTAATCTCCCTAATGAATATTGATGCTAAAGTCTTAAATAAAATATTAGCAAAAAGATTACAGAAAATAATCCCCAGGATAATACACCATGACCAAGTAGGATTTATAGCAGGAATGCAGGGCTGGTTCAATATTAGGAAAACTATTATCATAATTGACCATATCAATAAACAAATTAATAAAATCCATATGATCATCTCAATAGATGCAGAAAAAAAAAACATTTGATAAAATCCAACAACCCTTCCTATTAAAAACACTTGAGAG
Source organism: Sminthopsis crassicaudata (assembly GCF_048593235.1). Lineage (NCBI taxonomy): Eukaryota > Metazoa > Chordata > Mammalia > Dasyuromorphia > Dasyuridae > Sminthopsis > Sminthopsis crassicaudata. Next base: position 87,555,310 of record NC_133623.1, read on the forward strand.
TATAGGAATCAATGGGCTTTTCCTTAAAATAGTCAGTAACATCTATTTAAAACCTTACTGATGTAAGCATCATATGTAATGGGGACAAACTATAACTATTCCCATTAAAATCAGGAGTGAAACAAGGTTGCCCACTATCACCATTACTATTCACCATTGTATTAGAAATGCTGGCTTCAGCATTAAGAGTTGAGAAAGAGATTAAAGGAATTAGAGTAGGTAATGAGGAAACCAAACTATCACTCTTTGCAGATGATATGATGTTGTACTTACAGAACTCCAGAAATTCTACTAAAAAGCTATTAGAAATAATCCACACCTTTAGCAAAGTTGCAGGATACAAAATATACATACATAAATCCTCAGCATTTTTATACATCACCAACAAAATCCAACAGCAAGAAGTACAAAGTGAAATTTCATTTAAAACAACTATTTATAGCAAAAATATTTGGGAATTTATCTGCTAAAGGAAAATCAGGAACTATATGAGCAAAACTACAAAACATTTTCCCCACAAATAAAGTCAGATCTAAACAATTGGAAAAATACTAAGTGCTCTTAGATAGGCCGAGTGAATATAATAAAGATGACAATACTACCTAAACTAATCTATTTATTTAGTGGTATACCAATCAGACTCCCAAGAAACTATTTTAATGACCTAGAAAAAATAACAAAATTTATATGGAAGAACAAAAGGTCAAGAATTTCAAGGGAACTAATGAAAAGAAAAAATGAAACTATATTACAAACCAGTGGTCATCAAAACCATTTGGTATTGGCTAAGAAATTGACTAGTTGATCAGTGGAATATGTTAAGTTCACAGGACAAAATAGTCAATAATTATAGCAATCTAGTGTTTGCCAAACCCAAAGACCCCAACTTTTGGGATAAGAATTCACTATTTGACAAAAACTGCTGGGAAAATTGCTAATTAGTATGGCAGAAATTGGGCATGGACCCACACTTAACACTACATACCAAGATAAGATCAAAATGGGTCCATGTTTTAGGCATAAAGAATGAGATCATAAATAGACTAGAGGAACATAGGATAGTTTTCCTCTGACACTTGTGGAACAGGAAGGAATTTGTGTCCAAAGGAGAACTGGAGATCATTATTGATCATAAAATAGAAAATTTTGATTATATCAAATTAAAAAGCTTTTACATAAACAAAACCAATGCAAACAAGATTAGAAGGGAAACAATAAACTCAGAAAACATTTTTACAATCAAAGGTTCAGATAAAGGCCTCATTTCCAAAATATATAATTGATTCTAATTTATAAGTAATCAAACCATTCTCCATTGATAAATGGTCAAAGGATATGAACAGACAATTTTTGGATGAAGAAATAGAAAGTATTTCTAGCCATATGAAAAGATGCTCCAAATCATTATTAATCAGAGAAAGGCAAATTAAGAAAACTCTGAGATATCACTACACACCTCTCAGATTGACTAGAATGACAGGAAACAATAATGCTGAATGTTGGAGGAGGTGTGGCAAAATTGAGACACTGACACATTGTTGGTGGAATTGTGAATGAACCATTATGGAGAGCAGTTTGGAACTATGTTCAAAAAGTTATCAAACTGTACATACCCTTTGATCCAGCAGTGTTACTGCTGAGCTTATATCCCAAAGAGATCTTAAAGAAGGGAAATGGACCCATATGTGCAAAAAATCTTTTGGCAGCCTTTTTTGTGGTGGCTAGAAACTGGAAGATGAATGGATGCCCATCCATTGGAGAATGGTTGGGTAAATTATGGTATATGAATGTTATGGAATATTATTGTTCTGTAAGAAATGACCAGCAGGAGGATTTCATAAAGGCCTGGAGAGACTTACATAAACTTATGCTGAGTGAAATGAGCAGAATCAGGAAGTCATTCATTATATACTTCAACAACATTATATGATGATCAATTCTGATGGACGTCATCTCTTCAACAATGAGATGAACCAAATCAGTTCCATTTGTTCAATACTGAATAGAACCAGCTACACTCAGCAAAAGAACTCTGGGAAATGAGTGTGAGCCACAACATAACATTTCCACTCCCTCTGTTTTTGTCCGCTTGCATTTTTGATTTCCTTTCCAAGTAATTTTTACCTTATTTCTAAGACCAATTTTTTTCTTGTGCAGCAAAATAATTGCACGGATATGTATATAGTATTTAATATATACTTTAACATATTTAACATGTATTGGTCTACCTGACATCTAGGGGAGGGGGTGGCAGGAAAGAGGGGAAAAGTTGAAATACAAGGTTTTGTAAGGGTCGATGCTGAAAAATTACCCATGCATATATTTTTAAATAAAAATCTATAATAATAATAAAACATAAAATAATAAAAAGATAAAAATTTTAAAAATGGACTGCCAATTACTGGGAAAGGTCTGTTAGTGATGGTAGATAGGTTAGGATTTCAAATGAAAAATAAATCCTGGACATCATCTAGTCTAGAACCCTCATTTTAAGGATGTGGAAACTGAAGCCCAGAAGACCTGAAATCACATGACCAAAGTCATGCAGATCAGTAATGGGAAAGTCAGTATTTGAACCTAAGTCTTTAAATCAGTTTCAGTCAGTGCCTTGGAGACAAAGGGCATTGAAATATGTTTTCTTCAGGCGCAAAGTAAGAAGACATAGCCCCTCTCTACAAGGATAAAGAAATAGTTTATCTATGAAGTTTGTAAACAAGTTCTTTTGTCTCCCAATGAAAACTTTTTATGTTATTTAGGAGTTTCTTTTCTAGAGATGATCTATGGGATAACTTTTTTTTTTATTATATATATATATATATTTTATAATATTATCCCTTGTATTCATTTTTCCAATTTACCCCCCCTCCCTCTATTCCCTCCCCCCGACGACAGGCAATACCATACATTTTACATGTGTTACAATATAGTCTAGGTACAATACATGTGTGCGAATATCACTTTCTTGTTGCACAATAAACATTAGAATCCGAAGGTACATGCAACCTGGGCAGACAGATATTAGTGCTAACAATTTTCATTCCCCTCCCAGTGTTTCTTCTCTGGGTGCAGCTACCTCTGTCCATCATTGATCAACTGGAAGTGAGTTGGATCTTCTTTATGTTGAAGATTTCCACTTCCATCAGAATACATCCTCATACAGTATTGTTGTTGAAGTGTACAGTGATCTTCTGGTTCTGCTCATTTCACTCAGCATCAGTTGATTTAAGTCTCTCCAGGCCTCTCTATATTCCTCCTGCTGGTCATTTCTTACCGAGCAATAATATTCCATAACCTTCATATACCACAATTTACCCAACCATTCTCCAACTAATGGACATCCATTCATCCTCCAGTTTCTAGCTACAACAAAAAGAGCTGCCACAAACATTTTGGCACATATATGTCTCTTTCCGCTCTTTAGTATTTCTTTGGGATATAATCCCAGTAGTAGCGCTGCTGGGTCAAAGGGTATGCACAGTTTGATAACTTTTTGGGCATAATTCCAGATTGCTTTCCAGAATGGCTGGATTCTTTCACAACTCCACCAGCAATGTATTAGTGTCCCAGTTTTCCCACATCCCCTCCAACATTTGTCATTATTTGTTCCTGTCATCTTAGCCAATCTGACAGGTGTGTAGTGGTATCTCAGAGTGGTCTTAATTTGCATTTCTCTGATCAGTAGTGATTTGGAACACTCTTTCATGTGAGTGGATATAGTTTCAATTTCTTCCTCTGAGAATTGTCTGTTCATATCCTTTGACCATTTATCAATTGGAGAATGGTTCGGTTTCTTATAAATTTGGGTCAGTTCTCTATATATTTTGGAAATGAGACCTTTGTCAGAACCTTTGTTTTTAAAAATATTTTCCCAATTTGTTACTTCCCTTCTAATCTTGTTTGCATTAGTATTATTTGTACAGAAACTTTTTAGTTTGATGTAATCAAAATCTTCTATTTTGTGATCAATAATGATCTCTAGTTCTCCTCTGGTCATAAATTCCTTCCTCCTCCACAAGTCTGAGAGGTAGATTATCCTCTGTTCCTCTAATCTATTTATTATCTCCCTCTTTATGCCTAAATCATGGACCCATTTTGATCTTATCTTGGTATATGGTGTTAAGTGTGGATCCATATCTAATTTCTGCCATACTAATTTCCAGTTTTCCCAACAGTTTTTTCCGAATAATGAATTTTTATCCCTAATGTTGGAATCTTTGGGTTTGTCAAAGATTAGATTACTATAGATGTATCCTTTTTTGTCCTTTGTATCTAATCTGTTCCACTGATCTACCGGTCTATTTCGTAGCCAATACCAAATGGTTTTGGTGACTGCTGCTATATAATATAGCTTTAGATCAGGTACACTTAGACCACCTTCCTCTGAGTTTTTTTTCATTAGTTCCCTTGCAATTCTTGACCTTTTATTCTTCCATATGAATTTTGTTGTTATTTTTTCTAGGTCATTAAAATAGTTTCTTGGGAGTCTGATTGGTATAGCACTAAATAAATAGATTAGTTTGGGGAGTATTGTCATCTTTATTATATTCGCTCGGCCTATCCAAGAGCACTGAATGTCTTTCCAATTATTTAAATCTGACTTTATTTTTGTGGCAAGTGTTTTGTAATTTTTCTCATATAATTCCTGACTTTTCTTTGGTAGATGGATTCCCAAATATTTTATACTCTCAACATTTGTTTGGAATGGAATTTCTCTTTGTATCTCTTGCTGTTGCATTTTGTTAGTGATATATAAAAATGCCGAGGATTTATGTGGATTTATTTTGTATCCTGCCACTTTGCTGAAATTTTGAATTATTTCTAGTAGCTTTTTAGCAGAGTCTTTGGGGTTCTCTAAGTATACCATCATGTCATCTGCAAAAAGTGATAGTTTGATTTCCTCATTTCCTACTCTAATTCATTGAATCTCTTTCTCGGCTCTTATTGCCGAGGCTAGCGTTTCTAGTACTATATTGAATAGTAATGGTGATAGTGGGCAACCTTGTTTCACTCCTGATCTTACTGGGAAAGGTTGCAGTTTATTTCTATTGCATATTATGCTTACTGACGGTCTTAAATATATACTCCTGATTATTCTAAGGAATAATCCATTTATTCCTATACTCTCAAGAGTTTTTAGTAGGAATGGATGTTGGATTTTGTCAAATGCTTTTTCTGCATCTATTGAGATGATCATATGGTTCTTATTAATTTGATTATTAATATGGTCAATTATATTAATAGTTTTCCTAATATTAAACCAGCCCTGCATTCCTGGAATAAATCCTACTTGATCATAGTGTATTATCTTGGAGATGATTTTCTGAAGTCTTTTTGCTAATATCTTATTTAAGATTTTAGCATCAATATTCATTAAGGAGATTGGTCTATAATTTTCTTTCTCAGTTTTCGATCTACCTGGTTTAGGTATCAGTACCATGTCTGTGTCATAAAAGGAGTTTGGTAGGACTCCTTCATCCCCTATTTTTTCAAATAATTTATATAACATTGGGGCTAATTGTTCTTTAAATGTTTGGTAGAATTCACATGTGAATCCATCTGGCCCTGGGGATTTTTTCCTGGGGAGTTGATTAATAGCTTGTTCTATTTCTTTTTCTGAAATGGGACTATTTAAGCAATTTATCTCCTCCTCTGTTAATCTAGGGAGCCTATATTTTTGGAGAAAGTCATCCATTTCACTTAAGTTATCAAATTTATTGGCATAAAGTTGGGCAAAGTAACTCCTTATTATTTCTCTAATTTCCTCTTCATTGGTGGAAAGATCCCCCTTTTCATTTGTAAGACTATCAATTTGATTTTCCTCTTTCTTTTTTTTGATCAAATTTACCAAAGGTTTATCTATTTTATTGGCTTTTTCATAAAACCAACTCTTGGTTTTATTTATTAATTCAATAGTTTTTTTACTTTCAATTTTATTGATTTCTCCTTTTAATTTTTGTATTTCGAGTTTAATTTTTGGTTGGGGGTTTATAATTTGGTCTTTTTCTAGCCTTTTAAGTTGTAAGCCCAATTCGTTAATCTTCTCTTTCTCAATTTTCTTCAAATAAGCCTCTAAAGATATAAAATTTCCCCTTATTACTGCTTTAGCTGCATCCCAAAGATTTTGATATGATGTCTCATCATTATCATTATCTTGGGTGAAATTGTTAATTGTTTCTATAATTTGCTCTTTCACCCAGTCATTCTTTAAGATGAGATTATTCAGTTTCCAATTACTTTTTGGTCTATTTACCCCTAACTTTTTACTGAATGTAGCTTTTATTGCATTGTGATCTGAGAAGAAGGCATTTATTATTTCTGCCTTCCTACATTTAATTTTGAGATCTTTATGTCCTAATATATGGTCAATTTTTGTATAGGATCCATGAACTGCTGAGAAGAAAGTATATTCCTTCCTATTGCCATTCAGTTTTCTCCAAAGGTCTATCATACCTAGTTTTTCTAATGTTCTATTTACTTTTTTAATTTCTTTCTTGTTTGTTTTGTGGTTTGATTTGTCTAAATCTGAGAGTGCAAGGTTGAGATCTCCCACTATTATAGTTTTACTGTCTATTTCTTCTTGCAGTTCTCTTAACTTTTCCTTTAGAAAGTTAGATGCTATACCACTTGGTGCATATATGTTTAGTATTGATATGGCTTCATTATTTATGCTACCTTTCAGCAGGATATAGTTTCCTTCCTTATCTTTTTTAACGAGATCTACTTCTGCTTTTGCTTGATCTGAGATAAGGATAGCTACCCCTGCTTTTTTGGCTTTACCTGAAGCATAATAAGCTCTGTTCCAACCTTTTACCTTTACTCTGTATGTATCTCCCTGCTTTAAGTGTGTTTCCTGTAGACAACATATTGTAGGGTTCTGCTTTTTGATCCAATCTGCTATCCGTCTCCGTTTGATGGGATCGTTCATCCCATTTACATTTACAGTTAAAATTACTAATTCTGTATTTCCTGCCATCGTATTATCCCCAGATTATACTTTTTTCCCTTGACCCCCCTGATCCCCCTCCCCGATATTTAATTTACAGACCCCCCTTGTGACGCGCAACCCTCCCTCTTTTTTTTTTTTTTTTTTAGGATCCCTCCCCCCTCCCTCCAAGTCCCTTCACTTATTCTCCTTTTCCTTTCCCCTTTTCCTCTCCCCCCTTTTAATGAGGTGAGAGAAAATTCTCTGAAGAACAAATATGTTAATTATTTACTCTTTGAGCCTCTTCTGATGAGAGTAAGATTCACACAATGATTCTCCCCCTCACTAAGTTCCCTCAGATATGGTGTATTTTCTATGTCTCTTCCTGGGATGTAGTTTCCCTCTTTTTATCACTCCTTCCCCTTTTTCTGAACCGACCTCCTTCCCTTTACCACACCCCCCTTTTTTTCTTTTATATCAGTAAAATCAAATTATCCTTGAGTATTTTTTATATACCCACAACAAAGTTACAGTTCTTAAGGGTTCTGTGTACCTTTTTCTGTTTCTCTTCAGTCTTGTGGATGTAGATCAAATTTTTTGTTTAAGTCTGGTTTTTTTCTTAGAAACATATAGAATTCCTCTGTTTCATTGAATGACCATCTTCTTCCATGGAAAAAGATGCTAAACTTAGCTGGGTAGTTCATTCTTGGTTGCAGTCCTTGATCTTTTGCCTTTCGGAATATCAGGTTCCAGGCCCTTCTATCTTTTAATGTGGAGGCAGCCAGATCTTGGGTGACCCTTATTGTGGCACCTTGGTATTTAAATTGTTTTTTTCTAGCTGCTTGCAGGATTTTCTCCTTTGTGTGGTAATTCTGCAGCTTAGCCACAATATTCCGTGGTGTTCTTTTTTTAGGGTCTATTTCAGAAGGAGTTCGATGAATTCTTTCCACATCTACTTTCCCTTCTGTTTCTATTATCTCTGGACAGTTCTCTTTGATAATTTCCTGTAAAATAGAATCTAGGCTCTTTTTTTGGTCATAGTTTTCTGGAAGTCCAATAATCCGCAGATTATCTCTCCTAGATCTATTTTCCAGGTCTATAGATTTTCCCAGTAAGTATTTGACGTTGTTCTCCAGCTTCTCATTTTTTTTGTTTTGTTTGACTGATTCTTGGGTTCTCTGTGAATCATTCATTTCTATTTGTTCCATCCTGACTTTTAAGGAGTTATTTTCTTCTTTCACAGTTTTTAGTTCTTTTTGTAAATGCCCAATTTCGTTTTTAAATGAGTTATTTTGCTCTATTGAGTTTTTTTCCATTTCCCTAATTTTTTTTTTTTGAGAATTATTTTCTTTTTCCAATTCAGAAATTCTATTTTCTTGAGACTTTTTTATCTTTTCCAATTCAGATATCCTACTTTCCTGTGTTTTTTTAACCTTTTCTAATTCATTAATTTTGTTTCCCTGCATCTCCTGTGAATTCTTTATTTTTTCCAACTCCAATTTCAGGACATTGTTATTCTCTATCATAACTTCCCTTTCCTTGCCCCATTTTTCTTCGATCTCCCTCAATTTCTTAAGAGCTTCTTCTAGGAGAGAGTTATGTGATGGGGGGCAGGAATCGTTCCCCTTTAGGTTGTTATCTGATTCTCTGCTGTCAACTTCCTCGGGGTTGGACACCCGCTCTTTCTCTGTATAGAAGGAATCTATGGTTTTTCTAGCTTTTTTGCTCATACTTAAAAAAAATCTTTTGGGGTCTGTCTCTGGGGTAGGAAATTATTTACTTCTTTACCAGCTTCCTCCCAGACGGGATGGATGCAGCGGCTCCTGAGCCTGAGCTAAGAGAGAGCTCTGGGAGAGAGTTCCCCACCCCCTCCCTGGAAGTGCCTCAGAGGTGATTAGCACTGCTGTGCTTTGAGGGCCTAGAATAGTGAAGACAGCAGGAAGCCCAGGCTATGTGTCCGGGTGGGGAGTGGGTGTCTGCAGCAGGTGACGTAAGAAGCCCCTGCGCTCAAACTGGAAGTGTCTGCCAGAAACCGCGGTCCCTAGTTCAAAGGTTCAGCTTCTCTGGGACTTCCTGGAGCTGAGTTCCATTCCCTCCAGCTAAGCTAGGCAGTGTGTGTTGCCTTGGGCCGTATCCACCCACTTGTCAGTCTCTTAACTATTCTCAGGAGGTAGCTGAGGCCACACCCCCTGGTGCCTGAGTCACCCCCAGGGTCTGGGGAAAATCTAATCTGAGTTTTAAAATATTTTGGCTTTCTCTTCTGAACTGCTAAATAATTAGCAGAGAAGAGCTAACAGCCTGTGCCAGATTCCTTTACCTCAGTGGCTTCTCTGATCCCAGAGCCCCTCCCAGCGCAATGGGCGCAGTGTGCCCCTACCCCACCGTCTGTGCTGGTCTTTCTTATTCCTCCCCTGAGAACTGACCTTTCCTGTTGAAACTCCAGATTCTCTTCAGCTGGTAAGTCGTGCTTCCAGTCCTTGTGGTATCTATCAGTCCTGAGCTAATTTTGAGACTTAATTTATCTAATTGGTTGTGAGGGAGTGAGGACGTTCACTGAGTCGTGTGTTTCCTCTCCGCCATCTTGGCTCCGCCCCTGGGATAACTTTTTAATCTGCCTATAATTCCTTAATTATAAAAAAATCTTAGTTTAGTCATGTACAATAAAATAGATGTAGGCAAAATTTTCCTACATGCTTCATCCACTAAATGAGCTTTTCAATATGTCTCAATGCCATTCCTTTTTATTTTTTTTTCAGAGACAATTGGGGTTAAGTGAGTTGCTCAGGGTCACACAGCAGGGAAGTATTAAGTGTCTGAGATCAGATTTGAACTCAAGTTCTCCTGGGCTGGTGCTCTTAATCACTGCACCAACTAGCTGTCCCCTCTTAATGCTGTGAGGGATAGAAAATCCTATCCAAAAATGACTACTCAGAGATCACTCGTAGAAAAGCAGAATTATTTATTAGAATCTTGAGAAGCTGACCCCATCCTGGTCTGTGAGCCAGATTCCCAGCAGGAATCCTTGAAAATGTTCACAGCTTTTATACATTTCAGACAAAGAACTTCCAAAATCCCACCTTCCATGTGTTGTGATTGGTCATACAAGTCTGCACTCCCCTATTTGTTCAGAGCAATGCAGCAGACAAGGTGATTTACAGCCTATATGGCCACATATATGTTCCCAATCCCTTCTTTGGACAATGGAATGCAGCCTCGGGCTTCACGTGACTGGGGCCTCTAGGTCTGGTTTACCTTAGCTAGCAGTCTCTGATCAATATGTGCTTAATCTGTAAGTTCGTCGCCATGTCTTATTCCACAAGCTCCCCACTCCTAATATGTAAGTGATTTTCATCACATGCTCTATGAAGAACTTACACCTTGCTCAAAACCAGTCAACAAGCTTACACATTGATTATCAAGTTCACTATCAGAATTATCGCCTTCCAACACCCTCTAGCCTCTTTTCTGGAGAATCATCATTTTAACAGCATCCTCTGGATGCAATAATTTTGAAAGGGATCATGGGACTATTTTGGTTATTAGTGTAATCATACAGGGCAAGCATAATGGTAACAATATAATACCACTGATAGCAATTAGTCCGTACCATGAAAGTTCTTTCCACCAGCTACCATCAAACCAGGACACCAGCTATTAGAAAAAGGGGATTTCCACACCTGGACAGGCACATGAACTATCCTGCGAATGCCTTTTGTAATTTCTTTTACCACTTGTCCCTTGTCATCGATTTGCATGCAACAAGTAGACAAGTTTAATTTCCCACAGACCCCTCCTTCCTCTGCTGACATAATCTAAAATTAATCCATGCTATCAAACAGCTTCCCTTGTGTGGGTGGCCTGATCGACTACTAGATCAAGGGCCTGAGCAGTTTGGTTAGTTATTACCTCAAGGACTGCCTGTAGCCTAATCAACCGATTTAACACATATATCGGTGTTCCGTACCCCCAACTACCATCCTGGGCCCAGGTTGCCAGTCCATATTCTTTTATACTTCTCTCTGGAGGCCAGGCATCTCCCCACCCATTGGCATCATTTGTATGGGTCAAAGAAGAATCAATGCTGGTTAGGGAGCAGTCCACACTTCGTGTTTCCCTTTCCAAATCTTTGTATAACCGTATCCCCAATTACCTGCCAACGCTTGATGAGAGAAAGAAAAATTTAGGTCTAATTACACTTATATAACAAACCCCAGCCCCATTTTTGGGTAAATGGGTATAAGCTGTCTGACCACAGATCCAATGATGCCCCTTCAGGGCAGGATTATCTTCATACTAAAATATGAAGGGTCCACTTGAAGGTGGAAAATACCTGACATCCCAGGGACCTAAGGGTCCTCCTCCCGTATTAGAATCACATCTCCAAAGATGACTTTCAACCACCCACTGGAAGGTACAACCGTTTTCCCCAGTTGGATCCTGAAGCTCCAGAAATTATTAAACATTTTCCTGACAGTGCCTTCTCTATTCTCCCACTTCCATGCCATTGCAGTGTAAGGGGAACCTGGTGCTATGCTATTCAAGGTTAAACATGTCCACATCTGGGGTCCCTCTCGATCAGGGATTAAACAGGCAGGTGCCATTTTCCTCGCACACCCCTCACTACTATGAGAACGTTGGATACAGCGAATCACTGCTCCGTCATAACCAGTTATGCTGGTTGGATTCCATCTATTCACAATCCTACTGTAGTCTATGATAGCTCCCTTCTCTGACCTGCGAGTAAATGTCCATGTGCATTCACTTTCTCCCATCCATGGCCCTGTGCCAGTCTGATGTGGGCAATAGCTCCCTAAAACCGCACTGGTCGGGGTCCAGGGATGCTTTTCTTCTGCTGACTAGAAACCTGTTCCATTGTGTATTACGGACCTGCTGCTCAAGCTCCAGGCCAGAGACGGGGGAACAGGAACCCAGGGCCACTGTGTAAGTTGATCAGGTCCCCCACATATCCAACAGTCAGTCAATTTAAAGCTAGTGACTATTGTTTGGATCAGGGTTTGAAGGTATTTTCATACCCCACTGCTCTCGAGGTGACAGTACAAAGGATGTACCCACATAAAATCATGCATGCATATGCACAGCACAGTCTCCAACCCTTTGGGTTTGGTTCACACCCCATTCTCCCCACTAGTATATAATTCCCCTAATTCCTAACGATACAGTTCAACAAATTGTAATATCTAGTACAAACAAGAAAAGTCCCAAGAGAGTTCCCCAAATGAGACAAGTCAAAAAGATTTGACATGCACAATTCATCAGTCTTTGCTCAGCCGCACTTTCAATGTTCCTGGATCAGTCTCTACTGCCCACTTCTTTGGCACATCCATGGGACCTTTGACTGGAGTGTGATGTGTCCAACCTTTCTCTTTGGTGCGTATGTATTGCCGTATCTGAAGTCAACAGGATCCGGAACGGTCCTTTCCAGCTCAGGGTCAGCTTGTCCTCCTTCCATGTCCGGACCAGGACCCCGTCTCCGAGCTAGAACTTGTGCACCGTGAATCCTAAGGGAGGAGTCTGAGCAATAAGCCCTTTTAGGTGTAAAGTTTTCAGATGTTGCAGTAAAAACATGACATATTTTCCTAAAAACAAATCCTTGGTCTCAAACATTGGATCCAAGGAGGAATTTTGAATCCCTTTTAGATAAGGGTGACCATGCAATAATTCACAAGGTGATAATCCCACATCCCTTCCGGGTTTTGTTCTAATTCTTAATAAGGCAAGGGGAAGGCACTTGGTCCAGGGTAATTGTGTCTCTAACTCCAATTTAGTCAGTTGCTGTTTAATTTCCTTATCCATCCTTTCCACTTTGCCGGATGAAGGCAGATGCCATGGAGTAAAGTCCACCTGTACGCTTTTGAAGGGCCTGATCCCAGGGGGCCTTCTTCCTTTTAGACTTGTCATTGGGCCGCCCTATTCATCCTCTGACAAACAGGACACCCGCTGACCAGTTGCCTGCTATTGTGTACAAGCCAGTGCCACCAACTTAGCACCACATCACACAGACCGTGGACACCCCAATGACTGCCCTGATGTAAATGTTGGGGTACATGTCTCATGCCTGCTGTGGTCAGTACCTCTCTGCCGTCAGGGAGGAGCCAGTGCCCCTCTTTATCCTTCTGAGTGCCAAGGCTTTGGGTTTCCTGCTTCTCTTCTGGGGTAAGGGAAAGTGGAGGCATTGGAGGCAGAGATGCCAGAATTAGCACCATCATCTCCTCCGTACTTACAGATTCCTCTCCTCCAGGCCATTTCGCCTCCTCATCTGCAAAGCAGTTTCTCCTCATCTTAAATGAATCTCCTCTTTGTGCCCCTGCACATGAATCACTGCAACGTTCTTAGGTAACATAAGATTGGTTAAAATTTCAGTGACCAATGCCCTGTGTGCCAATCCCTTTCCTTTGCTATTTACCATTCCCCTTTCCTCCCATATTTCCCAAATACATGAACAATTCCCCAAGCATATTTTGAATCCGTATAAACATTTCCATTCTTCAGGCAATTTTAGGGCTTGATTTAATGCATATAATTCACAAATTTTGAGCTGACCACTCCTTTGGCAAGGTTCCAGCTTGAACCAGAGTCAAATCTTCCCCATTAACAAGAGCATATCCATTTTTCCTTTTCCCATTAACTATTCGTGAGGAACCATCTATGAACCATTCAGTGCCTTTCAACAAAGGGACCTCGTACAAATGCCCATAATCTTAGTTTGGTAATCGATCACATTTGGACAGTCATGTTCAAGGGACACATGTTCCCCAGGGGAAGCAGATAAGAACATGGCTGGATTAAAGTTATGGTCTGGTGAGAGTGCCAAGTCATCTCTTTCCAATAATATTGCTTCATATTTTAAAATCCTTGAATCAGTTAGCCACCTCCTGGCCCTTTGATTCAGAATAGGTTGAACCTGGTGCAGGACACTCACTATTAAATTATCCCCAAAGGTTAATTTCCGATTTTCTTCTACCAAAAGTGCTGTGGCTGCTCTCCCCTTAATTGTGCCAATACTCCTAAAGCCACCTCACTTACTGTATTGACATATAAATGAGAAGCCTTTTTCTAACGATGGCAAAAGTAATACAGGGGCTGACATTAATGCCCATTTAAGTTGTTCAAAACTTTGTTCCCCTTTTGAATCCCATTGCACTATATCAGACTTCTCTTTCAGCAAATGAGTATATAGAGTATATATGAGTATATAATGCATATTCATCAATCCAGGTTCTACAATACCCCACTAATCCTAGAAATCCCTGGAGACTCTTTTTCGTCCTAGGCTTAGTAATTTGAAGAATCCCCTCCACCCGCTCAGGGTCTAATTTCTTTTTCCCTAAGGTTATAAAATGGCCTAAATATTTTTCCTCACATTTCAGAAATTTCCATTTGTCTTGGGAAACTTTTAATCCCTGTGCCCCTAGATAATTTAACAGGCTGATAGCAACTTGGGCAAGGTCACTGTTTTTCCTCCATGCCACAACAAGATCATCTACATATTGTAAGACTTTTAACAGTAAGAAATTTATCCCAGAATGTTCACACAATTCTTACATACCCAAGTAGATGTTTCATAAGTTGAACATTATACCAGTCATTTTGCTTTTAAAATACCCAAATACACAGAAAAATCTTAAACTACATATTGTCATAACAAAAACATTTTCAAAAAGACAAAGGCAAAAACTATTATATTTGGAGTCCCTTTAAATAATTGGCATCAATACAGTTAATCAAAACTTCCTATTTTCACATAAAAGAACCTGAAAAGTTCTTAAAAACATCATTTAAACTTTTAGAAATAACCCCCTTTCAAACTATGAACCACATTTCTGATCATATTCTTTAAACAAAAAAAACCCATTATGTTTCAAAGAAACAAATATTCAATCAATTTACATCTTGTGAGAGCAGCCTGTCCCTTTATGATTAGCCAGCCCCTCCCCCACTCAATTTCCTACACAGGAATTCTTCTCACGATTTAGGCAATCAGTTAATTTCCTTTTTTTTCCAACTGATTCCTTCTTGATATCATTCAAGTTTCCCATTTACTCCTATAAATCAATCCTTCATAAATCTCCTGCATTCTCCTCTCCAGTTCCCTTCAGAACTTTTAAAATTCACAATACAGTGAATACCAAGATAACTCCTTAAAACATAACTTAACAATGTTAACAATTTGCCCAACATGTTTCAAAAGGTAACACACTGAATCAGACTAATACAGCTGCTCTTAAAAGTTTTCTTTCTTTTCCGCCATATTGCTTCTCAGGGCAATTAGCATCTTTCCTCCAGAGCTTTTTATTGTGGCCAGCCTAAGCTTGAATTTTATTGCTCTTTACTCTCCCAGGCTCTGAAAACTCTTCAGCCCAGTTTTTCCTTACTTAAAAATTAGCACATCAGGTTAAAAAGTTTAAAATCACAAGCAAATTTTATACTAACATTAAAATAGCCAATCCCCAAATTTCTTAATCATTGTTCTTACAACTTATCAGAGCTTTTAAATCAGCAAAACAGACTAGGGGCTTTTCCCAGGACCCCTGCCCCTGCAGAGAATGTTTCACCTTGAACATTCTTCCCTCCCAGAATTCAAACGGAGTTTCTGTAAACTTCCAAGGCCATTCAGTGCATCTCTCTGCCTTCCCAGAGAATGCCTAGATATTCCATGATTTAAGACCAATACATTCTGAGCCACTCTGAAAGAATCACTACTCTGACTGAACTCCAACTCCCTGCAATTCAGCCTGATATTTCTCTAAGCCTGCAAGACAGAGGCTGAACTCTTATCTCTTAAGAACTTGCTAACTTTTAACACGGGACAAAAACAATACAAAGCAGACAAACATACATACACAGACACAAGTAGAGCTCTTATTTTCACCTTTTGCATTTCTTTTTATACCTAGCTACCGTCCTGACAAATTCTTTGGACTGCTTCTATCCCGTATTTACAACTTGGTCTCAAACCAAATTGTCAGCAGAGGTCCTTCGTTACCCTCACGCCATGCAGTCATCTGAGAGAGAGAACCTCCTTTGAAAGTCCTTTATCATTGGGGTCAATAGCAGTCCACCAAAGCAATTTTTAGGAAGGCTAATCCTTTGGGTCTCCCTCCACCCAGCCAATAGACCCCCCAAACCTTTTCAAGCTCACCTGGAGAGCATGTGCTTCCTTTTCAGCCTGTCAGGACTCTATTTCTCCTTTTTGTCTTCAATTCTGCTTTTCACTGAGTATCTCTGCCTTGGGTCTTTTGTCAGAGAGGGAGGGAGTGGCTACACAATCAGAGCCAGAGATCATGGAAAAAAACTACTAGTGGGCGCGCCTATCCCCGTTCAGGGTGTGAGGCCCTCTTCCCCAAAGACTCATCCCAGACTGAGCACCCAAAACTGTGAGGGATAGAAAATCCTATACAAAAATGACTACTCAGAGATCACTCATAGAAAGCAGAAATATTTATTAGAATCTCGAGAAGCGGACCCCATCCTGGTCTGTGAGCCAGATCCACAGCAGGAGAGAGCCCCTCTCTTGAAAATGTTCACAGCTTTTATACATTTCAGACAAAGAACCTCCAAAATCCCACCCTCCACGTGTTGTGAATGGTCATACAAATCTGCACTCCCCTATTTGTTCAGTGCAATGCAGCAGACAAGGTGATTTACAGCCTGTATGGCCACATATGTTCCCAATCCCTTCTTTGGACAATGGAATGCAGCCTAGGCCTTCACATGACTGGGGCTTATAGGCCTCATTTACGTTAGCTAGCAGTCTCTGATCAATATGTGCTTAATCTGTAAGTTCTTCACCATATCTTATTCCACATAATGCCATTCCTAAGGATTTTGTTTAAGGAGAAGACCAAGCTTAGCAATATATTGTAAGCAAAATAATCGCAGGGAGGGTTTCCATGGCAACTGTTTCTTTTCAATCTTTCATACTACATGAGTTTTCTTCATGTTTTTACATTGTTTTTAAACATTAAAAAAAAAGTTGAGAAATTAGGCCGAGAGATAATTGCTATAAAATTGCTTCCATCTTTTTGTTTTGTTTTGTTTTGTTTTGTTTTAATCAGGGTTGCATTGGTTTGGTTTAGGCAAAATCTTTTTCATTTTACATCATCAAAATGACCCATTTTACATTTCATAATTCTCTCAATCTCTTATTTGGTCCGAAATTTTTCTCTCCTCTGTAGATCTTAGAGGTAAATAGTTCCCGGCTTTTCTAATTTGCTTGTCGTATCGACATTTATGTCTAAATCATGTACCCATTTGACCTTTTCTTTGCATACGCTGTAAAATAGTGTTCTCTCCCTAGGTTCTGCCATCTTCTTTTACAATTTTTGTCCAATGATGAGTTCTTGCCTTTTATTTTTTTATCACAGGTTTTATCAAATGCTTGAATTTTCTGGTCAATTGCTGCTGTGTTTGTATACATAATCTGTTCGATGAATCCACTACTCTATTTCTTACACAGTACAAGATAGTTTTCACTTCATAAATTTATATTATATTATTAAGTATTCAGAGGTAATTTGCATCACTGGTGAATGTTCCAGAATGCTGAAAAATACACAGTTCCCAAACAAATCAATACTACCCTTCTCTTCATTTGAAGTATAACTTGGACTGCAAAGTACTATTAGTGATGGAATATAGGTTAGAATTTCAAAGGAAAAAAGATCTCTGGACATCATCTACTCTAATATTCTCATTTTAAGGATGTGGAAACTGAAGCCCAGAAGACCTGAAATCATGTGACCAAAGTCATGCAGGTCAGTAATGGGAAAGCCAGTATTTGAACCTAAGTCTTTAATTCAGTTTCAGTCAGTGCCTTGGAGACAAAGGGCATTGAAATGTGTTTCCTTCAGGCTCAAAGTAAGAAGACATAGCCCCTCTCTATAAGGAGCAAAGAGACAGTTTATCTAGGAAGATTATAAACAAACTCTTTTGCGTCCCAATGAAAAATGTTATCTTATTTACAAGTTTTGTTTCTAGACATGATCTGTGTGATAAACTTTTCATCTGTCTGTAATTCCTAAATTACAAAAATCTTAGTTCAGTCATGTACAATAAAATACGTCTAGGCGAAATTTTCATGCGCCCTACATTCACTAAATGAGCTTTTCAATGTTCCAATGCCATTCCTAGGAAATTCGTTTAAGAGCAATACATTGTGAGCAAGATTGTAAGGAAAATAGTCACATGGGAGGGTTTCCATGGCAACTCTGTCTTCTCAACCTTTCATGCTACAAGAGTTTTCTTCATGTTTTTAACATTGCCTTTAGAAAAAAAAAAACCCCAGTGGAGCCTCTTGATTATTTAACAGCCCCAAATTCACCATCCCTTCAAGGAAGGCTTTGTATATATGAATGAATGAATGAAAAAGCTTTTGTTAAGAACTCACAATAGGCAAAGGACCATTCCCACGCACCAAAGTATATACTCCTTTTGGCAATGCTCATTTACACATTCTGAGCCCCACAAATTCAATGTTCCCAAGGACTGCCTAATTTGGCGGAACTCCCCTGTGTGACTCAAAGGGAATGAAGTAAAATAGGACAAAGAACAGAGCCAGCCCATCTTATTCTTGAACTTTCCCCAGGGATGCTATACCCTCTAATCTCCATCAATTTTTAATTTTTATCCCCCCCTCCTTTGAACAGCCGAACATTATGGTGAAAATTGAATGGGTGATCAACAAATGGTTTACATTGCAAAGCAATTTGACTTAAAATTGAAGAAACAAGGAAATCCCCACTACACATTTTGTTTTGTCACCTCAGCTCTTCCTCAAAGTTTTCCAAATTCTCCCATCTCTTTCATATGTATACTTATGATTTTCCTTCCCCGTGACTTACTTTTCTTGTAAGAATTTGAATGCCCTTGCAAGAAAAGGCCTGTCCCTGCCTTTTCACAGTCAGAAGGCTTCCTCTGGACAGTGTCAGTCTGTACAGAAGTCTCTGCGAATCTCTTTCCAACCAACTGGTAGAGGAGGCTTGACCTCCAGAAATCTTTTTTTTCAGGATTAATGTTGGAATGAAATGAGCTGTCTTTGGACAGTTAACAATAGCAGTTTTATTTTGAGCTAGCACAGAATAGAAACACAACAAGATATAGTGACAGCTTCTCTGGACACAGCCCTTCCTTATATAAACGCACCTGGTTAGCTAGATGGAGGCAGCAGGTGAGAAGACACATACCAGAGTTGAAGGAGAGGCTTTGTTTGAGGTGGAGGCCATGGTGCAATGGCAAGAATATTGGGATATGGAGTTTGAGGAGCCACATTAGTGTCCCAGCTCTACTGCTGCTGCAAACATTCATCGAGAGTCTCCCTCAATGTCTGATTTTGTGTACTCCAAGGTTAAGTTTTCTTTCACACCATGCTTGGGCTTACCTGACCTTACACGGGTACACTATTGGCCAAAACTGGCTAGTTCTTTAACAACTAGCTCAGACCAGCCCTCCTCGTGCACATATTTCCTCCAAGTTTTGTCCTTGTCAGTGGCTGCATTAACACTGTGCCTGGCGATCAGCCTTTGGACTTGGTTGCTTGCCCACTCCCTTGGACTCACCTGCTGGTGAGCCTCTGACATGGGCGCTTCTCTGTCATCCAAGTGGAAGAGCATGGCCATTGATCTCCTCACTTTTTGAAGCAGGCGTGACCTACGAGCCCGTCTCTGGTCCGATTCCTCAACCGTCCACCACCTACATCCTAAATTTATTGAGAAGCAGAGTCACCTTAGGTCACCATGATCCAGGCAAGTTTCTGAGAGCACAGACTGCAGACAGTGAAGGTATCAAAGGAGAAATTTCCCTTCTCTGGGGAATCTCCCACAGCCCTCAGGTATCCATGCCTATCCCTGAAGATACCTGATCAATTTGCCTTCTTCTCACTTTCCAGGGACTCCTGGCTTGATGCCTGAACCCCCTCCAGGGCTTTAGGTCAGCTAGATGAGGCTCTTCCTACATAGGACAGCATCCTGGAGCCTGGGAGAAAGCCCAGGCTTTTACCTCAACTCTCCCTGTTCATCGGAGGGGGAAGGCTGCCAGCACCAGTTGCCTCCAGTTTTCTCCAACCTCGACTAAGTGAGGGGTAGAAATGGGTGTGTGTCAGGATGCCCCCAAGTCCCTCCCAGCCCTTGGCCTGGTCTTGCCTCCTCTGGCCGGAGAAAGGAGGCTGAGATCTGTTCTTCCCCAGACCACCTCCTTCCTCCTCTGCTCTGGGAATTCTTCAAGCTGATGAGGACAAAAATGAGGCTCAAAGGGAAAATGGCTCCATGCTTTCTTCTCCTTCAAAGTACCCAAGATCCGGGTCCGATTAGCGAATGAATTTGCTATCAATGCTGTGTTAAAACAAAGTCTTTCTTGATAGTAAAGGAATAGCCAGGCATTTGACCTCTCGGTTGAGAAAGGCCAAACTTGCCTGCATAGGGGATGATAGTAAAGGGATAGATGGGACGCCAGAACAGATTGGCAGGAACTAGGCAAAGAAGAACCAAGTGCAAGAAATAGAATTTTGGAAATCTTTTTTTAAACATAATCAGGGTCATAAAACAAAGTTTGTATAGAGATATTATCCAAGAGGTTCCAGAGAGATTTGTAAATAAGACAAGAATTTCTAAAGTTCTATTAATCATTTGTCTCAGGTTATCTCCCTTATCTTCTCCTAAGACAGGAATTTCCTGTTAATCATTTGTATCTTGGGCTATCTCCTTTTAACCTCTTCAAAGCTGGAGATCTCAGGCTGCCACAGCTATTTGATAATTTCCTTATGGGTAACCCAGGCCGGCCCTTCTGCCTCCCTGTCCTTCTCCTCCTGGTTTTCTATAAAGAGACTGACCCCCAGTGACCCATTCCTGAGCTCAGCAGCCCACCAAACCTCCCACTCCAGCTATTTGGCTTCAGGGACCTGGGACCATGCTCAGTCCTTGGCCTTCCTGCAAATAGAAGCTGCACTGCGGCCCCCTCCGCTAGCCAGGCTGGGTGTTTCTTACATTAAAGATCTGATCTTTGACCTCTGCCTAATCCATTTGACAAGAGCCCACCCTGTATACTCCTAAAGAAACTGCAGGGGATTATGCTGGAGAAGCCCCAGGGGAGATACCCCTCCTCTCCTCAGTCCTAGACTACTCCAATAGCTGCTGGGTGGTCTTCCTGCCACAGGTCTCTGCCCACTGCTGCCTGTCCCCCACACTGCTGCAAAAGGGATCTTCCTAACAACAGGTCTGACCATATCAACTGCTACCCTCAATACACAGCCCTAACCCTATTCCTGCTGCTCCCTATCACCTCAAGGATCTAATGTAAAATTTCCCATTTGGCATTCAAAGGCCATCACATGCTGCTCCCATCTGTGTATTTTTCCTGCATCCCACACACTCCTCCACATGGTCTGTGATCCAGGGACACCCTCCTCCTGGCTGCTCTTTTCACAGGACACTCCATCTCCCAACTCTGGCCATTTTCACAGGCTGACCTTCCTCCCTACAGTGCTCTCCCTTCTCACCTCTGCCTCCTGGTTTCCCCGGCTTCTTTCAAATCTTGCTTAAAATCCCACTTTCTACAAGAAGCCTTTCATGGCATCTTTAGTTATAGGGGGTTGTTCTCTTTATTCCCAGTTTTTCCTTGTATATGACCTTTTTCGTACTTCATCTGCTTCTATACTGCCTCCACTCTGTGAGGGGAGGTCCTTGAGATAAGGGACTGTCTTTGGCTTTTCTATTTCATCTCAAATACATCGCACTTAGCCCTGGTAAATGTTTATGAATGGATAACTGAGACACATAGTTTACTTTATCTTCACAAGGCATGAATTTTAACCTCTTGACCATTCTGTTGATCCTATGTATGTACTCTCCAGCTCATTAATGTCTCCTTATTGCACAACTACCCCCATTCCACAGTGGTACTTTGCAGGTGTAGCTGCTATTACACCCAGGGTATTACACTAGTTGAGGAACCTTCCCTCCTGCATTTCCACTTATCAGTCAGTAGCCTTAATTTCCTTGCAATGGGCAAATAATGATGGAGTAAGGACAGTGATTAGAAAGCATTATCCCAGAGCTACAGACCTGCACAAACTGCACAAACATGGATATGTGCAAAACCTTTTTTTTTCATTTAATGTAATTAAAATCACCCATTTTATATCTCATAATGTTCTCTATCTGTCGTTGGGTCCTAAATTCTTCCCCTTTCCATAGATCTGACAGGTAAACTTCCATGCTCTTCTAATTTGCTTATGGTATCAACCTTTATATCTACATCATGTGCCCATTTCGATCTTCTCTTGGTATACAGTGTGAGATGTTGGTTTATATACAGTTTCTGTCATACTGTTTTCCAGATTCCACTGGAGTTTTTTGTTCAACACTGACTTCTTGTACTAAAAGCTGGGGTTTTTAGATTGATCAAATAGCAGATTATGATAGTTATGTATTATTGTGTTGGAGGTTTTTGGATCTAATTTTTCCTCCCATCCACTACTCTATTTCTTAACTAGTACCAGATAGTTTTGATGTTACTGCCACATACAGTGGCATGGTTTGTCCACTTTCTTTTTCTTTTTTTTTCCAATAATTCCCTTGACATTGTTGAATTTTTGTTCTTCCAGATTAATTTTGTCATGAATTTTTTGTAATTCAATAAAATAACTTTTGGTTGTTAGATTGATATGGCACTGAATAATTCAATTGTATTAGGTAGAATTTTCTTTTTGATATATTGTCTCAGCTTATCCATGAGCAATTGATATTTTCCCAATTGCTTAGATCTGACTTTAATTGTGTCCAAATTATTTTGTGTTCATATAGTTTCTGAGTTTGTTTCATCGGGTAGACTCCCACATATTTTGTATTATCTACAGTTATATTAAATGGAACTTTTTCTTTCTGTCTGTTACAAGACTTTGTTGGTTATATAGAGAAATGTTGGTGATTTATGTGGGTTTTTTATATATTCTGAAATTTTGCTAAAGTTGTTCATTTTTTTCAACTGGTTTTTAATTTATTCTCTAGGATTCTCTACATGTACTTTTGTCAAAGAGTGGAAGGTTTGTTTCCCCATTGCCCATTGTACTTTAATTTCTTTTTCTATTCTTATTACTAGAGCTAACACGTCTTGTACGATAATAACGATGATAATGGACATCTTTGTATCCTGCCTGGTTTTCTGGGAAAGCTTATAGATTATCCCATTAAAGATAGTGCTGACTAATGCTTTTAAGAAGAAACTACTTTTCATTTCATTGAAGGCTTCATTTATTCCTATGTTCTGTAGTGCTGGTCTGAGGACTACTGGGTTGGGGAGAAGATCCATAGATCATAGACTGTTAGAGTTGGAAGAATCCTTATGTTCATGTATGGAGCTTCATTGATTATCCTACCCCTTCAAAATCAAAAGAAAAAATATGCTTCTTAGGTAAGAATAGTTATTCACAGAATCAATCAATCAGCATCAAGTGAGAAGAGGGTCTGTATGTCTCTTCTTGTATCAGTCAAAAAATTGCCTTAAGGAGATTTGATCTTTCTTTAGGGTCTTGTTTGAAAGTAGGTACCCATCCCAGAAAATTACAGAGATTCCAAGGATATGGAAGGAAAGAGAAATGAGGAGAATCAAATTAAGCTGAGCCGAGAACTGGAAGAGCTGGGTTAACCAGCACCCGGAGAAAGTGAAGAGAGGACTGAGATCTGGCAGAAAACAACAATATCTAAATGGACACTGGCTCCATGAACATCTCAGAGTAGAAGACCAGACTGTTGTCACCAGTGTACCTACCTATTCAAGGCTTAAGGGAAGTTCCAAGAGGTCTTCCTCTTTCCCAACTTCCCTTCTTAATAACTGTCTAGTCACAGACACTAATAACCTGCTTTTTAGTTATATTAATATTTCTAGTAACAACTTTGCTTCAACCACATAGGCCAGGAGTAAAATAGAAACAGAAAAAGATGTCAATTTAAGTAGAAAGCCCAACCTCTGACTAAATGTTATGAATTTTACTAAACCATAATGTCTCATCTAAAAGAAATTCCTTAAAGCTACAAAAGAGGGAACCACGTAGACTGAGACAGAGCATTATAAAAATTATATATTTGAAAGTTCATTTTCAAAATGAACTCATGATTGTGAAGGAGTGGTAAACTTAGTTAACAGATCATGGAATGTGGGATCTGAGAGGACTGAGAGATAAGAGAATATGTAAGATCACAGATGGAAGGGCCCTAAAACATAAATGTGAAAGGACAAACAGGCGTTGAAGCCTCTGTTGTAAATAGTCCAACCACTGGGCCCCAAAATGCTTTCCCTTGGCTTGTTCAAAGAGCAGGGAATAAAATGGAGTCTCACATCTCTTACAGTGGAAATGCAAATCAAATTAGCCAGCCATTTTTGGTTCAATATACTCTTTCAAAAGGCAAATTGTAATGTCTAGCTAGGAAGCAGAAACGAGTTCCAGTCACTGGTTGCCATGGTGACTGGTTGTTGCCAAGGATACCTGGAATCCTGAATTGCAGGCATTCAGACTCCCTCTTTATTAGAGCTCCATTATGCCTATTAGGAGGAGGGAAGAGCTTCTTCCCAGCTTTGTCCTGGACTGCCAGCTGGGAGCAGACCTAACTTACTGACTACACAATATCCGGAGATACCTGCATCTGTACACATAAGACACTGTGTACTGTATATATTGACAGAGAATAATTAGAAATACTAAGACAGAGAAGGGTAGAGCCAGAGGAAGAGGAACAAAGGTGCCAGCTGTAGAAAGAAGAGTACGCACAAAAGAGCAGGCAGTTGTTGCTATGAGACATGCATCAGAGAAGGGAACACCCATCATCCCAGGCCCTCTGATGATCTCACTAATCTCTTAACCAGGAGAGAAATAACGGAGCCCAAACGAGGCTATGTTGTGGCCCAGAGTCACATGAGGTGGGAATTACCAGAGGCAGTATTTGAACCCAGGTCCTCGGACTGCACAGAAGCCAAAGCTCTTTCCAGAATACAATTCTCCCTCCCAGGGCAGCTTTTGCCACTAAACCCAAGTTTCCTCAGGAGAAATCATTAGTTGGCTGGTAATTAATTCTCCACAAGAAAGGATAAAGGTCTTTAAGCTTACATGTGAGCAATCAGGCTAAACACAACAAGTACAGGACAGCTTTTATGTTTACCTGGTGGAAAATGTAAAGAACAAAGGAGTTGTCCTTGATCCCAGTTCATGGCATGTGCACAACTGGTGCTCAAGAAATGCTTCTTTGATAGAGTGGGCCCATAAAAGTCAACACAACTCTTCTTCCCTCTCCAGTGATCCTGTCTAGCTCCCTAGAGTTTATCTTTCAGGTTGAGGTCTTCCATCCAGAAAAAAGCCCCGGATCGGCAAAATGAGCCCCTCTTGCACTGTTAGGTCTGCCGTTCACCTTATCCCTGTCCTTGGGTCTCTATGTTGACTTCGTGATGCTTATGCCTCCTTGATGGGATTCTAGCCCCAGAAGTGGATTTAGACAAAATTCCACCTAAGAACTTGAGGTGCCTTCTTTTGAAGGCTGTGTTCCCTCTCCCAAACTTCTAGGGTTTTCCTTTATTGTTATTTAATGTTTTATTTTTCTCCAGTTACGTGTAAAACAAATTTTACCATTTGTTTTTATAACTCTGAGTGCCTGATTTTCTCCCTTTCTCACTCCTTACCCCCTTGAGAAGGCACACGTGAAGTCATATAAAACATTTCCATACAAGTCATGGTGTAAAAGAAAACATAGATTCCTCCAAAAATAATTCAAGATAAATGCAGTGGAAAAGTATTCTCCAGTGCGGATTCAGATGCTCCCCATCCCTTCTTTCTGCCTGGATACCTTTTGCCCTCCTAAGCCCTTCAGAGTTGTCTTGGATCATTGCACTGCGGAGAATCACCAAGTCATTCACAGCGGATCATCTCCCGCTATTGCTGTCACCTCGCAATTAGTGCCTTTCCCTTTGCGTGACTTCATGGAGTCTTTCCTTGTTTTTCCTGAGAGCATCCTGCTCATCACCGGCTCTAACAGCACAATAGTATTGGATCAGAATCACATACTACAATGTGTTCAGCTGAGTGACGGACATTCCCTCAATTTCCAATGCTTGCCCATGAGGAAAAAAGCAGAGAGAAACAATTCTGTACGTGTAGGTCCTTTTCCTATTTGATCTCTTTGGGGATGCGGACCCAGTAATGGCATTTCTAGGTCAAGGAGCACACGTGGGCATAGAGCATGCTGAGAAAAGTACAAATCGCTCCACAGAACGGCCGAAGCGGTTCACAATTGTGCCCAAGGGCGTTCATGCCTCACGGTCCCCACCTTCCATCCCACCTTTGGCGTTTTCTGTCCCATCGGCCCCTCAGATGGGGGGGTAGTACCATCTACAGCGAGCAGAATTGTATTCCTCTGCATTTCTGTAATCAGTGTGATGAGGGCGGTAGCCCCTTGATATTCCTTGTTTGATCTCCAACTTCCTTTGGGATTTGGACCTTGGATACAAGATCTGGTCAAACTAGTTTGGGCTCTCTGAGCTGGCCGGGGTGTCACAGCCCCCATCCGAATCTGCTCAGACAGACCGAATGGCAGCAGGAAATTCCTTTTTGGGGAAGAGACTTGGGTCTGTCCCCAAAAGATAACAAGAGAATGCTTATCTTATTTACATCACTCTCCGGAACCTCCTCACATCACTGCATCTAAATGATTGTGCTCTTGTATAATAGAATTCAAAAATCTACTCTTTGCACAATTGGCCTTGTACCTTGCCGCCATTTTGCCCACCGGCTCCCCCTTGTTTCCATTCTAAACAATAAGGACTTGGTCTCTACACAGCCTTGAGCAGCGAGATTCATTCGCTAAAGGACCCGCCCGTTGGGACTGTGGGAAGGAGAGAGAGTATTAGACCTCCTGAAAGGAACTGCCCCATCTCGGTTTAGCCCCTCAGTTTACTCCTCATCAAGGGGTGACTTAGAGCGTTTTTCTTTGGCGATGGCTGCCATTTCCTTCATGTGAAGCTTTGATTCCTTCATGTGAAGACTGTTCAGGGCTATTGATCATTTGTCAGGGGGGAAAAGCTCCTATTTTTCTGTCTGTGACTCGGGTCTGTAGGAGCTTGAGAATTGAGGCTTTTTATTAGAGAGACGTGGCTTCAATTTTTCCCCAGTTAAGATTGCTAACTCTTTCTCTCCTCCGTCTTCCCGGTTTATTCTGTTCTCTCAGCCCTAACCCTTTGTCTCTTTGTTTGCGGAGGAACGAGGCGCGGAGAAGCGCCCCTCACCCACAATGCCCCACCCTCCTCCGGAGCCCGACGCTGCCGCAGCTCCCCACCTGCCGCTGCCGCAGCTCCCCCCCCTGCCCCTCCCGCGGCTCCCCCCCTGCCCCTCCCGCGGCTCCCCCCCTGCCCCTCCCGCAGCTCCCCCCCTGCCCCTCCCGCGGCTCCCCCCCCTGCCCCTCCCGCAGCTCCCCCCCTGCCCCTCCCGCAGGCGGCCTCCCCCTCCCAGTTTCAGGGGCCGGGCCGCCCCTCCCCCCCAGCCCAGCAGCCTAGGCCCCGCTAAGCGACGTCGGGGGGATGGGGGCCAAGAGAAACGATGGCGGGGGGGGGCTTCTACGGCTCCGGGCCTGACGTCCCCCAGCCCCCTACTCTACCTCCTCGCCCCGCCCTCCGGTGACGTCACGGGCCCGCCCCTCCCGCCTTCTATTAAAGGTTGAGCCTCCTTTGTCTCGGTGAGAGGACGAGCGGGGCGCAGAGCAGCTCGAGGTCCGGCGGCCCTTCGGTCGGCCCCCTTTCCTTCCCCGGGAGCCCCCTCCTCTCCATCCTCCCCGCGTTCCGGACCGCTGGATCCCGAGGAGGCCCCCGAGCCTGGGCGGCTGGAGGCAGGTGAGTGTCCCCTTGTCCTTTGTCCCGCTCTCCTCCGGACCCGGCCGCCTTTTCGGGAGCGGCCCCTCCCCAGCGGGCTCCTTTCTCTGGGCCGGAGGAGGCGAGGAAGGTGCCGGGAGGCCCCGGCGGCGCGCGAGTGTGCCTGTGGGTGAGAGGGGCCGCGCGCCCCTCCGGGGCTCCCCCGCCTGGCCAGGGCTCCGTCCGGGGGGCCGGGGAGTGGCGGGGCCCGGCGCGGAGAAGCCTTTGTGTAAGCCCCTCCGATTCCCCCCCCCCCACGGGCGTGACCTTCCTTTGTTTCGGCCTCGCTGCCTCCCATCCTTTTGGCCGTGGCGCTGTGGGGAGCGGAGACAGCTTAAGCCCCTCCGATTCCCTCCCCCCCCACGGGCGTGGCCCTCCTTTGTTTCGGCCTCGCTGCCTCCCATCCTTCTCTTGGCCGTGGCGCTGTGGGGAGCGGAGACAGCTTAAGCCCCTCTGATCTCCCCCCCCCCCACGGGCGTGGCCCTCCTTTGTTTCGGCCTCGCTGCCTCCCATCCTTCACTTGGCCGTGGCGCTGTGGGGAGCGGAGACAGCTTAAGCCCCTCCGATTCCCTCCCCCCCACGGGCGTGGCCCTCCTTTGTTTCGGCCTCGCTGCCTCCCATCCTTCTCTTGGCCGTGGCGCTGTGGGGAGCGGAGACAGCTTAAGCCCCTCCGATCCCCCCCCCCCCCCACGGGCGTGGCCCTCCTTTGTTTAGGCCTCGCTGCCTCCCATCCTTCACTTGGCCGTGGCGCTGTGGGGAGCGGAGACAGCTTAAGCCCCTCCGATCCCCCCCCCCCCCACGGGCGTGGCCCT
This sequence comes from Sminthopsis crassicaudata, assembly GCF_048593235.1. Classification (NCBI taxonomy): domain Eukaryota; kingdom Metazoa; phylum Chordata; class Mammalia; order Dasyuromorphia; family Dasyuridae; genus Sminthopsis; species Sminthopsis crassicaudata. The sequence continues at coordinate 87,583,939 of NC_133623.1, forward strand.
CCTTTGTTTCGGCCTCGCTGCCTCCCATCCTTCTCTTGGCCGTGGCGCTGTGGGGAGCGGAGACAGCTTAAGCCCCTCCGATCCCCCCCCCCCACGGGCGTGGCCCTCCTTTGTTTCGGCCTCGCTGCCTCCCATCCTCTTGGCCGTGGCGCTGTGGGGAGCGGAGACAGCTTAAGCCCCTCCGATCCCCCCCCCCCACGGGCGTGGCCCTCCTTTGTTTCGGCCTCGCTGCCTCCCATCCTCTTGGCCGTGGCGCTGTGGGGAGCGGAGACAGCTTACACAATGGTCTTTAAAAACATCTCCTACCTAATATTCATTGTCTCATCTTCCTTCGAAGATCAAAGGGAATGGAAACGATAAGGATTTTAGCATATTTTAGGCCACAAAATCCCTGTTCCAAAAATAGAAACTTAGGTAGAAAAATAATCGAATTATTTTTTCAATTAAAGTGTAAAGATAGTTTTCAACCTTCTTTTCTTGTGAGATTTTAAGCTCGGAACTCTTCTCCTCCCATTCTCCCTATTGTCTCTATTGTCTGTTGCTCAGTGGCATATTGGTTGATTGATTGATCTTTATAAATCATCTTTAAGGATATATAATGACATAATTATATCGTGTTCTGGTTCAAATGAGCCCCTGAAGAAGGGGACTTTCCAAGTTCTTTGTTTCAGAAGCGAAGCGGAGAATTGTCTCCAAACCTTCCCATTTGTACGATTCAGTGGCTGAAAGAAGGGAACTGGTTTAATGGGCTCTTCTTTCCCTACGAAACATGTGCTGCATTTTGTCATGCTAAAATCTTGGATTTTTAAAAATTCCTGTTCATATCCTTTGACCTATTGGAGAATGTTTCTTAATCTTGGAAATTGGAATCTGTTCCTTCCATGTTGCATGTGTGCTGATCCTCAGAGAACTTTGCTACTTAGATGTTTTCCTCAATTAAGTGCTTGACTTCTGGTTGTAATTGTATTTGACCTGTTTGCCCCCAAACACTTCAAATTTATAGAAGTAGAATGAATCCATTTTATTTCCTATGATTTTTCTCTGGCGCTTCTTCTGTCACAACCTCTTCCCTTCTATACAGCTGTGAAAAGTAATTTGCTCCTTGTTCCTCTAATTTGTTGTTGATTCCCCGTTTCCATCTAATTCGTGTATCCGTTTGTACCTTAATTAGCTATCTGTGGTGAGAGGTGGGGGTCCTAGCAGATTTCTGCCAAAGGGCTTTGTTTATTCTCTGTGGTTTTTATCTGTGTATATTCACAAACGTATGAAAGAAAGATGGGGCTGGGGCTGTTAAGAAATCAACAGCTCCCCCTAGCTGTTCTCCGGAAAATAGCTGATGGCAAAAGCATCATAAAAATGCTAGGGGGATGAGAATTGGCGCAGCTGGTGTTGCCATGGCAACCTCTCTGTGACTGTTTTACGGATTACAGAAATAGTGTCTGGGAGGGGGGAAATCACAACGACGCAAACCCCTAATATTACGAGTCAAAAACCAGACGCTGTGTCGTATCCGTATGTTAGGCACTGTGCTTATTGCTGGAGATACACAAAGAGGAAAAAGATAGGAACCTTCAGTCTCCTGGGGAGACATTAATGAGCTGGAGAATATCTAGACAGGATGAACAGGATGGTCAAGAGGCTAAAATTGATGCCATTTAAGGAGGAAGAAAACGAGGGTCTCTCAATTATTCTTTCAATAAACACTTACAAAGGGCCTATTATGTGGCAGGCACTTAAGAAAAAAAAAACAAACAAAGCAAAACAAAACAAAAAAAAAAAAAAACAAAACAGCCAAAGACTGTCCCTTTTCTCAAGGATCTCATGTTCTACTAGGGGAGACTATATACAAACAGCTGAAGTACAAACAAACCATATACAGAAATAAACAAGAGAACAAGGGCCTTAGTCATGAGAAAGCTCTGGACAAGCTTCTTGTAGAAGGTGGGATTCTAAGTGGGACCTGAGGAAGTTGGGGAAACCAGAAGGCAGAGATGAGGAGGGAGAGCATTGCAGGAAGCAGGGGCAGCTTGTGAGAATGGCCAGAGCTGGAAGGTGGGAGGCTTTGTACCAAGAGCAGCCAGGAGGAGGGGGGTCACTGGATCACAGACAATCTGGAGGGAGAGTGGAGGGGCAGCAGGAGTGCACAGATGGGGGAGGTTGTGATGGGCTTTAGATGCCCAACAGGATTTTATATTCAGTCCTTGAGGTGATAGGGAGCTTCTAGGACATCTTGAGGTGGGGGGGTGACAAGGTGTTGGGGAGATCACTCTGGCAGCAGCGTGGAGGACAGACGGTAGTGGGCAGACACCCAGGGCAGGAATGCCACCCAGTAATTGTTGGAGTAGTCCAGACATGAGGAGAGTGGGGTGTCTGCCCTGAGTCTTCTCCAGAATCCCCTGCGGCTTCTGCAGGTATAGAGAGGGAGGGCTCTTGTCAAACGGCTCACATGGAGGTCAGGGATCACAGCAATGAATGGATCTTGCGTAAAGAGAGTAAAACTTGATGCAAAAACACTCGCCCCAGACTGATCAGAAGACTCCCAATGTAAAGAGAAGCCTGAGTTGCCTCCTGCCCCTCCCTCAGGGGGAGGTCTGCCCTGCCCACCCTGTGAGTGGCAGCTGGCTGGCAGTTTAGCGAAGCTGCTGGCCCCCTCTATGGGACATTCTTCCCCCAGTGATTGCTCTGAGAGGGGGGCTGGAAGCAGGCTACCACTGCCACTGCAGGACTTTGGTGGGGTTTTGTGTGCATTGGGGTAGTTGTGCCTTGTTTCTGGTAGGGATAAGGAAGATGGGCTCTGTGTATCCAATGATTTCTCCCTTCCATGACACCTGTGCCAGTTGAGCTAAAAGCAGGGCTGGTGGTTTAAGGGGCCTATTGTTGCCAAGACTCTTGGGTTCAGGGTACGGGGTCTGTATCTGGGTCTGTGAGGAGATGCTGGACAAGGAGGGATGTATTAATTTGTATGCCACATGCTACCCCATCCTATCCCTCAAGTGCCTTTGAAAGGCAATAGCCGCCACTCAGAAACAGTTAACACCGTGAAGCAAGCAAAGCACTTCCTGAAAGACCAGGCACTGGTTTTCTTATCTGCAAAATAGTCAGACAAAGGTTGCTATGGAAACCCCATTCACTCCATAGCTCATCCCACTTGCATTTTCTTGATCTTTTTGACATTGCCTTTAAGATATTTTCCAGAAATCTTCAACATAAAGAAAAACCAACTCACTTCCAGTTGATCAATGATGGACAGAGGTAGCTACACCCAGAGAAGAAACACTGGGAAGTGAATGTAAATTGTTAGCACTAATATCTGTCTGCCCAGGTTGCATGTACCTTCGGATTCTAATGTTTATTGTGCAACAAGAAAATGGTATTCACACACATGTATTGTACCTAGACTATATTGTAACACATGTAAAATGTATGGGATTGCCTGTCATCGGGGGGAGGGAATAGAGGGAGGGGGAGATAATTTGGAAAAATGAATACAAGGGATAATATTATAAAAATATATATATAATAAAAAATTATTAATTAAAAAAATATATTTTCCAGAGATCTACTGGTGGAGACAGCTGATTACTTAAGAGCCCCCAACCCATCTTCTATTTAAGGAGAACTCTGTTCCGTCAGCCACGAATGGATGAATTTATGACCAAACATTCATTGAGCACTTATGTGCATAGAACTACACTGCGGTGAGATCCTGGGTGGCTTGGCGGGGTTGGCAGAGCAAGATTGAGAATGAAGGAAAGTATGATGTGTCAGTCCTTTAGCCAAAAAGCATTTATAAAGTGCCTACAAATTATCAGGCATTTAGAAAAAAAAAGAAAAGCCAAAGACAATCCCTTTTCATAAAGATCTCATATATAATAAGGGAAGCAAGATGCAAACAGCTGAAGTACAATGAAATCATAGACAGCATGAAAAGGGGGGCGGAAGTTAGACATTAGAGAATTAAGAAAAGAGAAGAAAGCAAATAGAAGTGACTACTGTACATGGTTTTCACAAGGAGTTTCACCCCCAAAGAGAGGTGCTCTATGGAATGAAGATCAGGGGGATAGATGGATCCTGGCTGACACGTTTTTAAGAATGGGGGAGAAGTGGACATGTTTGTAAGCAGGGGGAAGCAGCCAGTACATGAGGAGATATTGAAGCAAGAGAAGTGAATGAAAGAGGTACCAATGTGCTGGAGGTAATGGGTTGAAAGGGAACCAGTCATGCAGTAGAAAGGATTTGATTTAATAAGAAGTAAGCACATCTTTATGTGTGAGACGAGGCCCGAGGAGGAGACGGTGGCAGAGGCCATCTGAGTGATATGAGAAGTGGAGGGAAGAGAGGGAGGGCTCAGGGAAATTAGCTTCCTATTTTCAGTAAAATGTGAGTCAAGGTTCTCAGCTGAGAAGACGGGGGAGGTGGTGTGGGAAGGAGTCATGGGAGTTTTGTGGGGGAACGATAATATTTTGAAGGGTCATTATGGGAACAGTGAGTGGCTGTTGAATATTCATGAGGTGAAATTGGATACTTTTGGGAAATGGCTTTTAACATTTTTAAAATTTAACATTTAAAAAATAAACTTTCCTCTCATCCTTCCAGTCCAATACAGATGAAGGTACTCTAGTGAGATGGGAGTTAAAGAGGCGGCACAATCTCATAGACACATCAGTGAATTCCGAGACAGCAAAATCTGGGTAGTCATCGCTGGACGTGTGACCTCAGGCACCTCCCATCACTCCCCTGGCCTTCAGATTTTTCCTCTGCAAAAGGAGAATGTCTAATTGACCTTGAAGGTTACTTCCAGATCTCTGAGTCTGAGATGTGGGGCAAACTCCTTTATCTCTCGGGACTTTCCTCTGTAGCATAAGGGGATTGGACAAGTTGGAGTAAGTAAGAGTCCTTTGAGCTGGAGAATTAAGTCTATGATTCTCTGGCTCCACTTGGTGGTTTAAGGTAAGGGCTGGATGAAGAGGGAATTGCAGCAGCCAGTGGAGAACACAGGTAAGAGATTGGAAGGAGAGGCTTGGCTCAGGGTGGAGGCCATGGCCCATGACTAGAACAGTGGGAGCTGGAGTTGGAGGAGCCGGCTTAGAGTCCCAGCTCTACTGCTGATACAAAAATACATTTAGAGTCTCCCTCACTGTCTGGTTTTTGTATGTACAGGATTAAGTTTACTCTGGCCTTTGGGCTTTCCTGATTTGACACTGGTAAAGTTGTGGCCCAAACTGGCTAATTATTTAACAAATATGCATGCCAGCTCAGACCAGCTCTTTTCTTGTACGTTGCCTTTGTCAGTGGCTGCATTTCCACTTTTCCTGAACCACAGCCTCTAGGCTTGGTGGCTTGCTCATTCCCTTGGATTCACCTGCTGGTGAGCCTCTGACATGGCTGCCTCTCTGTCCATCAATAGCAGAACACGACCATTGGTCTCCCCAGTTTCTTGGGTCAGGGGTGACCTGGGAGACAGTTTTTGGACTAACCCCGAACCCCCCATGGCTTTTTGTCAGTATTTACTGAAGGCACCGAGTCACCTCAGGTCTCCATGCTCCAGTCAAGTTTCTGAGAGTCTCTAGGGGTTCCTGGCTAGATGCCTGGAGCGGCTGAGCTCCGCTGAGTCCCCTCAGTGATGCTCCCTGTGGGTAAGCTGCGAGGATCCTCAAGCTTCTGCCTCTCCTTTGCTTCCTTAGAGGGGGGAATTTCCCAGTAGGCAATGCCTCCGTGACCTCCAGCCCAGACATGCGTACATCCCCCGTGTCCCTGCCAGATCTGGCCTGGAGAGGGGAGGGAGAGAGCCGCCCCTTTCCCACACCACCGCCTTCCTCCTCTGCTCTGGGGCTCGTCAGGAATCCAAGTCCCATCCCACAGCTTCTGCAGCTACTGGGCTCTTCTATTCTGTAGAGTCTAGCACAGTCCCTCTGCCTTCTTGCTCTGCCCGTTTCCATAAAGGGAGTGACCTTGGACAACCACGAGCCGAGCTCAGCCTGGCCCAGATCAACTCCAGCCGCTGCCCTAAGGAGCCTAGGACCCTGGTCAGATCCGAGCCCTGCTGCACGCTGTCCCCCTCCCCTAGCCAGGCTGGTGACGGGGGTGGGAGGGGGCTCCACCGTTCTGGCTGTGATGTCCCAAGGCCCCCTCTCCTCCCTTCTCTGTTTCCTTTCTGCTCTGGAGGAGACTAGCCCCTCCCTGTAGTGATATCACAATAACTACCCCTCCCACCTCCCTCTCAGTATGAGGATGTGCCGGGACTAGAGCCCTTGAAGATCGATGTGCCCGTCGTGCCCCTTCCAGACTGACGGATGCCGAGGGTCCTGCTACTGCCCAAGCGGCTGTGAGAGGTAAGTGCCCCCTCCCCTGCTCCTGCCTCAGCCCCTCCCTGTCTCTTTCTCTTCTTCCCTCCCCCCCCAGCCTTTTCATGAAGCTCCCCTCTCTCCAGTTGGCTTCTTTAGTGCCTGGGAGGATTTTCCGGAGGCTGGATGGAAGGTCCTGGGAGTATCAACACCTTGGTGTTTGTGTGTCTCGTGTATGAAGGTCAGATCACGTGTGTGAGAGAGTGTCTGTGTGGGTGCGGGTGGGCTTTGGGGACACTGCTTCACCCCCCTCTTCAGATGGACGTTCCCCCCTATCTTTTTGCCTTCCTTCCTCCTGCCTTTGGCTTGGACCTGGAGCTTTGGAGAGAGGAGACAGCTTGGAAAACGTTTTGGTTTTTCAAAATGACCCAATATTTACAGTAATATCAGTAATATATATATAATATCAGTATATATAATATATAATATAATGCAGTAATATCTTATCTTGAAGATCAAAGGGAATGGAACTGATAGGAATATGATCATATCTTACTGTAATAAAACTCCACTTACAAAAATATAAACTTTCAGAGCAAAATAGTGATTATTTTATTTCTAAAGATCTCCCCCTTTACAAAATAATTCACCTTTAAAAATTTCTTTTTTCCATTAGAAGCCTCTAAATATTCTTTTTTGTAAGATTTTAAGTTAGGAACTCTTTCCCTCTCCTCCCTATTGTCTCTATTTTCTCCTTTGTTTCTTGACATTTAATTTAAAGACATGGTTATATTTTATTGTGGTTACAACCAGAACCTGTTGAAAGGGACTTTTAAGTTCCAGGTTTCTGAACAAAAATGAAGAATTGTGCCTGAACTTTTTATTTTTATGAGACTGAAAGAGACTGAAAGAAGAGAATTGTTTTAATACGTACTTCTCTCCTTAGGAGAGATTTAGTGCATTTTGTCATATAGATATCTTGGATGTGTTTCTATCCTGTTAATTGCATTTGATGTATTTGTGCAAAAGCATCTAAACGTTATAGAAGCAGAATTAATCCATTTTATTTTTTATGATTTTCTCTGTTTGCTTGTTCTGTTATGATCTCTTCCCTTATACATCAATATGAAAAGTAATTTGCTCGATGCTCCTCTAATTTGTTTGTGATTACCAGCCCATTTACATCTAATTCCTGTCCTTTGTGAATTTCTAATGTCATTTGATAATTGGTGTGATAGTTGCTATGGCCTATCAAATTTCAGGCCAACTGGAAAACTGCTTTCTCTTTATACTTTTCCCTTTAATCACCTAGTGTGTCCTCCTCTTAACCCCCCACCCCGATCTACTCTCTTTAGATATATTGAATATTAAATCATTTTATTTTTTGCCTCTCTAAATTGCATACCCAATGTTTTCTACTGCTCAATGTTTCAGTTTTTAACAAGATGAAATTATTTTCTCAGCATAAAGTCAGAAATAGTCTTCTTTCTGAGTTCATATCCGGCCTCAGACACTTACTATTTGTGGCATCCTCAGCAAAGCCACTTAACCATCCTCATCTGTCAAATCAGCTGCAGAAGGAAATGGCAAACCCCTCCATTATTTGCCAAGGAAACCTAACTGGTATCAGGAAAAATCAGTATTAAACAACAGCAATTGCTTTCACAATCTCCTGCTTTGTTTCAGTTTGAGATCTGCTACTAATAATTGTAACCACCATACCCTTCCTTTCTTCCTTCTCACCCCTCCATTATTTCCCTTGAGATATTTGAATTTCTTTTAAAAATGTATTGATTTTTTTTCTGTTTCTTACATCACCAGGGTATCTCGTTGATCCTGCCCTCTTCATGAGAGCCTCGCCATGTAAGAAATTGTTATTTTTTAATTTTCGGGAGGGATAGAAAAGTGAACACAGCTGGTTGATGCATTTAGGGAAAGGTGGAGCATTTCCTTCTTGGATAAGAAAAGGTAAGGCTGTCTTCTCATGTTTCCTTTTCAGTTCCAATTGCTCTTTAACACTTCCTTACAGATACTTTCTTTGGTTGTGTCTTTTTCCATTTAAATTGTTGTCGTTATCTTGTATATTTTTACTATTTTCTTGTCTCTTCTTAATTCACTTTACATTAGATCAAAAAAATCTTTCTCTATTTCTTTGTACTCAGCAGATTCCTCATTTCTTATAGCAATGTAATTGTATTTCATGGCATTTGTATTTTATGCCTTGTTTAGCCATTATCCATTTGAGAGCATCTATTTTGTTTCCATTCCATAGCTGTTACTAAAAGTGCTGTTAGAAATGTTTTGGAGTATAGGGGAGCTGTTTTTTATTGATGGCTTCTGGAAGTGCAATGGCATGTTTGCACTAATCAAAACATCTTATCCCACTTTCATAGATTCACACACCCTTCTATACTTCACTTTATCCTATTCCCTACCCCACTTATTTCTTTATCGATTTTGGAGGGTGTTATCCTCTTCTTGGTATATGTGTATATATGTAAGTTTATTTCCTCTTTAACCCATTCTTTTCTCCCTCATGCAATTTCTCTCTCTTGGTTGTTGCTATCACATCTTACAGCATCAATACTATTTTTTTACCTTTTCCTGGAAAATTTTGCTTTTTAGAGTCACATCATACTCAGTTCTTCCCCAGTCATTCTTTCGGGTACTCAATCGCTAATGTAAATCTTTGACTTTTTATTTCCATTTCCATGTATATAACAAACAATTTGTTCTTATTGAGTCCCTTGAAATTAATCTTTGATTTTGGTTTCTATATATTAAAATGTCTATTGAGTTTGATCTTGTTTGAAACAAAATCCTGAAAATTTGTCAGTATGTTGAATGTCCATTGTTTTTCATTCAATATCATACTTAATTTTGCTGGACATAACATTTTTGGCCACAATTTTAGACCTTATGATTATTAATATAAAATATTTTAGGACCTGTGGTCTTCTAGTAAAGCTGCTGGTAACTCCTGTACAATTCTTATTATAGTTGCATCATATTTGAAGTGTTTTCATTGTTATTGTCATTGTATGTAAATCTTCTTCAAACTGAGAGTTTACAAATTTATAATTGATATTTCTATATGTTTCCTCATAGGACTCCTTTGAGGTGGCGATTGATGGATTTCTTCTTGTTCTAATACTTCAGGACAATTTTAGAAAATTATTTATTGTATTTTTTGTGCTAAGCTTTTCTTTTTGGTCATAGCTTTCAGATAGTCCAATTATTCTTGTTTTCTTTTCTTGATCTGCTTCTCAGATTTGTTATTTTTATTATGTTTGACTTTTTTCCATTTTTTTCTTGTGTTTTATTATTTTTTGGTCTTTTATATCTTTATAAATTGCAAAGAGCCATTTTCTTTTTAAAAATTCTATCACCTTTTCTAGTTGATTTTCTTTTTATAGTCTTTTTTTTCTCAGATTCTTTTTTTCCTCAATCTCATTTCATTTTTAAAGATTTTTTTTAGTTCTTTTATAAATTCTTTTTGGATAGGTAGTCATTTAATATTACTTTTTGGAGTAAGGATGGCTTTTTTTTTAATTTCCGTACCCACCTCTAAAGGTGTACCTTGGTATTCCATATTCTCATCATAACTTTCGATGTTTGGGTCTTTCTCTTTATTCTACTCATTTTTTTTCTTAAATAAGAACTCTAGTCCTGGGATGGGGGGATGATGCTTCTAGCTTCAGGTTTTCTTTCAGTTTTTTTCTTTGATATGTTACTCAAAACCATGAACTCTACCCTCCTGTTAGTGCCCACAGATAACAGCTACTCAGTCCCACTGCTTGAACACTTACTATGTGTATGCTGGTTCCTTTTTGCCCAGGGTAGCATCTCTGCCCACAGCTGATCCTGATATTCCTTATCAGCAGGGGTTCCCTCAGTCTTCCTAGTCACAGCCCCCCCCCATCATGTGAAAGTTGCTATGATTTGGGCTCTGAACCCAACTAGCCCCAGGTCTCCCAGCTTGTTTTAAAGGAGCTAGTCTAGAGGTATTTACACTTTATACTGGTTATCTTTCTTTAGGATTTCTCTGGTTGTCCTAGGAGGACGCCATTCTACCCCAAGTTTTATTTGTTTTGCACTGATCTACATTAACATTGAAGCTCAATTTTATTTCATCAGTGGGGGCTAGAGCACTTAGAATTTTCTGAATTAGTCTGCCATCTTCTCTCAATCTTCCCCAGGAGTTGTTTTCTTCAAAGGATTTTTGCATTTCCTTTTCCATTTGGCCAATTCTATTTTAAGTTTTCTTTAGTGAATTTTGCTACATATTTGTCCCTTTTTTGGTGCTTCCTTCACCAAGATGTTGATACTTTTTCATGATTCTCTTTATCCCTCTCATTTTTTTACTCCCAATTTTATTCTATCTTTCTTATATGATTTTTAAAATTCATTTGAGCCCTTGCAGAAGTTCTTTTGTGATTTGAAACCAATTCATGTTTCCATCTGAGACTTTGCATGTGATTGTTTTGCCCTCATTGCCTTGTAGGATTTTGTGTTTTGATCTTCCTTGTTCCCAGAGAAGCTTTCTATGGTTAGGGCCTTTTTAGTACGGTTTTCCAGCCTATGTTGTTACTTTTGAAGGTGAGCTCTGTGCTTGACGTATGGGGGGCACTAGTCCAAGCTTCTTCAGCTGAAAGTCCCTGGCCTGGCCCATGGCTTACTGCTTCTCAGCCCTGAGGGCTGGCACTTGCCTGCTGTACCTGGACCTCTAGGCCTCCCAGGTGTGGCCACTAGCCAGCTCATCCATAAATCCTCCCTTGGAACATGAGCTATTTCAGGAAGCTGTGTCACACCTACCCCACCTCATAAAACCTTAGCACATCAGGTCAAGCACAAGTACTCAGCCTTTGCTGAATGAATGAATTTTACTCCTGTGAATAGAGGTAAAATCTGGTTGAAATGAACATTCAAGCAAATCCAGGAGTGTGTGTGTGTGTGTGTGTGTGTGTGTGTGTGTGTGTGTGTGTGTGTGTGTTGGAATCAGGGAAGGCAGGAGCTAAAGACTCATAGTTCATAGGGATCCTGGAAAGTTATCTTACTGCTTCATAAGCTTGAGCTGTCCCTCTGTCTCTAGTGTTTAGAATCAAGAACTGAGTTCAAATGCTGCTTCTCATACTTACAAGTTGTGTGATCCATATCAAGTCCTTTAATCTCCCTTTGCCATTTTGGTGCCAGACTAGGATAATTAAAGTTGTATCCTGAGGCTCTTTGAACTCCATATATATAATTCCATATATATATATTGATTAGGGTTATTGGGAAAATTTATATGAGACTAGCCTTGTGACTGTTAAAGGACAGAGTGATTGATCCTTACACATGCATTTGGTTGCGTGAGCTATTAAATAGGAACAGGATAAAAAAGACTAAAAGCCAGAATGACTGGTGATCAAGTACAAGTTTTGCTTGAAACTTCTGTTGCTATTTCCATTAAATTTACATAGTTTAGATCCTGCTCACAGGCCCTTGCACGCACTATACATAAAAATTTGGGAGGGCATAACTCAGGGAGCACAACCAGAGTTTTTCTGCAGGGTGGATGGTGAATTTAGGAAGGGCTGAGTACTGGAAGAACTTCAGTCCTGCACTCAGAATGAGCTCTCTCCTTATCCCTCCCTACCCTCCAAGCAGTCTCCTGAGCAGTGGCTTGGCTGCAGTCTTCTGGGATCTGCATCTAGGGCTCTGGGGTTAGAGCACTGGGCCTGGCCTTTGGAAAATTTCAATTCAAATCTACCCTCAGGCACTTAGTAAATACGTGACCTTGGGCAAGGAAGAGTCAGTGTTCCCAAGTCAAGGATTCTTTATCTTTCTGCCTCCTCAGTCAGACTGAGAACCCATCTGAATGTCTCTGTGATCAAGAAGAGTTGTCTGGGGCACTAAGAGGTAAGGTGACATGACTGTGTCATGCTGCTAGCGTGGGTCCAAAGCAGGACTTGAACTCTGAGCCTTCCTGACTGTGAAGCTGGCCCTCTCTCCTTAGGCCTCAGAAGGTCCATTTCTTGTATCCAGGTACAATTCAAGCTTCATTTCTACCAGGAAGCCTTTCTTGGTTCCAACTGCTAGTGGCCTTGCTCCCAGACTGCCTTGTATTTTGCCTTCGTTTTTATTCTTCGTAGACATTTATTCATTTTCTGTCTCCTTAGAACATAAGCTTGTCATGTTAAGGACTGTGTCCTTAGTAGTGTTTGCATCTCCAGAACCTAGCACTATGATGTGCGTGTGCTTGTTGATTGCTTATTTAGGCCATCTGTCTTTGTATGTGCCCAGACCATTGGAGGAATTATTGAATGAATAAATTAATGAGTTGTAAATCTAAGTAAAAGGAATGCATAATGATTATCATTACATCTTATTTATAATTTTTATCAGGTATCTCTTTATAATTTTATTTGTTGTAGCTAATTCATGTATTCTCCCATCATTTTATTTGATATGTGGTGTGAGGTATTGGTCTTCTAGCAAAATTCTGCCAAACTGCTTTTGACTTACGCCATCTGTTTTGTTTTTAAACCAATAAAGATAGTTCTTACTTTCTGTAAGTGGATTGTTAGTAGAGCAATTTTTAAGTAATGTGAATTTATCCCCAGACCTGGCTTCAAGAGAGAGAAGGAGGCAGGAAAGGAGTCATGAGCCTGGGAAGGGAGGGGGCCAGGAGATGATTCAAGGATACATGGGTGCAAGAAGCAGGATTGGATTCAGGCGGGTGTTGTAGCCAGCCATAGCCACACAAAGGACTGAGCAATATGTGGACTGAGGAAAGACACATGGCACCTGAGCATGGATGGACAGGAGGCACACAAGCAGGTGCCAGACATGAGGATAAGTGGGCAGAGCCAGCCAAAGGCTCCTCTCGTAGTGCTGGAGGTCTCAAGCCAAGCCTGGATGCTGAAGCTGCAGAGATGGAAGGAATCACTCTGAACGACAAAATCTTTTTTGTCTTCTTTTCCTTTCTACCTTTTCATTATTATCCTTAAAATTCTTGTCCTCATTTAAAAATTTCAAAGCTGTTTTCTGTTTCTTACATCACAGTGTCCCATATATCCCTCCCTCTCCCTCTGCTTTCTGAGTCATGCCATGTGACAAATGATATTTCGTGTTTTAGGAATGAAAAAAATCAACACAACTGTATAGTCCAGAGAGGAAAATATATTTGTGATGGGAGACAATCTTTCTGGAAACTCTCCAGTCACTGCAGCCTTGCTCTCTATTGAAGCACATCAAATCTCTGAACACTCAGAAGAAAAGACACTTGTGGATGGAGGAGATAAACTTTCGGAGAACCTTTCACTTACTACCGGCTTCCTTTCTGGGGAATCACATTTAATTATTAATATTCTGTAGATGAAATGCTGATGGGTGAAGATAAATACTATTAGAATCTTTCAATTACTACCCTCTCGGGGATACGCACCTACTCTACTCTCAGAACTCAGAGGCAAAGACAATGGTGGATAGAAACACATTTAATGTCAGAATATTCTGTGGATGAAATGCTGATGGGTGAAGACATACTTACTCTCTGACAACCTTCCAGTTACTTCCCTCTGGGGGAAGTACATCTAATCTCTGAAGATTCTGAGGAAAAGACACTTGTGGATGGAGAAGATAAACTTTCGGAGAACCTTTCACTTACTACCGGCTTCCTTTCTGGGGAATCACATTTAATTATTAATATTCTGTAGATGAAATGCTGATGGGTGAAGACAAATACTATTAGAATCGTTCAATTACAACCCTCTCGGGGATACGCACCTACTCTACTCTCAGAACTCAGAGGCAAAGACAATGGTGGATAGAAACACATTTAATGTCAGAATATTCTGTGGATGAAATGCTGATGGGTGAAGACATACTTACTCTCTGACAACCTTCCAGTTACTTCCCTCTGGGGGAAGTACATCTAATCTCTGAAGATTCTGAGGAAAAGACACTTGTGGATGGAGAAGATAAACTTTCTGAGAACCTTTCACTTACTACCGGCTTCCTTTCTGGGGAACCACATTTAATTAATATTCTGTAGATGAAATGCTGATGGGTGAAGACAAATACTATTAGAATTTTTCAATTACTACCCTCTCGGAGATACGCACCTACTCTACTCTCATAACTCGGAGGAAAAGACAATGGTGGATGGAGACAGTCTTTCTGAGAACCTTTCACTTACTACAAGCTCACTTTCTATTTTCTGGAGAAACACATCTATTATCAGAACATCCAGAGGAAAAGGCACTTGCGGCAGAAGAAACTCTCTGGGAACATTTTGGTGTAAGAAAGAGACTGGGAAGATCTTCTGGGCAAAGAAACCAACGAAGGTGGGCTCTGTGGTCTGTCCAGTACAGTCTCAGACCTCATCTTGTTTCCCTTAATAAAGATTGGTTCCTTTACTCAGAGAGGCTTTCCAGTTTCTGTCTTATATCAGTTACTTCAGGATTGCTCTCTATGGAAACACATCTAGACTCAGAACACTCAGCGGACAAGATCTTTATGGAAGGAGACACTCATTCTGGGAACAGTCCACTTAATACGGGCTTCCTCTCTGGGGAAGCACGGCAAGAGAAAAATTGGATATTTAATGAAATAGAGGCCGCTGAAGCATTCCTGATGAAAAGACAAGAGGTGACTTTCAAATATGAATCAAGAGAAGCATTCAAAGGTAAATATGATAAAGATATCATAAGTAACTCAATGAGATTAAACTGGGTATGCTTTTAAAAGGGAAGATGATAAACATATCTCCTATGAATGTTATCAATACTAGAGCAGGTAGAAGGATTGTATTAGAAAAAGGGGTTGGGATGGAGACATTTAGTGGTAGATGCTGTAAAATATATGGACAGGTGAGGAATATGGATGACCTGGGTGATGGTAGCACAGAAAGAAAGAATAGGTTAGAAGATCTCATAAAAACAGACAATCAAGGAAGAAGTTTTATCTTGGAGTGTAAAGTGATAGTGGTGAGGGAGGGAAGACACTATTGCTTGGACCTCCCTCCCAAATAAATTGTTCAAAGATGGTTATTCAATTGGTTATAAAAACGTATTTTGCTCTACAGGTAAGTAAGAAAATTGGAAAAGGGAAAGAAAAAGTATTGACAAATTTTGGACAGCAAAAAAAAAATTAAATGGCCCTCCAAAACAGAAATTAGAGAGGGGACAGGATAAAAAGAGAGAGAAACAGAAGAAAATAGCATGGAGGGAAATGCATAATCATGACGTAGTGAATGGGATGAACTCACTCATAAAATAGAAGTGGGTAGCAAAATGAATTAGAAGCAAAAATTTAACAATGTGTGTTTATTCATTTGACTTTGAAAAAAACACACTTGAATAAAGAGAGAACTGGAATTAAATTTTAAGGGCAGAAACTATTATGCCTCATATGAAAAAAAATGAAACAATAGCATGCATGTCAGAAAAAAAAAAGCCAAAGCAAAAATAGCCCTGATTAAAAGGGGTTACCATAGAATCCAAATCTTGACCAAAGGAGCTCCAGACAATGGAGTAACATTTGTGGTAAAGAGATATGTGCACAAAGGCATAGGATTCAAATTCTTTAAGGAAAAATTTAATGAATTACAGGAAGAAGCAGACAATAAAAGTATAGTAGTAGAAGATCTCATTTTTCTCTCTGAGAGCTAGATAAAAGCAACTATAAAATAAACTAGAAAGAAATCAAAAAGAGTAATAGAATTTTTTTTTTTTGGGGGGGGGCTGAGGTAATTGGAATTAAGTGACTTGCCCAGGGTTACACAGCTAGGAAGTGTTAAGTGTCTGAGGCCAAACTTGAACTCAGGTCCTCCTGACTTCAGGGCTTCAGGGCTTGTGTTCTATCCATTGAGCCACCTAGCTGCCCTAAGAGTAATAGAATCTTAAAAAACTTACATATGAAAAACCTCTGGTAAAAACTCAATGGGAACAGAAAGGAGTACAGATACATGTTGTTTTATGTCAGTTCACATGATGTGAATTTGACTATGTAAGGAATTCTCCAAGAAATCTGCATTGCCAAGAACACATCTGTCAACTGTACCACAGAGTACTGGGATTTCTTTCTGCTCCTGCCCCTCAGATCGGCACTCTGTGCTGTCTTCTCACGAATGCCCCCAAAACCATTAAAAACATTCTCAAGCAGAAAGCAGAAGAACAGATCTGCAGAGAGACAGCAGCACCACTGATGGATCCAGGCTTGCCTTAAGACCTCCAGTGCTGATGTAGGAGAGCTTGCTTTCAGTTTCCCCACCCGCCTGAGAGTTTGGTCCTTGCATTTGGGCGTTTTGTCCATCCACATTGGAGCACCATATCTGTTCCCTCCCACAGGTTTCCATGTCCGTGCCTCCTGCCATGTTCTTTCTTTCAGTTGTATCCAGGCTCCCCTGTAACTGGTCCCTGCAGGGATGTGTTCCTCCTCTTGATTCTTTGTATCCGGTCCCCATCCTTGATCCATGTGCCAGCCCCTCCTCCATGGCTGCAAGTCTCCTTCCTGCCTCCCTGCTACCCTTTTAGACAACCAGGGGTAAATTCACATTATGTAAAGTATCTGCAGAATGATTCACTTAAAAAGGTATTTACTATTTTTATTCCTCCCCCCCAACTTTCCACTTGTCTTCCAGTTTTAGCTGCACTGATTTTGGTTGGAGAAAAGTTTTTAATTTTATGTAATTAAAATTGTCCATTTTGTCTCCATTGACACTGTCTTTTGCTTTTTCATGCCTTCTTCCCCTATTTACATAATGAGTAGTTAATTTCTTTCATGCGCCTCTCTATGAAGTTAGTCTTTAAGTTCATGGAATATACCTATTTGCAGCTTGACTCTGTCTTTTCTGTGAAATATTATTCTAACCTGAGGTTCTGCTAGACAACTTGCCAGTTTTCCTAACAGTTTTTATTGAATACTGAATTCTCCCATAGCTAAGATAATTTGGTTTCTCAAACAAGTGGATACTTTGCTCTTTTGCTCCTGTGTATTTTGTAGCTAATTGGTTCCATAGATCAGTCTTTCTATTTCTTTTCCAGTGATATATTTTTAATGATACTGGCTTTAAAATGGTAGTTTAAGAATCTGTTTCTGCTATGCCCCCTTTCTTCTCATTTCCCCATTAATTTCCTTGATATATCCTCAGTTTTTGTTCATCCAGATGAATTTTGTTACTATTTTTTAACTTTCTCAACAAATCCTTAGGTATTTTGATTTGTGTTGTACTGTGTGAGAAAATTAATTTAGGCACTATTATCATTTTTTGGTTTGGGTTTGGCCTACCAGTGAGCAATTTATATTTCTCCAGTTATTTAGATCTGTTCTTATTTGTGTAAAAAGTGAACTGTATTAATTTAGTTTCTTTCTATATTTTGGCAAATAGATTTCCAGGTAATTTATACTACCTGTAGTTAGTTTCAATTGAATTCACCATTCTCTCCTAGTGAATTATGTTGATAATTTACAGAATATTGTTAACTTTCTTGGGTTATTTACACCCTCCTTTCTGTAGTTATTGTGTTTCATTTACATTTTTAGTTGATTCTTTAGAGTTCTATAATTAAACAATTATTGATAAACAAATTATTTATAAATTATTTATATTATTTATAAATTATAAACAAAATAATCTGCAAAGAGTGACGTTTTTTTTATTTTTTGTTTGTGGATATTTTTCCCTTTTCTTTTCTACTGAGTTATTTTTATAGCTTGCACTTCTGGTGCAATATCATTAGCACTTAGTAAGAACCTAATATCTCATTATTTCATTAGCACTTAGTAAGAACCTAACACAATATTCCCTTGTAATGGTGATCATGAGAATCTATTATATGTAAAGAAGAAAATTTTTCTGAGGCTTATTTCTGGGAAATTATTTAATATAGCAAGGTCAGCAAATTACCATTAAATCAGGTCAGCTAAATCCTCATCAATTGGTGACAACTTGGCATATTTGTAGAACTTTATATAAAATTGCATGGAGGAAAGAGACTCTTTCTCCACCTCTCTAGCAGCACTCCCAGTAGGGTTGGGTGCATTGAAAAGGGAAAAAAATAGGCAGTTTTGGGGAGTATTGTCACTGAAAATTCCAGGGAAAAGGCTGCACTCTGAAATAAGAACTGCATTTACATCCTTTCCTGCTTAACAAAAATTTCTGTATGAATTTGGAAATGATCAAAAGGTTTGATTGGAATATTTAGCTAAAATTCAGAAGTTGTATAAACTAAAGATCAGTGCTGGTCACTTGTACTTTAAACTCTATGTGTGTGTGTGTGTGTGTGTGTGTGTGTGTGTGTGTGTGTGTGTTAGAATTGGAAATGTGATTGGAAGCTAGAAGCTCCTTTTCTTTTTGTGATAGATTATTATTTGAATTTTAAGGATTGTCTTGTTTTCATCATCTAAGAAAAGTGATAATTAAGGGAACAGGAGAGGGAAGCTTAACTCTTTCTTAGAACCCCCCAAGCTACAATAACTTGAAGAAAAGAAAAATAAAATCTTACCACTTAGGTGTAATACTGAATGATGAGACTCAATAAATTCAAAGTGCTATGGAATAGATTCTTTCTGATACTGTAGAATCCTGATTTGGCTTGTCATCCAGCAACCAGAATGTCCTGAACTGGACAACTCAAAGAAAAGAAAGGTTGTTTAAAACCTCTTATCCTATTTTTTTTGCTGCTGAGAACCCTTTTTCACTTTTCCTTATAAGTTTGAAGGAAGTTATAGCTCAGAAAATTTTGCCATCACTTATGAATGTTGTAAGATTCTTAATTAAATTGTTTGGAGTTGTTGTCATCATGTTAATAAAATAAAATTGGTGACTCCTGCTCATTGAAAGGACTTCACCTTAGATATGAGAGTATGCAACAGAATTAGTCTATTTAAAGTATCAAAGAACATAGCCTCCAGCCACTCTGGGGTGTGCAGGTAGGAGCAGCAAGTTAGTGCACTTTTCTAGGGTCATTTTTAATTCCCCTTATTTATAAAGTTGTCACGCATTTTAAAACCATATTGCAAGATGGTATAAGTAATCAGCCTTGGAAAATGAAATTGTTGTGGGTGATTAAATTCACAAACAAGAATTTAATGAGAATTTAGAATTTAGTTTAATGAGAATCCAGAAGTCTGTTTATTAAATAGAAGGGATTTTCAATGATTGTTCTTTATATCAGGATTAGTTTAAATTTAAAAAGCAGGGGAAAAAATCAAGTGAAAGATGTTAAGTGAAATCCCTTATGAGTATGAATTCTGGCAAAGTTTGTTATTGTGATAAGGCCAGTTTAATTAATTCTAATGAGTCATCTTAAAAGATGTTCCCATCTGCTCCAAATCATTAATAATCAGAGAAATGCAAATTAAGACAACTCTGAGATACCACTACACACCTGTCAGATTGGCTAGAATGACAGGGAAAGGTAATGCAGAATGTTGGAGGGGATGTGGGAAAACAGGGACTGCGAATACATCCAGCCATTCTGGAGAGCAATTTGGAACTATGCTCAAAAAGTTATCACTGTGCATACCCTTTGACCTAGCAACCTTGCTACTGGGTTTGTATCCCAAAGAGATCTTAAAGAAGTGAAAGGGACCTGTATGTGCCAAAATGTTTGTGGCAGCCCTCTTTGTGGTGGCCAGAAACTGGAAACTATGTGGATGCATTAATTGGAGATTAGCTGAATAAATTGTGGTATATGAATGTTATGGAATATTATTGTTCTGTAAGAAATGACCAACAGGAGGATTTCAGAGAGGCCTGGAGAGATTTACAGGAACTGATGCTGAGTGAAATGAGCAGGACCAGGAGATCGTTGTATACTTCAACAACAATACTATATGAGGATCAATTCTGATGGACGTGGCGCTCTTCAAGAATGAGATGAACCAAATCAGTTCCAATAGAGCAGTAATGAACTGAACCAGCTGCCCCCAGTGAAAGAACTCTGGGAGATGAATATGAACCACTCCATAGAATTCCCAATCCCTCTATTTTTGTCCACCTGCATTTTGGATTTCCTTCACAGGCTAATTGTACACTATTTCAAAGTCCGATTCTTTTTGTTCAGCAAAACAACTGTTTGGTCATGTATACGTATATTGTATTTAATTTATACTCTAACATATTTAACATGTATTGATCGACCTGCCATCTGGGGGGAGGGTGGGGGAAGGTGGGGAAAAATTGGAACAAATGGTTTGGTAATTGTCAATGTTGTAAAATTACCCATGCATATATTTGGTAAATAAAAACTTAAATAAAATAATAAAATAAAATAAAAAAGATGTTCCCATCTTTAAAGACATTTTGAGAATCGTAGTTTATATTTAGCAAAAACAATTTGTCTAATAATGTAATTTAAAACCATCTAGTTAGATATGAAGAATTTCCTGTGGGTAATTTCTTATTTCCAATGTGAGGTTATGGTCAATACTTATTATTTAGGGTATGCGATCCTTGAGAGCTGAATCCACGTGGATCTCTAATGATGACATTTGCTATTTAAGATAAAATCTCTTAGGACCAACTGATACTGTTTTGAGTTTTGAATTCATATGTCATTGTTTGATGGTTCATGAACTCACCATTTGAGAGAAATACCACAATTACTCAGAAGAATGTGATTCTGAGGAGGAGGATCCAAAATGGTGGAGAAGACACATGCTTCATTCTAAGCTCCTCTTCTACCATCACTATTAATTGCCAAATTCAGCCTCAGAAATAGTGCTTGACTGGTAAAATCACAAATACTAAGAGTACAACAAATTACCAGCCAAAGATAATTGGGAAAATGGCCAGAAAAAGTTTGTCCTGGTTGGCAGGAGCAGGCCAGCACAGTCAGGGAGGCAGAACACAGAGGATAGCACAATGAATGGACTGGAGACAGGGCTGGTGTCCACAGAGGAGGGGGGTGGGGGATGGGGGAGAAATTTGCAGGGAGGACTCTACCACAGTTTGGCTGTTCTGCTTTGGTTGCAAAGCAGTAGATCAGCAGAGAAGTTACAAAAAGGCCAAAGGTAGAGTGTACTCCAAAAAATGCCAGAATCTAACAGGATCTGGCTACACCCACCCAGCACCGGAAGTGACTCAGAAAAGATCACAGCACAGCTGTGCAGCCTCATTCTGCAGCTCAGGGCTTTTGCCTGGTACAGCCACATATGTGCACAGCAGGGGGCTTTGCCTGGGGCAATAGAACTTCCATAGGGCGGCTGCACTTCCCAGGATAGAGGCACTTCCAATGCTGGGCTCTTCTCATGGCAGTTGCTGATCTGCACAGCAGGGTCTGCCCAGGGCAGCAACACTTTTGCTGCTCCCAGGGCAGCCACTAATACACACAGCAGGATTCTTCCCAGGACACTTCTGCAGCTACCCAGCTCTTACAGCCCATTTGCTATCCCTACTCAGCAGAGAAAGCTGGTAACCCCCTTGCCCTGAAGGCAGACCCTAAGGGCTTTAAAAAAAATGAGTAAAAAAGCCGAGCCTATGTTAACCATTGATAGCTTCAATACAGAAAGAGAGCAGCTTTTCACCCCCAAGAAGACTAATATCAGACAGTCTCCAGACAAAACCCCAAAGGGGGATGTAACATGGTTCCCTTCACACAAGGCTCTCGTAGAAGAAATTATTAAAAAATCTTAAAAGAGAGCTAGAAGAAAAATAGGGAAAGGAAAGAGAAGCTATGCAAGAGATTACAGAAAAAACATATAACTTACTTAAAGAGAAAAATTGATAAAGTGGAAAAAGAAAGCAATTTCCTGAAATGTGAATTGGAAAAGGTAAAGAACTCCCAGGGAAACAGAAATTGTGACTTTGAAAAAGAAAATAACTCAGTAAAATAAAATTAGTGAAATGGAAAAAAAATTACATAGAGCAAAACAACTCATTTAAACAGTCAATTGGGCACATACAAAAGAAGTTTTAAAAAGCTAATAAAGAAAATAACTCATTAAAAATCAGAATGAAAAAATAGAAATGAATTAGAAATTGAGACATTAAAGAATCAGTCAAGCAAAACCAAAAAAATGAAAAATTAGAAAAAATGTGAAATATCTACTTGGAAAAAACAACAGACCTGGAAAATAGATCTAGGAGAGATAATTTGAGGATTATTGGACTTTCTGAAAATTATGATGAAAAAAAGAACCTAGACACTATTTTACAGGAAATCATCAAAGAGATCTGCCCAGATGTAATAGAAACAGAAGGTAAAACAGGCATTGAAAGAATTCTCTCTGAAAGAGACCCCAAAATAAAAACTCCAAGGAATATTGTAGGTAATTTCAGAACCATCAGACTAAGGAAAAATATTAAATGCAGCCAGGAAAAAAAAATCAAATATCGAGGAGCCACAATAAGGATCACTCAGGATCTAGCAGCTTCCACATTAAAGGATTGTAAGGCCTGGAATCTGATATTCTCAAAGACAAAAGAACTTGGATATACCCAAGAATAAACTACCCAGCTAAGCTGAGCATTTTCTTCTAGGGAAGAAGATGCACATTCAATGAAACAGGTGAATTCCATTTATTCCTAATGAAAAAAAACAGAGCTAAACAAAAAAATTTGACCTCCAAATATAGGACTCAAGAGAAGCATAAAAGATAAAAAGAACTCTTGAGAACTATATTTCTGTTATGGGCAGACATAAAGAGTGTGTGTCATCTAATTAATT
This sequence comes from Sminthopsis crassicaudata, assembly GCF_048593235.1. Lineage (NCBI taxonomy): Eukaryota > Metazoa > Chordata > Mammalia > Dasyuromorphia > Dasyuridae > Sminthopsis > Sminthopsis crassicaudata. The sequence continues at coordinate 87,606,881 of NC_133623.1, forward strand.
TTACTGTTATAATACAAAAAAGGAGAATTAGAAGTGGAAAGGGGATTGTATCAGAAAAAGGGAAAAGGGGAGATAAAAAGAGGGAAATTACATCTCACGAAGAGGCAAAGGAAATCTATCAAATCTGAGGGAATTTAGAGAAGAGGAGGAACATTGCATGAATCTTACTCTCATCAGATTTGACTCAAAGAGAAAATAATTGACATATTTGGTTTACAAAGGAACGTCTTTTACCTCATTACAAAGTGGGAGAGGAAAAGGGAAAAGGAAAATAATAATAAGGGAAAGATACAAGAAAGGGAATGAGATTCAAAGGGGGTGGGAGAGATTTTAAAGAGGGAGAGCTTCATGAGGCAAGTGGTGCCCATAAGTTTAATGCTGGGGTGGGGAGGGGGGGGGGAAGAAAGGGATAAGAAAAAGAAAAGCATAATCTGGGGATAATAAGATTGCAGGAAACACACAATTAGTACTTTTAACCATCAATGTGAATGGGGTGAACTCTCCCATAAAGCAGAGGTGGATAGCAGACTGGATCAAAAGCTAGAATCCTAGAATATGTTGTTTACAGGAAACACATTTAAAGCAGGCAGATACATACAGAGCAAAGGTAAAAGGCTGGAGCAGAATTTATTATGCTTCAGATGAAGTTAAAAAAAGCAGGGGTAGCCATCCTTGTCTCAGACCAAGCAAAAACAAAAATTGATCTAATTAAAAGAGATAAGGAAACGATGTCTTACTAAAGAGTAGCATAGACAATGAAGCAATATCAAGACTAAACATATATGCACCAAGCACCAAGTGGTATAGCATCTTACTTGCTAAGGGAGAAGTTAAAAGAGTTGCAAGAAGAAATAGACAGCAAACGTATAATAGTGGGAGATCTCAACCTTGCACTCTCAGAACTGGATAAATCAAAGCACAAAACAAATAAGAAAGAAGTTAAAGAGGTAAATAGAGTATTAGAAAAGTTAAGTATGATAGATCTTTGGAGGAAACTAAATGGAGACAGAAAGGAGTACACTTTCTTCTCAGTATCTATGCAAAAAATGATCATATATTAGGAAATAAAGACCTGAAAATTAAATGCAGAAAGGCAGAAATAGTAAATACATTCTTTTTAGATCACGATGCAATAAAAATCACATTCAACAAAAAGCTAGAGGTAAATAGACCAAAAAGCAATTGGAAACTAAATAATCTTATCCTAAAAAATAATTGGGTGAATATACCAAGATAAGATCAAAATGGGTCCATGATTTAGTTATAAAGAATGAGATAATAAATAGATTAGAGGAACAGAGGATAGTTTACCTCTCAGACCTGTGGAGGAGGAAGGAATTTATGACCAGAGGAGAACTAGAGATCATTATTGATCACAAAATAGGAGATTTTGATTACATCAAATTAAAAAGCTTTTGTACAAACAAAACTAATGCAAACAAGATTAGAAGGGAAGTAACAATTGGAAAAATGTTTTTATAGTTAAAGGTTCTGATAAAGGCCTCATTTCCAAAATATATAGAGAACTGACCCTAATTTATAAGAAATCAAGCCATTCTCCAATTGATAAATGGTCAAAGGATATGAATGAACAGACAATTTTCAGATGATGAAATTGAAACTATATCCACTCATATGAAAGAGTGTTCCAAATCACTACTGATCAGAGAAATGCAAATTAAGACAACTCTGAGATACCGCTACACACCTGTCAGATTGGCTAAGATGACAGTTAACAAATAATGATGAATGTTGGAGGGGATGTGGGAAAACTGTGACACTAATACATTGTTGGTGGAGCTGTGAAAGAATCCAGCCATTCTGGAGAGCAATCTGGAACTATGCCCAAAAAGTTATCAAACCGTGCATACCCTTTGATCCAGCAGTGGTACTACTGGGCTTGTATCCCAAAGAAATACTAAAGAGGGGAAAGGGACCCACATGTGCCAAAATGTTTGTGGCAGCTCTTTTTGTAGTACCTAGAAACTGGAAAATAAATGTATGCCCATCAATTGGAGAATGGTTGGGTAAATTGTGGTATATGAATGTTATGGAATATTATTGGTCTGTAAGAAATGACCAACAGGATGATTTCAGAGAGGCCTGAAGAGATTTACATGAACTGAGGCTGAGTGAAATGAGCAGAACCAGGAGATCATTATACACTTCAACAACAATACTGTATGAAGGTATATGATTGTAGTGGATATCTTCAACACAGAGAAGATCTAATTCAGTTCCAGTTGATCAATTATGGACAGAACCAGCTACACCCAGAGAAGGAACACTGGGAATTGAGTGTAAACTGCACTATTGTCTTTCTAGCCAGGTTACTTATACCTTTGGAATCCAATTCTTATTGTGCAATAAGAAATTTGGTTTTACACACATGTATCTAGGATATACAGTAGCACATTTAATATGTATGGGATTGCCTGTCATCTAGGGGAGGGAGTAGAGGGAGGGAGGGGAAAATTTGGAAAAGTGAATACAAGGGATAATGATGTAAAAAAATTTACCCATGCATATGTACCATCAAAAAATTATTATTATAAAATTAATAAAAAAGAATAATTGGGTGAAATAGCAAATGGTAGACACAATTAATAATTTCACCTAAGAAAATGAGAACAAGGAGACATCATACCAAAATCTGTGGGATGCAGTCAAAGGTAATAAGGGGAAATTTTATATCTTTAGAGGCTTACTTGAATAAAACAGAGAAAGAGAACATCAATGAATTGGGCTTGCAACTTAAAAAGCCAGAAAAAGACCAAATTAAAAAAAAACCAGTCAAATACTAAACTTGAAATTCTAAAATTAAAAGGAGAAATTAATAAAATTGAAAGTTAAAAAAACTATTGAATTAATAAATAAAACTAAGAGTTGATTTTATGAAAAAACCAACAAAATAAATAAACCTTTGGTAAATCTGATTAGAAAAAGGAAAGAGGAAAATCAAATTGTTAGTCTTAAAAATGAAAAGGGAGATCTTTCCACCAATTAAGAGAAAATTAGAGTAATAATAAGGAGTTACTTTGCCCAACTTTATGCCAATAAATTTGAGAACCTAAGTGAAATGGATGACTACCTTCAAAAATATAGGCTTCCCAGATTAAGAAAGGAGGAAGTAAATTGTTTAAATAGTCCATTTTTAGAAAAAGAAATAGAACAAGTGTGAATTTCAACTCCCGAAGAAAAAATCCCCCAAACCAGATTGATCTACATGTGAATTCTACCAAACATTTAAAGAACAATTAGCCCCAATGTTATATAAACTATTTGAAAAAAATAGGGAATGAAGGAGTCCTACCAAACTCCTTTTATGACACAGATATGGTACTGATACCTAAACCAGGTAAGTTGAAAACAGAGAAAGAAAATTATAGACCAATCTCCCTAATGAATATTGATGCTAAAATCTTAAATAAAATATTAGTAAACAGATTACAGAAAATTATCCCCAGGATAATACACCACAACCAAGTATGATGGCACCCATCTGATTCTTTCTCCATCTTTGGAGATACAAGGAAACCCTCTCCCCCCAAGTAGTTAATCCTATGTGGTCCCTTTAATTCACAACTTTCTGGATCTCTACATATCACCTGAAGATTATCTAAAGATAGTGGAGCTGCTTGCACTGGACACTGCCCTTCCTGTGGGTTATGAAAACTATCTGCTGGAGCCAGTGAATCTCCATCAAAAATCAAAAACTTAATAACGGAAGTTCTCTAGGGTTACTTGTAGCTCCCCATTTTCTTTTTGAAGGAGGGTCTTGATGTCTCTGTTTCTCCTCTCTACTATTGCCTGTCCTAGAAGGTTAAAAGGTATGCCAGTGGTGTGTAAAATCTTATAGTGTGCACAAAAGTGTGCAAAATGTTTAGAAGTATATGCAGGTCCATTGTCTGTTTTTATTGCTCGTGGTACACCCATAATTGCAAATGTTTGGATAAAGAATTCAGTGACCACTCGGGCTGTCTCTTTTGCTGTTGGTATTGCAAAAGTAAATCCTGAAAAGGTGTCTCCTACAACATGGATTTTCCAGATTTCTTTTTTACAGCAAATACAGGGGAATTCTAAGAACTTAGAGAAGGTTGTAAGTGTCCTTTGTCAGGTTGCTCATGTACTATATTTAATAAGGCCTGAATTTTGTCACTTGTTAAGGCCACTGTTTTAGCCACACTGGTTTATCTGTTTTCCATTGAATGGGAACAGGTGAAAGTGTTGGCAGGCCTTCAACAGCAGCCCTGCCTAAAAAGCTGAAGTACTCATTTGTAATCCTAACTGATGTAAAATGTCTCTTCCCCATTGATTGATGAGGATTTTTTTAACCTCAAAAGGAGTAAAAACTCCTGTTTTATCTGCAAATTTCCATCTCAAAGGGATAGCACTAACTTCAGCTGCTATTGCTCCTCCTATGCCAGACACATGAATGTTTGCTGTAATCTGTGGCCAGTGACTGGGATATTAGCTATACATTCCCCAGTTTCCCAAATCAATGAATGGATAGACATTGTTTTGTAAGCACTTTCAGAGGGTGAAATGGTTGCCAACTGTGTGTGAAGGCAAGGGGTCTATAGGCCAGACAGGGACAGGTTTCAGCTCTTCAGGGGATATGTCAGTAGTCAAATCAGCATACAACTCTATTCTCCCTAATTGCAATCCCCTTCTCCCACCAGCTTGCTTAAAAACTCTCTGGGTGTAATAGTAGTTGCCATCATGGCCCAAGTGTTTTTTTGCCTGGGGCCCTGGAGATGGGCCCCACCTCTTGTAATGAGAATGTAGGGGGTGGTCAAAACTGTAGCATGAGTGGTGCTGATGGTGTCATTGCCCCTCCCATTCCTTCTCTTCTTCCCCCTTACCCATGAAGGTAGAGTTGAAGGAGGAGGGTCAGGAGATGGGGAATACTCTAAGGGCACATGCTCAGGTATTGGTAGAATTGAAAATGAAAGTTGAAAGTGAAAAAAAAAAGCTCATCAGCAAAGTACTTAATTCCTTTTCTGCCCAATAGGCAATCGTACTTCAGAAACTTAACTATTTTCTCACCCAACAGGCCATGTCCTGCAAACCTCCTAGAGCAGTAACAAGCAAAATAAATCAGTAAAATACTAAAAAAAAAATAGAAAAGTCTTCCTTAGCTCTGCCCCATGTGCTGTACCCTCCAGGGCAAGGGCACCAACTCTCTGCTTGTTTTTCTCCTCCTCATCCTTCCTTGTCTGGCTACCCAAGTTAAAATTGTTCCTTGTTTTAAAACTTATGGGATTCCTTAAAACCAAATTTAACCCATTGTATTAAGTTAGTTGTTCTCCTGCTATCTTCCACATCCCTGGCTCTAATCTCTTTCCCTTAAAGACCCAAGAAAACATGCCCTTCTGAGTATCTGAGAACTCAATGATCTGCTTCTGAATTACCAACAAAACTTGCTTTTCTGTTAACCTAACTAAGCTTGCTTTATACTTCTCAGGGGAGGAGGGCTCTTTTCTTAGTATTTGCCCCATTTTAAAAAATGAAAGTGACTAGATTGGCCCTTACTGATTTTTCACACTTCCCTATTTTTATACTTACCCTATTCCCGTGTCATGGGGACTCCACCACTGAAGGCCCTGCGTTTCTAGGGTCCCACATTGGGCACCAAATGTTGTGTCTTACTTTCTAGAGCCCCCATGCCGCGGTGGTTAAAATATACCATCTTAGTGGAGGAGTGATGAGGTAAGATGCCGAAGGATGGTTAAAATATGGAGTCCGTTTATTCCCAGTTATTTCACTCATATCTACCCTAATACCCTTATGTAACCAAAACAACACTGCACATGTGCTAAGTATATACCCCACTAGTAGGACCACATAAACAACTTGCTACTGTATGAAGAGGAAATTAGAGCAATAATTAAGAGTTACTTTGCCCAACTTTATGCCAATAAATTTGATAATCTAAGTGAAAGCGATGACAACCTCCAAAATATAGGCTTCCCAGATTAACAGAGCAGGAAGTAAATTGCTTAAATAGTTTCATTTCAGGAAAAAAGAAATAGAACAAGCTATTAATCAACTCCCTAAGAAAAAATCCCCAGGACCAGATGGATTCACATGTGAATTCTACCAAACATTTAAAGAACAATTAGCCCCAATATTATATAAACTATTTGAAAAAGTAGAGAATGAAGGAGTCCTACCAAATTCCTTTTATGACACAGACATGGTACTGATACCTAAACCAGGTAGGCTGAAAAATGAGAAAGAAAATTATAGACCAATCTCCTTAATGAATATTGATGCTAAAATCTTAAATAAGATATTACCAAAAAGACTTCAGAAAATCATCCCCAGGATAATACACTATGATCAAGTAGGATTCATACCAGGAATGCAGGGCTGGTTTAATATTAGGAAAACTATTTGTATAATTGACCATATTAATAATCAAATTAATAAAAACCATATGATCATCTCAATAGATGCAGAAAAAGCATTTGACAAAATCCAACATCCATTCCTACTAAAAACACTTGAAAGTATAGGAATAAATGGACTATTCCTTAAAATAGTCAGGAGTATATACCCTTACCCTCAGTAAGCATCATATGTAATGGGGATAAACTGGAACCTTTCTCAGTAAGATCAGGAGTGAAACAAAGTTGCCCACTATCACCATTACTATTCAATATAGTACTAGAAACGCTAGCCTCAGCAATAAGCGTCGAGAAGGAGATTGAAGAAATTAGAGTAGGTAATGAGGAAACCAAACTATCTCTCTTTGCAGATGATATGAGGGTATACTTACAGAAACTCAGAGATTCTAATAAAAAAAGCTATTAGAAATACTCTACAACTTTAGCAAAGTTGCAGGATACAAAATAAATCCACACAAATCCTCAGCATTTTTATACATCACCAACAAAATCCAACAGCAAGAGATACAAAGAGAAATTCCATTCAAAATAACTGTCGGGAGTATAAAATATTTGGGAATCCATCTACCAAAGGAAAGTTAGGAATTATATGTGCAAAATTACAAAACACATGCCACAAAAATAAAGTCAGATTTAAATAATTGGAAAGACATTCAGTGCTCTTGGATAGGCCGAGCGAATATAATCAAGATGACAATACTCCCTAAACTAATCTATTTATTTAGTGCTATACCAATCAGACTCCCAAGAAACTATTTTAATGGCCTAGAAAAAATAACAAAATTCATATGGAAGAACAAAAGGTCGAGAATTTCAAGGGAATTAATGAAAAAAAAAATCAAATGAAGGTGGCCTAGCTGTACCAGATCTATAACTATATTATAAAGCAGCAGTCACCAAAACCATTTGGTATTGGCTAAGAAATAGACTAGTTGATTAGTGGAATAGGTTAGGTTCACAGAACAAAATAGTGTACAACTAAAGCAATCTAGTGTTTGACAAACCCAAAGGTCCCAACTTTTGGGATAAGAATTCATTATTTGACAAAAACTGCTGGGAAAACTGGAAATTAGTATTGCAAAAATTAGGCATGAACCCACATTTTAACACCACATACCAAGATAAGATCAAAATGGGTCCATGATTTAGGCATAAAGAACGAGATCATAAATAAATTAGAGGAACATAGGATAGTTTACCTCTCAGACTTGTGGAGGAGGAAGGAATTTGTGACCAAAGGAGAACTAGAGATCATTATTGATCACAAAATAGAAAATATTGATTACATCAAATTAAAAAGCTTTTGTACAAACAAAACTAATGCAAACAAGATTAGAAGGGAAGTAACAAACTGGGAAAACATCTTTACAATTAAAGGTTCTGATAAATGCCTCATTTCCAAAATATATAGAGAATTGACTCTAATTTGTAAGAAATCAAGCCATTCTCCAATTGATAAATGGTCAAAGGATATGAATAATTTTCAGATGATGAAATTGAAACTATTTCCACTCATGTGAAAGAGTGTTCCAAATCACTATTGATCAGAGAAATGCAAATTAAGACAACTCTGAGATACCACTACACACCTGTCAAAATGGCTCAGATGACAGGAACAAATAATGATGAATGTTGGAGGGGATGTGGGAAAACTGGGACACTGATGCATTGTTGGTGGAGTTGTGAAAGAATCCAACCATTCTGGAGAGCAATCTGGAATTATGCCCAAAAAGTTATCAAAATGTGCATACCCTTTGATCCAGCATTGCTGCTATTGGGCTTATATCCCAAAGAAATAATAAAGAAGGGAAAGGGACCTGTATGTGCCAAAATGTTTGTGATAGCCCTTTTTGAAATGGATGGATTTTGAAATGGAAAATGAATGGATGTCCATCAATTGGAGAATGGTTGGGTAAATTATGGTATATGAATGTTATGGAATATTATTGTTCTGTAAGAAATGACCAGCAGGAGGAATACAGAGAGTCTTGGAGAGACTTACATGAACTGATGCTGAGTTAAATGAGCAGGACCAGGAGATCATTATATACTTCAACAATGATACTGTATGAGGATGTATTCTGATGGAAGTGGATATCTTCAACAAAGAGAAGATCTAATTCAGTTCCAATTGATCAGTGATGGACAGAATCAGCTACACCCAGAGAAGGAACACTGGGAAATGAGTGTAAAATGTTTGCATTTTTATTTTTCTTTCCAGGTTATTTTTACCTTCTGAATCCAATTCTTCCTGTGCAAGAAGACATATATTGTATCTAGGGTATACTATAGCACATTTAACATGTATGGGACTCCCTGCTATCTAGGGGACGGGGTGGAGGGAAGGAGGGGAAAATTCAGAACAGAAGGGAGTGCAAGGAATAATGTTGTAAAAAATTACCCATGCATATGCAATGTCAAAAAATGTTATAATTACAAAATTAATAATAAAAAGAACGTATAAAAAAAGAAAATATGGATTTTAAGGAGGCTCAGTTCTCAGGGATGATGACTTTGCTTACCTTGATGCTTTCAAGAAAACTGGCAAGCATGAATTTAAGTAAAGTTGACAGAGACCCCAGGGAAGGAGTGAGCTTGCTGTTGCCTACCCCAGTTATTCTTATGGGCTGTGCTGTTTGATACTTCCTCCAAAACTGAGAAGGGGGAAAGGTGTTATACACCTTATACTTAAAAGTAAACTGATGAGGCTTTCACCTTATCCCTCTTGTTCCACATACAGTAAGTGCCAATTTTAGGCTTAACATGATGGCAATAACTCCAAGTAATTTAGTTAACAATTTTAGAATTTTCCTAATTGATAGCCTCATAGTCTTAGCTGTAGTTTCTGTTTCCTTAAATAAGTTTCCCTTTTGTTTTAGGGAGAAAATAAGACAATTATTAAAATTGAGATACAATAGATATTAAAATTGACAGAGATTGGTGGGTTTACCAAATGCAGAGGCTGATTAGCTTTCTCACCTCACACTGCCATGCAGAGGTACCAAATTCTACCCAAGCAGTTTCTGAACAGAACCTGATGAAGGCTGGAGTGACTGGTGCCAGGATCTCCCTTCAGTGGTAGGTTTAGGTGCCACTCTCTTAAAACTGGGTTGGGAGGTATTGGGCAAGATGGTGTGGGGTCCCCACAGTTTTGCTTCCTTTATTTCTACAGGTGAGGCAGAATTTGTGTTTTAATCTGATGTAAGGTGAGAGGGGTTAGCAAACAGAAGGACTTGGGCTATATTGATCTTGTTAGCATTCCCCACAACTGAGATACACATTGGAGTGCTTTTCTGAAGGAGCAGAAAGGGGACTCTGGACAAGATAAGAGTCAATGAAGGGGTAGCAAAATGTTGCTATTTGCCTTGTTTGTTTTACCCTTTTTCCTTTCTTCCAGAATGGGGTAAATTCCTGGAATTATACCCAATGAATCAGGAATTTTTCTTGCAATTTTAAATGTCTAATTTGCCCAAATTCTTAATCATTGCTTTTAAAACTTAGAATCTAAGTTCTTATTTTAATTTTAATTAGCCAACTTTTTATGTATCCGCCAGCATAGCCAGAGTTGAAGTCTGCAGGAAAAAATAGACTTTTAAAGAAAATTTTTCAGCATTCTAAATACAGCATTGATAGATATGTAGACACAGATATAGATATAAATATATTTGCTGGTTACATTTTAAATCTTTCCAAGTAACAAAATCTAGCTGATAGAACAAACATGGCACAGACATTCTGCACAGAGACACAGACACAGAGAAAATGACATGCAAGAGGATGGTCCTATCTTTGCCAAAAGGCATAAAATTTCTTTGCCAAAAGCCATCCATAGCACTTCTTCACTGGCATCCCAGAGAACGTGAAAGATTGGCAAAATGAAATTTGGCAAAAAATTGTAAGAATGTCCCAGTCTGGGGGGCGGAGCCAAGATGGCGGAGAAGATACACACGACTGTATAAGCTCCTTTCTTCCCTCACAACCAACTAAATTTAATCAGCCTCAGAAATAGCGTCGGACTGATAGAATCCACAAGGACTGGAAGCACGACTTACCAGCTGAAGAGAATCTGGAGTTTCAGCAGGAAAGGTCAGCTCCCAGGGGAGGAAGAAGAGAGGCCAGTGCAGACGGTGGGGTAGTGGCACACTGCGCTGGTCGCACTGGGGAGGGCTCTGGGATCAGAGAATCCACTGAGATAAAAGAATCTGGCACAGGCTGTTAGCTCTTCTCTGCTTATAAAACAGCAGTTCAGAAGAGAAATCAAGAAACTTTAAAATTTAAAACCAGAGACTGGATCTTCCCGGATCCCAGGGGTGACTCAGCAGATCTCGGCACTGTGGGTGTGGCCGACATAGGCAATCCAGGCTTTCACCTGGGGGTATTTAAGAGATTGAAGAGTGGGCGGGGCGGTAACTCATATTGCCTGGCTCGGCTGGAGGAGGTGGAACGGAAGTCCCAGAGAAGCAGAACCTTTGAACTAGGGACTGCGGTTTCTGGCAGACACTTCCAGTTTGAGCGCAGGGGCTTTTCACATCACCTGCTGCAGACATCCACGCCCCACCGGGACGCATAGGCTAGGCTTTGAGCCGCCTTTACTGTTCAGTCTCAACCTCAGGGAAGCCGCTAAAACACAGCGCCCTCAAAGCACAGCAGTGCTGATCACCTCTGAGGCACTTCCAGGGAGGGGGTGGGGAACTCTCTCCCAGAGCTCTCTCTTAGCTCAGGCGCAGGGGCCGCTGCATCCATCTGGTCTGGGAGGAAGCTGGTAAAGAAATAAATAAATAATTTCCTACCCCAGGGACAGACCCCAAAAGATTTTTTAAGTATGAGCAAGAAGCCCAAAAAAACCATAGATTCCTTCTACACAGAGAAAGAGCGGGTATCCAACCCCAGGGAAGTTGACAGCAGAGAGTCAGCAGATAACAACCTAAAGGGGAACGATTCCTGCCCCTCATCACATAACTCTCTCCTTGAAGAGACTATTAAAAAGTTAAGAGAGTTTGAAGAAAAATGGGGAAAGGAAAGAGAAGCTATGAAATTGGAGTTGGAAAAAATAAAGAATTCACAGGAGATGCAGGGAAACAAAATTAGTGAATTAGAAAAGGTAAAAAAAATCACAGGAAAGTAGGATTTCTGAATTGGAGAAGATAAAAAAGTCCCAAGAAAATAGGATTTCTGAATTGGAGAAGATAAAAATGTCCCAAGAAAATAGGATTTCTGAATTAGAAAAAGAAAATAATTCTCAAAAAAAAATTAGGGAAATGGAAAAAAATTCAATAGAGCAAAATAACTCATTTAAAAATGAAATTAGGCATTTACAAAAAGAACTAAAAACTGTGAATGAAGAAAATAACTACTTAAAAGTCAGGATGGAACAAATAGAAATGAATGATTCATTGAGAACCCAAGAATCGGTCAAACAAAACAAAAAAAAAAATGAGAAGCTGGAGAAACACATCAAATACTTACTGGGAAAATCTATAGACCTGGAAAATAGATCTAGGAGAGATAATCTGCAGATCATTGGACTTCCCGAAAACCATGACCAAAAAAAGAGCCTAGATTCTATTTTACAGGAAATTATCAAAGAGAACTGTCCAGAGATAATAGAAACAGACGGGAAAGTAGATGTTGAAAGAATTCATCAAACTCCTTCTGAAATAGACCCTAAAAAAAGAACACCACGCAATATTGTGGCTAAGCTGCAGAATTACCACACAAAGGAGAAAATCCTGCAAGCAGCTAGAAAAAAACAATTTAAATACCAAGGTGCCACAATAAGGGTCACTCAAGATCTGGCTGCCTCCACATTAAAAGATAGAAGGGCCTGGAACCTGATATTCCGAAAGGCAAAAGATCAAGGACTGCAACCAAGAATAAACTACCCAGCTAAGTTTAGCATCTTTTTCCATGGAAGAAGATGGTCATTCAATGAAATAGAGGAATTCCATATGTTTCTAAGAAAAAAACCAGAATTAAACAAAAAATTTGATCTACATCCACAAGACTGAAGAGAAACAGAAAAAGGTACACAGAACCCTTGAGAACTGTAACTCTGTTGTGGGTATATAAAAAGTACGCATGGATAATTTGATTTTACTGATATAAAAGAAAAAAAAGGAGGGGGTGTAGTAAAGGGAAGGGGGTAGTATCTGAAAAAGGGGAAGGAGTGATAAAAAGAGGGAAACTACATCCCAGAAAGAGGCATAGAAAATACACCATATCTGAGGGAATTTAGAGAGGAGGAGAATCATTGTGTAAATCTTACTCTCATCAGAAGAAGTTCAAAGAGTAAATAATTGTCATATTTGTTTTTCAGAGAATTCTCTCTCACCTCATTAAAAGGGGGAGAGGAAAAGGGAAAAGGAAAAGGAGAATAAGGGAAGGGACGTGGAGGGAGGGGGGAGGGATACTAAAAAAAAAGGGAGGGCTGCGCGTCACAAGGGGGGTCTATAAATTGAATATTGGGGAAGGGGTTCAGGGGGGTCAAGGGAAAAAGCATAATCTGGGGATAATATGATGGCAGGAAATACAGAATTAGTAATTTAACTGTAAATGTGAATGGGATGAACACTCCCATCAAACGGAGACAGATAGCAGATTGGATCAAAAAGCAGAACCCTACAATATGTTGTCTACAGGAAACACACTTAAAGCAGGGAGATACATACAGAGTAAAGGTAAAAGGTTGGAGCAGAATCTATTATGCTTCAGGTAAAGCCAAAAAAGCAGGGGTAGCTATCCTTATCTCAGATCAAGCAAAAGCAGAAGTTGATCTAATTAAAAGAGATAAGGAAGGAAATTATATCCTGCTGAAAGGTAGCATAAATAATGAAGCCATATCGATACTAAACATATATGCACCAAGTGGTATAGCATCTAACTTTCTAAAGGAAAAGTTAAGAGAGTGGCAAGAAGAAATAGACAGTAAAACTATAATAGTGGGAGATCTCAACCTTGCACTCTCAGATTTAGACAACTCAAACCACAAAACAAACAAGAAAGAAATTAAAAAAGTAAATAGAACATTAGAAAAACTAGGTATGATAGACCTTTGGAGAAAACTGAATGGCAATAGAAAGGAATATACTTTCTTCTCAGCAGTTCATGGATCCTATACAAAAATTGACCATATATTAGGACATAAAGATCTCAAAATTAAATGTAGGAAGGCAGAAATAATAAATGCCTTCTTCTCAGACCAAAATGCAATAAAAGTTACATTCAGTAAAAAGTTAGGGATAAATAGACCAAAAAGTAATTGGAAACTGAATAATCTCATCTTAAAGAATGACTGGGTGAAAGAGCAAATTATAGAAACAATTAATAATTTCACCCAAGATAATGACAATGATGAGACATCATACCAAAATCTGTGGGATGCAGCTAAAGCAGTAATAAGGGGAAATTTTATATCTTTAGAGGCTTATTTGAAGAAAATAGAGAAAGAGAAGATTAACGAACTGGGCTTGCAACTTAAAAGGCTAGAAAAAGACCAAATTAAAAACCCCCAACCAAAAATTAAACTTGAAACACAAAAATTAAAAGGAGAAATCAATAATATTGAAAGTAAAAAAAAAACTATTGAATTAATAAATAAAACCAAGAGTTGGTTTTATGAAAAAGCCAATAAAATAGATAAACCTTTGGTAAATCTGATCAGAAAAAAGAAAGAGGAAAATCAAATTGTTAGTCTTACAAATGAAAAGGGGGATCTTTCCACCAATGAAGAGGAAATTAGAGAAATAATAAGGAGTTACTTTGCCCAACTTTATGCCAATAAATTTGATAACTTAAGTGAAATGGATGACTTCCTCCAAAAATATAGGCTTCCTAGATTAACAGAGGAGGAAATAAATTGCTTAAATAGTCCCATTTCAGAAAAAGAAATAGAACAAGCTATTAATCAACTCCCCAGGAAAAAATCCCCTGGACCAGATGGATTTACATGTGAATTCTACCAAACATTTAAAGAACAATTAGCCCCAATGCTATATAAACTATTTGAAAAAATAGGGAATGAAGGAATCCTACCAAACTCCTTTTATGACACAGACATGGTACTGATACCTAAACCAGGTCGATCAAAAACTGAGAAAGAAAATTATAGACCAATTTCCTTAATGAATATTGATGCTAAAATCTTAAATAAGATATTAGCAAAAAGACTTCAGAAAATCATCCCCAGGATAATACACTATGATCAAGTAGGATTCATACCAGGAATGCAGGGCTGGTTTAATATTAGGAAAACTATTAGTATAATTGACCATATTAATAATCAAATTAATAAAAACCATATGATCATCTCAATAGATGCAGAAAAAGCATTTGACAAAATCCAACATCCATTCCTACTAAAAACACTTGAAAGTATAGGAATAAATGGATTATTCCTTAGAATAATCAGGAGCATATATTTAAGACCGTCAGTAAGCATAATATGCAATAGAAATAAACTGCAACCTTTCCCAGTAAGATCAGGAGTGAAACAAGTTTGCCCACTATCACCATTACTATTCAATACAGTACTAGAAACTCTATCCTCGGCAATAAGAGCCGAGAAAGAGATTCAAGGAATTAGAGTAGGAAATGAGGAAATTAAACTATCACTCTTTGCAGATGGCATGATGGTATACTTAGAGAACCCCAAAGACTCTGCTAAAAAGCTACTAGAAATTATTCAAAATTTTAGCAAAGTGGCAGGATACAAAATAAATCCACATAAATCCTCGGCATTTTTATATATCACCAACAAAATGCAACAGCAAGAGATACAAAGAGAAATTCCATTCCAAACAAATGTTGAGATTATAAAGTATTTGGGAATCCATCTACCAAAGAATAGTCAGGAATTATATGAGCAAAATTACAAAACACTTGCCACAAAAATAAAGTCAGATTTAAACAATTGGAAAGACATTCAGTGCTCTTGGATAGGCTGAGCGAATTTAATAAAGATGACAATACTCCCCAAACTAATCTATTTATTTAGTGCTATACCAATCAGACTCCCAAGAAACTATTTTAATGACCTAGAAAAAATAACAACAAAATTCATATGGAAGAATAAAAGGTCGAGAATTTCAAGGGAACTAATGAAAAAAAAGTCAGATGAAGGTGGTCTAAGTGTACCTGATCTAAAGCTATATTATATAGCAGCAGTCACCAAAACCATTTGGTACTGGCTAAGAAATAGAATGGTAGATCAGTGGAACAGATTAGATACAAAGGACAAAAAAGGGTACATCTATAGCAATCTAATCTTTGACAAACTCAAAGATAATAACATTAGGGACAAAAATTCATTATTCGGAAGAAACTGTTGGGAAAACTGGAAATTAGTATGGCAGAAATTACATATGGATCCACACTTAACACCATATACCAAGATAAGATCAAAATGGGTCCATGATTTAGGCATAAAGAATGAGATCATAAATAGATTAGAGGAACAGAGAATAGTCTACCTCTCAGACCTGTGGTGGAGGAAGGAATTTATGACCAGAGGAGAATTAGAGATCATTATTGATCACAAAATAGAAGATTTTGATTACATCAAACTAAAAAGTTTCTGTACAAACAATACTAATGCAAACAAGATTAGAAGGGAAGTAACAAATTGGGAAATTTTTTTAAAAGTAAAGGTTCTGACAAAGGTCTCATTTCCAAAATATATAGAGAACTGACCCTGATTTATAAGAAACCAAACCATTCTCCAATTGATAAATGGTCAAAGGATATGAACAGACAATTCTCAGATGATGAAATTGAAACTATTTCCACTCATGAAAGAGTGTTCCAAATCACTACTGATCAGAGAAATGCAAATTAAGACAACTCTGAGATACCAGTACATACCTCTCAGATTGGCTAAAATGACAGGAACAAATAATGATGAATGTTGGAGGGGATGTGGGAAAACTGAGACACTGATACATTGTTGGTGGAGTTGTGAAAGAATCCAGCCATTCTGGAGAGCAATTTGGAACTATGCCCAAAAAGTTGTCAAACTGTGTATGCCCTTTGACCCAGCATTGCTGTTATTGGGCTTATATCCCAAAGAAATACTAAAGAAGGGAAAGGGACCTGTATGTGCCAAAATGTTTGTGGCAGCTCTTTTTGTTGTAGCTAGAAACTGGAAGATGAATGGATGCCCATCCATTGGAGAATGGTTGGGTAAATTGTGGTATATGAAGGTTATGGAATATTATTGCTCTGTAAGAAATGACCAGCAGGAGGAATACAGAGAGGCTTGGAGAGACTTACATCAACTGATGCTGAGTGAAATAAGCAGAACCAGAAGATCACTATACACTTCAACAACAATACTGTATGAGGATGTATTCTGATGGAAGTGGAAATCTTCAACATAAAGAAGATCCAACTCACTTCCAGTTGATCAAAGATGGACAGAAACAACTACACCCAGAGAAGGAACACTGGGAAGTGAATGTAAATTGTTAGCACTACTGTCTATCTACCCAGGTTACTTATACCTTCGGAAGCTAATAATTAATGTGCAACAAGAAAATGGTATTTACACACATATATTGTATCTAGGTTATATTGTAGCACATGTAAAATGTATGGGATTACCTGCCATCGGGGGGAGGGAGTGGAGGGAGGGAGGGGATAATTTGGAAAAATGAATAAAAAAAATTAAAAAAAAAAAAAAGAATGTCCCAGTCTGAGCATCCCCAGTCAAGGAAAATTTGCTGAGAGTAGAGCTCATGACCCCTCTGACAAGCCTTCTCCTAGTGGTTTGGGATATCCCAGCTATAAGACTTTGGGAAAAACAAAAACAGAGAACTTAGCTTGACAAGGGGAGAATCAAGCTAGAGGAGGCCAGACTCTTCCCAATTTGGGTCACCAAATGTTGAGGTTTGGAAGGGGACCCCAAAAGTTTGGGGTCACAGACTGGTGACACAAGTTACCTCAAAAGAATTTACAGATTTGAACCCATTTCCTAGTCAAGGGGCAAAGTTTTATTGTAATTGTAATGACATTACAAGCAAGCTAAGTTCCAAAAAAATTAGCAAAGAGAGAGGAGACCCCTTTATCCAGCTTTCTATCACTGACATACTAATCTATGAACCAGAGGTAGGACACGAGTAGTCTCCGGAATCTGGTTCTCACTGACCATATTATCAGTGAGCAATGGATTGAGGAGTGGTCTATTCAGAATCAGGCAGAATGTTGTTTTTAGATTGGGAGTGTGGCAAGTCCAGAAAATTTAAGATTACTGACTTATATTTAGAACAGAAGCCCCTCTCTTTTAAAATCAGGAAACTTTAAAATCTTTACTATATTATATCACTTTTACATTAGTGATGAAAAGACCAGAGATGAATAAAAAACTGGTTTTTCAAATAGAGGACTCTGCAGAAGCATAATGAGGGAGGTAATCAGAAAAGAAATATGACAAGAGACCTAATAAGGTTTATCTGTTTAGATTTACATTTCTACATGAGAGGATGATTAGAAAGTTCTCATTATTATGGCTGTTAGGAGTATCACCTTAGCTATCCTATATACCCCCTCCCCTAGAAAAGCATCTGATATGCCATATAGTATTTTTAATTAAATAGTATTTTGTTTCCATTTATATGTAAAGATAGAATTCAACATTCATTTTTGTAAGATTTTGAGTTTCAGTTGTTTTCTTCCCCTTCCCTTACTTCCACCCTCCTCGAGAGCAAGAAATCTGTTCTCTACAATAATTTTTAAAGAGAAAAATAATTCATTGGAATGATAAATACTTTGAAGATGTCTGAAAATGTGCAATCGGTAATACCTGTGGACCTCTTATTTCCACAAAGGGGTAGGTTGTAGGTGTGTTCTCAGATCTCATTAATTTAATAATGATTGATCTTTATGATTTTCTTACATTTATCTTTGAATTTTGATTTTTTTTTTCATTTAAAACGTTGTGGTTACAAAGCCCCAAGCTTCTTGGATAAAAATTCACACTTTGAGAAAAGTTGCTGGGAAATTTGGAAAACAGTATGGCAGAAACTAGGCACTGAGCTATACCTAACAACCTGTAGAAAGATACAATTGACATGGGTTCATGATTTAGTGCTAAAGTGTGACACTATAAGAAAATTAGGAGAACAAGGGATAGTCTACCTCTCGGATCTGAGGAAGTGCCTGTGTCTGTAACTATGATTAACACTGACTATGTTGAAACATATCTTAACAAGGGACAATGTATAGCTCAAGGAATAGTCATTCCATCTGAACTTACAGATAAAACAGAAGATAATAATTGTGAATTATTCCCACAGATGGGTCCAAATTCAGAGGCCGTTGTACAAACATATTGTACAAAGGCTATCACACTCACTTGGCCAATACTGACCCTTACTTTGTAAAGACTGTGGTGGCTGTTTCTCAATGGCTCCCTGGGTGACCTATGACTTCAGCTAACAATAGCTGAATAGGCAGGGGTAGGAGGCAGTAAAAAGGCTTTGATGCCTGCTGAACTGGTACATTGGCAAAAAAGATGGAAAGACAGAAACCATTTTTTCTTTGCTGGCTTACATATTAACTTATGGGGTAGGGATACATTGCATCAATTAGGAATGAAAATCACCACAGATTTTTAGGAGGGGTCATTGCTGCTGTGGTTTCCACCACTCCAAAAATGACTTAGATTACCAACACACCCATATGGTGGAGCAATGGACCCTGTCTAAAGAGAAAACAGCCATTCTACATCAATTAGTACAAGAACAATTAGAATTAGTACACATTGAGGAAACAAACAACCCGTGGAACTCCCCTATATTTGTTATAAAGAAAAGCCATGATTGCTGGAATAGCAAGGAAAACATTGCTCAGAATTATCCAATTAACAGGAGAAATAGGAATTACATGGATTAACATAGACAAGAATAGGTTAGATTGTTTAATAGCTACTCAGGAAGCTTGGACCATTTTCTTAGGGTTAGGAGAAGTAAGTGCAGGAAAAATTCTGACCCAGTTGCCATCCTATGAGCAGTGGCAATGGATATTTCCCACAAAAGCAAAAACACATTCATTTAAAAGTATAATGTTCTCTTCTCTAAAGATATAATGTTCTCTGGGAGCAGGTTTCTTGGGAGTTTTTGGAGGCAGCCTTAGTTTTAGTTCAGTTCAACAATCCCAAATGCAGCCAGGGATTAAAGTCCAAATCCTTTATTGTGTCCTTCAAAGTCTTTTCTCTTTTCCTGGGGCCCGGTTAGCTTTAGTAGAGGCCTATCTCTCTCTTTGGTTCCAAGAGCTCCTTCCAAATGTCTCCAAATGCAAAGGTTTGTCCTTCAGCCTCCATCCAGCACAAAGGTGGAAGTTGGAATGAATCTTGACTCCTCCTCCCAGAGAGTGGGATTGTGTGCATCTCCCATAAGTCCAAGAGTGGGCTTGTCCTTTAGTGGGCTTGTGAACTCCTCCTTATATATGCTCTCTAAAGGTGTGAATGTATGAACTAATGTGTGAACTCCTTTAAAGGTGTGAACTAAGTACATAATCATTGTATCTATCAGTGACTTAGCACCTTGTTTCAAGTTCTGGCCCATAACATAAAAGCCCTGATGTGTTCACTGATGCCACCAAGTGAAATAAAGCGGCCATATATTCCCCACAATTGGGCATCTCCAATGCATTCACTACACCTTCCACTCAACACAGAAAAATGAGCTGTATGCCATTATACAAGCATTGAAAATAGACAAACCCATCAATATCATTTCAGAGAGTCACTATGCAGTTGGGTTGATTCAGAGAATAAAGATAGCATATATAAAGGCTCAAACAGGACCCATCTTCTCATTGTTTCAGGAGGTACAAGAGGTAATTTTAATGAGAGTCCACTCTTTTTATATAATGCACATCCACTCTCATGTGGATGGGCTGGGACCTAGATTTGAAGGGAATAAAATAGTGGATGGTCTGCTTACATAACGTGTTCTTCTCTGCCCTCTAGAACAAGCAATAAAAGCTCATGAACACCTGTATCTGTCTGCCAAATCTCTCCGGAGATTGCATGGAGATTGCCAAGAATTCCTGGCAAGAAGCAACAAGCAAAGTAAAAAGATGTCTAGCTTGTGTACCATATTCTCAAGAACCGGTGAGGCTGGAGACCAACCCCAGAGGTGACAGGCCAAATGCTATATGGCAAATGGATGTTACACATATGGGGAAAGCATGCACTCATGCTACAGTTGACACCTATTCAGGGTTTGTATCTGCATCCTGTCAGCGAGGGGAAGCTGCTGCACATGTAATAAGTCACCTGTTGCACGGTTTGCCTCTGTGGGTATCACACACTCTATCAAGACTGATAATGGACCCTCACGTACCTCAAAAATATTAAAACAGTTCTTTCGGGAATTCTCCATGTGTCATATTTCTGGGATTCCTTACAACCCTACAGGACACCTGGCCATTGTAGAAAGGACCCTCAAGAGATTTATCAAAAAACAAAAAGAGGGAGATGGAGGAAGGGTCACTCAGGAAGATACAGATAAAGCCGTGTACACAACCAATTACTTAACATGTGATTCAAATGATTTAAGTCCAGATATGAAATACTCTCTGGTGAACATAGAGAATTACTAAAAGGCAACATCCCATCTTCATTAAGAAGGGTCCCTAAGAACAAGACCACGGTGATGAAAAAGGGTCCTGAGGGCCAGGATATGCTTGTGTCTTCACAGGAGAAAACTTTCAGCAGTGGGTTCCCACCAGACATCTCAGAGTTATCCACAGAACTAAAGAGGAAAAGAAGGAAGAAGAGGCGACCGTCCAACAGGAGGAGAAGACATGGCCCAAGACCACTAGTAGCAAGATGTTTTGTACATATATGGGTTTGTGTTATACACAGTCAGGCCTAGGATTGTCTCATGGGAGGTGGGCTGTATGTGACACACGCTGGGCATGCTGGGATGCCCTGTCATAGCGACACCTTCATCCACATGGGAGAGTTGCAGCGTTGCGTCCACATGAAGGGGTCATCGGGTTGGCCCCTCACAAGCCTCCATGGCACACATTCTTGTCACTCAAGAACGGGGCCGGCAGTTTGGCCCGCGGAGAAGCATCCTGGGCCCTGGTTCTTGGACAAATGGCACGAGAATTGGGTGCCAGTTCTACACTGAAGCCTGTTTGGGAGGGAAATGTGCATTTATGTGGGGAGACTCTAACTGTTACTGAAGAAACATCGGGTTTTTGCAATGTTACTTGTTGGAATTGTGTACTGAAGTAGAAAATCAGACTGTATTTGTGATGGCTAGAGCTCATGTATCAATGCTTCCTGTTAAAGGTGAGAAACACTCCTCAGTCCCATTAGAAAACAGAGAAATATCATTGGAAATAGGAGCATAAGTAGAGTTACTGAAATTCCAGGCTCAATTACAATGTGAATCCAGATGAAACTGCCGAAAAAAAAATCACACATTGGTTTGATAAAACCTCTTCATGGTGGTTTAAAATTAGAATCATGGATTGCCCTGTGTGTTGTTAGGTTGTTATTGCTTTGTGGTTGCCCTGTAATATTAGGAGGATGCCTTTATAGATCTTTCTCCACCATCCTTATATATATATATAGTATAATTATATAATTAATATATATTATATTATAATATATATAATAACCATTTATAGCGGTTTTATTATTATATATTACATATATTTATTATACATAAATATAACTAATAATATATAATATATAAAATAATGTAATATATAATAATAGAGGTGGGTAAACTGTCCATCTTGTCCCAGCACCTGCTCAACTGTTGAAGATGCCAGTTATTAAATAATTAATAATAAAAATAATAATTAAATAATATTTTATAACATATAATTATATAATATATGTATAATTTATATAACACATATTATAATATCTATATATAAATTATATATAATATAAATATCACCATCCAGACTATTAGTGTACTCAATCCTATGGTTATATATATATATATATATACATATATATATACATATACATACATATCAATTATTAATTAATTAATCATCACATGACCCCTCTCCATAATATGATACATTTCCACACTAGTAGAAACTAAACATGCACCATTCGACCTAAGCGAAGGAGAGTCTGAACTAGGATCAGGTTTCAGTATAGGATGCGCAGCTGGCTCCTTTGCCATATTCTTCCTAGCAGAGTATGCAAACATCCTTGCTATAAATGCCATCACAACTATCCTGTTCCTAGGATCCTCCCTCACCCCCAACTTCACCCACATCACTATTTTCTTCATACTAAAAACACTACTCCTTACCATAGCTTTCCTATGAATCTGAGCCTCCTGCTTTTGCTTTTGCTATGACCAACAAATACACCTACTATGAAAAGACTTCCTACCAATGACACTAGCACTATGTCTATGATTCATCTCCTTACCTATTGCCCTATCATGTATCCCCCCAAATATAGAATTATGTCTGACAAAAGGATTCTTTTGATAGGATAAAAATAGGGGTGCAAGCCCCCTTATTTCTAGGATAATAGGACTCAAACCTATACCAAAAGGCCTCAAAACCCTCTGTGCTCCCTTTACACCACATCCTAATAAGGTCAGCTGAATAAGCTATCAGGTCCATACCCCGAAAATTATGGTTCACACCCTTCCCATACTAACATCCCCCTACGTACTCATCATATTATCACTAAGCCTCTATCGGCACATGCCTCACCTTATTCAGCAACCACTGATTCACAGCCTAAATGGGCTTAGAAATCAATACCCTAGCAATTATCCCCCAATAACTTCCCCAAACAATCCACGTGCCACAGAAGCTGCCACAAAATACTTCCTCACACAAGCCACTGCCTCCATAATAATAATATTCGCTGTCATCTATAATGCATGATCAACAAACCAATGAACACTCAATTATCTGACCAATGAGCCTCTATCTCAAGAACCCTGTGTCACATTTCATTCCTAGATGCTTAAATTAAGCCAAAATTCAATCAAGGAGTATTTGTAGTCAAGGTTATGATGTGTAGCTAGATGAACCGTTAACAGAGAGATTTTCTATTAGTGTGTCTCTTTCTTCCTTAAGCATCTGTCATTAGCGCTGTGCCATTTATCATTTTGTAATCCCTTGAACAAAAATACACAGATGGTCACACACACACACACACAGACACAGTACAAAAGGAAAATGAGTTGGGCCCAGAATTGAACAGTAGAAGACTGGGCTAACTGACCACCTTTAGGAAATTTCCAATTTCTCCTAGAAACAAAGGCCCATATTTTTAGTGCCAAGATTCGTGACTGAAGAATTCAAAGAGGGTCAGAGTGAGGGGAGTAGACGATGGGAAACAGAGAAGACATAAAACAAAAGATATTGATAAAAAGGTCACATTAGAGGAATGTCCCATTCAAGAAGGCAATGTGCACAGTGGGTGCAAGGATGCAACATGATCATCTTCCCCCAGGAACTGAATGACTACAGAGTTGGCCACGGGGGAGGCATTTGGTTCTACTGATCATTTCATGGTATCAGAAGCAACAGAAAGAGCCCCAGGAGTGACCTTCCAGGGAGACAGTAGAGTGTGGTGGAAAGAACATGGTACCTGGACTCCGAGACCTGAGTTCAAATCCCAGCTCTAGCTCTGCTACTTATTTTCTGTGTAACCCTGGACAAGTCCCTCCTCTTAAGTCTCAGGAAAATGAGGAGGCTGGTCCTTTGCAGTTCTAGACCTCTGGGGCCAAGGGGAGCACCGAATGGGTGGGCATGGAAGAGCTAAGCTCAGCATTCTAGAGAGAACATTCAAACACAGGAGCTTACAGTCCAGAGTATCTTCCAATGGAGGATATGTGTGTGTATCCCTGTGAAGGAGATGAGGGACTTTATGACAGCATAAAATCAGGCTCGGGTAGGGGACTGGAGCCTATAAGGAGTCCCAGCTCATGGGTCTGTGTAGAGCACCTTACACCACTGGCCCCCCTTTATGAAGAGCTTGAATGAGGGGATAAATGGCACCCTGTTACAATTAGTAGTTATAGGGCCAGGAGGGATGGTTAACATGTGAGAAGACAGAGTGAGTGGGAAGAAACTCTCAAGGGACCAGACTGTTCGCTTAAATCTTATGAGGTGAAATTCAATGGAGGTTCATAAACAAAAAGGAGAACTTCACAAGTACAAAATCGGAAAAAGGCCGGGGGATTCTGGTGGCTCCAAGTGCAACCCAAGCCAATAGAGTCACAGAGGAGATGAAAAAGCCAAGAGGGGCTTGGGAGAGGCAGAGTATCTGGAAGCAGAAAAGTGACCATCTCCTCACCTTGGGCAGCATGGCCCTCTGATCTCAGAAGTCCATGACAGCACACACAAGAGGAGGGGCAGTCCCTGGGGGACTATCAGGTGAAAGAACAGTTAAACTTGCCCAGAGACAGATTAGGCTTGAGGCAAGGAAAACTTACTCCATAAACTTACTCCATAATGAGCTGCTCTGGTTAATCCTGATGAAAAGAAACTTAAGGTGCTATATTTTCAAATTATATTTTACACATACAATTTCAGATATTTTATTTTAGGGCAGTTGAGAAATATGTTAATGAAACATTTCAGTATTCTTTATGATTAAAATATCTATTAATATCTGATTTTTCTTTGTACAAAGTTATCCAAATTAGCAACCATGAAATGCTCTCAAGACATCCTCAAGGGATTGACCTAAATATGGCTCAATTCAAAACATGAATAGAGAAATTAACCAGAAAGTTACTGTACCCCCCTTGAGAGTTCTTCAAGCAAAAGGTAGAGAAAGGAGGCCGTCAAGGGCACTCTCCTTTGAGAATACTTGGACAGGGTGCTCTTGCAGTCACTTACCCCCTCCAAGTAGCATTGGATGAAGCTGTAGAAGGGGAACACACTGTCAAGTGTGTGTAGAGATAGACATATATGAACTGATAGATGCCTTCCTCCTCTTCAATGGAAGTCAACAAAATTTATTACATGGCTACTATATGGGAGCCCCTGTGCCAGGAGCATATCTTTGATTGTTTCTTCTTCTTTTTTTTTCTAATTTGCTCCTACAATCAAAAATAAAAGCACGTAATATATGACTTTAATAGTCCTCTTTAACATGATACTTGACATGATACTTTATTTTTAAGGGCACAGATGGCCTGGTTAGTGTCTGTTCTAAGTGCCAAGTATAGTATATAGTACCAAGTATAGCCTATAGGCTTTCCATACTCATATCAGAAATGGGTTAAAGGAAGGATGGCACATGTACATCTATAAGGGGATAAAGTATTTTATATCTATAAAGAAATAAGATGAGCTGGGAATAGGATGGTTTGTAAATTAGCCAGAATGGAATAAAGAGAGAGGAGAAAGATGGAGAAGGGGGAGAATAAAGGAGAAATTCTTGAGCAGGTTAAGTAGTAGGAAGGCCAGGGGGCAGGTAGTAATAAAGCAGAGGAGCTGGAAGATAAAAAATAAGAGATGCATAAAACATAATAACAGTGATCAGGAGTAGAATTTATTAGAAAAAAGGCAGGGGTAGTACTTATCCCAGACTAGGGCAACATTTTAAAAGATCAAATCAAAATGGAGAATTTTGCATTATATGCCAGCCATATTAACATTATTTTAGATGTATGTATATATGTATGTGTATACACATTATATATACATATATCGGTACATACATATCTATATCCATAAATATATCCATATTTAACTGCAGCCTTCTTGACTAAAGGTAAGAAGGAGGAAAAGAGGAAAAAGATAAAGCAAAAAGCACAGAACAGAGAACAAAAGAAGACCTCCAGGGAATACCATTCTTTTGATTTAGAACATGGGGTGGTCATGACCTTGAAACATAAATCCATCAATATGGGAGGCATTACACATAATTACATAGATTACATGAACACATAGTAACATAGTAACATAACACATGCTAGAAGTATGTAACAAATAACATGATCAAATAATCATAAATTGAGAATTTATAAATGTCCATAAGTCCATTGTCCATTAGTCTCATCTTGTGTTAGGAAATCCAATGATTCCTGCTGGTTTTTAAAGTTCTTTAACAGTCTTCTTATTAGCCATGCTCTTTCAGTGTCAGATGTTTCTTACATTTTCTCCTTTGTTTTGAGGTCTTTCTCTTTTTCTGTCTCTCTTCAATGGACAAGGCGAATACAACTCGTTGGCACCCATCTGATTCCTTCTCCATCTGAAAAAATACAAGCAAACCCTCTCCCCCAGGCAGTTAACTTATCTGGTCCTTTCTATTCACCACTTTCTGGGTCTCTCCACATCACCTGGCAATTATCTAAGGACAGTGGAGCTGCTCGCACTGGACACTGCCCTTCTGGTGGGTTATAAAACCTGTCTGCCGGAGCCAGTGCATCTTTGTCAAAAATTAGAAAATCAATGGTATAGAGAACGAATGGTATGGACAGTTATGAATACAATATCTATATTATTATATAGACTTTCTTGAAATGGAATTTATTGTTATGTATTTTGAACACCCCCTTCCATTCTGCTAATCACAGGACATTTTGTTTCTTTTTACCTTCTTTTTAATATTTAAGTTTTAAACAAAACCTTATTTTAAAGAAATGCTTGAGGGGCAGCTAGCTGGTGTAGTGAACACCAGAACTGACAGAAGACTTGAGTTCAAATCTGGCCTTAACACTTCCTGACTGTGTGACCCTGAGCAAGTAATTTAACCCCAATTGCCTCAGCAAAAAATTAATAAATTGTGAAGGTCCAGATCTGTAAAGGTCCAGTCGTCTCTAAGTTGTCCTTGGGGACTGCCGTATCAACTCAATCTCCCAGCCAGACTCCTCTCCAGGCCCAATGTTGCCCCTTTTATCCTCCCAGACAATGGGTGTGTGAGAACTCAGGGGCTTGTGGGAAAATCATTTCAACCAATGAACTTTCTCTTTTTAAAGGTTGTGTAAACTTCTTTTCAGGACTCCTTTTAAAGGTGTAATCTCCCTTCAAAGGCCTGAACCAAAGATATGAACTAGAGAATTGCTAAATACTGACTTAGCACTTAGTAAGAACCTAACATCTCCCCCTTTCTTTTGATTTAGAACATAGGGTGGTCATGACCTTGAAACATAAATCCATCAATATGGGAGGTATTACACATAATTACATAAATACATAGTAACATAACACATGCTAGAAGTATGTAACAAATAACATGATCAAATAATCATAAATTGAGAATTTATAAATGTCCATAAGTCAATTGTACATTAGTCTCATCTTGTATTAGGAAATCGACTGTCTCTTGTTCATTTTCCTCGGTACATAAACCAATGTGTTCCTTACTTTCTGCTGGTTTCACCAGTGCACAAATATTTTATAAGAGTGATCAATTGGTAATTCATTTTTCTCACTACATATATTTCTTTGATTATATCTATAGCTTTACTTGTTTCATAATTATTTTTTGTAACATTTGAAAGTTTGCTCAATCCCACAAAATAAGCTTCTTTTTTATTTTTTTATTTTTTAAATTGATTTTATAATTATAATTTTTTGACAGTATATATGCATGAGTAATTTTTTTAATAACATTATCCCTTGTATTCATTTTTCCAGATTTTCCCCTCCCTCCCTTTACTCCCTCCCCTAGATGACAGGCAATCCCATACATTTTACATGTGTTACACTATGACCTAGATATAATATATGTGTGTAAATCCAATTTTCTCATTGCACGTTAAGTATTGGATTCCGAAAATATAAGTAACCTGGGTAGATAGACAGTAGTGCTAACAGTTTACATTCACTTCCCATGTTCCTTCTCTGGGTGTAGTTATTTCTGTCCATCATTGATCAACTGGAAGTGAGTTAGAGCTTCTTTATGTTGAACATATCCACTTCCATCAGAATACATCTTCATACAGCATTGTTATTGAAGTGTATAATGATCTCCTGGTTCTGCTTATTTCACTCAGCATCAATTCATGCAAGTCTCTTCAAACTTCTCTGTATTCATCCTGCTGGTCATTTCTTACAGAACAATAATATTCCATAACATTCATATACCATAATTTACCCAACCATTCTCCAATTGATGGATATCCATTCATTTTCCAGTTTCTAGCCACTACAAAAAGGGCTCCACAAACATTTTGGCACGTACAGGTCCCTTTCCCCTCCTCAGTATTTCTTTGGGATATAAGCCCAATAGCAGCAATGCTGGATCAAAGGGTATGCACAGTTTGATAACTTTTTGGGCATAATTCTAAATTGCTCTCCAGAATGGCCGGATTCTTTCACAACTCCACCAACAATGCATCAGTGTCCCAGTTTTCCCACAGCACCTCCAACATTCATCGTTATTTGTTCCTGTCATCTTAGCCAATCTGACAGGTGTGTAGTGGTATCTCAGAGTTGTCTTAATTTGCATTTCTCTGATCAGTAGTGATTTGGAACACTCTTTCATATGAGTGGATATAGTTTCAATTCCATCATCTGAAAATTGTCTGTTCATATCCTTTGACCATTAATCAATTGGAGAATGGTTTAATTTCTTATAAATTAGGGTCAATTCTCTATATATTTTGGAAATGAGGCCTTTATCAGAACCTTTAATTGTAAAGATGTTTTCCCAGTTTGTTACTTCCCTTCTAATCTTGTTTGCATTGGTATTGTTTGTACAGAAACTTTTTAGTTTGATGTAACCAAAATCTTCTATTTTGTGATCAATAATGATCTCTAGTTCGCCTCTGGTCATAAATTCCTTCCTCCTCCACAGGTCTGATAGGTAAACTATTCTCTATTCCTCTAATCTATTTCTGATCTCATTCTGTACTCCTAAATCATGGACCCATTTTGATCTTATCTTGGTATATGGTGTTAAGTGTGGATCCATATCTAATTTCTGCCATACTAATTTCCAGTTTTCCCAACAGTTTTTTTCTGAGATGGAACAATTTAGACTATTTACTTCTTCCTCTGTTAATCTGGGCAAGCTATATTTTTGAAGGTATTCTTCCATGTCATTTAAGTTATCGAATTTATTGGCATAAAGTTGAGCAAAGTAGCTCCTAACTATTGTTCTAATTTCCTCTTCATTAGTGGTGAGTTCACCCTTTTCATTTTCAAGACTAACAATTTGCTTTTTATCTTTCCTTTTTTTAATCAGGTTTACTAAGGGTTTGTCTATTTTGTCGGTTTTTTCATAAAACCAACTCTTAGTTTTATTAATTAATTCAATAGTTTTTTTTACTTTCAATTTTATTAATCTCACCTTTTATTTTTTGAATTTCAAGTTTTGTGTTTGTCTGGGGGGTTTAATTTGTTCCTTTTCTAGCAATTTTAGTTGTAAGCCTAATTTGTTGGCCCTCTCTTTCTCTATTTTATGCAAGTAGGCCTGTAGAGATATAAAACTTCCCCTTATTACTGCTTTGACTGTATCCCACACATTTTGGTATGATGTCTCATTATTGTCATTTTCTTGGGTGAAGTTATTAATTATGTCTATGATTTGCTGTTTTACCCAATCATTCTTTAGTATAAGATTATTTAGTTTCCAATTATTTTTTGGTCTATTTTCCCCTGGCTTTTTATTAAGTGTAATTTTGATTGCATTGTGGTCTGAAAAGGATGCATTTACTATTTCTGCCTTACTGCATTTGATTTTGAGGTTTTTATGCCTTAGTATATGACCAATTTTTGTATAGGTTCCATGAACTGCTGAGAAGAAAGTATACTCCTTTGTGTCTCCATTTAGCTTTTGCCAAAGATCTATCATATCAAACTTTTCTAGTATTCTATTTACCTCTTTGACTTCTTTCTTATTTATTTTGTGGTTTGATTTATCTAATTCTGAGAGTGCAAGGTTGAGATCTCCCGCTATTATAGTTTTGCTATTTCCTCTTGCAGCTCTCTTAATTTCTCTTTTAAGAATTTAGATGCTGCACCATTTGGTGCATATATGTTTAATATTGATACTGCTTCGCTATTGATGCTTCCCTTTAGCAGGATATAATGCCCTTCCTTATCTCTTTTAATTAGATCAATTTTTGGTTTTGCTTGATCTGAGATGAGGATGGATACCCCTGCTTTTTTTGGCTTTGCCTGAAGCATAGTAGATTCTGCTCCACCCTTTTACTTTTAGTTTGAATGTATCACCCTGTTTCAGGTGTGTTTCCTGTAAACAACATATAGTAGGATTCTGACTTTTAATCCAGTCTGCTAACTGCTTCCTCTTTATGAGGCAGTTTGCCCCATTCACATTGATGGTTAGAATGACTAATTCTATATTGCTTGCCATCCTATTAACCCCTGCTTATGCTTTTCCCCTTTCCTTCCCTCTTACCCCCCTATCCAGTATTTAAACTTGTGAACACCACTTGCTTTTCACAGCCCTCCCTTTTTAGTATCCCATCCCCACCTTAAAGTTCCTCCCCTTATTTTACCCCCTTTCCTCACAATTTCTGTATTCCCTTCCCCTTAGTTTACTCCTTCCCTCTCACTTTTCAATGAAGTGGAAGAAGTTTCACCATAAATTGAATATGTCTATTGATACACACTGTGTTCATCTCCCTCCTTTCTTTCTCTCAGATATAATAGGTTACTTTTGCCTCTTCATGAGATGTAGTACCACCACGTTACACTTTTTTATGATATAATTTCCTTTCCACCTTGAGTTTCTAGGACGAATTATACATGTGTTCTTTACATATCTTTATGGCAGAAGTATAGTTCTCAAGATTTCTTTTTACCTTTTTAGAAATCTGTATTTGAAGATCAAACATTTTATGTAGGTCTGGTTTTTTCATCAAGAATAGATGGAATTCATTTATTTCGTTAAATGTCCATCTTCTTCCCTGGAAAACGATGCGCATTCTTGCTGGGTAAGTTATTCTTGGCTGTATACCAAGTTCCTTAGCCCAGGTTTTTTCAAATTATGAATTTTTACCCCAAATGTTGGTATCTTTGGGTTTGTCAAACACTAGATTGCTATAGATGTACCCTTTTTTCTCCTTTGTACCTAATCTGTTCCACTGATCTACGGGTCTATTTCTTAGCCAATACCAATTGGTTTTGTTGACTGCTGCTATATAATATGGTTTTAAATCAGGTATACCTAGACCACCTTCATCTGACTTTTTTTTTTCATTAATTCCCTTGCAATTCTCGACCTTTTATTCTTCCATATGAATTTTGTTGTTATTTTTTCTAGGTCAGTAAAATAGTTTCTTGGGAGTCTGATTGGTATAGCACTAAATAGATAGATTAGTTTGGGGAGTATTGTCATATTTATTATATTCACTCGGCCTATCCAAGAGTACTGAATGTCTTTCCAATTATTTAAATCTGACTTTATTTTTGTGGCAAGTGTTTTGTAATTTTGCTCATATAATTCCTGACTTTTCTTTGGTAGATGGATTCTCAAATATTTTATATTCTCGACATTTGTTTGGAATGGAATTTCTCTTTGTATCTCTTGCTGTTGCATTTTGTTGGTGATGTGTAAAAATGCTGAGGATTTATGTGGATTTATTTTGTATCCTGCAACTTTGCTAAAGTTCTGAATTATTTCGAATAACTTTTTATTAGAATCTCTGGGGTTTTCTAAGTATACCATCATATCAGCTGCAAAGAGTGACAGTTTGATTTCCTCATTACCTACTCTTATTCCTTTAATCTCTTTCTCGGCTCTTATTGCCGAGGCTAGCGTTTCTAGTACTATATTGAATAGTAATGGTGATAGTGGGCAACCTTGTTTCACTCCTGATCTTACTGGGAAAGGTTCCAGTTTATTTATATTGCATATGATGCTTACTGACGGGCGTAAATATATGCTCCTGACTATTCTAAGGAATAGTCCATTTATTCCTATACTCTCAAGTGTTTTTAGTAGGAATGGATGTTGGATTTTATCAAATGCTTTTTCTGCATCTATTGAGATGATCATATGGTTTTTATTAATTTGATTATTAATATGGTCAATTATACTAATAGTTTTCCTAATATTAAACCAGCCCTGCATTCCTGGTATAAATCCTACTTTATCATAATGTATTATCCTGGGGATGATTTTCTGAAGTCTTTTTGCTAATATCTTATTTAAGATTTTAGCATCAATATTCATTAAGGAAATTGGTCTATAGTTTTCTTTCTCAGTTTTCGATCGACCTGGTTTAGGTATCAGTACCATGTCTGTGGCGGGACTCTTTCATCCCCTATTTTTTCAAATAGTTTATATAACATTGGGGCTTATTGTTCTTTAAATGTTTGGTAGAATTCACATGTAAATCCATCTGGTCCTGGGGAATTTTTCCTGGGGAGTTGATTAATAGCTTGTTCTATTTCTTTTTCTGAAATGGGACTATTTAGCAGTTTACCTCCTCCTCTGTTAATCTGGGAAGCCTATATTTTTGGAGGTAGTCCTCCATTTCACTTAAGTTATCAAATTTATTGGCATAAAATTGGGCAAAGTAACTCATTATTTCTCTAATTTCCTCTTCATTGGTGGAAAGATCCCCCTTTTCATTTGTAAGACTAACAATTTGATTTTCCTCTTTCCTTGTTCTGATCAGATTTTACAAAAGTTTATCTATTTTATTGGCTTTTTCATAAAACCAACTCTTGGTTTTATTTATTAATTCAATAGTA
The DNA here is from genome assembly GCF_048593235.1 of Sminthopsis crassicaudata. Taxonomy (NCBI): domain Eukaryota; kingdom Metazoa; phylum Chordata; class Mammalia; order Dasyuromorphia; family Dasyuridae; genus Sminthopsis; species Sminthopsis crassicaudata. The sequence continues at coordinate 87,639,919 of NC_133623.1, forward strand.
TTTTTACTTTCAATATTATTGATTTATCCTTTTAATTTTACTATTTCAAGTTTAGTTTTTGTTGGGGGGTTTTAATTTGGTCTTTTTCTAGCTTTTTAAGTTGCAGGACCAATTCATTAATCTTCTCTTTCTCTATATTGTTCAAATAAATCTCTAAAGATATAAAATTTCCCCTTATTACCACTTTAGCTGCATCCCACAAATTTTGGTATGATGTCTCATCATTGTCATTATCTTGGGTCAAATTATTAATTGCTTATATAATTTGCTGTTTCACCCAGTCATTCTTTAAGATGATATTATTCAGTTTCCAATTACTTTTTGGTCTATTTATCCCTAACTTCTTATTGAATGTAGTTTTTATTGCATTGTGATCTGAGAAGAAGGCATTTACTATTTCTGCCTTCCTGCATTTAATTTTGAGATCTTTATGTCCTAATATATGGTCAATTTTTGTATAGGTTCCATAAACTGCTGAGAAGAAAGTATACTCCTTTCTATCGCCATTCAGTTTTCTCCAAAGGTCTATCATACCTAGTTTTTCTAATGTTCTATTTACCTTTTCAATTTCTTTCTTATTTGTTTTGTGATTTGATTTGTCTAAATCTGAGAGTACAAGGTTGAGATCTCCCACTATTATAGTTTTGCTGTCTATTTCTTCTTGCAACTCTCTTAACTTCTCCTTTAGGAAGTTAGATGCTATACCACGTGGTGCATATATGTTTAGTATTGATATGGCTTCATTATTTATGCTACCTTTCAGCAGGATATAATTTCCTTCCTTATCTCTTTTAATTAGATCAACTTCTGCTTTTGCTTGATCTGAGATAAGGATGGGTACCCTGCTTTTTTGGCTTTACCTGAAGCATAATAGATTCTGCTTCAAACTTTTACCTTTACTCTGTATGTATCTCCCTGCTTTAAGTGTGTTTCCTGTAAACAACATATTGTAGGGTTCTGAATTTTGATCCAGTCTGTAATCCACCTCTGTTTAATGGGAGAGTTCATCCCATTCACATTTACAGTTAAAATTACTAATTCTGTATTTCCTGCCATCATATTATCCCTGGATTATGCTTTTTTTATCCCTTGACCCCCCCTGAACCCCTTCCCCAATATTTAATTTATAGACCCCACTTGTGACACGCAGCCCTCCCTTTTTAGTATCCCTCCCCCCTCGTTTTAAGTCCCTTCCCCTTTCTTGTACCCTTCCCTTATTCCCCTTTTCTTTTCCCTTTTCCTCTTCCCCCTTTTAATGAGGTGAGAGAGAATTCTCTGAAAAACAAATATGTCAATTATTTACTCTTTGACCCTATTCTGATGAGAGTAAGATTCACACAATGTTTCTCTCCCTCTCTAAATTCCCTCAGATATGGTAGATTTTCTATGCCTCTTCCTGGGGTGTAGTTCCCCTCTTTTTATCTCTCCTTCCCCTTTTTCTGATACTTTCCCCTTCCCTTTATTACTTCCCTTTGTGGACTTTCTGTATATCCACAACAGAGATACAGTTCTGAAGAGTTCTTTTTACCTTTTTCTGTTTCTCTTCAGTCTTGTGCATGTAGATCAAATTTTTTGTTTAAGTATGGTTTTTTTCTTAGAAACAAATGGAATTCCTCTGTTTCATTAAATAACCATCTTCTTCCATGGAAGAAAATGCTAAAGCTAGCTGGGTAGTTTATTCTTGGTTGCAATTCTTGTTCTTTTGCCTTTTGGAATATCAGGTTCCAGGCCCTACTATCCTTTAATGTGGAGGCAGACTTATCTCACTTGACCCTTATTGTGGCACCTTGATATTTGAATTATTTTAAATCAGGTACACTTAGACCACCTTCCTCTGACTTTTTCTTCATTAGTTCCCTTGCAATTCTCGACCTTTTATTCTTCCATATGAATTTTGTTGTTATTTTTTTTCCTAGGTCATTAAAATAGTTTCTTGGGAGTCTGATTGGTATAGCACTAAATAAATAGATTAGTTTGGGGAGTATTGTCATCTTTATTATATTCATTCGGCCTATCCAAGAACACTGAATGTCTTTCCAATTATTTAAATCTGACTTTATTTTTGTGGCAAGTGTTTTGGAATTTTGCTCATATAATTCCTGACTCTCCTTTGGTAGATATATTCCCAAATATTTTATACTATCGACTGTTATTTTGAATGGAATTTCTCTTTGTATCTCTTGCTGTTGGATTGTGTTGGTAATGTATAAAAATGCTGAGGATTTATGTGGATTTATTTTGTATCCTGCAACTTTGCTAAAATTCTGAATTATTTCTAATAGCTTTTTAGCAGAGTCTTTGGGGTTCTCTAAGTATACCATCATGTCATCTGCAAAGACTGATAGTTTGATTTCCTCGTTTCCTACTCTAATTCCTTGAATCTCTTTCTCGGCTCTTATTGCCAAGGCTAGAGTTTCTAGTACTATATTGAATAGTAATGGTGATAGTGGGCAACCTTGTTTCACTCCTGATCTTACAGGGAAAGGTTCTAGTTTATCACCATTACATATGATGTTTACTGAAGGTAGTGTACCTGATTTAAAGCTATATTATAAAGCAACAAAACCATTTAGTATTGGCTAAGAAATAGACTAGTTGATCAGTGGCATAGGTTAGATTCACAGGGCCAGATAGTGAATAAAAATAGCAATCTAATCTTTGACAAACCCACAGATCCCAAATTTTGGGATAAGAATTCATTATTTGACAAAAAACTGCTGGGAAAACTGGAAATTAGTATGGCAGAAACTAGGCAAGGACCCACATTTAAGACCACATACTAAGATTAGATCAAAATGGGTCCAAGATTTAGGCATAAAGAACGAAATCATAAATAAGTTGGAGGAACATGGGATGGTTTACCTCTCAGACTTGTGGAGGAGGAAGGAGTTTGTGTCCAAGGGAGAACTAGAGACCATTATTGATCACAAAATAGAACATTTTGATTACACCAAATTAAAAAGTTTCTGCACAAACAAAACTAATGCAAACAAGATTAGAAGGGAAGTAACAAATTGGGAAAACATTTTTACAGTTAAAGTTTCTGATAAAGGCCTCATCTCCGAAATATACAGAGAATTGACTCTAATTTATAAGAAATCAAGCCATTCTCCAATTGATAAATGGTCAAAGGATATGAACAGACAATTTTCAGATGAAATTAAAACTATTTCCACTCATATGAAAGAGTGTTCCAAATCACTATTGATCAGAGAAATGCAAATTAAGACAACTCTGAGGTATCATTACACACCTGTCAGATTAGCTAAGATGACAGGAACAAATAACGATGAATGTTGGAGGGGCTGTGGGAAAACTGGGACACTGATGCATTGTTGGTGGAGTTGTGAAAGAATCCAACCATTCTGGAGAGCAATCTGGAATTATGCCCAAAAAGTTATCAAACTGTGCATTCCCTTTGATCCAGCATTGCTGCTATTGGGCTTATATCCCAAAGAAATACTGAGGAGGGGAAAGGGACCTGTATGTGCCAAAATGTTTGTGGCAGCCCTTTTCATAGTGGCTAGAAACTGGAAGATGAATGGATGTCCATCAATTGGAGAATGGTTGGGTAAATTATGGTATATGAATGTTATGGAATATTATTGTTCTGTAAGAAATGACCAACAGGAGAAATACAGAGAGGCTTGGAGAGACTTACATCAACTGATGCTGAGTGAAACGAGCAGAACCAGAAGATCATTATACACTTCAACAATGATACTGTACGAGGATGTATGCTGATGGAAGTGGATTTCTTCAACATAGAGAAGAGCTAATCCAATTCCAATTGATTAATGATGGACAGAATCAGCTACATCCAGAAAAAAATAACACTGGGAAATGAGTGTAAACTGTTATTTTTACCTTCTGAATCCAATTCTTCCTGTGCAACAAAAAATTCGGTTCTACACACATATATTGTATCTAGAATATACTGTAATATATTTAACATATATAAGACTGCTTGCCATCTGGGGGAGGGGGTTGGGAGAGGAAGGGAAAAAATCTGTATAGAAGTAAGTGCAAGGGATAATGTTGTAAAAAATTACCCATTCATATGTACTGTCAAAAAAAAAGTTATAATTATAAAATAAAATAAAAATTAAAAAAAAACAAAAAAGCAAAAAAAAAAAAAAAAAGATATTTGAATTGTTTTTTTCCTCGCTGCTTGCAATATTTTTTCCTAGTTTGGTAGTTCTGCAGCTTAGCCACAATTTTCTGTGGAGTTCTTTTTTTAGGGTCTTTTTCAGAAGGAGTTCAATGAATTCTTTTGACACCTATTTTCCCTTCTGTTTCTATTATCTCTGGACAGTTCTCTTTGATGATTTCCTGTAAAATAGGATCTAGGCTCTTTTTTTGATCATAGTTTTCAGGAAGTCCAATGATCCTCAGATTATCTCTCCTAGATCTATTTTCCAAGTCTATAGATTTTCCCAGTAAGTATTTGACGTTATTCTCCAGCTTTTCTTTTTTTTTTGTTTGTTTGTTTGTTTGTTTGTTTGTTTTGTTTTGTTTGACTGATTCTTGGTTTCTCAATGAATCATTCATTTCTATTTGTTCCGTCATGATTTTTAATGAGTTATTTTCTTCATTCACATTTTTTAGTCCTTTTTGTATATGCCCAATTGAGTTTTTAAATGAATTATTTTGCTCTGTTGAATTTTTTTCCATTTCACTATTTCTTTAGAGAGTTATTTTCTTTTTCCAATTCAGAAATCCTTCTTTCCTGTGATTTTTTAACCTTTTCTAATTCACACATTTTTTTTCCCTGCACCTCCTGTGAATTCTTAAATTTTTCCAACTCAAATTTCAGGACGTTGTTACTCTCTATCATAGCTTCTCTTTCCTTTCCCCATTTTTCTTCAAACTCTCTTAACGTTTTAATAGTCTCTTCTAGGAGATAGTTATGTGATGGGGGGCAGGTATCATTTCCCTTTAGAGTATTATCTGGAGACTCTCTGCTGTTAGTCTTCTCGGGGTTGGATACCCACTCTTTCTCTGCATAGAAGGTGTCAATTCGTTCTCTTCAGCTTCTTACTCATTGTTAAAAATCTGTTGGGGTCTGCCCTTGGGGTAAGAAGTTTATTTACCAGCTTCCTCACAGACCAGAGGTAGAATGCAACAACCCTGTGCCTGAGCTAAGAGAGAGCTCTGGGAGAGAGTTCCTCTCCCCCCTCTCCAGAAATGCCTCAGAGGTGGTTAGCATGTCTGTGCTGTGAGGAGTACCCAGTTAAGGACCTGCTATGTGGCCTAGCGACTGCCCTGAGGTTTAAGACTGAACAGTAAAGGCGACACAAAGCCCAGCCAAAGCCTCCCGTGGGGCCGTGGATATTAACAGCTGACGTGAAAAGCCCCTGTGCTCAAACCGCAAGTGTCTGGCTGGAAACTGCAGCCCCTACTTCAAATGTTCCGCTTTTCTGGGAATCCTGCTGCTGCTAGAATTCCACTGCCTGTGGATTAGAGGCTGCCTAGGGCTGTGTCCCCGCTGTTCAGGCTCTCAACTACCCCAAGGAGTAGCCCCAGGTAGCAGAAAGTAGCTGCACAGCCTTGCCGAGATCTATTAGGACACTTCTGTATTGGGGTGGATTTAGGATCTGGCTTTATATTTTAAAGTAGTTTGGTTTCTCTTCTGAACTGCTGTTTTATAAGCAGAGAAGAGCTAACAGCCTGTGTCAGATTCCTCTATCTCAGTGGCTTCTCTGATCTGAGTTCTCCCCAGCCCGATTGGCATAGTGTGCTAGAACCTAACCCTGTCTGTGCTGGTCTTTTTTTTTCCTCCCCTCAGAACCGACCTTTTCTATTGAAATTCCAGATTGTCTTCAGCTGGTAAGTTATGCTTCTAATCCTTGTGGTTTTTATCAGTCCAAAGTTATTTTTGAGGCTGATTTAACTAACTGGTAATGAGGGAAGAAGGGAGCTTACAAATTCGCGTTTATCTTCTCTGCCATCTTGGCTCCGCCCCCCAATAAGCTTCTTCATAGTAAGATTCTCGCATTACTGTTTGCAGAAGACATGGTCCCATTTCACTGAAATTCTACTTTAGCTCTTTAACAAAGTTAAACAAAGTTTAACAATAAATAAATAAATAAAAACAAAGAAAGGGTTGAGCTCAACTGAGTTACAAGGGATGAAGTCTAAGAACATAAAACTATGTAGGAAGAGATAAAAAGGAGCAATTATTTCATAAAAATGAGAAAGAAAATTTAGAACTGATTGTTATGGGCCAGAACTCTGTACTTGAAACAAGGATTCTTACAAGGCGCTGACCCAGTGGAATTGGGACAATCAATGGTTATCTAGTTTAGCATGGTGATTAATAGTTCTCTAGTTCAGTACCTGTACTAAGTACTTAATCTAGTCCTACAAGATTCATACTTAGGATGATGTAATTAAAATAGAGCATATAAAGCTGGGACAAACTCAGCCAGAGACATTCCATCTTGGGTCAGGCTCCTGGTGGCTCTCCTAGGGGACCGTGGGACTCAGAGACAGATTCACTCCATCTCCAAGGCTAGTCTAAAAGGCTCTCCAGAAAGCTGAGCCCCAGGCAAGGAAATTAGACTATGAAGGAGAGAATAAAGGATTTGGACTTTAACACCTGGCTGCTCTCATGGTGATTACTTTGCTGAAAAGAAAGCTGCTCCAAGGCCTCCAGAAAACCAACCACAACACTACAAGTGATAAAGAAGCAAGCAAGCTGAGGGGGGAAGGAATTTTTCTGTTGTTACCAGGAAGGACAGAAGGAGACTTAGGCGGGGATAAGGAATAAGAAGGGAAAAGTGTCAGGAAGAAGTAAAACAACAATGAGGAGACAGAGGGCAAATAAGGTGAAGAGGAGAGTGGGGGAAATAGGAAAAGGAAAATACACATACTGATTTACTTGTAAGGCAGAAATGGAGAACAGACTAAAATTCAACAGCTTATTGCGTTCAAGCAAAATGAAACTTGTGTACATAATGCATATCATATATAATGAGATACACACAGATAAAATAAGGAGGAGGAACAGAATTTATTACATAAAACAGCTGGGGCATTGATGCTGTTTGAGTGGTCTAGATTCCTGGTGGCCTAGAGATAAGTGGCTATGAGAGTGTAATTAAGAATCCCTTTAAATTGGCCACAGGTTTTAGGAGTGAAAGAATTCACTCATCCCCGAATTATTACTTTCAAAATGAAAGTTTGTTAGACAGAAATCAGTTTACCAAGAGACTGACTTCCATAGTGGCAGATCTCTGGAAAATGGAGTTTTGCAGTGAGGATGCAGTTCTCAGTGGACAGAATGTCCTGACAGTAAAGGGACCTACCAAGATCCATCTGCTAAAGACCTTCCTTGATGGAAACTATTATATTGAGTGTCTTGGTGGGGGTTGGGACGGCCCAAGCAGGTCAGACCCAGTGGGGGCTGGGGCAGCCCGGATCTCCTATTGGAATTAACATTTCAAAGGGATGCTTTTTGACCAGGATTTGTAATTGAATCAAAGGCTCTGGCATTCTGGAAAGATAACTTACCTAGGGAGGATATGCCTCAGCCAGGAATGGGCTGAGCATCTGAAAGGGATCACAGATCATGAGGAAATACAGTTTCTTAAAGGGACCATACTCTGCTTCAGAATCAATTGTGACTTTTAAATATATTTTCAAAAGGAAGAGAAATAACAAAGAAAACCCCATAGACAGCAGGAACACAGAGTTTCAGACAAAAATGCACAGTAAATTAAAAAGGGGGAAAAAGGAAAGGAATTAACAAAAAAGATAAACAAGAAAGAAATTGAATTTCAAATAAGAACTAAAGCAAACATAAAAAGATATTTTTTAATGTAACCTACTTTCTAACAAGTTCAAATACCATTCCGAAATAATTCATGGTGACCAAAATTTGACTATATTTAATAAATTGATAAATAAAGACGTGCAACTTTTGAGACAGACAGCAAAACAATTTGATTACAGTTTTGTATGAAACATTTGGAAAGAAAGGTCAAGGAAGGAGCCCTTGTTAGGCTGCTGATTTCCTGATAGAGCACTAAACCGGGCTATGGATTGGATGGCTAACACCAAATTGTGTGTATCAGAGCAAATCAGAAGTAGGCCACAAACAAGGGTTTTAAGAACATTCTATGTCTTACAGCTATAAAACGAGTACTTATTGGACTTGGGAAATTTCAAAGAAGAGTCTTAGGAGTTAAGGGAGAAGAACACTGAAGTATAAAGATATTCAAATAAAGGAAGATTACAAGTTACTTGCCAATTAGACTATGATTTTTTGAGGGAAAAGGATTTTGTTTTATCTTTCTTTGCATTTTTAGTGCTGAGCATAACGCCTGGTAAATAAGAGGTGCTTAATAAATGTTTATTGATTGAGACTTTATTTTAGCTGTAGTTACACAGCTTCTTAAGTGCAATAGGTTTTATCCTTCCTTGATTCTCAAAAAGTTTTGGCGCTTGATTGCTCCCTCTTTCTGATTATTTTCTTTTTTCTCTGTCATATTATTTTGTCATCATTCTCCTATTCTTAATCCTTTTAGTACCTTTCAAGATGTTTCTCCTCTCTGTGATCATTATTTCTCCTATTGTGCTCATTGGTCATTTCTCTAAGTACGTTATTCTCCCCATTCCTTTACTTTTATTCTCATAATAATGGACATCTATGACCTGAGGCACTATTAGTAAAGGGCCCATGTCCACCCTGGACAACAGCCCTCTTATTCTGGTCACCAACCTCCACCCACCCACCCCACCCCCACCTCCCAACCCAGGGAATAACATTAACCTGAACACTCCTGGTTTTCTTGCTGGGAAAGACCCAGGGTCTTAACACCTCCATCACAGGCACAGGAACTGCCACTACATTTTTATCTCCATCACAGGAAGAATATACTTTCCACAATTCTTTATGGTTATAGAAAGTGTTCAATGTCTTTTTGTTCTTTCCAATTACAATATTGTAGCCTCATTACATTAGTGCAGATCTTCAGACTATTTTTACAAAATATTCTTTGAAATTAATTTTGAACTAAATTACCAACATGTCCTTTGGAAGTTTCAGTTTTCATTTTACTTTTTTCACTAACTTGAGGCTTTTGAAAATCAACATAAGGAGAGGACTTTGGGAGATTCACAAGTAGGATTGACTTCCAGGAAACCCACAATCCCACACTCTTAAAGGTGGAGTCTGATTCATTCCCCCGCCTACCTTTGTGCTGGCTGGAGACATTAGGACAAGAGCTCCTGAGAACCAAGGAAAGAGGAAGGCTAGCCGAGCCCCAAGTGAAGGAGAGATTTGGAAAGAGACAGTAAAGGATTGGGACTTTATCCCCTGGTTGTATTTAGGATTATTGAACTGAACTGAAACTAAGGCTGCTTCCAGAAGCTCCCCAAGAGATCTGCTCACAGAAAACGATTACAATTTAGAGAAGAGAACATCACAGTTACCTGGTATTTCATTAGCTGTCTCAGGAATGTCTGTGGAGTTATCAGGTATAACTTCCTGCATTACACTTCTTGGTTTATGTTTTTATTTTTAAAGCTTTTTGTTTTCAAAACATGGACAATGATCTATTCACCCTTATGGACCTAGCGTTTATTCTATTATTTGTTGAAGGTAAATCAAGATGTTGCCCATGGTGACCACTCACCCTCCATAGACTACCTCACTCCCAGTTTTGGTGACCATCTGTTGTTTCACGGCTGCCAATGATTCTGTCAATCTCACCGTGTCTAATGGGACTGTGAAACCTGAGCACATTTTGATCTGCAGGGGGTGATAGTACTGTAACCCCAACGTCCCCAGGTTTAATGTAATAAGATTTCTGTCTTCCAGACTTGCCTCAGTCATTTTTCACATGGCCTTGCAGGAGGGATATCACTGCATATCTCAGCCTCTGCAAGGGTTATCTCACCTTTGGATGCTAATTGGACACAAGTCACCTCCATCTCCACCCTGATCAGTCAGAAGCCATTGTGGAAGATGAGCCCTGCATCTCCAGCCCCAAATGAATTGGGGTCTCCGTTCTTTGGGACGGGAATGATGGAATCACAGCCTCTGCCCCAGCCCAGATATCCTGTCCCTTTCTCTCAGGAACTTCACTGGAGCAACAGGACCCTTTAGCTTTTCCATGCACATGTGGCTGCTGCTTCCACCCTAGAAGAATGCCTACCATAATCCAATCCCAGGGACGTTCCCCCTGCCTACCTTACCCGAGATTGTCCAAAGGTATGCACAACCTTCAGAGATTCTCAGATTTCCCTGCTCTGCCCACTTATCCCAGAAGAGCCACTAAAACTGGGTGGGTCAGAAGTCCACCAACTCCATGAAAAAGAGAGGCATTTCAAAGGAGAAAACACAAGCCTTTATTTGATCACGTCTCAGGAGCCCTGGGCATCTCCCCTGACCAGGGCAGACTGGCAGTAACAGGAGGCGGCTTACAGAAAACAAACCGAGGGTTACCTACCCAAACATAACAAATCTGACTGGACAGAGCGGGTGCCCTCACAGTGTAGCTATGAACAAGGAACTATCTCTTACCCAATCCTAACAAAGAAATCTTAAGAATTTTAGTATTTTTCTAAACATTCTCCTTTTCTCTTTCTTCATTACTTTTGTCCATCTCTCTAACCAATTTAATCACTTCATTATTCAGGAAATCTTCCAAGGCCTTCAGGGCATTACATATCTCCATTTTCATATATCTCGTAATTTCATAGTAACAGTACTTCTCACTTGAGCTAAGTTCTGATGTTTGTTTTGAATATTTCAGAAAACTAAGGCCAGTTTCTCTCACGTTCTCAAACAATGCTTTAGCCTTCCCAATCAAGGCTTCTGGAATCTGTAATGTGAGAAAAGGGTGTGGTGCAATAGCAGGGGAAGGATTATTTACCTGATGTGTGTCTTCAGCACAACTTCCATGTTTTAATTTCTCTGACTGGTCACATGTGTTATCACTCTTTTCACTTACTAACTTTTTCTTTTTACACTGCTGATCTAAGTTTGATAAATTGTCAAATACACAGTTACATATGGCAGTCAAATCCAATAAAGGCTCCGGCTGACAAATGTAACAATTCCACTTAATGTTTTCATCTATTGCTTTTGACAGCTCCTCTTCCCCTAGATTGCGCCGAATGCATTTTGTACAAAAAGCATTATGGCAGAAACCACAAATAATTAAATCTCCACCTTCTGCACACCATCTGAAATGTAAAAAACAAATAAAAAAAATTTAAGCATCATTCTTAGTCAACTATTTAAAGACTTTAGAAAATTACTAATTACAGAAAAATTTACATACCTTAATATAACTAAATATACCTCAACATATATTCTTTTAAATTATTCATATAATTATAAAAGTAAAAGCAGGAATTTATCCAACCTCTCTTAATGAAACATCTTTACAACCTTAAAATACGGCCCCAAATTAATTGTGGAATGGAAAGAAGCAACAAATGGAAAGGATAAAACCAAATTGATGTAGCCATTCCTGGGCCTCCCACACATGACCTTGAAAGGGTACAGAATCAGCAGCAGCTGACATTTGCAGGGCTCTCAGGAAGGACTGAGAAACTCCTCAGAAAGTGGATCCTTAGATGGCACTGGGTCCAGGACTCTGTTGCATTGGCCAAATGGAGATCCACATTACCATGCTAAGGCAACAAGAAAGACTAGCACCCAAGGGGGTCGTTCGCAGATCCAGTTCAGCAAAGAGAGCTTATGGTCACTCACAGATTTTTAAAAGTTCAGACCAGAAAACCAGTGATTACAGCTCTCCTTAGATCATAACACCTTAGAAAAGCAGAAAACCTACAGATGCCCAGAAACAGCTCTGAACCCACAGAACAAAAACATGAAGCTTGGGGCAATGCTCTCTTCATTCAGGACCCAATTTTATTACAAAGGTACAACTGAAGATAGGCTGGGAAGACCAATCAGTAAACAACAAAAAGGAACATGACCATAAGAAATTACTCTGGTGACAAGATCAAAACAGAAAATCAGAAAATATCAACACAGTCAAAACTTCCACTTTCAAGGTCATAAAAACATGGGAATTAGTCTCACATTCCACAAAGAATCCCTGAAAAATAATTGAAAAAAAGATCCCAACAGGAAAGCAAAGAGGTAGAAGAAAAATTGGGGGAAAAAATTAAAGTGATGCAAGAAAATCATGAAAAAAGTTAACATCTTGATAGCAAAAATGCATTTATGAAAAAAAAAAGATTTTAGAAAGAAAAACTGGGAATTTCACTAAAAAGAACTCTTTTAAAAAAAGAAACGTACACTGAAGAACACAATGCATTGAAAATTGCAATGGGGCAAGTGGAACTTAATGAAAACAATGTGATATTTCTCAATAGAAAATGAAAGTGAGTTTAATTATGAAGCAGATATTTTGCAAGCACCTTTGTGGCACAGAATATGGAGCCTTAGCTTTAGTCCAGTAAATTCAAAGTAGCTATGCATCCCTAAACAAGCACTTGACCTGGCTAGTTTTGACATACTTCACAGGTTGTTGTAAGCTCAGGAAGAAGCTCATCTGACTCTTATCAGAATAATTCCAATAAGAGTATTCTGTTTATAGAATAATTGTGAGGATGAAACTCTTTTATCCATTCCTCAAACCCTGTGCATCTTTAAACAACCTTTAGAGATGCTGATTATCATATCTTTAGACAGGTCCTGGCCCTGGTCTGCCAGGGGTATTCCATCTAGTTCCTTGATTCCCCCCACTTTTAACTTCCCTCACACTTCCTCTCCTCCTTGATCTTCACCCCTTTGAGTTCCTGCCTTTATCCCTGAGATATCCCCAAGGTTGTATTTCCCTTATAAAAGATCTGCTTAGGATAAAGATCTTTTGCCAAGTTGGTCCTGACTAAGCCCACCAGGAGGTTCTTCTTTCTCCCTACTCATAGTGTCTTCTCTCTCTAGTGGTGCTGTTGTCCTTACTCTAACTCTGGTGATTCTACTGAACTCCTCTGTGAATCTAACCTACCCATCAATGGCACCCTTAGACCTCCTGATAAATCCCTTTCATGGATTCTGCCAAGTTCCTTTGCTTTCCAAGTAGATGCTCTCCCAACTCTATTCCTTATGGGCCACTTAAGGGGCCTATTTTATCTCTGCTTTGTCATCTCTTCTCCTAATTATAACTTTATTTTGATAGAGAACAGCCATTGGGAATTTGTCTCATGTTATTCTGAACCTGTTTTTGCCACCACAATCTCATCAGTGATATTTTGACATTGGGCAAGTCATTTAATGTCTATTTGCTTTGGTTTCCTCAAATGTAATATAGCACCTATGTTTCAGGACTGTTGTGACTTAGCATCCAGTCCTTATAAACATATCAGGTATCATTATCATCATTAACATCATTATCATATTATTATTATTAGTCTAAATGTTTCTTTTCCAGCTCAGTGATGCTAGTGTCCAATTTTTAAAAGATATTTGCAAATACTAAATGTTGAATAAATACGTTTTCAATTTAAAAATTGTCAAATACACTCTCATTGAAGCTAAAAGGACAAAATGTGTCTTGTAGGAAGAGAACCAAAAGCACTTAATGAATATAGGGAAGACTTTGTGTTATTATTAATAAAGCAAAAGACACATATATAACAGGCTTTGCCTTAAAGGAATATAGATTCTCTAGGGAGGAGACAAAACACACAAACACACGAATTTAAATACAAAATACATGTGAACTAATATTGAAGGAGAAACTAGAATTTAGATACCGTAAAATATATTGCCCTCTACCAAGAAACACCTAAGTTTTGAGTGCAAAGTTTGATTTCAAAGACTGGTTTGAGGCAAATGATGGAGGAAATTCACAAGTTGCTGAATGAAAAACAAGAACTTAACAGATATATCAGCAGGATAGTTTGTCCAAATCTAAGAAAATACCATTCAATCCCATCAAAAGTAAAATAAATAAAATATCCAATATTTTGTTGCTGGGCTGGGCCCTCCTCCTGGGTTGCTATGGAAACAAGGCCTGTTGTACCCAAGTGGCAAGGGGGAGTCTCTATTTTGATCAGCAAAGATGTCAAGATTTGGCTGGTGCCTTGTTCTTGGGGTGAGGGCGATACATTGCGGTCTCCTTTTGAAGAAGGTGATGGCTCACCTGCCTAAGAGTCTGTTATTTATTGAGAGGGTGGGTACTCACAGGTGAATTGCTTTAAATTTGGAACTCTGCTCGGGCCCCTTGCTATGAGGTCTGTTTACTATTACTACTACTACCAAGACTAGGAACTACTATTACTGCTACTATTACTACCTACCACTACTATCATCTGTTACTACTACTATTACTACCTACCACTATCATCTGTTACTACTACTATTACTACCTACCACTACTATCATCTGTTACTACCACTAATTACTACTACTACTACTGCATTTGACACTTGTGTTCCTCTCACCCCAGTGAGACACAACTACTTCAGCAAAACGTTGATGGAAGATAGGGATTTTGAGAAGCAAAATAACAAAGATTTCAGAGCAATGCAAAGGTAAAGGGACAGGAAATTTAAGGTGAACTGTAAACTTTAATTAAAATAAAATTTAATTAATTCATGTTCTTATTGCTTAATTCCACATCCACAGGGTAGGTCATTGCAGCCAAGTTTGTTCTTTGAAAGGGCATCAATACCAAAAGCCCCCCCCCCCATCCTTGCACTCAGTGCCATCAATTGAAAACTAGACAAGTTAGTTGTAACTAACATCTGCACCATCCTCCAAAATCAGCCACCAGCAAGATTCTGTTACCACAGAAACCATCAATAAGACCCTACCCCACCCCACCCACTCATAGGGCAGTCTAATGAGCTAAATGAACTCCACACCCGAGGAAGGCCATCAGGGAAACCAGACCCTCACCACTCCTGTCCCCATCTCACACCCTAAGTCCTGAAAGCCAGCAGCAAGCAGCACCAAAATTGAAGACAACAGAAGACCAGAGCAAAATTATCACATAAAAAAAAAAAATCCGAGTCAAAAAAAAAACCATAAAGGAAACGTGAGGAAAAAGAAAAATAAAAAAAAGTAGGGGAAAAAAGTTACTTTCTAAAGATAAAAGTTATTGTAGTAACAGGGAAGATTGAGGTGTATTTATAAAAGGACAACAGTATCAAAGTGGCTATATTTGGAGGCTGAAAAAAATGTGATTTGTTCTCAGATCCCTGAAAAAAATCTTGGAAGAGCATAAAGCGTATTTTAAAAAGTATAAACTAGAAGAGAACAAGTCTAAAGGGTTAAATTGAGAGGAATTAAGGAAGTAAGTACTTAGTTATTGAAAAGAAAGGAAGCCAAGAAGGTCAGAGTGAAAAAAAATGCCACCCCTTGACTTCAGTACATCCCCAAAGGGGAGACAGAAAACAAACTGGGATCACCAGACTGTCAGCCTTCCTGAATCTGTTTCCTGGTCCCTTGGATATGATGCAGCCCTTGCACACCGTGTACTAGAGGCCCCAGTAGTTAGAGACCCCAGTACTTTTCAAGAAATCTCAGGCCAAATTCTGAGTAGATGCTCACCATTTAGGGAAATGCTGAACAAAGTGGTGTATGAAAGTAACGCAATATTGTTGTGATATAAAAAAAATGATGAAGCTGATTTTAGAAAGACCTGTCAAGATTTACAAGAAGTGATGCTGAACCAGGAATGCATAAACATGCAATGGAACTAGGAAAGACTTGGTTCTTTTCTGTGGCTCAGGGATCCAAAGTCTTCCCAATAGATTTTAAACAGTAAATGCCAACTGCACCCAGAAAAAGAACTATGGAGATAGAATGTAAATCAGCACATGCTATGATCACATCTTTTTTCAGTTTTTTTTCTCTCCCGTGGTTTTTATTCTGATTCTTCTCTCCCAACAGGAGTCATAAAACAATGTGTATTAAAAATAAATTTATTTTTTAAAATTTCAGAGACCACTGACATGACTCGATAACAAATAATATGATTGTGGAAGTTATGTTAGAAATTCAATATGAACTAGACTTTGTTAGTATTTTTTTGTGTTATGGACAGCTTTGTGGTATAATGATGCCTTTAGTCTGAATTTTTTTTTAACTCCTTAAAGAGATTTAATTTTAAATGTCAATTACATTAAATGCATACATTTTTTCAATGTTTAAGTTCAGAGATACCCTGGAATTTACTCAAAGGAACCTGGTTAACAATGCCTGGCAAAATCCCGAGCAGCTCATGAAGACCTGAATCCAAATGAAAAATGAAACCTTAATAAGTTGAATGCCTCTTTCTCTTCAATGAGAAAACATCGGTAGTTATAAATTTAAAATTAGTATCCATCTCATTTTGAATATATGCTATAATCTCTGACATTTGACAACACAATGAGGACTCAATGAGAGAATAAATAAAATAAATTATAAATAAATAAATCCATTTAATAGATCCCCAAAAGAGGAATGTTTTCTATTTTGGGAGATATATTCCTACCTGCAGTGCTTATCAGGTCTAGTAGAATCATGGCTTATGTCATCACTTACATGCATGTAGCAGCTCTAAAAAAGGAATTAACATTCAATTCTAAATGTTTTAAATCTGTTAAAATATTAACGTTCACACAGCACAAATTTTAAAATGCTTAAATCCACTAAGCATACACTACATTGAAACACAAAACTGGGGTGATAACTTTAGTCACAGTGAAAAAATGAAATATTTTGCAAAAGTAAAGAACTGCCAACAAAGTAATGACATATCATGGGGAACAGAGGAACAAAATGTCTATGAAGAATTCACTTTGTTAACTGATAAGCTGATTTAAAGAAAATTCAAAACATGTTCAAAGGAAAAAATTGCGCAAATGGATAAATGGAAAATAAGCAGCATCCAAGGAACAATCAAAAACACAACTTTTGATGCACTCAAACACACTCTATATGGTGATAGAGTCTGAAAGACTTCAGATGAAGTCCTTTCTCAAATAACATGCATTCTCAGTTAATAAATAAAACATAATACGGTAAGACAGCTTCACAGGGTTATTGTGCACCAAACAAGTTTACATGTGTACTGCCCTTTATAAATCTTAAAGTGGTAAGGAAAAGAAGCTGTTATTAAAACTACTTTTATTATTTCAACAAATATTGATCCCCAAAGAGGTAATTTGAAATGTTTTCCTCTCACCAGAAGTAGGAACTATTGAAAGCAAAATTTACATATACTATCAAACATGAATAGGACTGAGTTTGTTTTTTTTAATTAACAATGTTCTTAATAATCAAAAAGGGTAAAAATTACCTCACTATGATAGGATCAAGATATTTTGTAGCCCATTATGACTGATCTGAACAGGTCGAGCACAGAGAGTCTTTATGTTTGTCCCCATGTATATTAAAAACTGAAGTTTGTTTAAAACTGTAAGTTCAGCACTTATTACATCTCACTTCTAAAGAGAGAATCTTCACTTTTAAAATGAATCATTACAGGATTCCTATAAATAAAAAAGATGTCTTACTTGAACAGGAGAATTTGTCCTTTATTCCCAAACAAAAGGAAAAATAGTTTACAGATAATCATCATCCACTGCATAACTTACATACCTCACAAATAAGAACATTCAATGCAGGATGTCTATACACCGAATCCTCATAAAGGTTCACTTCTTGTGCACAAGCAGTACAGCACACAATGTGATGAAGTCTTTCCCCTAAACAAATAAATTATAAACATAGTCTGTTCACAAATACAATTTAAAATTCCATAAAACCCTGGAAACTGCATTTTTATAACTCAGTATCTTTTTGGCCATATCCTATTTGCTTAATCAATAGGAATTTACAAAGATATATATATTCCCATCATTTTACTGTTGCATACTTACTCAAAATTGTGGATAAGTTTCATAATTTTCAGAAACTGACAAATTTTGTCATTGGGAGACATCTCATCATACATTTCTGCCTCAGTTTCCTCACCTTTAAAGTGGGCTAGAAAAGGAAACAGTAAACCTCTCCAGAATTCTTGTCAAAAAAGCCCTGAATGTGGTCACGAACAGACACAACTAACCTGACAAAACCTTAACAGAAAGAAGAAAGACATTCTGGGAAAAATAATCATAATGAAGGATTTCTAATCACAAACTATCCCGAAATAATTCATCATGACTAAAATTTGACTACATTTCTTCATAATAATGAGCTGTAACTTTTGAGAAAGTTTGTGTACAAACAAAACTAATGCAAACAAGATTAGAAGGGAAGTAACAAATTGGGAAAACATTTTTACAGTTAAAGTTCTGATAAAGGCCTCATCTCCAAAATATATAGAGAATTGACTCTAATTTATAAGAAATCAAGCCATTCTCCAATTGATAAATGGTCAAAGGATATGAACAGACAATTCTCAGACTACGAAATGGAAACTATTTCTAGCCAGATGAAAAGATGTTCCAAGTCATTATTAATCAGAGAAATGCAAATTAAGACAACTCTGAGATACCACTACACACCTGTCAGATTGGCTAAGATGACAGTGTTGAGGGCGGTAGCCCCTTGATATTCTTTGTTTTATCTCCAACTCCATTTGGGACTTGGACTTTGATGTGGTCAAACTAGTTTGGGCTATCTGAGCTGGTTGGAGTTTTACAGCCCCCATTCTAATCTGCTCAAACAGACCAAATGTCACCGCAGGGGAAGAGACTTCTGTCTCTACTCAAAAGATAACAAGAGAATCCTTATCTTATTTACATCACTCTCAGGAACCTCCTTACATCACTGCATCTAAATGATTGTGCTCTTGTATAAAAGAGAGAACTCAAAAATCTACTCTTTGCAAAATGGGCCTTGTACCATGCAGCCATTTTGCCCACCAGCTCTCCGGTATTTCCATTCTAATCAGTAAATACTATGTTTCCATACAGCATTAAGTAGCAAATTCCTTTGCTGCCGAACCCACCCTTGGTTATTTTGGGGAAGGAAGGAGAGAGAGAAAAGGAACTGACCCATCTCTGTTTAGACCACAATTTACTCCTCATCAACAGGAACAAATAATTATGAATATTGGAGGGGATGTGGAAAAACTGGGACACTGATGCATTGTTGGTAGAGTTGTGAAATAATCCAACCATTCTGGAGAGTAATCTGGAACTATGCCCAAAAAGTTATCAAACTGTGCATACCCTTTGACCCAGCAGTGCTACTACTAGGCTTATATCCCAAAGAAATACTAAAGAAGGGAAAGGGACCTGCATGTGCCAAAATGTTTGTGGCGGCCCTTTTTGTAGTGGCTAGAAACTGGAAAATGAATGAATGTCCATCCATTGGAGAATGGTTGGGTAAATTATGGTATATGAAGGTTATGGAATATTATTGTTCTGTAAGAAGTGACCAGCAGGATGAATACAGAGAGGCTTGGAGAGACATCAACTGATGCTGAGTGAAATGAGCAGAACTAGGAGATAATTATACACTTCAACAACAATACTACTATATGAGGATGTATTCTGATGGAAGTGGATGTCTTCAACAAAGATAAGAGCTAATCCAATTCCAATTGATCAATGATGGACAGAATTATCTACACCCAGAGAAGGAACACAGGGAAATGAGTGTAAACTGTTAGCATTTTTTTTGTTTTTCTCCCCAGGTTATTTTTACATTCTGAATCCAATTCTTCCTTTGCAACAACAAAATTTGGTTCTGTATATAAATATATATCTATAGATATATAGATATATATATATTATACCTAGGATATACTACAACATATTTAATATATATGAGACTGCCTGCCATCTAGGAGAGAGGGTGGAGGGAAGGAGGGGAAAAATTCGGAACAAAAGGGAGTACAAGGGATAATGTTGTAAAAAATTACCTATGCATATGTACTGTCAAAAATGTTATAATTATAAAATTAATCATAACAATAATGAAAAAAATAACCTTGAGAAAGATAGCAAAGCAATCTGTTTACGGTGTTACATGAAACATATGGATAGAAAGGTCAACTAAGGAGCCCTTGTCAGGATGATTATTTCCTGACAGAACACTAGATTGTACTACAGCCCGTAGTTAACACCAATTTACTCATATCAAACCAGATCAAAAGTAGGCCACAAACAAGGGTTTTAGGAACATTTTAAATCTTACAGAATAAAACTGGTACTTACCTGACTTGCAAAATTTGAAGGAAGGATTTTGGGAGCAAAGGGAAAAGAATGTTGAAGTATTAAAATATTCAAATATAGATAGCAAGTTACTGCCCCTTTAGACATCATGTTGTTTTGGGTTTTTTTTTTTTTTTTGAGACAAAAGGCTTCTGTTTTTTCTTTCTTTGTATTCTTAGTGCTTAGCATAACACCTGGTAAATAATAGGTGCTTAATAAATGTTTATTAATTGACAGTTTGCTTTAGCTTTCCAATTACATAGTTTCTTAAGTCCAACAGTTTTTATCCTTCTTTGAATCTCCAAATATTTTGACACTTGATTGCTCCTTCTTTCTGATTATTTCTTCTTTTTTGCCTGTCACATTATTTTGTCATCATTCTCCTATTTCTAATCCTCTTATTACTTTTCAAGATGTTTCCCCTCCCTCTGACCATTATTTCTCCTATTTTGTTGACTGGCCATTTCCCTAAGTAAATTAATTCTCCACGTTTCTGTTCTTTTTTTTCCTCATAATGGACATCTTTGACCTGAGGCACTATTGGCAAAGACCCCATACCTGAATGTCACCATCTCCACCCTGGACACCACCCACTTGTTCTGGCCACCCACCCCAGGGAATAACATTCACCTGAACACTTTAGGTTTGCTTGCAGAAAAAATACCTCTCACCCTGGGTATTAACCTCAACATCACAGGCACAGGAACTGACACTTCATTTTTACCTCCACCACAGGAAGAATATACTTTTCCTCCATTCTTTAAGGTTAAAGAAAGAGTTCAATTTTTTTTAGTGTTCTTTCCACTTACAATATTGTAGTCTCTTTTTATTACTGCATACTTTTCAATGATTTTCAACATTCTTTATGCTATTTTAC
Organism: Sminthopsis crassicaudata; assembly: GCF_048593235.1. NCBI lineage: Eukaryota > Metazoa > Chordata > Mammalia > Dasyuromorphia > Dasyuridae > Sminthopsis > Sminthopsis crassicaudata. The sequence continues at coordinate 87,660,941 of NC_133623.1, forward strand.
AAAATATAGTTTGAAATTAATTTTAAACTAAATTACTTACCAACATGTCTTTTGGAAGTTTTAATCCTCATTCTCCTTTTGTGCCTAACTTCAGGCTCTTGGAAATCATCTTTGTAGTCCTTCTTTTTTGGTTCTGGTTGCACAACCACATTACCTACAATTTAATAACAATCGTGATGCAATTTATGTGAAAACACTAAATCCACCCTGAATATCAGAAATAAAAACAAAGTTTTAAAAACCAGTGGATAAAATGGCAGTTTGCTCCAAGATGCTAAGGGACTTCATCACAAACTCTTACTTGAAATCTGTAAGTCTCTAAAACCAGAACTGTGATATTCAAAATGAAATTCTTTAGAAAAAACCCACGGAAGGAAGGTGGAGCATTAATATTCTGTCTTTATTCTTCTTCCCAAACTAAAGCCTCAGAGGGAAAAAGCAATCCAAAGATTTAGAATTCCCCATGTCATTTGAGAATGTTTAGCTTTATTCTCCAAGACCACAGGTTTGGAGTATTACCTTCCCTCTGGCCTAACGTCAAAGTTCTGGTAACAACAATGGAAAATCAAGTCCCTGAACTCAAGAAGCTCTCATTCTCATCAGTGAAAGCACACAAAGGAGACTGCATCTGTAAGTCAGACAGTCATTTAGCTTCTGTCTGCCTCAGTTTCCTCATTTACAAAATAGGAGTAAAACCAGACAGCTGATGTGGGACTGAAATGCAAGTTACAGTGGGCTTATTATATAAAGCTCGGGGTGTCATCTGTATATGGATGAAAATTGAAACCTTTAGTGCACAATAATCACGATGAGAAATGAAAGGTCCCCCATAGGCCAAGAAGTAGATGTGAAATATGAATAATAAAGAAGAAAAACAAACAAACAAACAAAAAAATAGAGATAGAGACCGAGAAATAGAGAGAGGCAGGAAAATAAGTCCAAGAAAAGAGGAGATACTAGAACATGAGTATCAATTGCAGCATAGAGATAAAAATAGGATTAGGACTGAGGTGGAGGGCAGAAGGATAACTATTAGATTTGGCAGATCAAGTGCTCCTGGACACTTTGGTAAGAGCATTTAGGTGTCTAGGTCTACAAGTACAGGAAAATAAGGCAAAACCTGAATGAACTAGAAAACCAAAGCCCAGGAAAAAAGAGATGAGCAAGAAGTGAGGCTCCCCTCCCTACTGAGGTAAGTTAAAAGCTTACCAATATGGCTGATGCACCCCAAAGCCAATGTCTAAATGAACAGTGGGTAGAAAATGAAGTTAAATATTGAAAGCATACACCAAGGTCAGGAGACAAACCAAGAAGTGGCAAAAAAATAATAATAATAATCAAAAGTTCTCCAGGATAAAAACTAGCAGCTTTTAACTTAAAATAAAACAAAAAATGATCTTTAGAAAACCTCCCTATATCAAAGCCATTTCAAAAATTACTCATTTGCACGGTAGTTTAAATTAAGGGCCGATATACCAAAGAGGTTATTAATGACAAATAAAGACAAATGATTTTGAGTAAGCCATGTTATTTTTAGTACCTGTTTCCTAATCTGTACTATCAGGGGTTTAGAAGAATTCGAAAATCCCTTCTGGCTATGAATCTAGTTCTTCTATGACTAAAATTTTAACAATGAAAAGTAGTTTTATACAAAGAAAAACAAATTTTCTACCCATAACCAGGAGTGTTAACTTTCTTTTTTTTTTCCCCCCCTGAGGCAATTGGGGTTAAGTGACTTGCCCAGGGTCACACAGCTAGGAAGTGTTAAGTGTCTGAGACCAGATTTGAACTTGGGTCCTCCTGAATCCAGTGCCACCTAGCTGCCCCAAGTGTTAACTTTCAAATATGTAAACAATTATGATAAAACATACCTTCTGAGAAGCTTTTTGTTTCAAGAGAATCTGAATTTTCATCTGAATGAAATGGATTGATATATTCATCCACAATCTGTCCATCATCACAATCCATATGTTCTTTCCTAAAGAAAATTTTAAATCTTTATTTATACTTAAAACAAGTGAAAGTTTTCAGAAAACTGGCTTCTTTAGTGTTAGTAAAGATGATATTAAAATAGTTTCAAACAATGTTCATTATTCCATATGTAACTCAGTACTGACTTGCATCACTTCATATCCTTGTATCTTTCACAAAGATTTTGAAGGACAAAGAGCAGAAGACAGATATAAAGCAGCAGTTAGATGGACAACGTCCTTGGTGTATTTGTACTTTTAAAATAAATCCATGTATTTTGGTTTTGGTCAGAAACACTAACTAACCTCTCAGGGCATGATGGCTTCAGTTCTTCACAACAGCCACTACCCTAAAAAGAAAAACCAAATACAAGTGTTAGCGAATCCACGGTTTTTCTTTTTCAGGTGTATACAAGTCTTTGTGATGGTTTTGAATGGCCAAGCATTTTGTAGTTGATCTTACCACTGGAGTTTATTAATGCGGAGTGGGGGAGCTAAAGAATAGAGGATGACATTATTGAAATGGTGTTTTGGGAAAATCACTAATGATTAAAAGGTCACTAGAGTGGAGTGGTTAAAAACTTAAGTCAGGATATTGCCAATTTCTAGGTGTGAAATTATAAGGAGGGCCTGTACAAGGGGGAGAGAAAGGGAGTATCTGAGAGGGGTTAAGAAGGTAAAATCAATACACTGGGTCACCAACTTGGATATGGAGGGGAAGAGACACCGAGAAGTTCAGAATGAGTCCTAGGCTATAAGCCTGAGGGACTAGAAAGATGGTGGACATCCTTGTCAGAAAAAGGGAAGACAAGAAAAATAATATCACATACTAGGCTTAAGATGTCTCTTTCCCATGGAGTTGAAAGGCAGGTGGAGGTAGAAAGTGAGTTTGTACTTTTGTCACATTATAGAGTCTATTTTCAGGAAACATGTTTTTGCTGAGTGCCTGAGCTGTTTCCATTTTTTGCTCTTATTTCATCCATTTCCCAGTCTTTTCCCTTTTTCAAGTAGAATTTGGTGTAGGGGAAGTAAATCTATTAATATAATAAGTGCGAGGACCTTAAACATCTTATTTAATATTTCCTGGATCAAAGGAGTTTGCAGATCTCTTCCTCCCCTCCCCATCCTTTTCTCTCTCTTTTCTATTGTTCTTTCTTTCCTTATGAATAAATTACCTAGTAATTTTTAATATTACTCTGTATCCTATGCTGTCATCTAAAAAGTTTCTTCTTTGTCCATGCATACATTTATTTTCAATTTAGTAATTTGGCTAATATAGTTATCATTTCTGGAATGGCTGAATTATAGCACTGAAAACAAGCATTTCTGCTGTAAACAGTCTTTTTTGAAAAAAAATTAAAGTTTTATTTTGAGCATTTTTTTTGTCTTATTTAGAACTACACTGTTTACAACAATTTATTCCTTATGATTGTCAAGGAAACCATCGTACTCACGAGTCACCATCTTTTCATTTAATTAATTATGAATGCCCTATACACTTTATTTTTTAAAAATTATTTTATTTCTAAAAGAGTAACAAAAGAGAAAAATCAAAAAGAAATATGAAACAAAATAAAACCAAAGAGAACACTGTCAAGTGTTCAACAGAACATTAGGGAAGATTAAAAATATATTCAAAAAATTACCAGTTTAAGAAAGTGTATACACACACAAGTGTATATTAGTAGAAGAAATTATATTAGTAAGTGTCCCTGTTTTCTTTGCTTCCTTGTAAATTGTTCTTTTGTTCTCTGCTGTGAGCCTTTTTTATTCTTTTCCCCTCTTTCATTTCCCCAATTACCCTCAAGCAGGGTATAATTAAGAAAGGATATATTTACACTAAAAATAATATGTTTAAAAGTGAACTTATGTCAACAAACATTTCAATACACACACAACCAGCGTGTATCAGGAAACACGAATTGTTATTACACATTGGATATTGCCTTAATGGTAACAGGCACGAGTCATACAATCTCAGTGGGTTACATGTCACAAAAGCCCCTTTTTCCCCCCTGTGGCCAAAGAATTAAGAATCAGAAACACCCAACCAGTGATTAACATCCCCTCTTCCCTACCTGGCTCGTTAATTTGGATTCATAAAACATTTTACCACAGGATCAGAAATGATAAGGATTTTTTTAATACTTAAAATTCATTTACAATAGAAGTCACACTTACCTCATCTTCGGGACTTTCCATTGAAAAAGATCACTGTGTTCTCCACAGAGTTTATCTAGAAAAAAGGTGTAAGGTCCAAATAAATTGTTCACATTACCAATAACTTCAACGGAAGAAAAGAAACATACAACAATAGAACATTTTGCAAGTCAAGTCAGTGAAATGGTTCAAGAGCCATTGATTCCAACAATATAAAAGCCAGAAAATGTCCCTGATCCTGTCTAGGAGAATCCACTATGACATTCTCAATGTCGAGAAAGAAACACTGAAATCCCTCTAAATGGTTGAGGAAAAGGAAAAACTAAACGAGGCCGAATCGAGGCGGGAAAAGAACTGAAATAACGCACTGAAAATAAAGGGAAAATTCTTCAGAGAAACATAGAAAGGACTTATGTTCACTAAGTAACTAAAGGAAATGACAATAAGAGGAAAGTAAAAGTAAAAAAACATGTCTTTAAAAGGAGAAATATTTACCTCAGGAGCTGGAGCTCAGGAGACGCCATTTCACTTCTTCCAAGATGGGACCCACCCTCCGAGCAACAGGAACCAGCGAAGATGATTGGACAACCAGTAAGCCAATCATCAAAACCGGAAACCAATTGGGCTCGTGATTCTCAAGACCACAGTGAGACTCCAGGATTGCACGTTTCCAAAGAAGCTGCATCTGGCTTCCTCTTCTCTCTCCCCGCCCCCCCTTGTCACTCATTCTTTTTTTTTTTGATTCCCTCATAATTTCCTCCCCCATGTCTCTCATTTTCTCTTCTCCTTTTTTTGTCTCACCCTCTCTCCCCATTTCCCCCTTTTCCTTTTCACCCTTTCTCTCTCTCTCTTTTTTTTCTTTTGCCATTATTATGCTACTGTATCATTTTCAAACTTTTGTCAATATCACCATTGATGAATATGGAATTGCACGTATTTAATCCATATCGCATCACTTCCTGTCCAGGGAGGAGAGAGTGGAGGAAGGAGGGAGAAAAATTTGGAGCTTGCAAAGGTGAATGTTGGAAACAATCATTGTATACATTTGGAAAATTAAAATACCATAATAAGAAAATAAATTAGATTTTTGAAATCACCATGGAACCTTTGCTCCAAATATTCAAATAATTGCTACATTTATTTCCATATCTTCCCTTTTTCATCACAAACAGCTGCCCCAGGCAGTACATTCCCACTTCCTTCATCTTTCCATCTTCTTCACAGCTGCCAAATTATCTTTTTCTAGCACATCCCCAGTCATCTTCTATCGTTCTCATCACCAGAAAGTTACATAATCCTGCTCCTACTACAGGAAGCTAGTGAAAGGTCTCCACAACTCTGATGAAGTCCCTGTTATAATTAGTCACTTCAGTCACGTGACATTGTGAACCATGTGGGGCCTTCTTGTAATTTTTCAGTTCCTTCTCCACCATATTTTACAAATGAGCCAAATGAAGTAAAACTGACTTGCCTAGAGTCGTTCAGATAGTACTAAAGTGACATTCCTGTAACTTTTACACTTCCTGTTCAATTTCCTGTCCTTGAACCTGTGCTCAGATATGAAAGAAATTGGTATTCTGTGCCTCAAAATCCCTGTTTCCCATCAGAATTTATCTGAAGCACATCTGCCTGCCTTGCTGGCATAGGAGAAAAGTGAGTGCCAAAAGCAGCAATAGTAGTAGTGCTGGTGGCAGTGGGAGGAGGAGGAGGAGAGGGGCCAGGAATGAGGAGAGCTCCCAGCAGGGAGCCAAGCAGAGTTGAAGCCTTGGGCAATTCACCTGTGAAGACGCACAGGCTCCCAAAGCTAGTCTCTTAGGCAGGGGACTATATAGCACAGCAACCCATCAACTGAGCAACAGTAGGTTTTTAACAAACTTCTTTTTCTTTTAGTTGATCAGTTGAAAGCATTCAAGTTGTCCAATATAAGCCAAATCAGGGTTCTATAATCTCAGAAAGAATGCAATGAGGTTTGGATTTGGGGTTCCCAAATGAAATGAGTGTTTCTGGTGGTCAGGGAGTTAAATAAGGTCTAGTAGCGGCCCAAGGGTAGGGAGTTCTGAGAATTCCCTTTCTGGCAGTGCAGTTTTCTCTAAAGGTATTTACAGACCCTATAACCTGGACTGATAAAAGAGGTTTATTATGGGGATTGGAAATAAGGTTAAAACCTAGTTAAGGAAATAGGTGAGGATAAGGAGAGGAGGGCACTGGAAACAGTATTTCAGAGGGCAGAGACCCTTGGGGAGCCAAGTGTAGGGCTGCCCTGTTTGGAACCTCCACAAGAGAGGGTTTTAGTCTGGCCCTTTTATAATGGGGGCTTTGGCAACAGGGTGAAGAGGGGTCATGGCTTCAGTCCCAGGTTGGCTCCTGGCTGAGTTTCAGCCAGGGCTAGAATTTGAATTGAATTCAATGAGTTTTGGGACTGAGCTGACCCCACCCAGATAACAAAGATGAAACGGTTTGTGCTTGTGATGGAGTCCCCTCACTGAGGCAGAGTAGAAGGAGGTTTTCTCCTTTAAGGACTTTCAGTTTTCTGTGCATACGCTTTGACCCAGCATTGCTGTCATTGGGCTTATATCCCAAAGAAATACTAAAGAGCGGAAAGGGACCTGTATGTGCCAAAATGTTTGTGGCAGCTCTTTTCGTTGTAGCTAGAAACTGGGAGATGAATGGATGTCCATCAATTGGAGAATGGTTGGGTAAATTATGGTATATGAAGGTTATGGAATATTATTGTTCTGTAAGAAATGACCAGCAGGAGGAATACAGAGAGGCTTGGAGAGACTTACATCAACTGCTGCTGAGTGAAATGAATAGAACCAGAAGATCTCTGTACCCTTCAATGTTGTATGAGGATGTATTCTGATGGAAGTGGATATCTTCAACATAAAGAAGATCCAACTCACTTCCAGTGGATCAATGATGGACAGAAATAACTACACCCCAAGAAGGAACACTGGGAAGTGAATGTAAATTGTTAGCACTACTGTCTGTCTACCCAGGTTACTTATACCTTCGGAAGCTAATACTTAATGTGCAACAAGAAAATGGTATTTACACACATATATTGTATCTAGGTTATATTGTAACACATGTAAAATGTATGGGATTGCCTGTCATTGGGGGGAGGGAGTGGAGGGAGGGAGGAGATAATTTGGAAAAATGAATAAAAGGGATAATATTATAAAAAAAAGGATTGTCAGTTTTGGGGTTCTCCCTTCATTCCCCCCTCAAGCAGTCAAAACTTAAATTCATTTAAAGGAAAAAGACTTGGGGCAGTGTCCCTTATTGAGGCAGAGTTGAAAGAGATTTTGTCCTTCAAGGATTTTCAGAGTTCCAAGTTCCCCTCTTAATTCCCCCTTCAAGCAGTCACCTCCAAATGCATGTGGGATAAAGGGGTGATGATCTCTCCTTAACTGCTTCGAGCTGGCAAGGGTCGGACGATTTTGGGGCGTTCATAACAGGAAGTGGGGCATGAAGTATGGGGGATGGCAGCAAGGCATCTAAGGGGTGTTTGTCCCAGTCAGTCGTCCCCAGTCAGTTGTCCCATGTTCTCCACGCTGAAAGGCAGTTGAGAATCCAAAGTTTGAAGCCTAGAGAAAACAGATCTCAGGGGCAGATTAAAAGTGGGGTGTCATCCAGGGTGGAGATGGCAATGGGAAAGGGGCTTTTTAGCAGGAAATGCATCAGGTTCCTCCTGTGGGCTGCCTGTAAGAAGACTGATGGCCCATCTAACTATCAAAGACAAGTATGAGAAAATGCTAGGAGCAAAAAAGTCTCTTTCTATAGTAAAAAGATGTTAAGTAGCCTAGAGTTTAGACCCTTTACTCTAATTTCCAGGAAAGCTAATTTCTCCTGGGATTGGTTCAGAGTGGCAGTGGACTTAGAGAGTCAGAGTAGGCAGGAGGCCTTGATGTCTAATAGATTTAACAAGCCACTGATATTTTTGTGAGGCAGGGTCTAGGGATGGGCATATCCCTGCTTGTCAGTGCTGTGGATCAAGATAAGAATGCAGTTTAAACTCTTCAAAATCTCTTAACTGTCTGTGCTGCCTTCTAAAATAATAGAGGGTTGCTTCCTCAATCTTACCAGAAAAATAAGCAAAGGTTCTGAACCTTCCCTCCTACTATCCCCACTCTTTATGAGGAAGGATGGAAGGGGTCAGAGGGAGTGCAAAGTATCAGAGCTGCCTACCCAGCTTACCAGCCCCCAAGGTGTTCTGACTGTCCTGGGATAAAAGGGTAAACAGTCACCAAATGGGAAATCAGAAAGACTGAAATCCTTAGACTGAGGCAGGGGCGGAGTCAGAGTACTGAGATCAGGAACAGGACTCTGACAGGGTGGGGTGAGCCTCCAGAGAGAGAGATGACATAATCAGGGGGAGGCACCCTGGACATGGGAAAAGACATCTAGATAGGACAGTATCTGACATTCCAATGTGGAGAAGCATTCTGATATTCTAAAACATAAGATCTTTTATCCTTATCAAGTATTCTGATAAAGAGGGAGGGGAGGTTTTGCAGAACTGAGAAGCAGAGAAACTGAGGAAGGACTGAGTCAGGATAATTAGGGAAACTGAGTCAGGACAATTAAGCAAATAAACAAGACTAAAATTAGAAAAATGCAAAAATGCAAGGACTTATGGCAAGGACCAGTTTCTCCCTGATAACCCCATAATTAGCATCAAGCAGCATTCCTCATGCAAGGAGACACACAGCCCTCCCTGTTCAGGTCCTCTGCAGTTGGGGAGCATCACAGCCAGAGATGGACAGTCTGAGGTCTGTGGTTGTTTGTGCATTAAACTCAACCTCTGCTGAGTAGCAATGCTCAAGGCAGCTCTGCTGTCCTAAGAGAGGCACCCCATGTCTGTCAGGGGCTCCAAAAGAGGAAAAAAGTGGGACTTGGAGTAGCTCCACCTGTCCCCTCTCTATGGAACAGGAGCTACTACTAGGATCCAGATTTCTGAGCAAGTTATGCAGTTAGACCAAGATAGGCAACCCCAAACTGTTAGAGTCCTGATATCAAAATGCTAAAATAGTAATTCAGGAACTGGGGTAACAAAAGTGGAGAAACAGATCAGAAAGACTGCCAGGGTCAGGACAGGTCTCTGACTTCTGGTTGTTTCTAAAAAATAATCCCAAAAACTGAGTCTGTCAGGGCAATTCCAGCAGAATAAGGGATTTCAAAGTTAAAACACAATCCAGCAAATCAAAGTCCAGTAAATTTTAAGCAAGAAGTTAAATAATTTCCAATTCAATCTGAACTAATGAAATAGGAGTCAGGGCAGAAGTGCCTAAGAAAAAATATATCAGTTTCCCAATTTCCTGAGCAGCTTCAAGCAATATCCTTCCTCCATTTTTTACACGGAAAAGAAATTATCAAATTACCATTCAACATATAAATCCCAAGAGTGAACCAAAATTCCTACACATAACAGACTGGTAAGTTTCCTAAAAATTCCTCAAACATACAGCAATAGTTAAATAGTTTTAACCAATCCCAATTTTAACAAATCTTAAACACAGTGATACAGTTAAAATTTTAACAATAATTCACCCACTTTCCCACTCTCCAATATTAGTCCAAATTACTTCAAATAGTTTCAGTCTCTCCCTCTAACTCCTCATTTCCTGCTGCAGTCAGGGAATGAGAAGAGAAAAGAAAGAAAGAAACTATCTTCACTCTCTTAACAATTTAATTTGCCTTGATTCAGAATTTTATTCCCCAGCCCTCATTCCTAAGGACTTTCTTGAAGCTGCAACCTGGCCAGGGTTAAAACCTAGGAAAAAAACCTTTAGTTGTTGGCAGTGGCATAGAATGACAATCCAGAAAGATGGGAATGTACTAAGAGCAAAAGTTCTTAGGACTTGAGATAATTAGGAGTTAGGATCAAAACATTCCCACCTAAAGTGTAAAGTTCTCTGGGAGCAGGTTTCTTGGGGAGCTTCTGGAGGCAGCCTTAGTTTCAATTTCAATAATCACCTCAAATGCAGCCAGTAGTTAAAGTCCAAATCTTTTACTTTCTCCTTCAAAGTCTTGTCTCTTTTCCTGGGCCCCGTTAGCTTTAAAAGAGGCCTATCTCTCTCCTTGGTTCCAAGAGCTCTCTCTGAATGTCTCTGAACCCAAAAGTTTGTCCTTCAGCCTCCAGCCAGAACAAAGGTGGAAGATGGAATAAATCTTAACTCTTCCTCCCAGAGAGTGGACTTGTGGGTTTCTGACTGTGAATCTCCCAAAAGTCCAAGAGTGGGCTTGCCCATGAGTGGGCTTGTGAACTCCTGCTTATATATGTTCTCTAAAGGTGTGAATTGTGAATAATGTGTGAACCCCTTTAAAGTTGTGAACTAAGTACATAAGAATTAGCACCTTGTTTCAAGTTCTGGCCCAAAACACCCACCTGTAAGGTTGGGTAGGAAAGTGAGAGTACATAGCCTGGTTACCACAGCATCACCCACAAGGAGCTAATGAAAGTTTAAACAAGTGCTCTGAGGCTCGGGAAAAAAAAAACTGAGAGCAGTTTGGAATCCCCCATTTTTGTAAACATGAGCATGAGCATGCAAAAGCATAAAAGGCAGTGATGGGGAGCACTGCTTTAATGCAGGTCAGATAGAAATTAGGGAAACCAAGTCCCATTTTAAGATGTATGGGACAAGCTTGCTTCCTGAGGGCTGGAAGCTGCAGCTCGTTTAAGAGGCAGACAAAGAGTCTGGGAGGAGAGGGGCCCCCTTGTCCAGAATGCAGGCAAAGTTCTGTTTTAGAAGTTGGTGAAAACTTTCCAGAGATTTGAGAAGATTAAGATTGAGTCCCCAATCTCCCTACAGTATAATACCCCGAGAAGGGGACAGTATAGGAGCATTTAAATGGCAGGTTGCCAAGCTATATGGGAGAGGTCCGAAACAGCCCTTGAGTTCTATGATCTCCACTCCATGGGAGAGGGGGAGGAAAGCCCATAACGAGGATGGGGGAAAAAGAGATGCCATCTTACCCGGTGTGTTCCAAATAGTGAGGGCTCCTCTAGTGACTCCACGATGGATCTTGAGTGAAGGGGAGCTTGTCTAAGCCCCCAAATCTTTCTGAGAGAGCAAGACTTAAAAGAAAGACTGCTTACTCCTGTCCAGGGAGCAGCAGCCATTTGTAGAGACATGTCTGCAAGATCACCCCAATTCAGGGATATTTCTCCTCATGGCCACAGCCTGACCATTAGGGACTCTATTGTATTTAACAGTGGAGTGGGAGAAGGGCTCAAGCACAGATTCTCTTAAGTTTCTCCGGTTATCTCCCCAGAACAGATCAAAGAGAGTGCTGGCCAGGGACCCCCGAGAGGGGTGGGGACTTCAGAACAGCCATGTGTCTCCTTGGTAGGAGGGGGTGGTGTTAAAGAGACACTTCCTCTCGGGTCTTGGATTTCCTGCCTGAGAGCAGGGCTTTCTGGAAAGAAAAAAAAAAAAAAAAGATTAGAAATGCCTTGAGGGGGTGGAGCCAAGATGCCAGAGAAGATACATGCGATTTTGTAAGCTCCCTTCTTCCCTCATTACCAATTAATTAAATCAGCCTCAAAAATAATGCTGGACTGATAGAAACCACAAGGATTAGAAGCACAATTTATCAGCCAAAGAGAATCTGGAGTCTCTACAGAAAAAGTCAGTTCCAAGGGGATGAAGAAAAAAGGCCAGCTCAGACAGTTAGGTGCTAGCACACTGCGTTGATCAGGCTGGGGAGAACTCTGGGATCAGAGAAGCCACTGAGATAGAGGAATCTGACACAGGCTGTTAGCTCTTCTCTGCTTATAAAACAGCAGTTCAGAAGAGAAATCAAGCCACTTTAAATTATAAAGCTAGATCCTAGAACCACACCAATCCAGAAGTGACCTAACAGATTTTTTAACCCTGAGTAAAAAGCTAAAGACAACCATTGATTCCTTCTACACAGAGAAAGAGCTGGTATCCAACGCCAAGGAAGTTAACAGCAGAGAGTCAGCAGATAACAGCCTAAAGGGGAACGATACCTGCCCCCCATCACATAACTCTCTCCTAGAAGAGCCTATTAAAAAGTTAAGAGAGTTTGAAGAAAAATGGGGAAAGGAAAGGGAAGCTATGATAGAGAATAACAACATTCTGAAATTTGAGTTGGAAAAATTAAAGAATTCACAGGAGATGCAGGGAAAATAAATTTGTGAATTAGAAAAGGTTAAAAAATCACAGGAAAGTAGGATTTCTGAATTGGAAAAGATAAAAAAATCTCAAGAAAGTAGGATTTCTGAATTGGAAAAAGAAAATAATTCTCTAAAAAATTAGGGAAATGGAAAAAAATTCAATAGAGCAAAATAATTCATTTAAAAACTCTATTGGGCATATACAAAAAGAACTAAAAAATGCAAATGAGGAAAATAACTCATTAAAAATCAGAATGGAACAAACAGAAATGAATGATTCATTGAGAAACCAACAATCAGTAAAACAAAACAAAACAAAATGAAAAGCTGGAGAATAACATCAAATACTTACTGGGAAAATCTATAGATCTGGAAAATAGATCTAGGACAGATAATCTGAGGATCATTGGACTTCCTGAAAACTATGACCAAAAAAAGAACCTAGATTCTATTTTACAGGAAATCATCAAAGAGAACTGTCCAGAGATAATAGAAACAGAAGGGAAAATAGGAGTTGAAAGAATTCATTGAACACCTTCTGAAAAAGACCCTGAAAAAAAAAGAACTCCACAGAATATTGTGGCTAAGCTGCAGAACTACCATACTAAGAAAAAAAGCAGCTAGAAAAAAGCAATTCAAATATCAAGGGGTAGGATATACTATAAGATATTTAATATGTATGGGAATGCCTGCTATCTAGGGGAGGGGGTGGAGGGAAGGAGGGGAAAAACTCGGAACAGAAGGGAGTACAAGGGATAATGTCATTTAAAAAAATTACCTTTGCATATGTACTGTCAAAAAATGTTATAATTATAAAAATTCATAAAAACAAAATTTAAAAAATAAATAAATAAACAAACAAACAAATAACAAAATATCAAGGGGCCACAATCAGTGTCTGTAGCACGCTGTCGTCTCCAGAAGCTGCCGATCGCTCTCTGGGAAGAGATCTGCTGGGTCTACTCAAATCTTTTGGACAGATTCTTCTTCCGGTAGTGAACCGTTGTCTCCAGGTAGTTGCTGTCAACTCTTGTCCAGAGAAGTGACTTCCCTTCCTGCAGAGAGCCGACTTCCCTTCCTGCAGAGAGCTGCGTCAAGCCAGATGTAGTTCAGAGTCTTCTCCTCTTCCTGGAGTGGTGTCCTCTTTTATCCTCCCAGAGAATGGGCGTGGGATAATGCAAGGGCTTCTGGGAAGAACCACTTCAGCCAATGAGCTTGCTCCTTCTATCAAGTCAACCTGAGTTCTCACCTTGTAATTGTCCAGACAACCTGAATTCTCACCTTGTCACTGTCCAGACAACCTGAGTTCTCACCTAGTAATCCTAACAAGTGTCACACAAGATCTGGCTGCCTCCACATTAAAAGATTGAAGGGCCTGGAACCTGATATTCCGAAAGGCAAAAGATCAAGGATTGCAACCAAGAATAAACTACCCAGCTAGGTTTAGCATTTTCTTCCATGGAAGAAGATGGTCATTTAATGAAACAGGGAATTCCATTTGTTTCTAAGAAAAAAACCAGACTTAAACAAAAAATTTGATCTACATCCACAAGAATCAAGAGAAGCAGAAAAAGTAAAAAGAACTCTTGAGAACTGTATCTCTGTTGTGGATATACAGAAAGTCCGCATGGATAATTTGATTTTACTGATATAAAAAAGGGAGAGTAGTAAAGGGAAGGGAGTAGTATCAGAAAAAGGGGAAGGAGTGATAAAAAGAGGGAAAGTACATCCCAGGAAGAGGCATAGAAAATCTACCACATCTGAGGGAATTTAGAGAGGGGAAGAAACATTGTGTGAATCTTACTCTCATCAGAATAGGCTCAAAGAGAAAATAATTGACATATTTGTTTTTCAGAGAATTCTCTATCACCTCATTAAAAGGGGGGAGAGGAAAAGGGAAAAGGAAAAGGGGAATAAGGGAAGGGTACAAGAAAGGGGAAGGGACTTAAAAGGAGGGGGGAAGGGATACTAAAAAGGGAGGGCTGTGTGTCACAAGTTGGGTCTATAAATTAAATACTGGGGAAGGGATTCAGGGGCTCAAGGGATAAAAAAAATCATGATCCAGGGATAATATGATGGCAGGAAATACAGAATTAGTAATTTTAACTGTAAATGTGAATGGGATGAACGCTCCCATCAAACGGAGGTAGATAGCAGACTGGATCAAAATTCAGAACCCTACAATATGTTGTTTACAGGAAACACACTTAAAGCAGGGAGATACATACAGAGTAAAGGTAAAAGGTTGGAGCAGAATCTATTATGCTTCAGGTAAAGCCAAAAAAGCAGGAGTAGCTATCCTTATCTAAGATCAAGCAAAAGCAGAAATTGATCTAATTAAAAGAGATAAGGAAGGAAACTATATCCTGCTAAAAGGTAGCATAGACAATGAAGCCATATCAATACTAAACATATATGCACCAAGTGGTATAGCATCTAACTTCCTAAAGGAGAAGTTAAGAGAGTTGCAAGAAGAAATAGACAGTAAAACTATAATAGTGGGAGATCTCAACCTTGCACTCTCAGATTTAGACAAATCAAACCACAAAACAAACAAGAAAGAAATTTAAAAAGTAAATAGAACATTAGAAAAACTAGGTATGATAGACCTTTGGAGAAAACTGAATGGCAATAGAAAGGAATATACTTTCTTCTCAGCAGTTCATGGATCCTATACAAAAATTGACCATATATTAGGACATAAAGATCTCAAAATTAAATGCAGGAAGGCAGAAATAGTAAATGCCTTCTTCTCAGATAACAATGCAATAAAAACTACATTCAGTAAGAAGTTAGTGGTAAATAGACCAAAGAGTAATTGGAAACTGAATAATATCATCTTAAAGAATGACTGGATGAAAGAAACAATAATTTGACCCAGGAAAATGACAATGATGAGACATCATACTAAAATCTGTGGGATGCAGCTAAAGTGATAATAAGGGGAATTTTATATCTTTAGAGACTTATTTGAACAATATAGAGAAAGAGAAGATTAATGAATTGGGCCTGCAACTTAAAAAGCTAGAAAAAGACCAAATTAAAAACCCCCAACCAAAAATCAAACTTGAAATACAAAAATTAAAAGGAGAAATCAATAATATTGAAAGTAAAAAAAAATATTGAATTAATAAAGAAAACCAAGAGTTGGTTTTATGAAAAAGCCTATAAAATAGATAAAGCTTTGGTAAATCTGATCAGAAAAAGGAAAGAAGAAAATCAAATTGTTAGTCTTACAAATGAACAGGGGGATCTTTCCACCAATGAAGAGAAAATTAGAGCAATAATGAGTTACTTTGCCCAACTTTATGCCAATAAATTTGATAACTTAAGTGAAATGGATGATGACTTCCTCCAAAAATATAGGCTTCCTAGATTAACAGAGGAGGAAGTAAATTGCTTAAATAGTCCCATTTCAGAAAAAGAAATAGAACAAGCTATTAATCAACTCCCCAGGAAAAAATCCCCAGGACCAGATGGATTTATATGTGAATTCTACCAAACATTTAAAGAACAATTAGCCCCAATGTTATATAAATTATTTGAAAAAATAGGGGATGAAGGAGTCCTGAAAAACTCCTTTTATGACACAGACATGGTACTGATACCTAAACCAGGTAGATCGAAAACTGAGAAAGAAAAATATAGACCAATTTCCTTAATGAATATTGATGCTAAAATCTTAAATAAGATAATAGCAAAAAGACTCATATGAAAGCGTGTTCCAAATCACTATTGATCAGAGAAATGCAAATTAAGACAACTCTGAGATACCACTACACACCTGTCAGATTGGCTAAGATGACAGGAACAAATAATGATGAATGTTGGAGGGGATGTGGGAAAACTGGGACACTGATGCATTGTTGGTGGAGTTGTGAAAGAATCCAGCCATTCTGGAGAGCAATTTGGAACTATGCCCAAAAAGTTATCAAACTGTGCATACCCTTTGACCCAGCATTGCTGCTATTGGGCTTATATCCCAAGAAAATACTAAAGAGTGGAAAGGGACCTGTATGTGCCAAAATGTTTGTGGCAGCTCTTTTTGTTGTAGCTAGAAACTGGAAGATGAATGGATGTCCATCAATTGGAGAATGGTTGGGTAAATTATGGTATATGAAGGTTATAGAATATTATTGTTCTGTAAGAAATGACCAGCAGGAGGAATACAGAGAGGCCTGGAGAGACATCAACTGATGCTGAGTGAAATGAGCAGAACCAGGAGATCATTATACACTTCAACAATGATACTGTATGAGGATGTATTCTGATGGAAGTGGAAATCTTCAACATAAAGAAGATCCAACTCACTTCCAGCTGATCAGTGATGGACAGAAACAACTACACCCAGAGAAGGAACACTGGGAAGTGAATGTAAATTGTTAGCACTACTGTCTATCTACCCAGGTTACTTATACCTTCGGAATCCAATACTTAACGTCTAATAAGAAAATTGGATTTACAAACATATATTGTATCTAGGTTATACTGTAACACATGTAAAATGTATGGGATTGCCTGTCATCTAGGGGAGGGAGTAGAGGGAGGGAGGGGAAAATCTGGAAAAATGAATACAAGGGATAATGTTATAAAAAATTACTCATGCATATATACTGTCAAAAATTTATAATTATAAAATTAATAAAAAAATAAAAAATAAGAAAAAAAAGCAATGCCTTGAGATGCAAAAGAAGGTCCTTTGTCTTTGGAAGGGCAGGAGAGAGGGAGTTTCCTCAAGCCAAGCATCTGCTCAAATAAGGATTTTTAGAGGCAGAGATGTTTTGGGGTTCCAGTTACATCGCCTAATTACGTCTAATTTTTCATGATGAAGTTTAGATTAGGGGTACCCAAATAAAATGAGGCTTTCTGGTGGTCAGGGAGTTAAATAAGGTCTAGTGGCGGCACAAGAGTAGGGAGTTCTGAGGATTTCCTTTCTAGTGGCGAATAGGTTCTCTGTAAAGGGATTTACAGACCTGAAAACCTAGATTTATAAAAGAGGTTTATTATGGTGATTGGAACTGAGGTTAAAGTCTAGTAAGGAAATAGTGAGGATAAAGAGAGGAGGGCACTGTAAACAATATTCCTGTGGGCAGAGACCCTTGGGTGCCAAGTGTAGGGCTGCCATGTTTGGAACCTCTGCAAGAGAGGGTTTTAGTTTGGGTCTTTCATAATGGGGGGCTTTGGGTAAAAGCTGAAGGGGGCTCATGGCTGGAGTCCCAGGTTGGCCCCTGGCTGGCTTTCAGCCAGGGCTAAACTTTGAATTGGATTCAATGAGTTTTGGGACCAAGCCAATCCCAGATAAAAAAGATGAAATTGGTTGTGCTTGGGGTGGAGTCCCCTCACTGAGGCAGAGTAGAAGGAGGATTTCTCCTTTAAGGATTATCAGTTTTGGGGTTCCCTCTTCAAATCCATTACATAGCATTTGGTTTTTATAGAGTCTCATCATTCAGTAGTAGACCCAAGTGGTAGGATTTTATTTTTCCTTTCTTCAATTATTGTAATGTGGGGAGTTGTTAGAAAGAGTTGGGCTTCCATCTCTTGTTCCCTTAATTTTCCCTTTTATTTTATGAAGAAAACAAAACAACCCTTGAAATTCAGATAAAATATAATCTATTATAAAAATGAGGTGATTCTAAATTACAATGACATTTCTAATTTGAACACACACACACACATACTGAGTTTAAAACGTTAAAGTACAACTTACCTGCATGCACCTTTAGTTTTTACAACCTGTGAATTTTACCTAAATGTTCAAATCAAAGCTTTTGATTGTTTCCCAAAGGATACAGAACATTTTATGAGCCAGGAAAGGGTTTAAGTGCCAGTTCTTATTTATGAGGGTGGCCTTCACCCTGGAATTTTCTTTATCTTTTTTTTTTTTTTTTTTTTTTTTTTTTTTTTTTTTTTTTGAGGCTGGGGTTAAGTGACTTGCCCAGGGTCACACAGCCAGGGAGTGTTAAGTGTCGGAGACCAGATTTGAACTCAGGTCCTCTTGAATTCAGGGCTGGTGCTCTCTCCACTGCGCCACCTAGCTGCCCCCACCCTGGAATTTTCACTGCCATTACTCCCCAAACCTGCCTATTGAATTTTAGATAATTAATGTCTCTATCAAATAATTAATGTCTCTATCAATTCCAGTGACTTAGCACCTTGTAAGATTCTTAACATTTAGGTGTTTGCTTCCTAGTTCCTTTTTGCTTCATTTTTTTTCACATTATCTGCTTCTTCCCCCCGCTGCACCAACAAGTAGATTCCTCCTCCCACTACCCAAACAAGGCCTCCCTCATTCCCTTTTAAATCTTTCCTCCCTCCACCACCTCTCCCACCCCCTGAAGACTCCTCAGTTCTTGAGACAACAAGGCTTAACTTGCCCTCCTTGCCAATGCTGTTTGACCCACAGACATCTCACACCCCCTTTTTATCCCTTCCCATTTACCGTCCCATTTGTGCTCCCATCAGTATCACCAATTGGCATGAGCAACATCATTGCTTGTTTCTCAGTTGAATTATTAAATTCAAACAGGACGTGTCTTGGGAATTGCACCCTTGATGTTTCTTTTCTAGAAGCCATCCGTGCATTTGGTGACCTGGTATTTCATTAGCTGTCTCGGGAATGTCTGTGGAGTTATCAGGTATAACTTCCTGCATTGCACTTGTTAGTTTTAATTTGTATTTTTAAAGTTTTTTGGGTTTTTTTTTGTTTTTTTGTTTTTTGTTTTTATAATTTAATTTTTATTTTATTTTATAACTTTTTTTTTGACAGTACATATGCATGGGTAATTTTTTACAACATTATCCCTTGCACTTACTTCTATTCAGATTTTTTCCCTTCCTCCCCCAACCCCCTCCCCCAGATGACAAGCAGTCTTATATATGTTAAATATATTACAGTATATTCTAGGTACAATATATGTGTGTAGAACCGAATTTTTTGTTGCACAGGAAGAATTGGATTCAGAAGGTAAAAATAACAGTTTACATTCATTTCCCAGTGTTCCTTTTCTGGATGCAGCTGATTCTGTCCATCATTGATCAATTGGAATTGGATTAGCTCTTCTCTATGTTGAAGAAATCCACTTCCATCAGCATACATCCTCATACAGTATCATTGTTGAAGTGTATAATGATCTTCTGGTTCTGCTCGTTTCACTCAGCATCAGTTGATGTAAGTCTCTCCAAGCCTCTCTGTATTTCTCCTGTTGGTCATTTCTTAAAGAACAATAATATTCCATAACATTCATATACCATAATTTACCCAACCATTCTCCAATTGATGGATATCCATTCATCTTCCAGCTTCTAGCCACTATGAAAAGAGCTGCCACAAACATTTTGGCACATACAGGTCCCTTTCCGGTCTTTAGTATTTCTTTGGGACATAAGTCCAATAACAGCACTGCTGGGTCAAAGGGTATGCACAGTTTGATAACTTTTTGGGCATAATTCCAGATTGCTCTCCAGAATGGCCGGATTCTTTCACAACTCCACCAGCAATGTATTAGTGTCCCAATTTCCCCACATCCCCTCCAACATTTGTCATTATTTGTTCCTGTCATCTTAGCCAATCTGACAGGTGTGTAATGATACCTCAGAGTTGTCTTAATTTGCATTTCTCTGATCAATAGTGATTTGAAGCTTTTTGTTTTTAAAACACATGTATGCATCATGTTCTATTCCCCTTATGGGACCTAGCTGCTATTCTATTATTTATTGAAGGTCAATGAGAAATGATTTCAGTGGGGTTTGGAGAAGAGGCTTTTAGGATACTCAGTTTTCTTACAAGATGTTGCCCATGGTAACCACTCACCCTGCACAGACCACCTCACTCACAGGGTTGGTGACTCTCCTCTGGAGCCCCTTCATCAACACCACCTGCTGTTTCCTGCTGCCAAGGATTCTGTCAATCTCACCGTATCTAATGGGACTGTGAAACCTGAGCACATTCTCATTACACACGATATGGTTTTGATCAGCAGGGGGTGATAGTACTGTAACCCCAACGTCCCCAGGTTTAATGTAATAAGATTTCTGTCTTCCAGACTTGCCTCAGTCATTTTTCACATGGCGTTGCAGGAAGGATATCACTGCATATCTCAGCCTCTGCAAGGGTTATCTCACCTTTGGATGCTAATTGGGCACAAGTCACCTCCATCTCCACCCTGATCAGTCAGAAGCCATTGTGGAAGATGGGCCCTGCATCTCCAGCCCCAAATGAATTGGGGTCTCAATTCTTTGGGACGGGAATGATGGAGTCACAGCATCTGCCCCAGCCCAGATATCCTGTCCCTTTCTCTCAGGAACTTCACTGGAGCAACAGGACCCTTTAGCTTTTCCATGCACATGTGGCTTCTGCTTCCACCCTAGAAGAATGCCTACCATAATGCAATCCCAGGGACATTCCCCATGCCTACATTACCTGAGATTGTCCAAAGGTATGCACAACCTTCGGAGATTCTCAGATTTCCCTGCTCTGCCCACTTATCCCAGAAGAGCCACTAAAACTGGGTGGGGCAGAAGTCCACCAACTCCATGAAAAAGAGAGGCATTTCAAAGGAGAAAACACAAGCCTTTATTGGATCACGTCTCAGGAGCCCTGGGCATCTCCCCTGACCAGGGCAGACTGGCAGTAACAAGAGGCGGCTTACAGAAAACAACCAGAGGGTTACCTACCCAAACATAACAAATCTGATTGGACAGAGCGGGTGCCCTCACAGTGTAGCTATGAACAAGGAACTATCTCTTACCCAATCCTAACAAAGAAATCTTAAGTTTATTATTTTTTAAAAACATTCTTATTTTCTCTTTCTGTATTATTTTCCTCCATGTCTTTAACAACCAATTTACTTAATTCTTCCCAGGCCTCCTGAGCATTATGTACCTCTGTTATCATAGATTTTACAATTTCACACTGAGAGTGCCTCTCACTTGGGCTCACTTCTGAATAAGGGGATGTTTGTTGCAGTTGTTGCAGCAAATTAGTGCTTGTTTCTCTCACATACTCAACCAATGCTTTTGTTTTCTCAATCAAGGCTTCTGGAATCAGTAATGTGGGGAAAGGGCACGGTGCAGTGTCAGAGGAAGGAAGATACACCTGAGGTGTCTCTTCAGCACAACTTCCAGGATTTAATTTCTCTGACTGGGCACATGTGTTATCACTCTTTTCACTTACTAACTTTTTCTTTTTACACTGCGGATCTAAGTGTGATAAATTGTCAAATACACAGTCACACATGGCAACCAAATCCAATAAAGGCTCTGGCTGACAAATGTAACAACGCCACTCAGTGTTTTCATCCATCACTTTTGACAGCTCCTTTTCCCCTAGATTGCGCCGAATGCATTTTGTACAAAAAGCATTATGGCAGAAACCACAAAAAATTAAATCTCCACCTTCTGCACACCATCTGAAATGTAAAAAACAAATAAAAATATTGAAGCATCATTCTTAGTCAACTAGTAAACACTTTAAAAAGTTAATCAGGAACAAAAATTTACTAATTACAGAAAATTTAATATACCTTAATATAAAAATATATGTCAACATGTATTCTTTTAAATTATCCACATAATTATAAAAGCAAAAGCAGGAACTTCTCCAATCTCTCTTAATGAAACATCTTTACAATTTTACAATACGGCCCCAAATAAATTGTGGAATGTAAAGAAGCAACAAATGGAAGGAATAAAACCAAATTGATGTAGCCATTCCTCCCACACATGACCTTGAAAGGCTACAGAATCAGCAGCAGCTGACACTTGCAGGGCTCTCAGGAAGGACTGAGAAACTCCTCAGAAAGTGGATCCTGAGCTGGCACTGGGTCCAGGACTCTGTTGCATTGCCCAAATGGAGATCCATATTACCGTCCTAAGGCAAGAACAAAGACTAGCACCCAAGGGGGTCGTTCTCAGATCCAGTTCAGAAGAGAGCTTATGATCACTCACAGATTTTTAAAAGTTCAGACCAGAAAACCAGCGATTACAGCTATCCTTAGATCATAACACCTTAGAAAAGCAGAAAACTTACAGGTGCCCAGAAACAGCTCTGAACCCACAGGAAAAAAAAAACTGGAAGCTTGGGGCAATGCTCTCTTCATTCAGGACCCAATTTTATTACAAAGGTACAACTGAAGATGGGCTGGGAAGATCAATCAGTAAACAACAAAAAGGAACATGACCGTAAGAAATTACTCTGCTGACAAGAAGATCAAAACAGAAAATCAGAAAATATCAACACAGTCAAAACTTCCACATTCAAAGTCATTAATAAACATGGGAATTAGTCTCACACTCCAAAAAGAATCCCTGAAAAATGCTTGAAAAAAAGATCCCAAAAGGGAAGTAAAGAGGTAGAAGAAAAGTTGGGGAAAATAATGAAAGTGATGCAAGAAAATCATGAAAAAAGTTAACATCTTGGTAGAAAAAATGCATTTATGCGAAAAAAGATTTTAGAAAGCAAAACTGGGAATTTCACTTAAAAAAACCTTAAAAACATGTTCACTGAAGAAAACAATGCATTGAAAATTGCAACAGGTAAGTGGAAATTAATGAAGACAATGTGATATTTCTCAATATAAAATGAAAGTCAGTTTGTTAATTATGAGGCAGACATTTGTGAGCACCTTTGTGGCAAAGAATACAGAGCTTTGACTTTAGTCCAGCAAATTCTGAGTTCAAATTCAGTCACTGACTAGCTATGCAGCCCTGAACAAGTGCTGGCCTGGCTAGTTTTGACGAACCTCACAGGTTGTTGTAAGCTCAGGAGGAAGCTCATCTGACCCTTATCAGATATAAGAATTCCATTAAGAGGATTCTGTTTATAGAATAATTGTGAGGATGAAACTCCTTTGTCCATCCCTAAAATCCTGTGCATCTTTAAACAACCTTTAGAGATGCTGATTATCATAACTTAGACGGGTCCTGGCCCTGGTCTGCCAGGGGTATTCCATCTAGTTCCTTGATTCCCCCCACTTTTGAGCTCCCTCACACTTCCTCTCCTCCTTGATCCTCACCCCCCTGAGTTCCTGCCTTTATCCTTGAGATATCCCCAAGGTTGCATTTCCCTTATCCAAGATCTGCTTAGGATAAAGGTCTTTTGCCACGTTTTCTTCCTGACTAAGGGCACCAGAAGGTTCTTCTTTCTCCCTGCTCATCGTGTCTTCTCTCTAATGGTGCCATCCTCCTTACTCTAACTCACTCTGCTGAATCTACTGAACTCGGATATGGGCCGGAAGGATTCTTACAAGTTGTCAAATAAATGGAGCTGACTTAATATTTCTAGTTCAGTACATTTACTTAGTACTTAATACAGTTTCACAAGATTCACATGAGAGAGGATATAAGCTCTGGCAAACTCAGCCAGAAGGAGAATGAGGGAACATAGAGAAGTGGTGCCAGGCTCTCCTCCTTCCCTTCTCCACTGAAACCAAGCCTCCAGAAGGCCTCCAGAAAACTAGCCGAACCCCAAGAGGAGGAGATAGGCCTTTGAAGGAGACAATAAAGGATTTGGACTTTCACACCTGGCTGTTCTTGTGGTGGTTACTGAACTGAAAAGAAGCCTGCTCCAGAGAGCATCAGAGACCCCCCCCCAAGAAAACCAAACTAAGAACATTACACAAATCCTCTGTGAATCAAACATACCCATCAATGACGCACTCAGACCTCCTGGCAAGATCTTTTCATGGATTCTTCCAAATTCCTTTCCTTTCTAGCTAGATGTGTTCCCATCTTTATTCCATATTTGCCACTTCAGGGGCTTATTTTATCTCTACTTTGTAAAATCTTCTCCTAGGTAAACCTTCCTTTTGATAGAGAATAGTCATTGTGAATTTGTCTCATGTGTATTCTGAACCTGTTCTTGCTACCTTGACCTCACCACTGGCTGTTTGACC
Organism: Sminthopsis crassicaudata; assembly: GCF_048593235.1. Taxonomy (NCBI): domain Eukaryota; kingdom Metazoa; phylum Chordata; class Mammalia; order Dasyuromorphia; family Dasyuridae; genus Sminthopsis; species Sminthopsis crassicaudata. Next base: position 87,685,108 of record NC_133623.1, read on the forward strand.
TTGGGCAAGTCACTTAATGAATATGTGCTTTAGTTTCTCAACTGTAATAACAACACCTATGTTTCAGGATTGTTGTGACTTAGCTTAGCGTCCAGTCCTTACACACATCATAGGTATCACAATCATCATTAACATCATGATCATACTATTACTATTAGTCTAAAGGTTTCTTTTCCAGATCAGGGATGCTAGGGTCCAAATTTGTAAGATATTTGCAAATACTAAATATTGAATAAATACGTTTTCAATTTAAAAATTGTCAACTACACTATCTCATTGAAGCTAAAAGGGCAAAATGTGTCTTGTAGGAAGAGAACCAAAAGCACTTATTGAATTTAGGGAATACTTTGTGTTAGTTATTAATAAAACAAAAGACACAAATATAACAGGCTTTGCCTTCAAGGAACGTGAGGCGACAAAGCACACACACATTTTAATACGGAATAAATGTGAACTAATATTGAAGCAGAAATTAGAATCTAGATACCACAAAATATATTGCCCTCTACCAAGAAACACCTAAGTTTTGAGTGCAAAGTTTGATTTCAAAGACTGGTTTGAGGCCAATGATGGAGGAAATTCAGAAGCTGCTAAATGCAAAAGAAGAACTCCCCAGATCATCATATCATTTCAGCAGGATAGTTCGCCTAAATCTAAGAAAATAGCATTCAATTCCATCAAAAGTAAAATAAATAAAACATCCAATATTTTATTGCTGGGCTGGGCCCTCTTCCTGGGTTGCTATGGAAACAAGGCCTCCTTGTACCCAAGTGGCAAGGGGTAGTCTCTATGGTGATCAGCAAAAGGGTCAAGATCTGGCTGGTGCCTCGTTCTGGGGGTGAGGGCCCTACCTTGAGGTCTTCTTTTGAAGAAGGTGATGGCTCAGCTGCCTAACACATTGTTGTTCAGGGAGAGGGTGGGTCCTCACAGGTGAATTACCTAAACTTGGAACTCTGCTTGGCCTCCTGCTGTGAAGTCTGTGTGCTACTATTACTACTACCAGCAACACCTACTGCTACTACCACCTACTTCTATTCATAGCTTCTATTGCTACTAGTAACTACTACTACTACCCCCTACTGCTACTACCATCTACTACTACTAACTACTACAACTAGTACAACTACTACTACTAGTACAACTACTACTAGTTACTACTACTGCAACATTGTCACTTGTGTTCCTCTCACCCCAGTGAAACACATCTTCTTCAGCTACACTTTGATGGAAGATAGGGATTTTGAGAAGCCAATTAGCAAAGATTTCATAGCAATGCAAAGGGACAGGGACAGAAATTTTAAGGTGAACTGTAAACTTTAATTGGAATAAAATTTAATTAATTCATGTTCTTAATGCCTGTTTCCAAGACCACAGGGCAGGTCACTGCAACGAAATTTGTTCTTTGGAAGGGCATCAGTACCAAAATTCCCCTGATGTTGCCCTCAGTACCATCAATTTGGGCATTGAAAGCCAGACAAGTTAGTTGTAACTAAATTCTGAGCCTTCCTCCAAAACCAGCCACCAACAAGTTTCTGTTACCATAGAAACCATCAGCAAGGCCCTTTCCCACCCCACCTCACCCCTCCCCACCTGTGGGGCAGCCAAAAAGCTAAATGAACTCCACACCCCAGGGAGGCAACCAGGGAAACCAGACCCCCACCACTCCTGTCCCCATCTCACAACCTAAGGCCTGAAAGCCAGCAGCAAGCAGCGCCAAAATTGAGGACAACACAAGACCAGAGCAGAACTGTCACATAAAAAAAGTCCAAGTCAAAAAAATCAGAAAGGAAATGTGAGGAAAAACAAAAATAAAAAAACTAGGGGGAAAAAGTTCCTTTCTAAAGATAAAAGTTATTGTAGTAACAGGAAAGAGTGAGGTATATTTATAAAAGGACAACAGTATCAAAGTGGCTATATTTGGAGGCCGAAAAAATGTGATTTGTTCTCAGATCCCTGAAAAAAATATTGGAAGATCTTAAAGGGTATTTTTAAAAGCATAAACTAGAAGAGAACAAGTCTAAAGGGTTAAATTGAGAGGAAATTAAGGAATTAAGTACTTAGTTATTGAAAAGAAAGGAAGCCAAGAACGTCAGAGTGAAAAAATGCCAACACACTTGACTTAGGTACATCCCCAAAGGGGAGACAGAAAACAAACTGGGATCACCAGACTTTCAGCCTTCCCAAATCTGTTTCCTGGTCCCTTGGATATGATGCAGCCCTTGCACACCGTGTACTAGAGGACCCAATAGTGGTAGAGACCACAATACTTTTCGAGAAATCTCAGGCCAAATTCTCATCATTTGGGAAAAGGCTGAACAAAGTGGTGTATGAAAGTAACGCAATATTGTTGTGATATAAAAAAGATGGTGATCAGGCAGATTTTAGAAAGACCTGTAAAGATTTACAAGAAGTGATGCTGAGTGAAACAACCAGAACCAGGAATGCATTGTACACAGTAACTTTACTAAAAGGAACCCAGGTTAACAAAATCATGGGCAGCTCAAAAAGACCTGAATTCAAAAGAAAAATGAAACCATAACAAGCTGAATGCTCTTCAATGAGAAAACATGGGTACTTATAAATTTAAACTAGTATCCCTTTCATTTTGAATATATGCCATAATCTCTGACATTTAACACAATGAAGACTCACTGAGAGAATAAATAAAATAAATTATAAATAAATCAATCTATTTAAGAGATCCCCAAAAGAGGAATGCTTTCTATTTTGGGAGATATATTCCTACCTGCAGTGCTTATCAGGTCTAGTAGAATCATGGCTTATGTCCTCACTCAAATGTATGTAGCAGCTCTAAAAAAGGAATTAATATTCAATTCTAAATGTTTTAAAACTATTAAAATATTAACATTCACAAAAAACAAATTTTAAAATGCTTAAATCCACTAAGCATACACTTAAACACAAAACTGGGTGATAACTTTAGTCACACTTAAAAAAATGAAATATTTTGCAAAAGTAAAGAACTGCCAACAAAGTAATGACATATCATGGGGAACAGAGGAACAAAATGTCTATGAAGAATTCATGTTGTTAATTGTTAAAGTGATTTAAAGAAAATTCAAAACATGCTCAGAGTTAAAATTTACATAAATTGATAAAGGGAAAATAAACAGCATCCAAGCAACAACAAAAAACATAATTAGTACAATCAAAAATAACTTTTGTTGCCCTCAAACACACTCTGTAGAGTCCGAAAGAGCTCAGATGAACTCCCTTTTCAACTTAGTCATTCTCAGAGTTAATTAGTAAACTATATTATAATAATAGAGCTTCACATGGTTATTTTGCATCAAACAAGTTTACATGTGTATAACCCTGTATAAATCTTAAAGTGCTAAGGAAAAGAAGCTATTATTAAAACTACTTTGATTATTTCAATAAATAAATACTGATCCCCAAAGAGGTCATTTGAAATGTTTTCCTCTCACCAGAAGCAGGAAATATTGAGAGCAAAGTATTACATATCCCGTCAAACATGAATAAGACTGAGGTTTCTTTTTTTTTTTTTAATTAACCATGTTCTTAGTAATGAAAGAGGATAAACATTACCTCACTATGATAGGGTCAAGACACTTTGGAACCCACTATGACTGATCTGAACAGTATGAGCTCTTTATGTTTGTCCTCATGTATATTAAAACCTGAAGTTTATCAAAAGTCCAACACTTATTGCATCTCACTTCCAAAGAGAGAATCTTCACTTTTGAAATGAGTCATTACAGAATTCCTATAAATAAAAAAGATGTCTTACTCGAACAGGAGAATTTGTCCTTTATTCCCAAACAAAAGGAAGAATAGTTCACAGATAATCATCATCCACTACATAACTTACATACCTCACAAATAAGAACATTCAGTGCAGGATGTCTATACACTGAATCCTCATAATGGGTCACTTGCTGTCCACAAGCAGTACAGCACACAATGTCACGAAGTCTTTCCCCTAAGCAAATAAATTATAAACATAGTCTGTTCACAAATACAATTTAAAATTCCATAAAACCCTGGAAACTGCATTTTTATAACTCAATGTCCTTTTGTACATGTCCTATTTGCTTAATCAATAGGAATTTACAAAGGTATATGTATTCCCATCAGTTTACTGTTGCATGCTTACTCAAAATTGTGGATAAGTTTCATAATTTTCAGAAACTGACAAATTTTGTGATTGGGAGACATCTCATCATACATTTCCCCCTCAGTTTCCTCACCTTTAAAGTGGGCTGGAAAAGGAGAGTAAACCACTCCAGAATTCTTGTCAAAAAAGCCCTGAATGTGGTCACAGAGAGTCAGACACCACTAACATGACAAAAACTTTAAAAGAAGAAACAGGGATAGTGTGGGAACAATAATCATGATGAAGGAACAGAAACAGATGAACCATTAGTGTAAGAAATAGCAGGCCAGCTGGGGAAGGAAAGCAAGGATGGTTAGAATGGAAAATATTGCAGGACCTTAAAAATCAAAATGAGGGGGTCTATATTTTTTGCTAGAGACTAATTAGGTAAAGAAATAGCACAGACAAACCAATCACTAAGGAAAATGATTATAGCAACAAAGATGTGGAGGAATTGAATTAGAGTGCTCAAAGTAGGTGATTGCTCAGTAGTTGTAAACAGATATTTGAAAAAGCTTAGGACAGAAATGAGTTATCGAGTTTCTGCACTGTTAAGGTAGATCAAAATGAAAATGAGGACACTACAAGAGAATGGAGAGGTATTAAAAAGAAGAGGATGGATAAGGAGTTAAAGACATAGACAATTTTAATGGAACAGCAGACTCCAAGGAAAGAACATCCCACAGAAGTCATATGATGATCTTCACAGATGCAGGGAAAGACCTCTCCAAAACAAAGGACCTGTTCCTAATAAAAAGCACTAGGGCATAAAAATAAATGCAGTTTGCAATAAAGTGATAAGTACAATTTATGAACGTTATCATCAAGGATAACCTGCAATGGGGATAAACTCAAAGCTTTCTCCATACAATTAGAGGAGAAGCAAGCCTTCCCCTAATCAATCACAGCAAAGAGCACATGATGGTTTCTTTTCTAGCCCAGGGCAGCTTAGGGAGAGAGACAGAAAGGTCTGTGAAGACTCAGGAGGGATCTGGAGACCAGAAAATGACAGTATTGAGAGAAAAGCAGCGTAATGTCCAAGGAAAAGGCAAGACAGAAGAGATCCGGGGAGATGATGGATGGAGGAATGAGTGCCCTGTGACATAGATCGCCACATGTGATGTGTCAGATTACAAGATGTCTCTTGTAATGTCTCCAGATTACAAGACTTGTGAGCAATGGCTGAATGTGAAATATGTGGCTCTGGTCCAAGCAATAAGAGGAAGAAAACGGACAATGTAAAGTATCTTTACAAACAAAATACCATGGAGAGAGAAGTCTGGGAAGACAGGAAGGCCCTTTAGAAAATCAAATTTCCTTTACAAAGAAAAGACAGAATATTGCCTCAGAGAGAGCAGAGAGCATAGGAAAACAAGTCAAACAATTGTTCTAAGACAATTTGAAAAGATCCCAAAAAAGACTCAGCCTCCAAGGAAGAAGGAGAATGGAGCAAATTATCTTACATCAAAGTGGAAAACAAGAATTTTTACAATGACGAATAATGCTTGAACCTCACTCCCACGGGAAGCGGATCAGAGAGAATAACAGCCCCAGTTGGGTATAGGAACATGTTTACTTCTACAGTTAGGGAAGAGAGAAGGGAAAGAGGGTCTGTGGAGGAGGTGAGCAGGATGAAAAAAAGAGATAAATGGGTAAATAAGGGAAAGATAATTTGAAGGGAACTACAGAGTAACCTAACTGCAAATATGAATGGGATAAACCTAAACACAAAACATAAGTGGATTAAAAAGTAAGAAATACATCGGGAAACCAAGAGACACACAACAGAGTAAAGGTAAGGCCTGGAACAGAGGGTAGTTATGATGATTTCTGATAAAGCAAAAGCAAAAACATGTCTAATTAAAAGATATTGGGAAATGACTTTTCACTAAGAAGTACCATAAAAAATGAAATAAGATCAACACTATACATGTGCACCAAATGATGCAATATCTAAATTAATTAAGAAAAAGTTAAATAACTTATAAGGAAAAAGCAACAACACTATACAAATGGGGGCCCTCAAATTTCCCTTTTGAGAACTAAATTAATCAAAACAAACAAAAAAGATGTGAAGGAGGTGAACAATATTTTTTAAAAGTTAGAACTCTGGAGAAAATGGAACGGTAGATTTGAATGCATGTTTACTCAGTGACTCAGTGGTACAGGGCTGCACAAAGCAGAACTGAAGGAGCCCAGGAGAGAGGAGTGAACCGGGCAAACCAAACCTGACATTGCATCATAAGGAGAACCACACAGAAGCTACTCTAAGAGAATATGGGTCCTGGGAAAGTATATGTCAAGGAGCGAAAGAAGTGGGATTGCAGCCAAAACTTTCACATCCAGCAAGTGAAGGATAACTGTGAACTGAGAGAAGGAATATACCCTGAGCTGCCAGGCTTTCAAGGTTTTGTCAGAAAGAGACACATAGGAGCCAAGAAAAATATCAAGTAAGCATCGAGGATGAATTACAAGGGACTCAGTCAGGCAAAACTCTGTGTTTCCTGCATGGAGATGTTCACGCTATGTCTGTGACTGTCATTAGTAATTAGTTGGAGAGAAAGCCAGAGGCAGAGAAGAGGATGATGTGATTCTGAAAAGCAAAATGGGGAAGGACAAGTTAAAAAGATAACTCCATTTCACAGATGAATGAGCAAGAGCAAGGAATTAGAGAGATGAGGAGGACTGAGATTTCTGGAAGCCTACTCATATCAGACAAGGGTTAAAGAAAGGATGGTACATGCACATCTATAAGGGGATAAAGTTTTATATCTATAAAGAAATAAGATGGGCTGGGAATAAATGTATTATATTAGTCAGAATGGAATAAAGAGAGACGGAAAAGAGGGAGAGTGGGGAGAATGAGGGAGGGATTTTCTGACAGCTTAAGTAGTAGCAAGGCCAGGGGGCAGGCAGTAATAAAGCAGAGGTGTCAGGGGAGATTAAAAATAAGAGATGCACACAAAAATAACAATGAACAGGAGCAGAATTTGTTGGAGAACAAAGGCAGGGGTAGTAATCACTTATCCCAGACTAGGTCAAAATCTTGAAAGATTCAGTCAAAATAGAGAACTCTTCATTACATGCCAGCCATGTCATTGCTGTTTTATATGTATGTGTATACACGTTATATATACATATGTCAATACATGTACATCAGTACATGAATAGATACATGCTTACTGCAGCCTGCTTGACTGAATGTGCAAGGGAGGAAAGGTGGAAAAAAATAAAGTAAAAAGCACACAACCAAGAACAAAAGAAAATCTACTAGGAAGCAAACAGATAGTTACGAATACAATGTCCTCTAATATTATATAGGCTTTCTTGAAATTGAATTTATTATTACATATTTTGAACCCTCCTTACATTCTGATATGCACATGACAATATTTTTCTTTTTTATCTTCTTTTTAATATTTAACTTTTAAATAAAACCTTTTTTTTTTTAAAGAAATGCTCCTCCTGTTAAGCCTGCTTGCATTTTTTCTTCTTCTCAGATTATTTTTACCTTATTTCCAAATCCGATTTTCCTTGTGCAGCAAGATAACTGTATAAATATGTACACATATATTGCATTTAACATATACTTTAACATACTTAACATGTATTGGTCTACCTGCCATCTAGGGAAGGGGGTGGGGAAAACAGGGAAGAAGTTGTAACATAAGGTTTTGTAAGGGTCGATGTTGAAAAATTATCCATGCATTTGTCTTCTAAATAAAAAGCTATAAAGAAAAAGAAAGAAAGGCTTGGGCTAAACTGAGTACAAAGGATCAAGTCTAAAAAAATGAAACTGTGTAGGGAGAGATAAAAAGACCAATTACTTCATTCAAATGAGAAACAAAAGGAAGAACTGATAAGCTGGGGGGAGGCAGATGCTGCAGGAACTTCACTGTTTTTACCACAAAGGAAAGAAGTCTTGGAGGGGAAAAGGAGAAGGAGAGCAAGGTGGCAGGAAGAAGTAAAACAGCAACAGAGAGAGAGGGTAAATAGGGTGAGGCGGAGAGTGGGACAAATAGGAAGGAGGAAAATACACAAGTATTAATTTACACATAAGGCAGAAATAGAGGACAAAGTTAAAGTCAACAGCTTGTTGCTTTCAACCAAAAGGAGACATATGTGTATGTGTACATGATACCTATCATGGAAAATGAGATATACACAGATAAAATAAAGAGTAGGGGCAGCAGAATGTGTTATATTAAAAAAGAAAACACTAGGATGTTAATCATGATTTTTTTTAATATATTTGCCAAAGCAAGAGAAACAAAAAGAAAACCCCACAGACAGCAGGGTCACAGAGTTTCAGAGACAACTGAACAGCAAATTAAAAAGGGGGAGAAAGGAAAGGAATTAACAAAAATGATCAACAAGAAAGTAAAAGTGAATTGCAAACAACAGGAGCTAAAGCAAACAGAGATTTTTAGAAATGTAACCTACTTTCTTACAAGTTCAAATAAAACCAAAACACTTCATCATCATTATGGCAAGACTGATGAGGTTTAGAATTGGGGGTACCTAAATGAAATCAAGGTTTAATTGACGTTTAGTGGAAGGTTCGGGTCACAGGGAGTCAAATAGAGCTCCCCTACAACTCCTTTGGATTTGGTGCAAGAAAACAAATTTAAATGAGGTCTAGTAGTGGCTCAAGAGTCCACTGAAAAGGAATTTACAATCCTAAAAACCTAGATTGATAAAAGAGGTTTATTTTGGGGTTTGGAAGTAAGGTAAAGTCTAGTTACTAAAAGGTGTTTAGTAAATAGAAGAGGGCACCAGAGCCACTGTTCCAGTGGGCAGAGATCCTTTGGCATGTCAGGCATAAGGCTGCCATGTTTGGAACCTCTGCAAAGAGAGGACTCCAGTCTGGCTCCTTTATAATGTTTGGAAGTAAGGTTAAATTCTATTCCTAATCCTCTTATTACTTTTCAAGATGTTTCCCAAGGAAATAGGTGATGGTAAGGAGAGGAGGGCACTGGAAACAGTATTCCAGAGGGCAGAGACCCTTGGGGGGCCAAGTAGAAGGATAACTAGTAGATTTGGCAGATCAAGTGCCCCTGGACACTGTGGTAAGAGCATTTAGGTGTCTAGATCTACAACTCTGCAAGAGGTTAAATAAAACAAAAATGATCTTTAAAAAACAGTGGGTACCATCCCTAAAAAAAAAAAAAAAGGTCAAAAGTTCCCCAGGATAAAAGCCAGCAGCTTTTAACTTAAAATAAAACAAAAATTAAAAAAACCTCCCTATATCAAAGCCATTTCAAAAATTACTAATTTGAACGGTAGTTTAAATTAAGGGCTTATATACCAAAGAGGCTATTAATGACAAATAATGACAAATGATTTTGAGTAAGCCATGTTATTTTTAGTACCTGTTTCCTAATCTGGACTATCAGGGATTTACAAGAATTCTAAAATCCCTTCTGGCTATGAATCTAGTTCTTCTATGACTAAAATTTTAACAATGAAAAGTAGTTTTATACAAAGAAAACCAAATTTTCTACCCATAACTAGGAGTGTTGACTTTCAAATATGTAAAGCAGCATGACACAATTTACCTTCTGCAAAGCTTTTTGTCACAGGAATATGTGAATTTTCATCTGAATGAAATGGATTGATAGATTCATGCACCATCTGTCCATCATCACAGTCCATATGTTCTTGCCTAAAGAAAATTTAAAATTTATGTTTATACTTAAAGAAGTCAAAGTTTCCAGAAAACCAGCTTCCTTGGTGAGAGTTAGTAAAGTTGATATGAAATTTGTTTCAATATTCCATACACATAGTCATTTTTCATAATTCCATACACAACTCAGTACTAACTTCCATCACTTCATATCTTGTATCTTTCACTAAGATACAGAAGGAGAAATAACACAAGACAGAGATATAAAGAGAGAGTTAGATGGACAACATCCTTGGTGTGTTTGTACTTCTAAAATAAATCCATGTACTTTGGTCAGAAACACTAACCTCTCAGGGCATGATGGCTTTGGTTCTTCAGAACAGCCAGTACCCTATAAAGAAAAACCAAATACAAGTGTTAGAGAATCTACAGCTTTTGTTTTTCACTTGTATATAACTCTTTGTGACCCTCATGTGGGTTTTTCTTGGCAAAGATACTGGAGTGGTTTGCCATTACTTCCCCAACTCATTCTACATGTGAGGACACTAAAACAAACGGGGTGAAGTGACTCGCCCAGGATTACACCATGAGTAAATTTCTGACATCATATGTAAACTAGGGAAGATAATATTTTCCTAATCCAGACCATTCTGTATTAAGTCACCTTGCTATCCAAAGTTGTTCTTGTTCAGTCATTTTTCAGTTTTGTCAGATTGTTGGTGACATCAAGTAAAAGATCCCAGAGTTTACTTCAATAAATGACAGATCACAATTTCCAACTGATTTGAGATAAACACAGGAGATGCATAAAGAGGCAAAAAGATGGTCTCTGTACACAAGAAGCTGACAGGTTTATAGCAAGATAACAAGCAAACAGATTAAAAGAAGCTATATACCAGATAAATGGGAAACTTTCACAAAAGGAGATCATGGAATTTTGAGGGGCTAGGGAAGGTTCCTGAGAAGGTCTGATTTTAGTTCAGACTTAAAGGAACCTAATCAATGGCTAGAAATCAGTAAGGAGGTCATTTCAGGGATGGGGAAAAATCAGAGAATGGCCAGAGATAAAGGGTCTTGTTCAGAGAATGGCCAGGAGGGTAAAAAGAGAAGAATATGAAAGAAGAGTGATAGGTTATGATGGCTTTTGAATGGCCAAGTATATTGTAGTTGATCTTGCCACTGGAGTTTATTAATGGGGAATGAGGGAGATAAGTAATAGAGAATGACATCATTGAAATGGTGTTTTAGGAAAATTACTAACGATTAAAAGGTTACTAGAGTGGAATGGTTAAAAACTTAAGTCAGGATATTGCCAATTTCTAGGTGTGAAATTATAAGGAGGGCCTGTACAAGGGGGAGAGAAAAGGAGTATCTGAGAGGGCTTAAGAAGGTAAAATCAATACACTGGTTCAACAACTTGGATATGGAGGGTAAGAGACACTGAGAAGTTTAGAATTAGTCCTAGGCTGTAAGCCTGAGGGACTAGAAAGGTGGTGGACATAAGAAAGATAGGAAAATTAATCTTACACATACTAGTCTTAAATTGTAGATGCTGAAAGGCAAGTAGAGGTAGAAAGTGAGTCTGCACTTCTATTCTCAGGAAACATGTTTTTGCTGAGTACCTGAGCTATTTCCCTTTTTGCTCTATTTTTTTGTCCATTTCCCAGGATTTTCCCTATTTCAAATAGACATTGATGCAGAGGAAGCAAATCTAGTAACATAATAAGTGTAAGGGCCCTAAACATCTCATCTAATATTTCTTGAATGAAAGGAGTTTGCAGATCTTCCCCCTCTTTTGTCTCTCTTTTCTATGGTTCTTTGTTTCCTTATGAATAAATTACCTAGAAATTTTTAATATTACTCCATATCCTATCTTCTTATCTAGGAAACTTTATTCTTTGTCCATACAATATATCTATCTTCAACTTACTAATTTGGCTAATATAGTTAGCATTTTTTGAATGCCTGAATTATAGCAATGAATACAAGCATTTCTGATATAACCTATGTCTTGTAAGAAAAATATTTTATGGTTTTATTATGAATATATTTTCTGTCATATTTAGACTTATATCGTTTACAAAAATTTATTCCTTATGATTGTCAAGGAAACCATCGTACTCACGAGTCACCATCTTTTCATTTAATTAATTATGAATGCCCTATACACGTTATTTTTTAAAAATTATTTTATTTTTAAAAAGTAATAAAAGATAAAAATGAAAAAAAGAAATATGAAACAAAATAAAACCAAAGAGAACACTGTCAAGTGTTCAGCAGAACATCAAAGATTCAAAATATATTCAAAAAATTACCAGTTTAAGAAAATGTATACACACACGTATATTAGTAGAAGAAATTATATTAGTAAGTGTCCGTGTTTTCTTTGCTTCCTTGTAAATTGTTCTTTTGTTCTCTGCTGTGAGCCTTTTTTATTCTTTTCCCCCTTTCATTTCCCCAATTACCCTCAAGCAGGGTATAATTAAGAAAGTATATATTTACACTAAAAATAATATGTTTAAAAGTGAACTTATGTCAACAAACATTTAAATACACACACAACCAGCGTGTATCAGGAAACACGAATTGTTATTACACATTGGATATTGCCTTAATGGTAACAGGCACGAGTCATACAATCTCAGTGGGTGACATGTCACAAAAGCCCCTTTTTTTCCCCTGTGGCCAAAGAATTAAGAATCAGAAACATCCAACCAGTGATTAACATCCCCTCTTCCCTGCCTGGCTCGTTTATTTGGATTCATAAAACATTTTACCACAGAATCAGAAATGATAAGGATTTTTTTAATACTTAAAATTCATTTACAATCGAAGAAGTCACACTTACCTCGTCTTCGGGACTTTCCATTGACAAAGATCACTGTGTTCTCCACAGAGTTTATCTAGAAAAAAGGTGTAAGGTCCAAATAAATCGTTCATGTTACCAATAACTTCAACAGAAGAAAAGAAACATACAACAATAGAACATTTTACAAGTCAAGTCAGTGAAATGGTTCAAGAGCAATTGATTCCAACAATATAAAAGCCGGAAAATGTCCCTGATCCTGTCTAGGGGAATCCACTATGACATTCTCAATGTCGAGAAAGAAACTTACTGAAATCCCTCTAAATGGTTGAGGAAAAGGACAAACTAAACGAGGCCGAATCGAGGCGGGAAAAGAACTAAAATAACGCACTGAAAATAAAGGGAAAATTCTTCAGAGAAACATAGAAAGGACTTATGTTCACTAATTAATTAAAGGAAATAACAATAAGAGGAAAATAAAAGTAAAAAAACATGTCTTTAAAAGGAGAAATATTTACTTCAAGAGCTGGAGCTCAGGAGACGCCATCTCACTTCTTCCAAGATGGGACCCACCCACCGAGCAACCAGAAGCAGCGAAGATGATTGGACAACCAGTAAGCCAATCATCAAAACCGGAAACCAATTGGGCTCGTGATTCTCAAGACCACAGTGAGACTCCAGGATTGTGCGTTTCGAAAAAGAAACTGCATCTGGCTTCCTCTTCTCTCTCCCCGCCCCCCCCCTCATTCGTTCTCTTTTTTCTCATTCCCTCATAATTTCCTCCCCCATGTCTCTCATTTTCTCTTCTCCTTTTCCTGCCCCACCCTCTCTCCCCAGTTGCCCCTTTTTTCTTTTTCATCTTTTCTCTCTCTTTTTTTTTTTCACTTATTATGCTACTGTGTCATTTTCAAACTATAATCTCAGAAAGAATGCAATGAGGTTTAGATTTGGGGTTCCCAAATGAAATGAGTGTTTCTGGTGGTCAGGGAGTTAAATAAGGTCTAGTGGTGGCACAAAGGTAGGGAGTTCTGAGGATTTCCTAAAGGGATTTAAAGAACTGAAAACCTGGACTGATAAAAAAGATTTATTATGGGGTTTGGAAGTAAGGTTAAATTCTAGTTAAGGAAATAGGTGAGGGTAAGGAGAGGAGGGCACTGGAAACAGTATTCCAGAGGGCAGAGACCCTTGGGGGGCCAAGTGTAGGGCTGCCATGTGTGGAACCTCTGCAAGAGAGGGTTTTAGTTTGGGTCTTTCATAATGGGGGGCTTTGGGTAAAAGCTGAAGGGGGTTCATGGCTGGAGTCCCAGGTTGGCCCCTGGCTGGCTTTCAGCCAGGGCTAGAATTTGAATTGAATTCAATGAGTTTTGGGACTGAGCTGACCCCACCCAGATAACAAAGATGAAACTGTTTGTGCTTGGGGTGGAGTCCCCTCACTGAGGCAGAGTAGAAGGAGGTTTTCTCCTTTAAGGATGGTCAGTTTTGGGGTTCCCTCTTCAAATCCATTACAAAGCATTTGTTTTTTACAGAGTCTCATCATTCAGTAGTAGACCCAAGTGGAAGCATTTTATTTTTCCTTTCTTCAATAATTGTAATGTGGGGAGTTGTTAGAAAGAGTTGGGCTTCCATCTCTTGTTCCCTTAATTTTCCCTTTTATTTTATTTTATTTTATGAAAAAAATAATCCTTGAAATTCAGATAAATATAATCTATTACAAAAATGAGAAGGTGCTTCTAAATTACAATGACATTTCTCATTTGAACACACACACACAAACACACATACAGAGTTTAAAACATTAAAGTACAACTTACCTGCAGGCACCTTTAGTTTCTACAACCTCTGAATTTTAGCTAAATGTTCAAATCAAAGCTTTTGATTGTTTCCCAAAGGATACACAACATTTTGTGAGCCAGGAAAGGGTTTAAGTGCCAGTTCTTATTTCAGAGGGTGGCCTTCACCCTGGAATTTTCACTGCCATTACTCCCCAAACCTCTCTAATGAATTTCTTTCTTTACTGAGAGTGCTGCTAGAGAGATACTTTCCTCTGTGCAGCTTTATATAGAAAGCTCTATATAAACCTGCCAAATTGTCACCTATCACATAGGTATTAACTGACCTACTTTAATGGTAATTTGCTAACCATGCTATTAAATAATTTTCCAGAAAACATACAGCTGAAAAGAATTTTCTTCATTACATATAATAGGTATTGGTGATCATCAGTACAATGGAATATTGTACTAGAAATTTAAACTATAAACTTCATGTGAAAGAAATGGAAAAAAATCAGCAAAGAAATATACAATAGAAAACAAATCACTCTTTTCAGTGTAATACCTCAATTTCCCTTCCTCAGTTCCTCTGAATTGTTCTGCCTCAGTTTCCCTGAATTATTATGCTTTGAGTGGAATTGTTGTGCCCACCCTCCCTACCCTGTCCCACTGGGACTGAGAAACTTGGGGCATTGACACTCTGGCCACTCTCATTTTCCAAAGAGTCATAAATCTCTAGATGGCTTATTTCATATACTTGGGTATCTTTTACACTAGACTGGACATCTTCTGATTCCTATCCTGTCAGAACTGAATTATTATCCTTTTCTGAAATTATGGCTCTCCACTCACCCAGTGGGAGTCAGCACTGAGCCGACCCCACCCAGATAAGAAAGATGAAACTGGTTGTGCTTGGGGTGGAGTCCCCTCACTGAGGCAGAGTATAAGGAGGTTTTCTCCTTTAAGGATTTCCAGTTTTGGGGTTCCCTCTTCAAATCCATTACATAGCACTTGGTTTTT
This sequence comes from Sminthopsis crassicaudata, assembly GCF_048593235.1. Classification (NCBI taxonomy): domain Eukaryota; kingdom Metazoa; phylum Chordata; class Mammalia; order Dasyuromorphia; family Dasyuridae; genus Sminthopsis; species Sminthopsis crassicaudata. The sequence continues at coordinate 87,700,470 of NC_133623.1, forward strand.
ACATAGTCTCATCATTCAGTAGTGCCTTGCCTTTGTTTTCCTGATAGCTGGAGCTCTACAAAAGTCTCTGCAATTAGTTGCTCGAAGCTGGATGCTTTGAAACAAGAGTCCTATTGGCTAGCTGGCTTCTGCTAGTCCAAATTTTCCACTGTTAAAGTATTAAAAACCTAATCTCTCTGTTACCTCAGTTGCTCTGGTATTATGACTGATGATATCGTTGTTTACTTAGAGAACTCTAAAGAACTAAAAGTATAAATGAAACACAACAACTACAGAAAGACACAAGGGTATAAGTAACCCAAGCAAGTTATCAATATTCTGTAAATTACCAATAAAATCCACCAGAGAGAGAAAGGAAGATAAATTGCATTGAAAGTAACTACAGGTACTGTAAAATAAATGGAAGTTTACTTGCCAAAATATAGACAGATACTGAATTAATAAACTTCACTTTCTACACAAATAAAAGCAAATCTAAATAACTCGAGAAATATGAATTACTCACTATTAGGCAAAATGCAAATCATAAAAATGATAATACTACCTAAAGTATTTTACTAACACAGTGCAATACAAATAAAAATACCTACACATATTTTGAAAAAGTTAAAAAAAATAACAAAATTCATCTGGAGGAACAAAAACTGAAAATACCAAGGAAATTAAGGAAGGAAATGGCAAGAAAGAGGCCCTAGCAGCACCAGATTCTAAAACGACTTTACAAAGCCAAAATCATTAAGCAATTTATGCTTGGGAAAGAAAGATTGGTTATTGGAACCAATCAAGTACAAAATACTCAGGATCAAAAGAGCACAGTATCTACCTGTCTGAGAAAACAAATGATCTTCTCTATGGGAGAATTCACTATTCAATAAAAACTATTAGGAAAACTGGCAAGTAGTCTAGCAGAACTTCAGGACAGAACATTTCACCGAAAAGACAAGAGTCAGGCTGCAATTGGGTGGTGGGTAAATCATTCTGCAGATACTTTATATAATGCAATTTACCCATGAGTGTGTAAAAGGGCAGGAGGGAGGCAAGAAAGAGACCACTGTTATGGAGAAGCAGCCAGCATATGGGTCAATGATAGAGACTGGATACAAGGAATCAAGAGCAAGAGAAACACAACAGCAAGGACCGGTTACAAGAGAGCCTGGTTGGAACTGAAAGAAAATACTCCAAACTTTGCAGAGTAAGTGGGGATAAAGGATTCTACAGCACAGAGCTTCAGTGCTGAAACACCACAAGTAAAAAGAGAAAGGCCTCCAAGGTTGTGAAGATCCCAGAGCAGACTAACAAATTTCCACAAAGCTGGAGAAGACTCAAGCCAGTGACAAATTTAAGAAGCCAAGGCCCTATTCCTCAAAGAACTTGAGGAAGAAAGTTCCTCTGCCTTAAAGTGTAAGCCATGAAGTAGGCTCCCAAGAAGTTGAGTCCATATGCTACTCATAATAAAGTAGACAAACCTGAATGACTTTAAAACCAAATCTATTATTACTTTCTTTTCTAGTTTTCCAGATGATGAAAAAATTAATATTTCAGTGGCATATCTATGGGTTTGAATTCCTATAATATGCTGTTGCACTTCTTCCAGAGCCAGTCTTCTTTCTACATTTGTTTAAAATATGTCTCCTATCTCCTCCTTTTCTTGCAAATATTGACTTAAGCCTTATGACTTAAACTCTTTCTTGTCATATATGATGCATTTGCTTATTGTACTAATAAGTTACTCTAGTTTAAATATTCCTGAAGGCAAGAAATTAATTTATGAAAAGTTACTAAAGGCAAGAGAATGCTATTTGCATCTGTAAGATTTTTCCCTTTCCTCCTATCCCTCATTCCTTCCTTATAGCCCAAAGATCCCAAACTCATAAGTAGGTAAGCTGTAGAATTGAAATATTCAGCATGGACTAGAAATCAAAGACAGATGAGAAAATGAATATGCATTTATTTTAGTTCTTTACCTTTTATTTTGCTTTAAAAATCTCAGAAACTAGTAGGTTAATTTTAAGAATTTTAACTTAGGAATCACTTTCTAAATTAGGCATAGTTTAAAATTAGGGTAATAAAAATAATTTTATACTGATTAAAGACCCATAATAAAGTTTAAACTGTTATAAGTATGGCAATATATCTCTAGTGAATATAACATGCTTATATTTTGATTTTTGGTCTTAAATTTTTTTCTAAATAAACATGATGGAAAAAGTTAAAAAGAAAAATCACATCAAAAGGGAAAAACATGAGAAAGAAAAGAAAACAGGCCAATAAATAACAATAAAAAGGTGAAAATACTGTGCTGTGATCCACAGTCTCCATAGTCCTGTATGTAGCTGCAGATGGCTCTTCCCATCACAAGTCTGTTGGAATTGCCTTGAATCACATTATTGAAAAGAGCCAGGTCGATCCCAGTTGATCAGCACATAATCTTGTAGTTCCTGTGCACAAGGTTCTCTGGGTTCTATTAACTTCACTCAGCATCAGTTCATGTAAGTCTCTCCAGGCCTCTCTGAAATGTATCTGCTCATCAGTTCTTATTGAACTATAATGTTCTTTGACAGATATCCTTCCTAGCTCAGACCACCATAAGCCATAATTTATTTATTCACTTATTATTATTGATTATGTTACTATATTGTTATATGGTATATATATATTAATTTTATATTATTCATTTATTTATTATTATATTATAATTTATTGATCCAATTGTTGGGCATCCCCTCAGGTACCAGTCCCTTGCCACTACAAAAGGGCTGCCACAAACATTTTTGCTCATGTAGATGCTTTTCCCATTTTTATGATCTGTCTGAGATACAGACCCAGTAGAGACACTGCTGGATCAAAGGGTATTGTGCTTGTTTTCTTTTCTTCCCTAAAACAAAAGAATACAATTTGTCACAAAACAAGGCTCTCAAGGACGGGGAGAAGGAGGGAGATATCCTATATTCTGGTAATGTAAACAGAAAACATGATAAAACTATTTAGAAAGCAATCAAGGATCTGGGCAGCAATCCTCTCTGCCCATGACCAAGCCTGGTCTGGAGGAAATGAGACAATTGCTGCTGGCCACCTTTGCCTCCCCCAGTGAAGGAGAGATGAGGCACAAGCTTGGGCGTCTTCCCTGGCTCCAGGATGCTGCCCTACCCAACTCTAGCATCCTGTAGGGACCCAGAACCCCTCAGGGGGTACAGACATCTAGCCAGGAGCTCCTGGGGACTGAGAAGAAAGCACCTTGATCAGAGCGCTGCAGGGATAAAATGAACATGTGGGGGGTTGGGGGACCTCCCAAAGTGGGAAAATCCCTCCACTGACATTCTCTGCCTGCACCTTGTACTCTCAGAAACTTACTTGGAATATGGAGAACTTCGGTAACTCAGCCCCCTCGATAAATACAAAAAGTGCTGATGGAGGGTCTAGTCAGCCCAAAGTCTGTCTCCCTGGTCACCCTTGCCCCAAGAATCTGGAGAGACCAGTAACCATGCTCTTGTTCTTGGATAACAGAGAGGCAGCCACATCGGAGGGTCACCAAGCTGGTGAGTCCAAAAAACAGACAAGGAGCCCAGAGGCCACGCGCCAAGCAAAGTTTCATTGTAGGCCACTGACCAAACTTGGAGGAAATATGTACAAGAAAAAGGTGGTCTGAGCTAGGAAGGAGATCTGTCAAAGAACTAGCCAGCTTGGGGCAGAACTTTCCCAAGGTCCCATCGGAAGTGCCCAGGCCTGGTGTAAAAGAAAAATTGGCCTTGCAGCGTACAGAAAATGAGAGACTGAGGAAGACTTGAGATGTATCTTTGTGTCAGACGTAGAGCCGGATCTCCAAGCTAGCTCCTCTAATTCCATAGGCACCAATCTTGTCACTGAACCATGGTCTCCTCCCAAACACAGCCTCCCCTTCAAGTCTCTCATGTGTGTGCTCCATCTGCTGCCTCGGTTGTCTCTTCACCCAGTGTTTACTTCAAGCCACCAGAGACCCCGGAGTGGTGGTGGGAGTTGTCTGAGGTCGCACAGCAGGCTAGTGTCCACGGCATGTACGGTAGGCTGTCAGCCCCGATTTCCCCACTCGAAACTGAGCAGTTTGGCCGTTGGGTTCGGTTGACTCTTATTCTCCCCTGTCCCTGGCGTGCCCTCGTCTCTCTAGTTGTTGTGAGACGAGAAGAATGAGGGGAAAGTTTCTTTTTCACATGTCATTTCCAGTTTCACCTCATGAACGTTCAACAGTCACTTGTTGCCCTGAATTCATGTCTTTGGCAGAATTCCTGCTGCACCCCAGGCTTTCTCTAGCACTGCAGCACCAGAGACCCTGGAAAGCTCCTCCAGGTGTGTTCTCTGCAATGCACCTGCTCTAGGAACCCTCACCTCCGCACCAGAGGGCCCCCCCGGGGACAAGACAGCACAGCCACGGGCAGCTGGGTGGCTCAGTGGACAGAGCGCTGGGCCTAGAGTCAGGAATACTCTTCTTCAAGAAGTCAAATCTGGGCTCAGACACTTCTTAGCTGTGGGATCCTGGGCAAGTCACTTAACACATTTTACCTCAGTTCTTCATGTGTAAAATAACTTGGAGAAGGAAATGGAAAAGGGCTGTAGTATCTCTGCCGCCTCCCCCGAGAAAGGCCAAATGGGCTCACACACAGTCAGACACAATGGAAAAATGACTCGGCTACAGTCAGATACACTTAGACTCACACTGCTCATCTGTCATCCCCACAGGCATCAATGCATCCTGTATCATCAGCAAAGAAAACAGACAGATGCGCTACAGAAAAGAAGCTCATTTTCCAGAACTCCTCATTCTTCCCACAGCTGCTGAGCTACATCAGGAAAACAATGGGGTGTGGCCCAAATGCCGTTTCATCTTTTCCCCAACCTCAAAAGGATTGACAGGGAATTGGTAAAGGGTTCATATGAAATGAGCCATGCTATTTTTACATTTCAGTTCCACCCCATGTGTGGCAGGACCAACGTCTACCAGCATTATTCCACAAAACGCGTTTGATCCATGCCCCTTGTCTACTCACAAAGCAATATTTGGCCACAAACACTGACCAAGCTCCTCCTGCAGCCCCAAGACTCTCTTTATTTAGTTCTCCAATGATCTCACTCTCCTACTAACCACAATGGCTCCTCAGAAAAATTTCATCTCGAGGAAATTGAAACCAATTCTTGACACAAGAAAAGATGCTCTACTCTCAAGGGAGTATGGAAAGGGACCCACAGGGCCAAAATGTGGCAAGAAACTGCAAACGGAGTGGATGCCCATCAGTTGGAGGATGGCCGAATAACTTATGGTATATGAATGTTCTGGAACATTAGTGTTCTACAGGAAATGATCAGCAGGATGATTTCAGAGAGGCCTGGGGACACGCACGTGCACTGATGCTGAGGGAAATGAGCAGAACCAAGAGATGTTCATACAAGGCAACAAAAGGGTACGATTCTGATGGACATGACTTTTTCCAATAATGAGATGATCTGAGCCAGTTCCAGTGATGTCGTGATGAAGAGAGCCATCTACAACTAGAGAGAGGACTACGGGGACTGTGGAGCACCACATAGCATTTTCACTCTTTTTGCTGTTGTTTGCTTGCATTGTGTTTTCTTTCTCATTTTTTTCCTTTTTGACCTGATTTTTCTTTTACAGCACAATAAATGTAGAAATATGTTTAGAAGAATTGCATATATTTGCCATATACTGGATTACTTGCCATCTATGGGAGGAGGTGGGGGGAAATTCTGGAACACAAAGTTTTGGCAAGGGTCAATGCTGAAAAATTATACATGCAGATGTTTTGAAAATATAAAAGCTTTAATTAAAAAAAAGAAAATGTTCTTCTCTCCTGAAATCTCCCATAGCTCCTTCCCACTCACCCCCATGGTGTCAGTTGAAGATTTTGTCTCATAGTTTCCTGAACATATGTAGGTCATTCTGAGAGCTCCCTCTTGTTCCCTCCTCTTCCTTGCACTTCTCTCAGATCCCTCTGCCGCCGTCTCCTCCTCCATGCCTTTTTCACACATAAAGTGGAGCTTAGGGCTTACTGATCCAAATTCCTCTCTACCTGCATGATGGTCCCTTCCACCCCATTTCCTCAGCAGACCACTTCCTCTATCACCTCAGTTCTCTCAGTTCAGTATCTCCCTGGGTATTGGCTACTTTCCCCTGCCTATAAACCTGTCTGCACCATCCTTAAAAACATCTGTCTTGGTCTCTCCTTCCCCTGTGACTATCCTCCCATTTATCCGTCACCTCTACTTGTTCCCTCTTCTCAGTTCTCTACAGTCTATGTTCTGCTCTCCTCATTCCACTGAAACTTTTCTCACGTTGCTCATCATCTCTTTGATGGCAGTTCCCATGTGCTTTTCCTCCATCCTCACCTTTCCTCATTACTTTGCAGCCTTTGGCATTGCTATTAGACCTTCTCTTGATACTTTTCTCTAAGTTTTTCTGAAATTCCTCCTTACAACTTCTCCTTTTAATCACTAAACATTTATGAAGTGCCTATTATGTGCCAGGATCTGAGCTAAGCCGTGGAAACATAAGCAAAGCTAAAAGACAGCCCCAGCTGAGTACCCGCTCCCCTTGGCCACGGCTTCTCAGTGTCCTTAGTTGGAGCCCCATCCGGGTCGTTCCTAGTGTCCCCCTGGGCCCAGTCCTGGGCTGCCTTCCATTCTATCATAATGGCCCTATTCCCAACAACATCTTCAGTGCTTATCACCTCCTCCTGTTAATCCCTTATTCTTTAGGTGCAATGTTCTTTTCTAAAATATAATGTTCTCTGGGAGCAGATTTCTTGGGGGGCTACTGGAGGTAGCCTTGGTTTTATTTCAGTGTAATAATCACCTCGAATGCAGCCAAGAGTTAAAGAGAAGATCTTTTATTGTCTCCTTCAAAATAGCCTGGTTAGTTTTCTTAGAGCCCTCTCTCTCTCCTTGGTTCCGAGAGCACTGGCCTCTAGTCCTTTGTCTCTTCCAGCTTCAGCCTCTAGCTGCATCAGAATCCAAAGCCTCCAGCCAGCAAAAAGGTGCAAAACGGAATGAATGTGACTCTGCCCCTGAGTGGGCTTGTGGGTTAGTGGGCTTCTCCTTATAGATGCTCTCCTAAAGGTGTGAATCTTGTGCAATTCTAGTAAGTACATTACTGAACGAGAGAACTCTTAAGAGTTGATCACAGTACAGTGCTAAATTAGACAACTAATGTCTCTATCAATTCCAGTGACTTAGCACCTTGTAAGATTCTTTTTTATTAATTTTATAATTATAATTTTTTGACAGTATATATGCATGAGTAAATTTTTTATAACATTATCCATTGTATTCATTTTACCAGATTTTCCCCTCCCTCCCTCTACTCCCTCCCCTAGGTGACAGGCAATCCCATACATTTTACCTGTGTTACAATATAACCCAGATACAATATGTGTGTAAATACCATTTTCTTGTTGCACATTAAGTATTAGCTTCCGAAGGTATAAGTAACCTGGGCAGACAGACATTAGTGCTAACAATTTACATTCACTTCCCAGTCTTCCTTCTCTGGGTGTAGTTATTTCTGTCCATCATTGATCCACTGGAAGTGAGTTGGATCTTCTTTATGTTGAAGATATCCACTTCCATCAGAATACCTCTTCATACAGCATTGAAGTGTACAGAGATCTTCTGGTTCTGCTCATTTCACTCAGCATCAGTTAATATAAGTCTCTCCAAGCCTTTCTGAATTCATCCTGTTGGTCATTTCTTACAGAGCAATAATCTTCCTTAACATTCATATACCATAATTTACCCAACCATTCTCCAATTGATGGACATCCATTCATTTTCCAGTTTCTAGCCACCATGAAAAGGGCTGCCACAAACATTTTGGCACATACAGGCCCCTTTCCCCTCTTTAGTATTTCCTTGGGATATAAGCCCAGGAGTAGCACTGCTGGATCAAAGGTTATGCACAGTTTGATAACTTTTTGGGCATAATTCCAGATTGCTCTCCAGAATGGCTGGATTCTTTCACAACTCCACCAACAATGCATCAGTGTCCCAGTTTCCCCACATCCCCTCCAACATTCATCATTATTTGTTCCTGTCATCTTAGCCAATCTGACAGGTGTGTAATGATATCTCAGAGATGTCTTAATTTGCATTTCTCTGATCAGTAGTGATTTGGAACACTCTTTCATATGAGGGGAAATAGTTTCAATTTCATCATCTGAAAATTGTTCATATCCTTTGACCATTTATCAATTGGAGAATGGTTTGATTTCTTATAAATTAAAGTCAATTCTCTGTATATTGTGGAAATGAGACCTTTGTCAGAACCTTTAACTAAAAAAATATTTTCCCAATTTGTTACTTCCCTTCTAATCTTGTTTGCATTAGTATTGTTTGTACAGAAACTTTTTAGTTTGATGTAATCAAAATCTTCTCTTTTGTGATCAATAATGATCTCTAGTTCTCCTATGGTCATAAATTCCTTCCTCCTCCACAGGTCAGAGAGGTAGACTATCCTCTGTTCCTCTAATCTATTTATTATCTCATTCTTTATGCCTAAATCATGGACCCATTTTGATCTTATCTTGGTATATGGTGTTAAGTGTGGATCCATATCTAATTTCTGCCATACTAATTTCCAGTTTTCCCAACAGTTTTTTTCAAATAATGAATTTTTATCCCTAATGTTGGTATCTTTGGGTTTGTCAAAGACTAGATTGCTATAGATGTACCCTTTTTTGTCCTTTGTATCTAATCTGTTCCACTGATCTACCATTCTATTTCTTAGCCAATACCAAATGGTTTTGGTGACTGCTGCTATATAATATAGCTTTAGATCAGGTACACTTAGACCACATTCATCTCACTTTTTTTTCATTAGTTCCCTTGCAATTCTCGACCTTTTATTCTTCCATATGAATTTTGTTGTTATTTTTTCTAGGTCATTGAAATAGGTTCTTGGGAGTCTGATTGGTATAGCACTAAATAAATAGATTAGTTTGGGGAGTATTGTCATCTTTATTATATTCGCTCGGCCTATCCAAGAGCACTGAACGTCTTTCCAATTATTTAAATCTGACTTTATTTTTGTGGCAAGTGTTTCGTAATTTTTCTCATATAATTCCTGACTATTCTCTGGTAGATGGATTCCCAAATACTTTATACTCTCAACATTTGTTTGGAATGGAATTTCTCTTTGTATCTCTTGCTGTTGCATTTTGTTGGTGATGTATAAAAATGCTGAGGATTTATGTGGATTTATTTTGTATCCTGCCACTTTGCCAAAGTTGTGAATTATTTCTAATAACTTTTTATTAGAATCGCTGGGCATTTCTAAGTATACTATCATATCATCTGCTAAGAGTGACAGTTTCATTTCCTCATTACATACTCTTATTCCTTTAATCTCTTTCTCCACTCTTATTGCCGAGGCTAGCGTTTCTAATACAATATTGAATAGTAATGCACCTTGGAAGATTCTTAACATTTAGTTGTTTGCTTCTTAGTTCCTTTTTTGCCTCTTTTTTCACCTTATCTGCTTTTTCCCCCTTTTGCACCCTCAAGTAGATTCCTCCTCCCACTACCCAAACAAGGCCTCCCTTGTTCCCCTTCTAATTCTTTCCTCCCTCCACCTCCTCTCCCACCCCCTGAAGACTCTTCAGTTCTTGAGACTACAAGGCTTAACTTGCCCTCCTTGCCAATGCTGTTTGACCCACAGGCATCTCACACTCCCTTTTATCCCTTCCCATTTACCATCCCATTTGTGCTCCCATCAGTATCACCAATTGGCATGAGCAACACCATTGCTTGTTCCTCAGTTGAATTATTAAATTTAAACACGATGTGCCTTGGGAATTGCACCCTTGGTGTTTGTTTTCTAGAGGCCATCCGTGCGTTTGGTGACCTGGTATTTCATTAGCTGTCTTGGGAATGTCTGTGGAGTTATCAGGAATAACTTCCTGCATTGCACTTCTTAGTTTTAATTTTTATTTTTAAAGCTTTTTGTTTTCAAAACATATAGATGGATCATGTTCTATTCCCCTTATGGGACCTAGCTGCTATTCTATTATTTATTGGAGGTCAATCAGAAATGATTTCAGTGGGGTTTGGAGAAGAGACTTTTAGGATACTCAGTTTTCTTACAAGATGTTGCCCATGGTAACCACTCACCCTGCACAGACCACCTCACTCACAGGGCTGGTGACTCTCCTCTGGAGCCCCTTCATCAACACCACCTGCTGTTTCACTGCTGCCAAGGATTCTGTCAATCTCACCGTGTCTAATGGGACTGTGAAACCTGAGCACATTCTCATTACACAACGATATGGTTTTGATCCGCAGGGGGTGATAGTACTGTAACCCCAACGTCCCCAGGTTTAATGTACTAAGATTTCTGTCTTCCAGACTTGCCTCAGTCATTTTTCACATGGCCTTGCAGGAGGGATATCACTGCATACCTCAGCCTCTGCAAGGGACATCTCACCTTTGGATGCTAATTGGGCACAAGTCACCTCCATCTCCACCCTGATCAGTCAGAAGCCATTGTGGAAGATGAGCCCTGCATCTCCAGCCCCAAATGAATTGGGGTTTCCGTTCTTTGGGACGGGAATGATGGAGTCACAGCATCTGCCCCAGCCCAGATATCCTGTCCCTTTCTCTCAGGAACTTCACTGGAGCAACAGGACCCTTTAGCTTTTCCATGCACATGTGGCTGCTGCTTCCACCCTAGAAGAATGCCTACCATAATGCAATCCCAGGGACGTTCCCCATGCCTACCTTACCCGAGATTGTCCAAAGGTATGCACAACCTTCAGAGATTCTCAGATTTCCCTGCTCTGCCCACTTATCCCAGAGGAGCCACTAAAACTGGGTGGGTCAGAAGTCCACCAACTCCATGAAAAAGAGAGGCATTTCAAAGGAGAAAACACAAGCCTTTATTTGATCACGTCTCAAGAGCCCTGGGCATCTCCCCTGACCAGGGCAGACTGGCAGTAACAAGAGGCGGCTTACAGAAAACAAACAGAGGGTTACCTACCCAAACATAACAAATCTGGTTGGACAGAGCTGGTGCCCTCACAGTGTAGCTATGAACAAGGAACAATCTCTTACCCAATCCTAACAAAGAAATCTTAAGTGTTTTAGTATTATTTAAACATTCTCCTTTTCTCTTTCTTTCTTATTTTCCTCCATCTCTTTAACAACCAATTTACTTAAATCTTCCCAGGCCTCCTGAGCATTATGTACCTCTGTTATCATAGATTTCACAATTTCACACTGAGAGTGCCTCTCACTTGGGCTCACTTCTGAATAAGGGGATGTTTGTTTCAAATGTTTCAGCAAATTAGTGCTTGTTTCTCTCACATACTCAACCAATGCTTTTGTTTTCTCAATCAAGGCTTCTGGAATCAGTAATGTGGGGAAAGGGCACGGTGCAGTGTCAGAGGAAGGAAGATACACCTGAGGTGTCTCTTCAGCACAACTTCCAGGATTTAATTTCTCTGACTGGGCACATGTGTTATCACTCTTTTCACTTACTAACTTTTTCTTTTCAGACTGCGGATCTAAGTGTGATAAATTGTCAAATACACAGTCACACATGGCAACCAAATCCAACAAAGGCTCTGGCTGACAAATGTAACAACGCCACTCAGTGTTTTCATCCATCGCTTTTGACAGCTCCTTTTCCCCTAGATTGCGCTGAATGCATTTTGTACAAAAAGCATTATGGCAGAAATCACAAAAAATTAAATCTCCACCTTCTGCACACCATCTGAAATGTAAAAAACAAACAAAACTTTGAAGCATCATTCTTAATCAACTATTTAAAGACTTTTTAAAAAGTTAATCAGGAATAAAAATTTACTAATTACAGAAAATTTAATATACCTTAATATGAAAATATATGTCAACATGTATTCTTTTAAATTATCCACATAATTATAAAAACAAAAGCAGGAACTGATCCAATCTCTCTTAATGAAACATCTTTACAATTTTACAATACGGCCCCAAATTAATTGTGGAATGTAAAGAAGAAACAAATGGAAGGAATAAAACCAAATTGATGTAGCCATTCCTCCCACACATGACCTTGAAAGGCTACAGAATCAGCAGCAGCTGACACTTGCAGGGCTCTCAGGAAGGACTGAGCAACTCCTCAGAAAGTGGATCCTGAGCTGGCACTGGGTCCAGGAGTCTGTTGCATTGGCTAAAAGGAGACCCACATTACCATCCTAAGGCAAGAACAAAAACTAGCACCCAAGGGGGTCGTTCTCAGATCCAGTTCAGAAAAGAGCTTATGATCACTCACAGATTTTTAAAAGTTTAGACCAGAAAACCAGCGATTACAGCTATCCTTAGATCATAACACCTTAGAAAAGCAGAAAACTTACAGATGCCCAGAAACAGCTCTGAACCCACAGAACAAAAACTGGAAGCTTGGGGCAATGCTCTCTTCATTCAGGACCCAATTTTATTACAAAGGTACAACTGAAAGATAGGCTGGAAAGACCAATCAGTAAACAACAAAAAGGAACATGACCATAAGAAATTACTCTGGTGACAAGAAGATCAAAACAGAAAATCAGAAACTATCAACACAGTCAAAACTTCCACATTCAAAGTCATTAAGAAACATGGGAATTAGTCTCACACTCCACAAAGAATCCCTGAAAAATACTTGAAAAAACGTCCCAAAAGGGAAGTAAAGAGGTAGAAGAAAAATTAGGAAAAATAATGAAAGTGATGCAAGAAAATTATGAAAAAAGTTAACATCTTGGTATTAAAAATGCATTTATGCAAAAAAAAATTTAGAAAGCAAAACTGGGAATTTCACTTAAAAAAAACTTTAAAAAACTTAAATGAAGAACACAATGCATTGAAAATTGCAACAGGTAAGTGTAAATTAATGAAGACAATGTGATATTTCTCAATATAAAATGAAAGTCAGTTTGTTAATTATGAGGCAGACATTTGTGAGCACCTTTGTGGCAAAGAATACAGAGCTTTGACTTTAGTCCAGCAAATTCTGAGTTCAAATTCAGTCACTGACTAGCTATGCATCCCTGAACAAGTGCTGGCCTGGCTAGTTTTGACGAACCTCACAGGTTGTTGTAAGCTCAGGAGGAAGCTCATCTGACCCTTATCAGATATAAGAATTCCATTAAGAGAATTCTGTTTATAGAATGGTTGTGAGCAAGAAACTCCTTTGTTCATCCCTAAAATCTTGTGTATCTTTAAACAACCTTTAGAGATGCTGATTATCATATCTTTAGACGGGTCCTGGCCCTGGTCTGCCAGGGGTATTCCATCTAGTTCCTTGATTCCCCCCACTTTTGAGCTCCCTCACACTTCCTCTCCTCCTTGATCCTCACCCCCCTGAGTTCTTGCCTTTATCCCTGAGATATCCCCAAGGTTATATTTCCCCTATCAAAGATCTGCTTAGGACAAAGGTCTTTGCCACGTTTTCTTCCTGACTAAGGGCACCAGAAGGTTCTTCTTTCTCCCTGCTCATAGTGTCTTCTCTCTAATGGTGCCGTCCTCCTTACTCTAACTCTGGTGAATATGTTGAACTCGGATATGGGCCAGAAGTCTGAAACAAGGATTCTTACAAGGTGTTAAGTCAGTGCAGCTGACTTAATAGTCTAGTTCAGTACATGTACTTAGTACTTAATACAGATCCACAAGACTCACACCTATGATAATGGAGTATAGCAGGCAGCAAAAGCTGAGACAGATTCATGCCATCAGCCTCCTTTGTGGTGGCTGGAGGCTGAAGCACAAACCTTTGGACTCAGATTCATTTACTTCATCTCACAAGAAGTGGTGCCTCCTTCCCTTCTCCAATGAAACCAAGCCTCCAGAAGGCCTCTAGAAAACTAGCCGAACCCCAAGTGAAGGAGATAGGCCTTTGAAGGAGACAATAAAGGATTCAGCTTTCACACCTGGTTGTTCTTGTGGTGGTTACTGGACTGAAAAGAAGCCTGCTCCAGAGAGCATCAGAGACCCCCCCCAAGAAAACCAAACTAAGAACATTACACAAGTCCTCTGTGAATCAAACATACCCATCAATGACGCACTTAGACCTCCTGGCAAGATCTTTTCATGGATTCTTCCAAATTCCTTTCCTTTTTAGCTAGATGTGTTCCCATCTTTATTCCATATTTGCCACTTCAGGGGCTTGCTTTATCTCTACTTTGTAAACTTCTCCTAGGTAAACCTTCCTTTTGATAGAGAATAGTTATTGTGAATTTGTCTCATGTTTATTCTGAACCTGTTCTTGCTACCCTGACCTCACCACTGGCTGTTTGACCTTGGGCAAGTCACTTAATGAATATTTGCTTTGGTTTCTCAACTGTAATAACAACACCTATGTTTCAGGATTGTTCTTCCTTAGCTTAGACATCCAGTCCTTACACACATCATAGGTATCACAATCATCATTAACATCATGATCATACTATAACTATTATTGTAAAAGTTTCTTTTCCAGATCAGTCCACATTTTTAAGATATTTGCAAATACTAAATATTGAATAAATATGTTTTCAATTTAAAAATTTTCAACTACACTCTCTCATTGAAGCTAAAAGGGCAAAATGTGTTTTGTAGGAAGAGAACCAAAAGCACTTAATGAATTTAGGGAATACTTTGTGTTAATTATTAGCAAAACAAAAGACATATATGTATAACAGGCTTTGCCTTCAAGTAACGCGAGGCGACAAAGCACACATACATTTCAATACTGAATAAATGTGAACTAATATTGAAGCAGAAATAGAATCTAGATACCACAAAATATATTGCCCTCTACCAAGAAACACCTAAGTTTTGAGTGCAAAGTTTGATTTCAAAGACTGGTTTGAGGCCAAGGATGGAGGAAATTCAGAAGCTGCTAAATGAAAAAGAAGAACTCCCCAGATCATCATATCATTTCAGCAGGATAGTGCAGCCAAATCCTAGAAAACAGCATTCAATTCCATCAAAAGTAAAATAAATAAAACATCCAGTATTTTGTTGCTGGGCTGGGTCCTCCTCCTGGGTTGCTATGGAAACAAGGCCTCCTTGTACCCAAGTGGCAAGGGGTGTCTCTATGGTGATCAGCAAAGGGGTCAAGATCTGGCTGGTGCCTCGTTCTGGGGGTGAGGGTCCTACCTTGAGGTCTTCTTTTGAAGAAGGTGATGGCTCAGCTGCCTAAACATTGTTGTTCAGGGAGAGGGTGGGTCCTCACAGGTGAATTACCTAAACTTGGAACTCTGCTTGGCCTCCTGCTGTGAGGTCTGTGTGCTACTATTACTACCACCACCACCTACTGCTACTACCACCTACTTCTATTCATAGCTTCCATTGCTACTAGTAACTACTACTACTACCCCCTACTGCTACTACCATCTACTACTACTAACTAGTACAACTACTACTACTAGTACTACTACTACTAGTTACTAATACTACAACATTGTCACTTGTGTTCCTCTCACCCCAGTGAGACACACCTTATTCAGCTAAACTTTGACAGAAGATAGGGATTTTGAGAAGCCAATTAGCAAAGATTTCAGAGCAATGCAAAGGGACAAGGACAGAAACTTTAAGGTGAACTGTAAACTTTAATTGAAGTAAAATTTAATTAATTCATGTTCTTAATGCCTGTTTCCAAGACCACAGGGCAGGTCACTGCAACCAAATTTGTTCTTTGAAAGGGCATCAGTCCCAAAATTCCCCTGATGTTGCCTTCAGTACCATCAATTTGGGCATTGAAAGCTAGACAAGTTAGTTGTAACTAAATTCTGAGCCTTCCTCCAAAACCAGCAACCAACAAGTTTCTGTTACCATAGAAACTATCAGCAAGGTCCTTTCCCACTCCAACTCACCCCACCCCACCTGTGGGGCAGCCAAAGAGCTAAATAACCTCCACACCCCAGGGAGGCAACCAGGGAAACCAGACCCCCACCACTCCTGTCCCATCTCACACCCTAAGCCCTGAAAGCCAGCAGTAAGCAGCGCCAAAATTTAGAACAGCAAAACACTAGAGGAGAAGTGTCACAATAAAAAAAAAATCCAAGTCAAAAAAATCAGAAAGGAAATGTGAGGAAAAAGAAAAATGAAAAAACTAGGGGGAAAAAAGTTCCTTTCTAAAGATAAAAGTTATTGTAGTAACAGGAAAGAGTGAGGTATATTTATAAAAGGACAACAGTATCAAAGTGGCTATATTTGGAGGCCGAAAAAGTGTGATTTGTTCTCAGATCCCTTAAAAAAATCTTGGAAGATCTTAAAGGGTATTTTTAAAAGCATAAACTAGAAGAGAACAAGTCTAAATGGCTAAATTGAGAGGAAATTAAGAAATTAAGTACTTAGTTATTGAAAAGACAGGAAGTGAAGAAGGTCAGAGTGAAAAAAATGTCAACACACTTGAATTAAGTAGATCCCCAAAGGGGAGACAGAAAACAAACTGGCATCACCAGACAGTCATCCTTCCTGAACATGTTTCCTGGTTCCTCAAATAAGATAGAGCCCTTGCACACCGTGTACTAGAGGCCCCAATAGTGGTACAGACCCCAGTACTTTTCGAGAAATCTCAGGCCAGATTTTGAGTAGATGCTCATCATTTAGGGAAATGCTGAACAAAGTGGTGTAGGAAAGTAACGCAATATTGTTGTGATATAAAAAAGATGGTGATCAGGCTGATTTTAGAAAGACCTGTCAAGATTTACAAGAAGTGATGCTGAGTGAAACAACCAGAACCAGGAATGCATTGTACACAGTAACAGCATGAATATGCAATGATCAACTAGGAAAGACTTAGTTCTTCTGTGTACTCCCCATAGATTTTGGACAGTCAATGCCATCTGCATCCAGAAAAAAGAACTATGGACATGGAATGTAAACCAACACATGCTATGATCACATCTTTTTTTAGGTTTTTCTCTCCTGTTGTTTTTCTTTTTTATTCTGATTCTTCTCTCCCAACGTGATTCAAAAAACAATGTGGATTAAAAATGAAGAATTAAAAATTTCAGAGACAAATGAAATGACTCAACAACAAAGAATAGAATTGTGGCCGTTATGTTGGAAATTCAGTATGAAGTAGACTTTGTATTTTTGTCTGTGTGTGTTTTGTGGACACCTTTGTAGTACAAGGTGCCTTTAGCCCAAACATTTATTTTAACTTCTTAAAAAGATTTAATTTTAAACATCAAGTACAACAGATGTATACATTTCTTCAGCATCTAAGTTCATAGATATCCTGAAATTTACTAAAGGGAACCCGGGTTAACAAAATCATGGGCAGCTCAAAAAGATCTAAATCTAAATGAAAAATGAAACCATAACAAGCTGAATGCATCTTTCTCTTCAATGAGAAAACGTAGGTAGTTAAACATTTTAAACTAGTATACCTCAAATTTTGAATATATGCTATAATCTCTGACATTTGACAACACAATGAGGACTCAATGAGAGAATAAATAAAATAAATTATAAATAATTAAATCCATTTAAGAGATCCCCAAAAGAGGAATGCTTTCTATATTGGGAGATATATTCCTACCTGCAGTGCTTATGAGGTCTAGTAGAATCATGGCTTATGTCATCACTCATATATATGTAGCAGAGCTAAAAAAGGAATTAACATTCGATTCTAAATGTATTAAATCTCTTAAAATATTAACATTCACAAAGCACAAATTTCAAAATGCTTAAATCCACTAAGCATACACTACATTGAAACACAAAACTGGGGTGATAACTTTAGTCACAGTGAAAAAATGAAATATTTTGCAAAAGTAAAGAACTGCCACCAAGTAATGGCATATCATGGGGAACAGAGGAACAAAATGTCTATGAAGAATTCATTTTTTTAATTGATAAGCTGATTTAAAGAAAATTCAAAACATGCTCAGAGTTAAAATTTACGTAAATTGATAAAGGGAAAATAAACAGCATTCAAGCAACAACAGAAAACATTATTAGTACAATCAAAAATAACTTTTGTTGCCCTCAAACACACTCTCTATGGTGATAGAGCCTGAAAGAGCTCAGATGAACTCCTTTCTCAACTTATTCATTCTCAGAGTTAATTAGTAAAATATATTATAATAATAGAGCTTCACACGGTTATTTTGCATCAGACAAGTTTACTTGTGTACAACCCTGCATAAATCTTAAAGTGCTAAGGAAAAGAAGCTATTATTAAAACTACTTTGATTATTTCAATAAATAAATACTGATGCCCAAAGAGGTCATTTGAAATGTTTTCCTCTCACCAGAAGTAGGAACAATTGAGACCAAAGTATTACATATCCCGTGAAACATGAATAAGACTGAGGTGTTTTTTTTTTTAATTAGCCATGTTCTTAGTAATGAAAGAGGATGAACATTACCTCACTATGATAAGATCAAGACACTTTGGAACCCACTATGACTGATCTGAACAGTATGAGCTCTTTATGTTTGTCCTCATGTATATTAAAAACTGAAGTTTATCAAAAGTTTAGCACTTATTGCATCTCACTTCCAAAGAGAGAATCTTCACTTTTGAAATGAGTCATTACAGAATTCCTATAAATAAAAAAGATGTCTTACTCGAACAGGAGAATTTGTCCTTTATTCCCAAACAAAAGGAAGAATAGTTTACAGATAATCATCATCCACTGCATAACTTACATACCTCACAAATAAGAACATTCAGTGCAGGATGTCTATACACTGAATCCTCATAATGGGTCACTTGCTGTCCACAAGCAGTACAGCACACAATGTCACGAAGTCTTTCCCCTAAACAAATAAATTATAAACATAGTCTGTTCACAAATACAATTTAAAATTCCATAAAACCCTGGAAAATGCATTTTTATAACTCAGTATCCTTTTGGCCATGTCTTATTTGCTAAATCAATAGGAATTTACAAAGATATATGTATTCCCATCAGTTTACTGTTGCATGCTTACTCAAAATTATGGATAAGTTTCATAAATTTCATAAACTGACAAATTTTGTGATTGGGAGACATCTCATCATACATTTCTGCCTCAGTTTCCTCACCTTTAAAGTGGGCTAGAAAAGGAAACAGTAAACCTCTCCAGAATTCTTGACAGAAAAGCCCGAAATGTGTTCAAGAAGGGTCAGACACCACTAACATGACAAAAACTTTAAAAGAAGAAACAGGGATAGTGTGGGAACAATAATCATGATGAAGGAACAGAAACAGATGAACCATTAGTGTAAGAAATAGAAGGCCAGCTGGGGAAGGAAAGCAAGGATGGTTAGAATGGAAAATATTGCAGGACCTTAAAAATCAAAATGAGGGGTCTATATTTTTGCTAGAGACTAATTAGGTAAAGAAATAGCACAGACAAACCAATCACTAAGGAAAATGATTATAGCAACAAAGATGTGGAGGAATTGAATTAGAGTGCTCAAAGTAGGTGATTGCTCAGTAGTTGTAAACAGATATTTGAAAAAGCTTAGGACAGAAATGAGTTATCGAGTTTCTGCACTGTTAAGGTAGATCTAAATGAAAATAAGGACACTACAAGAGAATGGAGAGGTATTAAAAAGAAGAGGATGGATAAGGAGTTAAAAACATGGGCACAATTAGACAGTTGTAATGGAACAGCAGACTCCAAAGAAAGAACATCCCACAGAAGTCATATGATTATCTTCACAGATGCAAGGAAAGACCTCTCCAGAACATACCCGTTCCTAATAAAAAGCACTAGGGCATAAAAATAAATGCAGTTTGCAATAAAGTGATAAGTAAAATTTATGAACTTCATCATCAAGGATAACCTGCAATGGGGATAAACTCAAAGCTTTCTCCATACAATTAGAGGAGAAGCAAGCCTTCCCCTAATCAAGCACAGCAAAGAGCACATGATGGTTTCTTTTTTAGCCCAGGGCAGCTTAGGGAGAGAGACAGAAAGGTCTGTGGAGACTCAGAAGGGGTCTGGCCACCAGCAAATGACAGTATGGAGAGAAAAGCAGCGTAATGTCCAAGGGAAAGGCAAGACAGAAGAGATCCGGGGAGATGCTGGATGGAGGAATGAGTGCCCTCTGACATAGATCGCCACATGTGATCTATATCGGATTATAAGATGTCTCTTGTAATGTCTCCAGATTATAAGAGTTGTGCACAATGGCTGAGTGTGAAATGTGTGGCTCTGGTCCAAGCAATAAGAGGAAGAAAATGGCGAATGCAAAGTATCTTTACAAAGAAAATACCATGGAGAGAGAATTCTGAGAAGACAGGAAGGCCCTTCAGAAAATCAAATTTTGAGGGCAGCTAGGTGGTGCAGTGGATAGAGTGCCAGCCCTGAATTCAGGAGGACTTGAGTACAAAACTCTTCTCAGACACTTAACACTTCCTAGCTGTGTGACCCTGGGCAAGTCACCTAACCCCAGCCTCTGAAAAAGAAAAAAAAAATGAAAGAAAAAAAGAAAATCAAATTTCCTTTACAAAGAAAAGACAGAATATTGCCTCAGAGAAGGCAGAGAGCATAGGAAAACAAGTCAAACAATTGTTCTAAGACAATTTGAAAAGATCCCAAAAAAGACTCAGCCTCCAAGGAAGAAGGAGAATGGAGCAAATTATCTTACATCAAAGTGGAAAACAAGAATAGCTTTTATAATGAGGAATAATGCTTGAACCTCACTCTCACTGGAAGCGGATCAGTAAGAATAACAGCCCGAATTGGGCACAGAAACATGTTTACTTCTAAAGTAGGGAAGAGAGAAATGAAAGAGGGTCTGTGGAGGAGGTGAGCACAAACTAAGAGGACAGGATGAAAAAAAGAGATAAATGGGTAAATGAGGGAAAGATAATTTGAAGGGAACTACAGAGTAAACTAACTGCAAATATGAATGGGATAAACCTAAACACAAAACATAAGTGGATTAAAAAGTAAGAAATACATTGGGAAACCAAGAGACACACAACAGAGTAAAGGTAAGGCCTGGAACAGAGGGTAGTTATGATGATTTCTGATAAAGCAAAAGCAAAAACATGTCTAATTAAAAGGTATTGGGAAATGACTTTTCACTAAGAAGTACCATAAAAAATGAAATAATATCAACACGTGCACCAAATGATGCAATATCTAAATTAATTTTAAAAAGTTAAATGAGTTATAAGGGAAAAGCAACAACACTATACAAATGGGGGCCCTCAACTTTCCCTTTTGAGAATTAAATTAATCAAAACAAACAAAAAAGAAGTGAAAGAGATGAACAATATTTTTTAAAAGTTAGAACTCAGGAGAAAATGGAACGGTAGATTTGAATGCATGTTTACTCAGTGGTACAGGGCTGCACAAAGCAGAACTGAAGGAGCCCAGGAGAGAGGTGTGAAATGGGCAAACCAAACCTGACATTTCCATAAGGAGAACCACACAGAAGCTGCTCTAAGAGAATACGAGTCCTGGGAAAGTATATGTCAAGGAGAGAAAGAAGTGGGATTGCAGCCAAAACTTTCACATTAAGCAAATGAAGGATATCTGTGAACTGAGAGACGGAATTTTCCATGAGCTGCCAGGCTTTCAAGGTTTTGTCGGGAAGAGACACATAGTATCCAAGAAAAATATCAAGTAAGCATCGAGGATGAATTACAAGGGACTCAGTCAAGTGAAACTCTGTGTTTCCTGCGTGGAGATGTTCACGCTATGTCTGTGACTGTCATTAGTAACTAGTTGGAGAGAAAGCCAGAGGCAGAGAAGAGGATGATGTGATTCTGAAAAGCAAAATGGGGAAGGACAAGTTAAAAAGATAACTCCATTTCACAGATGAATGAGCAAGAGCAAGGAATTAGACAGGGGAGGGGGACTGAGATTTCTGGAAGCCTACTCATATCAGACATGGGTTAAAGGAAGGATGGTACATGCACATCTATAAGGGGATCAAGTGCTTTATATCTATAATAGATGGGCTGGGAATAAATGTATTGTATTAGTCAGAATGGAATAAAGAGAGAGGGAAAAGAGGGAGATTGGGGAGAATAAAGGAGGGATTCTCGGACAGGTTAAGTACTAGCAAGGCCAGGTGGCAGGTAGTAATAAAGCAGAGGAGTCAGGGGAGATTAAAAATGAGAGATGCACACAAAAATAACACTGAACAGGAGCAGAATTTGTTGGAGAACAAAGGCAGGGGTAGTAATCACTTATCCCAGACTAGGTCAAAAACTTGAAAGATTCAGTCAAAATAGAGAACTCTTCTTTACATGCCAGCCATGTCAATGCTATTTTATATGTATCTGTATACATGTTATATATACATATGTCAATACATGTACATCAATACATGAATATATGCATACTTACTGCAGCCTGCTTGTCTGAATGTGAAAGGGAGGAAAGGTGGAAAAAATAAAGTAAAAAATACACAACCAAGAACAAAAGAAAATCTACTAGGAAGCAGACAGACAGTTACAAATACAATGTCCTCTAATATTATATAGGCTTTCTTGAAATTGAATTTATTATTACATATTTTGAACCCTCCCTTACAGTCTGATATGCACATGATATTTTTTTTCTTTTTTATAATCTTTTTAATATTTAAGTTTTAAACAAAAAAAAATTTTTTAGAAGAAATGCTTGGGCTACATAGCATTTACACTCCTCATGTTAATGCCTGCTTGAATTTTTTTTTCCTCAGGTTATTTTTACCTTATTTCTAAATCCAAGTTTCCTTGTACATCAAGATAACTGTATAAATATGTATACATATACTGCATTTAACACATACATTAACATCTTTAACATGTATTGGTCTACCTGTCATCTAGGGAAGGGGGTAAAGGGAAACGGGCGAAGTTGTAACAGAAAGTTTTGTAAGGGTCGATGTTGAAAAATTATCCATGCACATGTCTTCTAAATAAAAAGCAATATAAAAAAAGGCTAGGGCTAAAGTGACTACAAGGGATAAAGTCTAAAAACTCTGTAGGGAGAGATAAAAAGAGAAATTATTTCATTCAAATGAGAAACAAAAAGAGGAACTGATAAACCGGGGGGAGGCAGATACTACAGGAACTTCACTGTTTGTACCAGAAAGGAAAGAAGTCTTGGAGGGGACAAGGAGTAGGAGAGCAAGGTGGCAGGAAGAAGTAAAACAGCATCAACGACAGAGAGGGTAAATAGGGTGAGGAGGAGAGTGGGGGAAATAGGAAAGAAGAAAATACACAAGTATTAATTTACTCATAGGTAGAAATAGAGGACAAAGTTAAAGTTAACAGCTTGTTGCTTTCAACCAAAATGAGACATATGTGTATGTGTACATAATACCTATCAGGTAAAAATGAGATATACACAGATAAAATAAAGAGTAGCGGAAGCAGAATGTTTTTTATTAAAAAAAACGACAACAACAACACTGGAGTGTTGATCGTGATTTTTAAAATATATTTGCCAAAGAAAGAGAAACAAAAAAAAAACCCCACAGACAGCACAGTCACAGAGTTTCAGAGACAAGTGAACAGCAAATTAAGAAGGGGAAGCAAGGAAAGGAATTAACAAAAAGGATCAACAAGAAAGTCAAGGTGAACTCCAAACAACAGGAGCTAAAGCAAACAGAGGTTTTTGGAAATGTAACCTACTTTCTTGCAAGTTCAAATAAAACCAAAAACACTTCATCATCATTATGGCAAGACTGATGAGGTTTAGAATAGGGGGGTACCTAAATGAAATGAAGGTTTAATTGAAGGTTCGGGACACAGAGAGTCAAACAGAGCTCCCCTGCAACCCCTTTGGATTCGGTGCAAGAAAACAAATGTAAATGATGTCTAGTAGTGGCACAAGAGTCCCCTGCAAAAGAATTTACAGACCTGAAAAACCTAGATTGATAAAAGAGGTTTATTTTGGGGTTTGGAAGTAAGGTAAAATCTAGTTACTAAAAGGTGTTAAGTAAAGAGAAGAGGGCACTGGAGCCACTGTTCCAGTGGGCAGAGATCCTTTGGCATACCAGGCTTAAGGCTGCCATGTTTGGAACCTCTGCAAAGAGAGGACTCCAGTCTGGCTCCTTTATAATGAGACATTTAGCTAAAGGGGCCAATGGGTGGAGTCCCAGGTTGGCTCTTGGCTGGGTTCCAGCAAGGGTTAGAATTTGAATTTATTCCATGGGTTTCCAGACTGAGCCAGATAACAAAGATGAAACTGTTTCTGCTTAGGGTGGAGTCCCCTCCCTGAGAACCCCCCCCCCCCCCTTCTGTCTTCGTCCCCTCGCTTCACACAACCCACACCCTCCCCACTACACACACCCTCCACTACCCCATCACCACACTCTATCTCTCACCCCCCACTCCCCAGTACCTCTCTACACTTCCCATCCCACCCCCCCCCATGTCCCCTCTCTTTCCCCTCTACGCCCATCTCCCCTCTACTCCCCAGACTCCTGTTTCCCTCTATGTCCATCTCCCCTCTACTCTATTCTACCCTTCCCTCTACTACCTAAGTCCCCTGTTTCCCTCTACGCCCATCTCCCCTCTACTCCCATCTCCCCTCTGCTCTATTCTACCCTTCCCTCTACACCTATCTTTCCCTCTACACCCATCTTCTCTCTACTCTATTCTACAATTTCCTCTACACCCCATCTCCCCTATCTTTCCCTCTCCGCCCATATCCCCTCTACTCCCCAAGTCTCCTGTTTCCCTCTATGTCCATCTCCCCTCTACTCTATTCTACCCTTCCCTCTACTACCTAAGTCCCCTGTTTCCCTCTACGCCCATCTCCCCTCTACTCCCATCTCCCCTCTGCTCTATTCTACCCTTCCCTCTACACCTATCTTTCCCTCTACACCCATCTTCTCTCTACTCTATTCTACAATTTCCTCTACACCCCATCTCCCCTATCTTTCCCCTCTACACCCATCTTCTCTTCTATTCTACAATTTCCTCTACACCCCATCTCCCCTCTACTCTACCCTTCCCTCTACACCCGCCTCCTCTCTATACCCCATCTCCCCTCTACTCTATTCTACTCTTCCCTCTACACCCATCTTCTCTCTACCCCATCTCCCCTCTACTCTATCTTTCCCTCTACATCCATCTCGCCTATCTTTCTCTCTACCCTATCTCCCCTCTACTCCATTTTACCTTTCCCACCCATCTTCTCTCTACCCCATCTCCCCTCTACTCTACCCTTCCTTCTACATCCCATCTCCCCTCTACTCTATTTTGCCCTTCCCTCTATACCCCATCTCCCCTCTGCTCTACCCTTTCCTGTACACCCTACCTCCCTCCTCCCTTAGCCCCCTTTTCCCTCTCCCCACTCCGCCCTTGTTCCCCCCCACCTTACCCCTCTCTTCTTCTTTCGACCCTCCCTCCCATTTATTTTTTATTTTTTTATTGAGGGATGGGAAGGATAATGGAGTCTGCTAAATACAAAGAGAACATCAATGGTGTTTGAAGTGAATTCTGAAATATTCATCACTGTGGTGAAATCCCTATTCCATGTATGACTTTCTCAATATGACTTGCCCTCCCTCAAACACACAGCAATCCAGCTGAATCATTGCATCCATGTTTCTTCACAAAATATGCTCCATCTCTATTTTCCTTTCTTTTGGATTGGCTCCCCACCTATAACTCAATTGTTCTCCTTCCTTCCTGTTAGCTTCTTCCAAGAATATCCCAATGCTACTTTCTTCCTTTCTATCTATCATTTCTCCATTTTTTTTATTTATTATTAAACCTTTCTTATTTACAAAGCACATGCATGGCTCATTTTTCCTACGTTGACACCTGCATAACCTTTTGTCCCAAATTTTCCACTTTTCTCCCCCCCTCCCTTATCTGGAAGTCCAATATATGTTGAAATACATGTTAAATCCAATATGCCTATACATATTTACAGTTATCTTGCTGCACAAGAAAAAATGGATCAACAAGAGAGAAAAACTGGGAAATAAAACAAAATGAAAGCAAATAACAGACAGTAAGGATGCTATGTTGTGATCCACACTCAGTTTCCCCAGCTCTCTCTGGGTGTAGCTGGTTCTATTCATTATTGAACAAATGGAACTGGTCTGAATCATCAAAGTGCTGAGAAGAGCCACATTCATCAGAATTGATCATTGTACAGTTTAGTTGTTGCTCTGTACAATGATCTCCTGGTCCTGCTCATTTCCCTCAGCATCAGTTCCTGTAACTCTCTCCAGGCCTTTCTGAAATCCTCCTGCTGGTCATTTCTTTTAATTATTATTATTATTGTTATTATTATTATTATTATTATTTTATTGTTATTATTATTATTATTATAGCTTTTATTGACAGAACATGACAATTCTACTTTCTATAGGAGGCCCTTTTTAACCCCTTAGTTCCTAGAAGAGGTGTTTTTAACTTGGGGTCAAGGAACCCCCAAACACAGCTAGATTTTAGGTAGTCCATAAACAAATGATGAAAATCTTTCCCCTAATATAATTGCTTTTCTTTGGAATTCTACATATTTTAGTTTCTTGGAAAATGGCATTTTAAGAAGAGATCTAGAATTTTTACCAGACAGCCCAGAACATCATGACAGAAAAGATGAAGAGCCCCTGTTAGAGCTCTCTCTTTCCATCTATGATGCTTGTATTTTGTGTGTGTTTTATATCCTCTCTCTCTCATTGAGGGTAGACACTAGTCCATTTTTTTGGCTTTATCCTAAGGACCCCAAATAAGTCTTGCTATGAATAGGTACTTCCTAAATGCTTTTGGATTAGACATTTGATCAGTTATGGCTCCCCCTAACCCACCAATAGACTCATAAAGAAACAACGAATGATGCTCTGTCCCTGTAGGAAGAGGGAAAACCTACCGAGACATTTGAAAATAGAGACCTACGTAAGAAAAGAGGGCACAACGGTGTTTGAGAAAGAGCACCTGACTTGGAGTTGAATCTTAGGCTCAAATCTCAGCTCTGACATTTATGAGATTTGTGATCTTGGAAAACCCCATCCTCTCTTTAAGCTTCATTATCCTTGTTTATAAAAGGACAAGGATGGACTAGAATATTTGAGTTTTCCTCTAACTCTTATGACTTTAGGATGTTTAAAATGGAGACAAGAGCCCCAGTGCTTCACCATTCTCCCCTCCTCAGAACTGCTCTTACACCTGCCTCTTTAAGCATCTTTCTGGGGGAAATTTAACAAGGGTGTGTTGCCTGTAAGTTGATATTCCTTTTTTTTAATTAAAGTTTTTTATTATTATAGCTTTTTATTGACATAGCATATGCATGGGTAATTTTTTGACACTGTCCCTTGCAAAAACTTCTGTCCCAACTTTTCCGCTCCCCCCTCCCCTAGATGTAAGGTAGTCCCATGCATGTTAAATATGTATACATAGTTACACAGTTGTCTTGCTACATAGGAAAAATCGGATTTAGAAAGAAGGTAAAAATAACCTGGGAAGAACAAATAATGCAAGCAAACAACAAGAGAAAGAGTGCAAATGTTATGTTGTGGACCACACTCATTTCCCAGTGTTCTTTCTCTGGGTGTAGCTGGTTGTGTTCATCACTGATCAATTGGAACTGAATTGGATCCTCTCACTGTTGAAGATATCCACTTCATCAGCATTGATCATCATGTAGTATTGCTGTTGCCGTGCATAATGATCTCCTGGTTCTGCTCGTTTCACTCAGCAGCAGTTCATGTAAGTCTCTCCAAGCCTCTCTGTATTCATCCTACTGGTTATTTCTTACAGAACAATAAATTTCCATAACATTCATATACCATAACTTATTCAACCGTTCTTCTGATGATGGACATCCATTCAATGTCCATTTTTTGCCACTACAAAAAGGGCTGCCACACACATTTTGGCCCATGTGGGTCCCTTTCCCTCCTTTAGTATCTCTTTGGGATATATGCCCAGTAGTAACACTTTTGGTCAAAGGGTATGCATAGTGTTAGGTTGATATTCCATAAAATTTAATGTGATATAGAAAAATGATCTAATGTGAGCTAATGGATTTGATATGCTTAATCAGAGATGCCTATGCTCCATCCTTCCATATCTGCCACAGGACCTTGCACAGGAGACAGTGCTTTTGTGAAGCAATCAGGGTTAAGAGATTTGTCCAGGTCACACAGTATGCATCTGAGGTTGCATTTGAACTCAGGTCTTCTGACTCCATCCACCCGTACCACCTAGCCTCGCTAACATAAATGAATATATAATATCCACTTCTCTAGAACTTGAAGGGAAGGGCATGCAAGCTTCCTTCACAAAACCTTGTGAGAGCCATGGTATAAATGGGAATCTGTCTTATCACAGGGGAAATTAAGTCTCTGAAGTGAAATGTTGGTGAAGTATTGATTATTTAGAGCTTATAAGCTTCTAAGACATCATCTTGTCCAAGCCCTTAAAGAAGGAAACTGAGGCTCCATTAGCCATGTCACATGAATAGTGGGTATTTAGGCCAAGATGTAAAGTACATCCAGGTTTTCTGTCTCCTGTCTGGTACCAATCCGCTACACAGGAGCTGATACCTCTAGGAAATGTGTTTTGCCTTCATGCTGTAAGTAGCCTCCTCTTCTAAGAAAGGCTCATTTGTTACTCTTCCTCACTCAGACTTTGGGGATGTCCAGCTATTGAGTCTCATGGAAGAATAAACTACAGAATCTCAACCGGACATTAAACTTCATATGGGCTTTTGGCACCTCGGATAAGGGTGGTAGAGAGCTAAGAAAACAAACTCTGCAGGGGAGGCTACCACCGGGGAGGGCAAAGGTTGGGAAAGGCACAGGGATCCCAATTTGGTCAATCCTTCACTTGTAGTTATCCTGTATCATGAGGCTCTAGGACTAGTACCTCAACTCTAGAAGTAGATATTAGCTGGTAAAAAGGTAAAAAGAAAATTATAAAGGAAAATTGCCCTGATACTCTAAAACCAGTGGATAAAATCGAAATTGAAGGAATCTATCGATCACCTCTTGAAAAAAAATCCCAAAATAAAAACTTCCAGGAATATTGTAGCCAAATTCCAGAGCTCCTTCCTTAGTCAAGGAGAAAATATTGCAAGTAGCTAGAAAAAACAAAAAAACAAAAAACAATTCAATTAGCTTAGAGTCACAATCAGACTGACTCAAGATTTAGCTGCTTCTACATTGAAGGATTAGAATGTTTAGAATATGATATTCCAAAAGGCAAAGGAGTTAGGATTACAGCGAACAATCACCTACCCAACAAAATTGAGTATAATCCTTCAGGGGTGTGTGTATACATACACACACAGATCTATATATCTTCTGGATAGATCTATCTTTTTATCTGTCTATCTATACAGTGCCCAGGTGTGAGTTGAACATGAAGGAATGATATCTAAAAAATAAAATTAAGGGGCTAGGGAAAGAGAGCATGAAAATTGGGTAAGTTAACATACATAAAAGAGGCCAAAAAAAGCGCTTTTACAATGGAGGGGAAGAGGGGGAAAGCAAGGGGGAATGAGTGAAACTTACTCCCATGAGAAGTGGTTTAAAAACAGAATAAGATACACATTCAATTGGATATGGAAATATAGCTTACCTTCTAGGAAAGTAAGAGAGGAAGGGAAATGATAGTAGGAAGGGCAGATTGGAGTAGGGATTTGAGGAAGGACAGGATGAAAGGAGAGAGAAAAAATAGGATAAACAGTATGACGGGGAATAGTTTGGAAAATGAAAGCTCAGAAAGCCAGTAACTTATTTTGTTTAAAAAAGAATAGCTAGACTCAGTGAAGTCATTGAAAGAAAAAAGAAACATACTAGCAATAAGTTTAGGTTATCATTGATTTAACTTTAAAATTTGCAAAGCACTTTACATATCTCATTTGATGCTTACAACAACCCCCATGAGTTAGGTACTATAATCATACTCATTTTACAAATAAATAAACTCAGGCCAAAAGCTAAATTTCTTGTTCAAGATCACACAGATAACAAAA
Organism: Sminthopsis crassicaudata; assembly: GCF_048593235.1. Taxonomy (NCBI): domain Eukaryota; kingdom Metazoa; phylum Chordata; class Mammalia; order Dasyuromorphia; family Dasyuridae; genus Sminthopsis; species Sminthopsis crassicaudata. The sequence continues at coordinate 87,730,338 of NC_133623.1, forward strand.
TCTTATGTATGATTTGGATTGAGGTCATCCTAATTCCAAGTTTAGAATTCTATCCTAAGTCAGTTCCTGCATGGGACATACATTTATTCATTTGTTGATTCACCCATTCAACAAGTTCTGGAATATCTGAGAGGACCTTTATGATACAGGCCCAATATGCTAGAACTAGAATGGACCTTCAGATACAAAATACCAGATCTAATAGATTAGATCAGTTCTGATACAGATTGAGTAGTACACATATCCCAACGGTAATGCTCTGTGAGTTGTGTGATCTTAATTGGAGAGATGACTTCCTGTGCATTAGTCAAGAATACTCATTTCAAAACTTAGCCCTGTGGGAAAAGGGATGATTTTACTGCCAGCCTGTCTTGTCTGTCTCTCTCCAACTTACTAAATCTTTTTTTTTCCCCTCTGTATGTCTCTCTTAAATCTTCTGTCTGTACATCTGTCTCTGTCTGTCTCTCACACACACACAAACCTCCTACTGATACTCATGTGATACTGATGGCAGAAGTACATAAAAACTTACTCATAATAGTCAAAATCTTCTTTCTTTGTCTCTCTTTGCTAGGATTTGGGAATCAGCATGACTTTGCATCAAGCAAGCTTGCCTGAGATTCATTGCTCTGTAGAGAGCAGCCAACAATAATACCTAGGAGAGGTAATCTATGTCATGCTTCTTTCAGAAATAATTATGTGCCTTATGTTTTTAGTATTATTTCTAAGAACTCTATTTTCATTATGTGGGAGTTATTTGAGATAGAGCTGTATGTCTGCCCTAAGCTGGGAATGTCCCCAGATAGTCCATATGCTTGGTATATTTTGACTTATCCTACATTTATATTTTTATTATTGCGCTAAGAATTCCCCTGTAGTTCATGCATGTGGCTGTTCTTATAAAATCTGTTTATTTCTTTGTCTTTGTCTCTTTGCCTCTATCTTTCTAGGACTCTCTCTCTCTCTCTCTCTCTCTCTCTCTCTCTCTCTCTCTCTCTCACACACACACACACACACACACTTATGTCTTTTAGTTGTCCCCTTAGAAGTGCTTTAATTTCTAGAACCATTTGCACATGCTAGTGTGCACACATACGCACTCCCACACTTCTGTATTCTGAACACCTCCAACAGATCTGGGGGCCAGCTCAATAACACTTAAGATCCTAGGATCTTAGACTTAAATATGCTCAGCTTAGGAGAAAATTTAGATCATTTTGTATGCCATCTGCCATTGGATCATATATTTATTTAGAAGGGAAGGGATCTATGAGAGCTTTAAATACAACTCCTTTCTTTGACAGTTAGGAAACACAGGCCCACCTGGAAAGGGTTTGAGGCGGGACTTAAATCTAGACCTTAGTGATTCCAACTTCAATACCCTTTCATAGTCCAACTATGTTGTTTAATTGAGAGTGGGACACTATATCAAAATTAAAAAAAAATAAACAAAACATGCAAAATCTAAGAAATATTGTCTTGGAATCCAGGAAATATCATTTTGGCTCTACCTGTTTACTATAAAGTCTGGACTAGCTCTCTGGAGGACTTTGGGATCAGCCCTAGAACTTGGTTTTAGTGTAGGCGTGAAGGAGGCAGGAGAGCCACCAGGAGGATGGCCAAAAATGGAATGTCTCATTTCCAGTCCTTCTCAACCTTTATATACCTTAGTATAATTACATCATTACAGCCCACTGAAAATGTATGAACTAGAGAACCATTACATCTCCATACTAAGTACTAAGTATATGAACTAGAGAACCATTATCTCATCAATTCCACTTGTTTCAAGTATACTTCTCCAAGTATCCTGGGGAAACTGGGACACTGATGCATTATTGCTAGAGTTATGAATAGATCCAACCATTCTGGAAAGCAATTTGGAACTATGCTCAAAAAGTTGTCAAACTGTGCACACCCTTTGATCCAGCAGTGTTACTACTGGGCTTATATGGCAAAGAGATCTTAAAGAAGGGAAAGGGACCCATATGTGCCAAAATGTTTGTGACAGCCCTTTTCCTAGTGGCTAGAAACTAGAAATTGAGTGGATGCCCATCAATTGAACAATGGCTGAATGAATTGCGATATGCAAATGCTATGAAATATGACTGTTCTGTAAGAAATGACCAGCAGGATGATTTCAGAGATGCTTGGAGAGACTTACATGAACTGATGCTGAGTGAAATGAGCAGGATCAGATCATCAATATATACTTCAACAATGATACTAGATGATGATCAATTCTGATGGATGTGGATCTCTTCAACAATGAGATGAACCAAATCAGTTCCAATTGATCAGTGATGAACACAATCAGCTACATCTACCAAAAGAACACTGGGAAATGAGTGTGGACCACAACATAGCATTTATACTCTGTTATTGTTTGCTTGCATTTTTGTTTTTCTTCCCAGGTTACTTTTACCTTATTTTTAAATCCAATTTTTCTTTTGTAACAAGACAACTGTATAAATATGTACACATATATTGTTTTTAACATATACTTTAACACATGCAACATGTATGGGACTACCTGCCATCTAGGGGAGGGGGTGGAGAGAAGGTGGGGAAAAGTTGGAACAACTTACAAGGGTCAATGTTGAAAAATTACCCATGCATATATTTTACCAATAAAAATAATAAATATATAATATTTATTAAATAAAAACAATAATAAAAAAAGAATGAGATAAGATGATGTTGAAACTAGAACTAGCTAAAAAGTTTTTGTACAAACTAATGCAGACAAAATTAGAAGAGAAGGAATAAACTGGGAAAAGATTCTTACAGTCAAAGGTTCTAATAAAGGCCTCATTTCCAAAATACTTAAAGAATTGAATCTAATTTATAAGAAATCAAGCCATTCTCCAAAAGATATGAACAGACAATTTTCAGATGAAGAAATTGAAACTATTTCTAGCCATATGAGAAGATGCTCCAAATCATTATTGATCAGAGAAATACGAATTAAGACAGCTCTGAGATACCACTACACACCTCTCAGATTGGCTAGAATGCCAGGAAAAGATGATGATGAATGTTGGAGGGGATGTGGGAAAACTGGGACACTCATACATTGTTGATGGAACTGTGAATGGATCCAACCATTCTGGAGAGCAATTTGGAATTGTGCTCAAAAAGTTATTAAACTGTGCATACCCTTTGATCCAGCAGTGTTACTACTGGGCTTATATCCCAAAGAGATCTTAAAGAAGGGAAAGGGACCCACATATGCAAAAATGTTTGTGGTAGCCCTTTTCCTAGTGGCTAGAAACTGGAAATTGAATGGATGCCCATCAATTGGAGAATGGCTGAATAAATTGTGGTATATGAAAATTATGCAATATTACTGTTCTGTAAGAAATGACCAACAGGATGATTTCTGAGAGGCCTGGAGAGACTTACAGGAACTGATGCTGACTGAAATGAGCAGAACCAGGAGATCATTCAACAACAGTACTATATGATGATCAATTCTGATGATCATGGTTCTCTTCAACAATGAGATGAACCAAATCAGTTCCATTGTTCAGTAATGAAGAGAACCAGCTACACTCACCGAAAGAACACTGGGAAATATTTTTTCCACTCCTTCTGTTATTTTCCACTAGCATTTTTGTTTTCCTTTTCAGGTTATTTTTACCTTACTTCTAAAGCTGATTTTTCTTGTGCAGCAAGATAACTGTATAAATATTTATACAACATATGTATACATATATTGCATTTAACATATACTTTAACATATTTAACATGTATTAGTCTTTAACATATTTAACATGTATTAGTCTACCATCTAGGGGGAGGGGCTGGAGGGAAGGAGGGGAAAAGTTGGAACAGAAGGTTTTGCAAGGGTCAATGCTGAAAAATTACCCATGAATATCTCTTGTAAATAAAAAGCTATAATAAAAAAATAGAAAAAAGAAACTAGAACTACCTAGGTATTGGATAGATATAGGGAGTCCTTTGAGAACTCCTTCAATTTGCTGATATTTTGATATCTATTTTTGTTGGAAACAAATTTTTTGGAAATACAGATGGCTATGGGGTTCTAGCTAATAACGGGGGTCTTTTCTTTTGCTGTATTGTCTTAAGGGAGATAATTGATATTATTGAGTCAAATTATTGACATCATTGATAATTTGGCATTATGAGATCAAAGAGTTGGGGAAATCATCCATTTTCAATCCCCACTGTCTCTCCATCCTGTAGGTAATTTCTTTTCTCCTAGGTTTGATACCAGGTCCTGCCATGTCCAAGCTATGCAATTTTGGTGAAGTTTCCCCTTCTATAGATCTCAGTTTTTTCACCTGAAAAATTGAGACAATTCATTCAATATGAATTAAGCATCCAGTAAAATGAGGAGGCCAAATTGGATGAACTCTCAGGTTTCATGCAACTCGAAATGTGTTCAAAACCCTGTGCTAAGCGAATACAGGGAAAATACAGCTGATCCTTGGAGCCACCAGCAGCAGCTCCATCTAGCTCTGATAAGGACAGAGTTTTGCCAATGGTGAAGTCTCACCCAACCCCCCAAAAGATTAGTGATCACTTGTATATTGTAGAATTTGCTAAAAGAACAAAGGAGCTGAGGACTTTCTTCCCACGTGCCTCTCTAAGAGTCTTAAAATAGCCTAAACTTTTGAAACTTGTGTTAGAAATGACATAATGTAATCTGCCTCTGACAGCAGATGCCTGAAGCATCCCCAGACTCAAGGCCCATTAGACACTAAATGCGGGATGGGGTCCAAACAGAGATGAACCAGGGAAACTCAGTGAATGGAAAAGAGGCTCAGGCGGACAGGGAGACTGCGGACTGCTGAACTTAGCATCCCTTTACTCTCCAGGGCACTGGTGAGCCTCCCAGAGGTGCTGACAGCATCTTTCTATTTCCTGAGCTTCTTCTTTGCCTGAAACCAAGAAAACAAAGTATTACACAGATCAAAATAGAGGCTCTTCCCAGGAGCAAAACAGGAATGGAGGCCACATAAAAACCCTTAGTGTTCTCTGGGCATGTATCTGACAGTAGAGATCCAGTTGGCCACAAAAAAGTTGGGGACTTTTTCTGGCCATCCAACTCAACACAATTGTTTTCAGCACATCATGCTATGGCACAGTCTCTTTGAACTGTTCTAGCTCAGTTTCCCTGCACTAGTTTCCCTTATTGTCCTGACTCAGTTTCCTTAACTGTTCTGCCTCAATCCCCTCAGTTGTAAACCCTGCCCCCCTCTGGTTCATTAAGACTGAGGACCATTTGCTCTAAGATTATTAATGGTCAATGTGAGGCTCAAGATGGGGGGGGGTCAGACTTTCTGGCTCCTGGCTCCTTCTGCCTCAAGAACTTATGACACTGCCCCCTCTAAAATATTCCAAAAAGTAAGACTATCCCGGATACCTCATTGATATCTTTCCTTCTGTTTATTCAAATATCCTGACTCTGGCTTTTAATAAGGATTTATAGCCTCCCCCCATCCTGACAGAACCAGATGGTTCTGTATTAAAAAAACAAAAACAAAACCAAAAAACTTTCCCGCTCTTTTCTTAGTTCAAAAAAGATATAAAAAGACTTGGGATTCTCACATTCGTCACTGGATACTTTGAGACGAGAGTCTTGTCCAGTCAGTTATACTCTCCAATTAATAAAATATGAAAAAGTCTCTAATCTCTACCTTGCCTCAGCTTCTTTATTAAGTGCATGTTGGGGTATTTAAGGCCTCTGTACTAGGAATCTCCATTGATATGACAAATAAAACTCACATTTTCTCTTGACATAGAAAAGAGACTTAAAGGAGAAAGGATTCTTCCCTCCCGCTTTCCAATTATCCCTTTGTTCTTTCCTCTCTCTCACTCTTTCTTTCTCCTCCTCTTTCCCCTTTTTTTCTTTATTTACTCTGGCTCCCCCCCCCCATCCTTTTATTACTTGGAGAAGCAACATATTGTAATAGGAGTAAAAAAGTCCTGCCTTAGCCATCAGGAATGTCTCAGTTACTTACGGACCATGTGGCCACAGCTTTTTCACCTGTAAGATAAGAATAGTATAAGTTGACATATCACCATAAGATCAATGTGAAAATTGAGTTGGATCATGCAAGTAGAATAGTTAGCAAACCTTAAGACAGTGTACAAATAGTCAGCTCTCATTTCTTCTTTCCTTCCCTCCCTTCCTTTCTTCTACCATAGTTTCTTATTGTTAAGGCATTTTTAAAAATCTTGTCCAACTTTTTTGATGCCCTTTAGTGTTTTCTTGGCAAAGATACTGAAGTAGTTTGCAATTTCCTTCTCCAGCTCATTTTATAGATGAAGAAACTGATACAAATAGGTTTAAGTGGCTTGTCTGGAATAACACTCGATAAGTTTCTGAAGCAGAATTTGAATTCAGGAAGATGAGTCTTCCTGCCTCCAGACTTGTCACTCTGTCAACTGTACCACTAGTTCTGCTTCCTACATTGTTAAATACTCACTCTGGTCAGATCTTCACAATTAAACTTGAAGTTCCAAGAATTTCTGTTAATTATTATTAACTATTTTTCTGCAGTAAAAGCTTCCCTTGGTGACTTATCTTCCTAAAGAAATGGCAGTCAAAATCCATACTAATAGAGAATAGCCTCTGGCAAGCCCTACTAGCTTCTGAGTACAAATGGAGTATGAACTGGATATCCTTACCCAAAGATCATGCAGGCTGAGAGGACTAGGTCTGGAAACAATCCTCCCTAGAAGATTGTTCACTAGAGTGGAGTTCCGTCTGTTTCTATCTGTAAATGGGTCTATATGTCTCTACCTATATGTAATTGATGTCCTTTTGCTTGACTCTATCCCTCAGGAGGCCATCTCCACAGATGATGCAAAGGATAGTTGGAAATATGAGGGGCACCTAGAGGATTGTTCTCTATCCTTAATAAATTTTAGAGAAGAGCAATTAGCATTGATGGAATTGAATGGAAACTCTTTGAAGTTTGAAGACTTTTCCCTTAAGCCATTTAAAGTCCATTTTACCACTAACTCTGCTTAGTCTTTATGTCCCTCAATGAAATCCTCATTCTTTAGTCAGAATTGTTAACTGGGGGGCAACTAGGTGGTGAAGTGGATAAAGCACCAGCCCTGAATTCAGGAGGACCCGAGTTCAAATGTGATCTCAGACACTTAACACTTCCTAGCTGTGTGACCCTGGGCAAGTCACTTAACCCCAGCCTCGGGGAAAAAAAAATTGTTAACTGTCTCTCTGCCAATTTTGCTTCATCTGCAAATGTGACTAGCATTGTCTATGTCTCCATTCCAGTCATGATAAAAATTTTGAGTGGTGGGGGCCCATGCTAGCTCAGTCAGGGTACTCTGCTAAAAACCACTCTCCAGGGAGACATTTGTTACCACTCTTTGAGCCTGAAAACTCAGTGCTGCGTTATCAGAGCCCAGATTCCTAAGACTTAATTTGGCAAAACTTTGAGAAAGTTCAACTGGTTGCCTTAAGAATAGTAGACTGGGACCTGAAAAGAACCGAGTTTTGAATTTTATGGGACTCTGTGTCTAGCCTTAGTTTTCAGCTGGATGGCAATAACTGCACCTATCTCCAAGGGTTGTGAGAATCCAGTGAAATATTATTGTTACCTGTAAAGTGTCTTTACAAGCAGTAAAGTGTTGTGTTAATGGTAATATCTATCATTAATATCTACTCTCTGTTTCATAGACAAGAATGATAACCAGGGAGAAAAAAATTTGGCCAAGATCTGATGGCAAATTCTGGTCAGAAGTGATACCAGAACCTGTCTTAGCTCCTTACAAAACAGTCTCATTTTCTCTCTTCCCTTTTATCTTCAGTTGGGGTTTAGTGACTTTTCTGGGCTACACAGAGAGTAAGTGTGACTTCAGATTTGAACAGTTTTCCTCTTGACTCCCTCCAATGGGGGCTAAGTGGCTTGGCCAAGATCGCACAGATAAATGTTTGAGATCAGATATGAACTCATATCCTCCTGTCTTCAGATTTAGTGCTCTATCCACTGTCACCTTCCTGCCTCATTTCCACTACATTCTGAAAGTAAGGATATCCGTGAGTGAATGGAGCCACTTGTCATAGCAGGGCATTCTGGGAGAGGCACTGATCTCTTTGGCTTGTCATTTAAAAGTTTTCACCCCAAGTCAAACAGGCGACTGAAGTTAACTTGGGATTTTTGCAAACCCACAATTTTAGTGGCGAAAAGTTCTGCCAGAATCCAGGCTATCCTCAGAATTGGTTGGCAATTCTGAACTCTCTGTGACCCTCCCTCAGAGTCATTTGTCTAGCAAACAATGATGGAGAATTAATAAAAGATCTAAAATTAAATGGCCCCCCTTCAATATGGTTTAATTGCCTCTAACCTTTTGAAGAGAATTCAAAACCCTGGCACTATTGTATCTTCAAAGAAAAGCATCTCTCTTCCAGGAGGTTACAACCATTTAGCCGGCAGATGAAAAACAATGTTTTCAGGGGAATTAAACTGTCTTGTGTCCCGGCTTCTAAAGGAGCAGTGAGTCAGTTAGGCTGAATAGTCCCTGCTTCCAGATGATGGAAGGGACTTCAGGATTTTCATCATCCCTAATTCTTCCCATTGTGGAGTTCCTTAATGAGGTGCAATGACAGGCAGAGCCGGTGATCCCATTGCAGGCAATAAGGACAAAAAGCAGACATTCCCCTTCCTCCTTTTATTGTCACTGCTCAAAGCAGAGCCAGATTCTAAGCTGGGTCGGATCCCTAAGCACTATCCATAGGCCTTTCTCAATTTTCACATTCCTATTTGTGATTTTCATTGGATTAAATTCAATCACAAAATGCAGAATTTCAAAGTTGGGGACAAGTAGTGAGCGCCCCATGTCTCCATCATAACAATACACCTGATATGGCTGTCCAAGCTTTGCGTGAAGACTACAGCGAGGCCCTCATTTTTCAGTAGCTCAAATTTTGAGAAGCTTGGCTTCACTAATTACAACTTTTTTATATAATATGTTAAAATACACCTCCTTGCAGTCTCCCCACCCTCGGCAGCCATTGCTTCCAGCTCTGCCCTCCGGTTCCAAATACAACACATCTAATTGCTATTTTGTATGAAAGTCACAAATCTATTAAAAAGAGCTCTCATATTTTCCTCACCCTAGCATCTCATCATTTTCAGGTCAATGTCAGGTCAATGCCCATTTATTCACCTATCCCATGGCTTGGAGCTCTTGGTCAGTCTGACTGTCCTCCTTTGGATGCTTATTGATGTTCTGCGGAGTCCAAGCTGCATCCAAGATACAGGACAGAGAGAAAAATCACAGCTCCTTAATGTGACACTAGCTGCTCTTGTGGTCACCTCCAACTGCCCAAGCGCTTGACAACTCTTATCACACTGCATTGGGCTCATGTCATTAGGCTGGCAGGTGATACAGTGGTCAGTGCTGGGAATGGCTGGAGTCTGGGAGACCTGAATTCAAATCTACTCTCAGATAGTTTTTAGCTATGTAACTGTGAGATACTGCCTCAGTATCCTCATCTATAAAGTAGCGATAATGATAGCACCTATCTCCTGAGATGGTTGTGAAGTTTAAATGAGGTAACCTTTATAAGTTTGAGTCTAAACAACTTTGTTGTTGCTTTTAGTAGACTTAAATTTTATCACTATTAAATGTCATATTATTAGATTTGCTCCAGCTTTTCACCTTGCCTTAATCTTTTGGATCTTAAGAGCATGTTAGCTATCCCCTTTTGTACTACCTCGTCTCTAAATCTAGCAAGCTTCCCACCTGTACTTTGTTTCTTTCTACAAAGGTGCTACACACATTAAGAGAATCCCTTGCACATCCCTGGGTTCCTCTGATCAGGATCCAATCGGGATTATTCTGTGGGCTTGGCCAGTCAATGACTTTCCAGTTCATTCAGTTATCCAATTAACTAGCTATATATTTCCAGCTTTTCCTCAGCAATAGCATGGGGTTCTCTCATCTAGTGGAATAAATTAAGGCAATAGTTCTCCTACGTCAGCTTAGCCATCCTGCCCAAAGAAGAAGTGAGATTAGTTCTTGATGAAGGGATGTTGACTGTTGGGAAGCATAGCTTCCCTTTCATAGTCATAATCACAGCTCTTAGTTTAAGCATAGTAGCTGACATTAAGTGGGTAACTCTGGTCCAGTGATTTTCCTTTGGTTTACTATGTAGTAAAAGTGGATTCATAATCCTTGAAAATCCACTCCATAGGACTGGTGTAAAGAATGAGTTTAGTAATTGCTAAAGATAATAATAAGAATAAGACTAACAAGACTAAGCATTTATATAGTTGAGTAAATAGGTGGCTCAGTGGATAGACCGTTGGGCCTGTAATCAGGAAAACTTGAGTTTAAACTTGAGCATTAGCTGTGTGACTTTGGGTAAGTCATTTAATTCTATATGCCTAAATTTCCTCATCTGTAAAATGATCTGAAGAAAGAAATGGCAAACACTCTATTATTTTCACCAAAAAACTCCCAAATAAGGTCATAAATAGCCAGACATATCTGAAATGATAAAAAAATTAAAAATTATTTAAATGTTTACAACATGCTTTATAATATCATCCTCTTACCCCCTCCCTTTGTTTTGTTTTGTTTTGTTTTTTAAACTACCTTTGCCCAATAATGTAATTCTCTGGCTTCCTCCAAGTTACAGCTCAAATCTCACCTTCTGTACCTTTCCATATCCTCCTCATTTCTAGTGCCTACCATCTGTTCTTTTCAATTTATCTTTTTTATAGTTTGTATACATTTATTTGTTTGTTATTTCTCCCATTAGGCTGAAAGCTCTATGAGAGATGAAATAATTTTTTGCCTTTCTTTGTATCTTTTGCACTTAATGCAATGCCTATATATTATTAGGATACAGTAGGTACTTAATAAATGTTTATTAATTGATCCTCCCAACTCTAGAAATGTAATTATAATCCCTATTTTAGAAATGGGTCAACTGAGGCCAAAGGGGGTTAAGTGCTTTTCTAGTAAGTATCTGAGATTGGATCAGATTAATTGACTCAGAGTCACTAGAAATGGCACTTAATATAGTTATGTTGGAATAATTAAAATAAGTAGAGAAGAGACAAAGTCGAAAGACGACTGAGTCTGCTTCTGCTGTTTACAATCTATATGTCCTTAAATGAGTCCCTTTTCCTAACTTTTCCCATTCCTATCATGGGGCATTTGAGCATGATGATCATTATGGTTTTGCCCAAGTTTAAGTCTCTGCTTATTGGTCACTCTCGCACAAAGTGCAATATTATTCTACGAGTAAACCAAGTAATCGATGGGAAAATATGTGAATAGCTATTGATCTTTCCAAATTTTATCAAACAGAGTGATGAGGAGGAGATGTTGAGGATGGGTATGTGGTGATCATGGTAATGGTACCACAGGATGTAAGAAATATTTGAGAGTTCTTCCTGTTGGTCAAAGGGCTAGGAGTAAGTGAGAGTGACATAGAAAGAATAACAGGAATTCAGGGGAATTTCTATAGGCACTTTGCAGTCTAAACAACTTTGTTGTTATTGTTAGTAGTTAGACTTAAATTTTATTACTATTAAATGTCATATTATTAGAGTTTTGGTGGGGAAACCTGTTTTTCTTTGATTCCTGTTCCTTCCCCCAGAGACAAAGCTTGTATGCTTTTTGTTTCTTCAAATCCAAAGTAAAGTTCCATTTTAATGGGAGAAAAAATCCTGTTGAAATCAATTAGTTTCCCTAAATCTGTTGCTAAGCTTTCAAAGGACTCTTGAGTTCTTTCTGTACGTGCTGCCCTCAGAAGTTGCAGAGGGGAGGGGAGAGTGGGGCCGGGAGTTGATGGGCAGCCTCATCTCTGCTGTCACCTGCAGATATCATTATCTAGAGAAGATCCTAAATGCCTCACTGGACAACAAGCAAAGGCGGTTTCATGTTCGCAGAAATCTGAACTTGTGGGCAGACTGTGTATTTTTCTATCATATTGCATAATCTATCTGAGCAGAAACCAATTTTCACTCAATCAACAATACTTTAAGGAAAGTTATGTCTGTGAACTTACTCCACCTAGCAGAGGCCTTGGAGATATGCTGAGCACGTTCTTGTGGGGCTCCTGGGTGCAATCAGAAGGGCTCCGTCTCTTGGGCTGGACAGGAGAAGTTGCCACTTGTTGGAACACTATGTACATCCCCACTGGTGGGTTCCATTTTAATTCAATTCAGCAGGAATTCCCCCAGGCACAGGACTAAGGAAAGAAAAAGACAGAAACAAGCTTTAGCCTAAAGGAGCTTGTGAATTTGGGGGGAAGTGAAAAGTACATATCTGAATGAATACAAACTACATAAAAAACCACATATTTGTTTTTGTTTGTTTTATCTCATTCATTTTTATTTGTTTGCTAACAGTAATCCATTGTGCTGATCAAGGCAGCTAGGTGGCACGATAGATAAAACACCAGCCCTGAAGTCAGGAGGATCCGCAAATCTAGTCTCAGACACTCAACATTTTCTAGCTGTGTGACCCTGGCCAAGTCACTTAATCCCAATTGCCTCCTCAACAACAACAACAAAAACAACAAAAAACAAAACAAAACACCCCCCCCCAAAAAAAAACAACCAAAAAAAAAAAACAATTCAATTAGCTTAGAGTCACAATCAGGCTGACTCAAGATTTAGCTGTTTCTATTCTTTTAAAAGAATATAAATGAGTGTCACAGGATGACTAAGTTAGAGGAAGAACAGAGCAAGCTTATTTGACCATCACTTGGGAAAGCCTCAAATACTTGCTTAAGTAGCTCCCATCTGGGAAGCTATGGAAAATTTTTGATCAACAGTGCCAGACTTCACGAAGGGGGTGTATGGGGGCAGATTTCCTTTCAGTTGACATAAGAATTTGTACCAATGAAAACTTCCCTGTGAGACGAAGGATTGCTTTGTGAGCTATTAGAGTAGGACTTTAAATAGAGAATTAATGACAAACTCTTAGAAATGCTGGTTTTTCAGTCTCCCAAGACCCACTACTTTATATGAGATGGAACAGGATATATAGGGAGTCTGACATAAAACAACCACCCTCAGGTACCCTACAGGATCTTGAGAAATAGCTAAGAGTAAAGTTTGGAAATAGAGTCACCCACTCAGAGGACAAGTACAGACTTCAAGCAGGCAACCACTGCACGTCTGCTGAGCACAGAGACAGAGCAGGTGGGCTGTGCAGCCCAGCGTGGGGAGCTCCAAGGAGATTTTTCCCCTTGCTTTTCCTTATGAAACCGCACCCAAGCTTCAGATGTAACCTTCTTCTAGAATTGGAAGAACAAACAGTGAAAAGGTGAATGTGCCCCCCCTGAGTTCAAGGTGGCCAACTCAGACTCCCTATATATTCTTTTCTCATGCTCTTCCTTTAATCCTAGCCTATCCAGATCCTAATATCTTTCTTAGTGCAAATCTCACCTACGAGGCTGAGACTTCCCTCATCTCCCTCAGCCCATGAAGTGATCTTTCTTCACAGAATCCTTAAACAATGAATTTGAACTCCTCCTCTGTCTCTAAATACTCTACCAAACATTTTAAGTATTACTGTAGATGCCAGCTCCTTTCCTAGACAGGAAATTCCAGTCTCAATTCCACATCACACTCTAGGTTTTTCTCTTCATTCAATACAGAGAACTAGTTTGGTTGGGATTTGGGAATCAAGAAATAGTTATTGGCTTAAAAGTAATGTTAACAAGTTTCGACTTCTGTGAAGGACATCGGCCTCTCTGATAGAAAGGCTCACGAATTGTGGAAGGAAGCGTGGAAAGTCGGGGCATCCTGCTTGTTAGCCAAGAAACAGCCCAGCCTCCTGGATATCCACGTCAGACCTCGTCTGTCTGAGGGACTCTGTCCTTTCCCCAAAGCTCCAGTCCCATGTTTTCCCAACTACCTGGAGAAGTCTGACTAGAACCACATACCTAGCATGTCTAATCCATCATGTGTATGTTCCTAAACCAAAACCTGCTCTTCAATTCTCTGTCTGGAATGGCAGCGGTCCCTCTTTGCCCACTCTCTCTCAGGCTTGAAGCTTCCGTGCCATCTTTGGCACCTTTCTCCGTGTTAGGAGATCAGAAGGGCTCAAACTTGGCTGATGGTTGGTGGCTGGGTTGGGATGTTGGACATTCCAAATCATGGTAATTATCTGTGGAATTGATCTGTGGCAGCATGAAAGGGGCCACAGGCATATTGCCAAGAGGAGGCTAGTAGCGAAGCCCTCATTCATTCCACGTTACAGGTGCATGGGCTCAGAGCCAGATGGGAGGAGAATGTCAAGAGGGAACCATATGGAACTTTAACCACACCTGAACAGCAGCGCAGAAGTGGGGACCATGAGTGGGGACTGTGACAGTTTTGGATGATAAGTCTGGATGATCAGGAGGTGTTCCTTTCATTCTGGCTTCCTGATCTGATCCTGACTTCCCAATTTTAAATTCCTGTCATTCCCCTAGATCTTGGGTCTTCATGTGGTTTGGCAAAGAAGAGATTGCCCTCCCTATCTGGAAGCTTGCCTGCAAAATGCAAGGGAAACCATAAAGAACGCAAAACGAGTCTGCTAAGAAAGGTTATAGATTAGCCAGACAAGGGTCCCAAAGAAATAGGAATTCGTTAGAGCTGGATGAGGCAGAGACTAGTTTGGGCTCCATCACAAAGCTGCTCGCAAAGATTTGTACACCGTAAAGCATCTGTTTCTTCTCCCCACCTTCATTCCCAGGGTCATCTCACTAACAAGAGACATTTGATGCTGGCATTGAACTTCCTCTACGTCCACTCAGTTAACAAGTCCTGCCATTTCTACCTCCCAAATATCTGTCAGACTGTCCTGCATAGATGCACCCATGGCTACCAGCCCATTTCAGAGCCCATCCCCTCTCCCCAGAAGTAGGCTAAACTGGCTCTTAATTGGCTCCTCGGAGTCTGCTTTCTCCTGTTGCCAATTCCTTCTCCATCTGCTCTCAGATTAATATTTCTCCTGAACAGGTGCCACCACCCTGTCATCTCATCTGCTCAAAAACACTCATTTCTTTACGCTGTAGACCCCTGAGAGCCAGGACTCCTTAGTCTGAGGAGAAGTAGTCTCCACCATTGAGCTAAAACTTCATTTTCCAGGCTCAAGTCTGAGTACTCTCCCCTTTACTACTGAAGCCTCTCAGTACCACAGTCATTGTTCATAAAATAAATGCTGTGGCTTTTAAGATTCTGGTATTCCCCAATTCTTAGATTCCTCCTAGTTTTGTTATTCTCTGTTTTAAGCTCCCTCTCAGCTCTGACATCCCCTGTTCTAAGCTCCCTCCCAGCCCTGACATCCCCTGTTCCAAGCTCCCTCCCAGCCCTGACATCTCCTGTTCTAAGCTCCCTCTCAGTTTGCACATCCCCTGTTCTAAGCTCCCTCCCAGCCCTGACATCCCCTGTTCTAAGCTCCCTCCCAGCCCTGACATCCCCTGTTCTAAGCTCCCTCCCAGCCCTGACATCCCCTGTTCTAAGCTCCCTCCCAGCCCTGACATCCCCTGTTCTAAGCTCCCTCCCAGCTCTGACATCCCCTGTTCTAAGCTCCCTCCCAGCTCTGACATCTCCTGTTCTAAGCTCCCTCCCAGTTCTGACATCCCCTGTTCTAAGCTCCCTCCCAGCTCTGACATCTCCTGTTCTAAGCTCCCTCCCAGCTCTGACATCCCCTGTTCTAAGCTCCCTCCCAGCTCTGACATCTCCTGTTCTAAGCTCCCTCCCAGTTCTGACATCCCCTGTTCTAAGCTCCCTCCCAGCTCTGACATCTCCTGTTCTAAGCTCCCTCTCAGTTTGCACATCCCCTGTTCCAAAGCTAGTCTCAATCCTGTTATTTCTTGCTTAAGCTCCATGAGAGTAAAGAATGTTGAGGAGAACAGCTGTAAATTCCCCAACCCTTTTGCATCCCCAGCCCTAAGAATAAGGATTTGCCATACTGAATAATGGATTTTAATACACGTTCCTGGCTGCTTTTCCGGTTCCATTCCTTATACAGGAGTGAAAGCAGCGGTTTTCAACTCTACAGCTTTATTTTACTCTGGCTGATGTGGATGGCCACCTACTTCATGTAGCATGTTCTTCAAGGCAGTAACCAAGCCTATTATGCTAAGAATCTTGCCTTCAAGAACTTTACAGTCTTATAGCAGAATAATGCCTGAACACAAACTCTTGCCCAGTTTAGTTTGTTAATATATGAAGACAGCTGATATTGGCACATCAGCAACAATATGAGTTCTCACACTAGTTCTAGGCCAGTTCTTTGTAATTTCAAGGCATCATGGTCCACAAATATATAAAACTCTCCTATAGGAAGGGGTCAAAACTGCAAGTTTTCTTTATTTGCCTAATAAATAAAATCACCTCTTATTTAATTATCCAATTCATTGCTACACTGCTTGCTCTCCAACAGGACTTGTTCCTTGCGTGTTTCTTGAAATAATAAGGTTACGCTGTTTTCTCAAGCCATTTTTAGAAAGCCCTGCACACTGCTGTTCCCCCACCCCCTTTAACAATGTTTAGAGGATATTAGTCTCAGTTGCAGTACAAAATATCATCCTCCGAGTTCTGCAATTTTCTGCATGCACTCCAGTGGAGGGACTCTTATTTGAATTGATGGGACGGTTACCAGTTTCTCCTTGGATCTCTACATCATGTCCTTAAACTAGAATACAGAACATCGAGAGTATTTAACATCTTTATTAAGGTTGTGAAAGGTCACAGAGACACGGCCAGAGTATTCCTTTACAAATCTCTGCAGTGCTAAATAAGAGAACGCGGTGAAACAAAGCAGAAAAAGAAACTCTCTCTGGGGAGGGCCTGGATAAAAAGGATTCTCTGCCCAGGCTGTCCAGTAAGGACCAGGAACAAATAACGAATGATGAAGTTTGGATAGTCTTCCTGGACTTTATCTTAACCCTTGTCCATGCCATACCAACCCCAATCAATCCTTTAATAGAGTTTCATGGGGAAGTCAACAGAAAGAAAAAAAAAAGTTTCCTTTGAATAACTCCTCTGGGGATTCAGACATAAAGGGAGGAAAAACTTATCCTTATCTCCAGGGAGTTTATATCCTATGGAAAAAAAAAAATTTTTCAAGACCTTTAATAGCTTGAGTGTCTGACTAATTCTGTAGATGTTCGGTATATAGAAATATAACTGGGCCCATCCGTCATAGCAGTGCAACAGTTGGTTGCAGAGGGGATTGGTCAACATCCCCTTGTAACAAAGAAGTATATCTCTGCTATAGAGAAGTTGGGTACAGGAGAAGAGATTGCTTATCCATCTAGGCTGATTGTCTTTCTGAGAATTAGGTAATTTAGGAGTCTCAGGTAGGATTCCTGTTCCTGAAAGCCCTGTACTTGTTGCTTTTCTTGCTTTGGAGGGACTTCCCAAGATGCATTTAACCCACAAATACTAAACTGATTTTGCAAAAGTCTATTGGTTCTTTCCCCTAAAAAGCTCCTTCCCTGACTCCCTCTCTCAGGCCTTATTAACTGCCATTAATCTCCAGCATGAACCACTCCAGTATCTATAGGAATGTCCCACTCGTCCCACTAGGGAATACATGTCCAGAATTCCCAGAAACTTGGACTTGGGAGGGGCCATCACTTGGTACCTGAATAAGAGTCCCTCTACAGAACAGCTTTCTAGCAGTCATCCTGATTTTATTTGAAGTTAGCCAGTGCCTCCAAATAAGTGCAAAAACCTAAATCCTGTAGACCCTGCCTCTCAAGATATCCCATTCTGTGCAGTCAATTGCTAATCCTTACTAAATTTTCCTTAATTTGCCTCTATAATTTTCTACTTGTCTGTTTTCTCAGAACAAAAAGAACCAAAACTTCCTTGTGTAAAACCTTGCAGGGAAGGAGAGGATATGAAATGGTAAATCTAACCTAATTAACTTTCTGGCAGTGATGGCCAATGTGATCTGTTAAATGTAGGGTCCTGTCTGGGTTAAAATTGAGTCCTCTGCTTTTTTGACAACTTCTGGAGAGACTCGTTGCTAGGATTATTTTTTTTTACTTTTTAGATATTCTGGATGGTGAAATCTTAGAGAAATTCTGCAACTTTTAGAAATCTATACATATAAATAATAATTATTATTTTCTAGGGAATGTTCCTTCATAAGTCAGTTTCATTGATATAATTTGGCAAACTTTTCAGTTGTTGACTGGTTGACTATTAAATAATGATAATTTTGTTTTATTGAATTCCATACATTGATGTGCTCTGTTTTACTGAATCCTGTGTAAGCACAAATATTAAATTTAATGTGAGATATCTGAAATCATTAGCTTGTTCCTCTCTAATAAAAATGTTCCTATTATTCTTTTTTGCAGCTAAGTAGTCATAGACTGTCATAGAAAGAAGAATGTCTAGTACTTTCTTAGGGTGAGAAAGCCTTTGACTAAAATTCACAGATAGTTCCTGTTCTTTGTTACTTTTCTGAGCCCACTTACCTTCTTGTCCCGATGGATGTGAATTTGCATTACCCTTTGGTTTACCCCAGGAGTAGTAAGGATCCATGGGGGAAGTGCAGGCTTCCTTTAGGATAAGGGATGCAAAAGAAATTGCCTGGATCTTTGTAGATATCATCTATGCTGGAAGGACACCTGAAGAATTTTATTGATCCTTTCATAGAATGGTACAACTTTTTGTACAAAACCTATTTAAAAGATTTTATGCGCTGAAGAAATCATGGAAATAATTCCATCCAGGACACTTTTCACATTTGAGAAAGGAACAATTCTAATTTAGCCCCAGACCACAAATCCCTATAAGAACGTTCAATATAGCTTGAAAAATTCATTTTGATCCAGGTTTCTGGTCAAGATAGAACAAATTTTTTTTGTCTTTGTTCTTCCCTGTGTTTGTGGATTAACAAAGGCTAACCAAACAAAGATAGCTGATAAAGATAGCTTATTTTGATAGCTTATTAGATGGTTTCTTGTTTTGATGGCTTATTTGAGGAACTCTGCAAAATGTTCCTTGTTCTTTAAAGCTGCAAAACTTTATTTGGAAGTAATTGTAATTTTGATCTGTACATTTGGGATGGCATATGATATTCGAGATTTAACTGTGTAACGCTAGGGAAGAAGGTGAAGGACATTACCTTTGCTTACTCAAAAACTAGAGAAAACTGTTCTGGATTAAGGACAAAAATTGTGTTTAAAAAATGCACTCCTGCCTATTTGCTGGGGATGACAAATACTTTTTGTTTGTTTTGTTTTACTAAGGCAATTGGAATTAAATGACATATACAGGATCACACAGCTAGTGTTAAGTGTCTGAGGTTGAATTTGAACTCAGGTCCTCATGACTTCAGCTCTAGTGCTCTAACCATCTAGCTGCCCCAAGAAGGCAAATTTTAAATGGGGAAATATGTAGTCACATTTTCTCTGGGCACGTCCAACTCTCCTAACATAGAGAAACCTCTTTTGAGTTGGCCAGTTTGCTTAACATGGAGCCTACAGCATCCCCTACCATAAGGGAAGAGGCAGTCTCTTTTGATTGACTGCCTGCATCTTTAAAACCAGTGAATCATTTATTCGAGAGGACACCATGAACTGAACCAGTGAGAGAGAAGCACTTTCCTTCCTCTGCTCCCCTTAGACCTCAGTTCCTAGAAATGGACCTAGGAGTGTTTATTCTGTAATATTTGTCCTTCTTAGTTCCAAATTCTGAAGGTGATTCCTGGGAGTTGGAGCCTGGATTGCAAATGCCAGGGAAACCCTGAAAAGCCAGTGTGTCCAAGATCGGGACCCAAGATGGTTTAAGATTAGGAAAAATGACTGTGTTTTATGAGAACTGAAAGAAAGTATGCACCTAATCCCTTCCCTTTCCTCTGAGGCTAAGGTAGTACAAGAAGGAAGGGCAACTATCCCACCTATGGATTGAGAAGAGGGAATTAGGTTTATGTACTTGACATTTTACCTTCTGAAGTAAACATCCTTAATAAAAACCACTCTGGCTATTGGTGGCTAATAGAATTCCCTTGGAAGGCACCACCTTCTATACTTGATGGGGGGACATCATTTTGGGGGTTAAAGTGAATATCAGGGAATCCCCAAATCTTCTTAGTGATACTAGAGAAACCTGTGAGAGGAATAAAAAGCTCCCATAGCTGCTTTTTATGCTATGAATTCAGTTCAATTCAACCAACATTCACTTATTATTGTGATCAAGATGGAGTGTACCTACATGGACAAAATTTAGTTCAAACACCTAGTAATCTAGTTTAACTAATATATAAAGTATAAGAAAGTACATTATTATGAAACAGGTCAAGAGATGTGGTTGAAGACCCAACTGTACATGTCTTTAAAGCTTAAATCTGACCCCAAGTTCCCGTCCCCTCTAGATCTTGCCCTCTGCCACCTCCTACTATCATGTATTTGTTTCTCTCTTTCTGTTTCTCTTCCCCCGGCACACTCCTGAGGGCCAGGATCACCTCTTTTTTCTTTTGATACAAACATGTTATACTGCACACAGAAGTACTCATGGAATAGGATGGAGTATCAGGCTTAAGAGTTTTTATTTTCTCCTAGAGACAATAGGGAGCCACTGAAACTTTTTGGACAGAAATGTGAGAATTAAATATCAGTCACACGGTGACCATACCTTTGTTTTCATGTGCGAAAATAAACAAGGGGCAGAATTTAAAAGCCACTTATTTGGCTATGGTAAACCAAGCAATAATTATCCAATAATTAATTAAGTATACTGGATGACTTAAATGAAAAAAAAAATCCATGAAATCATTAGTGTTATTATCTATAGTGATGAA
Organism: Sminthopsis crassicaudata; assembly: GCF_048593235.1. Lineage (NCBI taxonomy): Eukaryota > Metazoa > Chordata > Mammalia > Dasyuromorphia > Dasyuridae > Sminthopsis > Sminthopsis crassicaudata. The sequence continues at coordinate 87,751,116 of NC_133623.1, forward strand.
CTGATAAATATTAGCTTCATTTTTGCTTTGGACGCCTCTTCTGTCCCTTTCAACACTTTAGTGAATGACACTCCTTATAATAGGATTTTTCAGGGAGCTATTATATCTGAAGGCTAAAATATGAGGAGGAGGAGGAGGAGGAGGAGGAGGAGGAGGAGGAGGAGGAGAGAGATGATGGTGGTAGTGATGATGATAATGGAAGATAGAGCACGGACACGGATTTAACAGTCCCATTGTGATGTTGCCCAAACCTTTTGGCCAAAGAAATATGTAGACTATAGGGAAATAGAGGCCTCAGTTAACTAACTTCTGGCAATCTGTTTTCTACCTATATGCCTTTTCCCAACCATTTTTTTTTAAACCCAAGATTTAGTCATGTTGTCTCAATCTTCACTAGCCTTGACCCATATGGCTTTACAAACACAGCTGATAGTTCTTTATTGTTGGAATTATTTCCTTTCTTTTTCCCTTTTATTCGACACAGTTCTGGTTTTCCTTTTACCTCACTGGCCAATTTTTTGTCTCTTTTTCTGATTCATCTTACCTGCCCTTGCCCCTGAATGTAGTTATGCCCTGAGATCCAATTCTAAACTTTTTCTCTTTTGTCTCACCCCTCGCAGTCACTATTATGCTTGCAATTGTTACTTCTTTCCAATTCTATATTTTCAGCTTTGAATTTTCACTTGAACTTCCTATTTCCCCCTTCACATTGACTTGTAATATGTAAATGTATTGCACTAAAACATGTAAATGTATTATATTGTACATATTTATGTAAATATATCACATATGTAAATCAATTTTCAAACCTGAAAACAGTATATAATAATAATAATAATAATAATAATAATAATTATTATTATTATTATTATTATTATTAGTTGTGGTGGTAGTAGTGGTATGTCTAACTGGATGTCTTTCCTGCCCCTTCCCAGATAATCTGTGGAGCTGCCCTCGACGCTTTCCTTTGCCTCACCCCTTACGTCGGAGTTAATACTTTCAGCACATACTTCCTTGGTTCTGTTCAAGGCTATATTGCATCTTCCTTTGAGCCATTTGCAATTGTAATCTACCCAGGATAGAGATGTCTATAACAGCAGCTGTAAAACATCCTAGGGATGACATTGGGTTGTTGTAGCAGCTTCCTTTTAGTGAAGGTCTTTAGGGGAAAGGTGACATGGCCATTCCTCAGGTATGCTTAGAGAGGAGATTTTTACCCAACCCCTTTGATTTCAGGGATTGTGGGATGCAAAGCCAAGAGAATTTCATGGGTAGGTTAAAAACCATCTACTTAGGGAATAGGCAGATGGATGGGGTGGAGAAGGAGTACAATTCTAATCCAGGTAGAACAGGTTGCAATTTAAGCAAAATGGTAGAGACAGGAATGAGTCTAGAATGTTCAGTTGATGTGGACGGGTCTGATCTGACTGGAACGCTTTGTCAGGGAGAAAGAGAATGTCAAAGAGATAAAGAAAGGCTCCCATTTAGCCCAGATCTTCTCCCTCACAAAAACCTGGGTGCCCAGTCGGAGATCCCTGTTCAGATAAGGGACGACTTGGAGACATAGGCGATCTCTTCCTGCTCTGAAAACCTGTGAGTCTCAGAATCCACCGCTAAGGTCCCAGTAAATCCCACGAACAACTACACGGATGTAAAGATACTTTCGGATTCGTAGCTGACAGATACCAGACTCTCTCGCCCTAGATACTGCCTGTGTCAACAGATGAGATGTGAAGACGCTTCTGAAGGCTGCTAAGCCAAGTAACAATATAGCTTTTCCATAAGATCAATGAAAATGAGGTTTCGGGTTTGTCTCTTTCAACTGAAAGACAAATTAACAGCAGGAAAACAGTTAGGAGCCTTTGGCAATCAGCAGGATTGGGAAAGAGGAAAGATTCAAAGGAATAGTCCAGCCTTGCCATGTGTGGCCCAATGTGATTTTCTCCTTAATAGTCAAATCAAGTCAGAACACATAGTCCTAGAAGCAGTGGCGGATTTCAGGTTACTTGCAGAGTTGTACCTCCCCATTCCTTCTCCACTCTATTGTCCCCCATACCCCACCAACCTTCACCATCCCCCAGGATTCCTGTTCTCTTTCCTCTGGTGATAGAAAAATGGCTCTTAGAAAGATCCCTCACTTACCATTCTGAAAAATTCAGGAGGTTAGAGGTGAGAGTAGTTGTATTCATTTCAATTAAAAAGATCATAGGAATACAACTAGAAAATATCTGATACGCCATCTAATGCAATTCTCTATATTTCACAAATGAGGAAACTGAGTGAGGTAAAATAACTTGCCCATAGTCATACACCTGATAAGATACAGAGATAGGAGTTGAACCTTGGTCCTCAAGACTCCAATCCCAGAATTCTTTGCATTGCAGGATGCTTTCTTTCTACTTTGCATTACGATAATTTAGTATCTATGATCAGGAGGAAGCTTCTAAAGGGCCCTGCCACTCCAAGTCAGCATGCTGTCTGCAACTTGTTGCCTTGGCAGCTTGACTTGGACACTGAGAGGCTGAAGAACTTGCCCATTGTCACACACATCTGTCACAGGGAGGACTTACACTTGGGTCTTCATGAGTGCAAGACCAGGGTTCTGCCCAGTTTTAGAAAATCATGGCATTCGTAGAACGGACAATACAAGGAAAAGACCCTTCCAGTTTGTCAGGTTGACAGGACCCAAGAGAACATCTAGTCCGAGCAGCATCTAGTTGCCATCACACGCAAGGAAGAGTTGATCTTACCCTTTCAGGATACTAAAACCCTCAGACATTTTCCCCATTTTTTAAACTGTAAACCTAAGAATAAAGGATGCACATGGAGACAATCATAGGCTCTTTTTTTTGTCTCTCCCATCCATTAGTGAAGATATCCTCCATCCTTCAGTGATCTTAATTTCTCAAAATGAACTTCATGAAAAGAGGAGCCGTGTCATATTCCCTCCCCAGTGCTGCTCAGCATCAGCCTATTAATAAATTCAGGGTATGGTACAGCTTCCCCAGTTGGGCCCAATGTCCCACAGGCAGTATTATTGACTGCTATGGAAAGCAGATATGAAACTGCATATTCATCAGTTTCTTGTATTTAATCAGGGACATGTGGCAGTGCAAACGAGCTGCGATATTCTTTAATTTTTGAGAGATGGGCAGCTTTGGAATCTAATAGACCATAGCTCAGTAATGCCAGCCTGAGGATGGCAAGAAGCAGAGTGTATGTTTTTGTTGCTGTTGTTGTTGTTTTATTTTTAATGGCACATTATTAGCTTATAGGGGTGTGTGTGTGTGTGTGTGTGTGTGTGTGTGTGTGTGTGTGTGTGTGTCCTGAGCAGAAAGGCAGCTATTAAGAAGACAGAATTCTCTGGACTGGTTGCAAAGAAAGTAAGGGTAATATCAGATATTCTCTTCAGTTAAAATTGGACACTTATTTACCTAGGGATGAAAAGTCTGAAAAGCTTCAGACTTTTTCTTCCTACTGTTTTCAGAATTGCGTTTGGAGTCTACTTTTGGATGAGGTAGTCAACCTTAGTCTTGCTCTGCATCTCACATTAGTGCCTACGCTAATCTATATTTTCTGGTTTTAACCTTGTTCTCCTGACTATCTTTAAGAGCTAGAGTAATAGAGCTTCAGGAGCTGCATGGAATTTCAGGCAGAGTTCTAGGGACATCAGAGCCCTGAGGTGTCCCCAGTTGAGCTCTGCTGTGTCTGTTCTCATCATGCCTTTCCTAGTGGCTTCCACCACACTCTGGGGCTTTTTCAAGGCTGCAGCATGCCTTGGGCTATTTGTCTTTCTAGCAGGTCTCTGGTGGTACTAGAAGGCGTCTTTGTCAGTGCTAGCGCCACGCTATTGCTGCTTGGGCAGGAAGCCCTCTGTTCTCTAGTTCTGGGTCTCTAGTTGCCAACGTGTGTATTCATTCAATGAAAGATGCCATGCCTCGTTTCCCTTTGGATTTCTTGATTATTAATTGATCTGAGGCGATTTTTAGTATTGTGGCATAAGGGGAGCCGATCTTCCTACCTCTAACAACCTTGATTGCAAATTATAAGCTTATATGGAACTGCATACACACATATAAATACATATTTATGTATATTATACATGTGCAAGTATATTCAAATCCATGCAGAGGAAACAAAAGGTAACCTTACGCTATTACAGATGTGACTTAGGGGAGAAATATCCTGCAGAAGACCACAACCAAGTCTCTAAGGAAGGCAGAGATTCTAAGAAATGGAGGTAAGAAAGGAGAATATATCAGGCATGAGGGACAGTCAGTGCAAAGAGATGGGAGACTGAGTTTTCTATATGAGAAATAACCAATAGGAAGGTGAAGAACTCTAAACGCTGAGCAGAAGAATTCTTTGTTTCTGCTTTTAAATCCTAGAGGTAATAGGGACTCACTGGAGTCTACTTACTATGGTAGTTGTAGGGAATGAGAATACAATAGCCATGCAGTGAATTATACTTAAGGGAAATCATTTTGGCATCTGCATGGAGGCTGGATTCAGAAGGAGCATCTGGAGTCAGGGAACCCAGTTAGGGGATAAGCAGTAGTATAGGAATGACGTAATGGAGGAATCAAAATAAGGACTTGAACAAGTAAAGAGAGAAAGGGAATACACTAGGTGAGAGAACATATAAACAGAAGACAAAGTGCTTGCCACACATATATTCCTCCTCTAATCTGTTTTCTATCCAGAGATCAAAAGTTGTTTCTAATTCATTTCAGACTCAGACCGACTCACAGGAAAACAGGCATTATTGTTGTACATGTCTCAACTAAGACAGAATAGCCCCTAGTTAAAGGAACAAGAATGAAGTGCATTGAGAGCAGAATTTGGGGTCAGAAAGACTCCAATTTGAATTCTGGTTCTGGTTCTACTTGGGTGGCCTTAGATTTCACTTTCACTTCATTTCCCTAAGCCTCAGTTTCCTAACTGAACAATTATTAAAAGGCACTTTATAAAGACTTGGTTCTTTATGGTTCTTCAATGGTTCAGTGATCAAGACAATCCCACTAAACTTTGGATAGAAAATACCATCTGCATCCAGAAACAGAACTATGGACATTGAATGCAATTCAACACATGGTATATTCACTTCTTTTTTCTCTTTCATGGTTTTTCCCTTTTATTCTGATTTTTCTCTCCCAATGTCATTCATAAAGAAATGTGTATATAAAAGTTAAAATACGTATAAAACCAGAAAAAAAACAATTTTAAAAGAAAAAGGCACTGCATAAAACTGTCCAGAGAATCAAGTGAAATAGCCCATATAAAGTGTTTTGTAACCCTTATATCATTGTATTAATTCTGCCTGTTATTATTAAGAGATCCAAAAGAAAGACAGATATGACCCAGACTTTGTTAAAACAGGCACCACTCTGCAAGTGGCCAACTTGTACCCTGTATCCAATGAGAAAAACCCCTAAACCCCACTCTATGACCACAGGTCCACCAGTGTTACCTCTTGCTGGTGAGGGAAGGATCTTGATCTTTGGGATTCCCTTGTTATTTTCCCGGTCTATCTGAACATTTCAGGAAATTAACTCAATTCATGTTTTAGGGCATTGACTTTCCGAGTACTAAGAGGCCCAGAGGAGATAGAACCTTGACTTCATCAGCGCTCCATGTTTCCTCACTGAAGTGTCAGATCTCTTCTTAGTACAGAGATTCATATCTAGGTCTATTAAAAGCCTCACTCTGACACTCTCCCAACTTGAAATGTGTCTATTAATTCTCCTAAGATCCCTGGAAAGTAAGTGGACGAAAAGCATTACGTAAAAGTATGTAGGTTCTTTTTTTAAAAGTAGAAACCAGCTTTAATTATAAAAAGAGGAAAGGGTGATAAAAAATGGTAATTGAAAAGTAGTGACCTCTGTGGCTCATGACATATATAATGAGATTTTTCCTCTTGAAACCAGCCCAAGTCTGAATCAGGACACTAAATGAACAAGGGATGAAAGGTTGCTCTCGGGCATGGTGGTTGGGCTATTACCCTTTTTAAAAAAATTAAGACTAATCAAGCATCCAAGAAGAGAAGATGGAGCAAAGGGGAATCATTTAAAAGTCCTCAAGGGGCATGATGCCCAGATTATACTCAGGAAATTGAGATCACGCTCAGAGTTTGACAATCAGAAACTGCTCTGAGAGGTTTTGGTCTAAATCAATTAGTAAAGATTGGGATGTTCCAGAAGCAGATGACCATTTGATGGTCAATCAATCAATATTTGATTAACTGTAGATTGAGAAGCTGCTAAAATGGTGTTGATGAGTTTATCTATCAGTTAACTGTGATCATCTCTATTTCTATAGTTTCCACTGTGATTTCCACTGAGATAACTCCCTAACTAGTATGTCCAACACTGGCCCCTACCCTGAATTCTAGTCTCCCATCTCAAAGAACATCAGCTGGGCAACTCTCCTTGGATATACCACTAATTCTAGTCAGTGGACTGCTATATTTTGAATCGAGTGCATTAGCACAGGGCTTCCAATGAAAGGCAAAAGAATTCCTGCTCTCAAAGAGTTCAGCCTCATGTAGCATACTGTGAAAATGGCTATGTATAAATATGTTGTAGACATGATAAATTGGAGATATAATCTACAGAGTGAAGACACTGATAGGAAGCTGGATAGAGAAAGGCTTCTTGCAGAAGGTGAGATTCATGGGACTTCATGGAAGTCAAAGGAGCTCACCTCCATCTCAGCAACCTGAAAATCCTTCAAATTCAGCAAAATGTGTCAAATGCAGAGAGCCTCTCAAAGTCAACAAGTCTAAAGCCAAATTCCTTATCTCTTGCTCAAAACCTCCTTCTCATTCCGATTTTTAAATTTTGATTAGTATCTCCCCTATTCTCCCATTCCAGACACTAATTAGCTATAGTCTGAGCAAGTCACTTAATTGCACTTTGCCTCAGTTTTCTCATCTTCAAAAGGAATGTAATGACAGAGGGTATCCCACAAGTTTGTTGTGGGATCAAATAAGATTAAAGTGCTAGATAAATGTGAACTATTATTAATAATAATCATCCTTATCATCTCCAATTTCCATGTTCAAACCATAATTTGAACCTTACCTTCTCTACATCCTCTCAGCCACCCAGGGCTTGTGGATTCTCTCTCTTCAGTAGTTTTCTCGTATTTTTCTCTCCTTTCTAGTCTTGCTGCTACCACCCAAGAATAATCCCCTTGCTTCATCTCCCTGGATCACTGCTATGACTTCCTAAAGAGTTGCTCTTTCTGGGTTAGCATTCATGGTCCTTCACAATCCTGGCTCAATCTTCCCTTTCTGTCTTGTCTCATATTGAAGCATTTGGGTTGTGCAATAGGTAGAATACTGACTTGGAGGCAGGAAAACATCTTCCTGAGTTCAAATCTGGTCTCAAGAGTTATTAACTGTATGATCTTGGGAAAGTCACAGAATTCAATTTGCCTCAGTTTTCTCAGCTGTAAAATGAACTGGAAAAGAAAAGGGCAAATCACTCCAGTGTCTTTGCCAAGAAAAGCCTCAATGAGGTTTTGAAGTCAGCCACAATTTAAAAATGAATGAGCAACTGTGTCTATTAGTCTATAAACACCCTAGGAACCAGCATTTCATGTTAATATATCTCTGTCAGCACAAAACCGTTCCTAGAATAATGATGATGGTGGTAACAATGAGGATGACAATGATAATATCTAAATTTAAGTTACATTAAACTTAAACTACATTTAAATTACCTATTAATGTTTGTAAAACACATTATAAATATTACCTCATTTGATCCTCTCTATAATCTTGGAGAAGCAATTTCTGCTATTTCCATTTTACAGTTGAGGAAACTAAGATAAGGAAAGGTTAAGTTTCTTCTTCAGGATTACACAAATAAGAAGTGTCTGAGGCTGGATTTGAACTCAGGATTTCCTGATTCCAGGTCTAGCACTGTGTTGTCTATCTATTTCACAGGGCTTGGAATGCGATCTGGATAATTAAAACTAAAATTTTAGTTTCCTAAATCAAAAAAATGATATGGAAATACGACTCAGTGCCATATGTCTTAGATAAACTGGTATACACGGTAGACATTCAGAGCAGGGAGTCAGTGCTGGTAATGGACGGCGCCATAGAGAGAATGCTGGATTTAAGCGTTAGGAAGACCTGAGGTTGAATTCTGTCTCATACACTTAAAAGCTGTTCGATTCTTGGCAATTCACCTGAGTTCAGTGATCGTCAGCTTTTTTAGCTGTAAAATATAGAAAGTAATAGAATCTACCCATCAGAGGATTAGTGTGAGAAACTAAAGGAGATAATAAATGTCAGGGCTTTGCAAACCTTAAATCACTATATACATTCTAATTAACTATCACTAATCTTTCTCCTCGTCCTCCTCTTCCTCCAACTCCCTCTCCTTGTTAATCTCTCCTCTTCCTTCTTCTTCTTCCCCCCTTCTTCCTCCTTCTTTTCTGCCTTGTCCATTAATGATGAAACCAACCATAAGCCAAATCCATTTCTTTCTAAGTGCCAACAGAATGTTATATATTGTGTGAATGAGTTCGGGAATCTGGAAGGAAGTGTGTGGCAGGGAGCCACCTTTACCATTTATAAGAAAATTGGATCCCCATATGTTTTGTCTTCTTTCAAATTCTGAGCTTCTCATGAAGAAATAAAATACTTTTAATCATCATATATCTTCATCTTGTAAATGAAAAAAAAAATCCTGAGTTCTCCCTGCATCCCAGTAGAAGGTTGGTGGATTTTTAAAATGCACAATCAGGGTTTTTTAATGGTTTTATTACTGTGTGCTTGCTGTTTCACAAATATAAATGATTACATTTTAACAGCAACTTAGTTATCTATAACTTCCATAATGAATTGATTTTTATAGAACATTTTAATTCATTTGAAAAATGTCTAGCCTGCTATTGAATGTGAATTACAGTCCAACTAGACTCCATATTTAAATAATCAGTTTTAGCTGTGCAGTATTAGAAAGTCACATTTTACAAGGCACTTTTAATTATTTGGGGAAAAATCGCATGCCACTTAATGCATTTTTGCAATTAAAAATAATGCCCATGTATAATTTTGTAATCTCATTGATATTAAAATTTAACTAAAATGTTTGTACCTACTATTAAAATAGTCTAAGAATTTAGAACCACTGAATATCAGAGAGGGAAAGAACTTTAGAACATGGAGTGTCAGAACTAGATGGGAAATGAAATAGAGAACAGCAGAGTTAGGAAGGGTCTTGAAATAGAAAACATAAAAATGGGGAAGGAGCTTAGATATAAAATAACAGAAAAGGGAGAGAGGCCTTGGAACCGAAGATGTCAGGAAAGGGAAATTTCAATATAAGACTAGGAAAGAAATTAGAAATTATATCAACCAACCCACTCATTATGTAGATGGAGAAACTAAGGAAAAGATGCATTTCCCAAAACAGAGGGTATATAATTTACTGCCTGAGGTTTATCCCAGCATTAATTCCATGACTCAGTGGCAAGGTGTAGACAATATTCCAGGCCTTTGACCTCTCCATCCAGACCCTTTGCCATTGAACCATTTAGCCAAAAATTTCAAGGTACAGCTCACAGCTGGGCTTCAAAAGAGACAATTTTCTTTGCTGACACGTCTCTTGGATTCTAATATTTTCCTACAGATTAATTACATCCCAGCCAGGTCCTAATTGTTATTTCCACCAGTGGGAAAAGAACTGGGTTTTTTGGGACTTTAAGAAAGGTAATTGGTCCTGCCCTGATGGCTCAGCTCCTCACCTGCCAGCTCTTGTTTGTGGACACAATAGTGGATGGATGACTTGCTAATGAAGTGCTGGAGAGCAGGGCCCAATGGTACACTCCACTGGCACTTCGGAATGAGCATCTCCATGGTCTCCAAGGTCTGGCAGGCACAGAATGAGCATTCAAACCTTACTTTGCCTTTCTTGGTGGTTGAGGAAAGAAATCTAATGAATGGGCCCTTGCTAATGTTGCTCCCTTGCTCTGATGGCCCAAGCCCATCAGTCAAAGACAATTCAACCCTGAATTGAGCTAAGCCGTTATGTTTTATCAGATTTACCCAGAATGATTTAATCATTTGGTTTTTGCCAGTAAAAGATAAAGAATTTTTTCTTCTTTTCTGCTATCCCCCTTGACCCAGCTTTTCATGTATAACATGCATACACATATGTGCACTGCAAACTCGTAATACATAGACACTTTATTAAGCATGTGTGCACATGTGCCTGGGCAGGCGTGCACACAAACATATGATTATACCTTTCATTTTTATTAGAACATATTTTCCCCCGTGACTTGCAAAAGTTTCACACCTTAGGTAATATGGACAGGCCCATAGAGTCTTGGAATCCCAGATAGTCGGGAGACCTCAGAGATACAAGTCCAATATGTGCCTTAAAAGGAGTCCCTGATCCAACATCCTCCACGAGCAATAGTCATGCATCCATTGCCTGAACACCTTCAATAAGAGGAAGCCTATTACCTCCACCATGGAAAAACAGCCACATCCACTTGGGCACTCCCACCGATCTGAAATTTTCTCTGGCCTGAACACTAACTTTCCCTCCTCCCTGAAATGTCCCCGTATTATACTCTAGAGCTCCATGTAACAAAACCAAAATATCTTCCACGTGATAGCCTTTTAGAGAGGCAAATACAGATGACTGGATATTGCCTCAACGTCTTCTGGTTTCTAAGATCCACTGATCCAGTTGATTTTCACTGTTCACATGGTCTCCTTTGCATGACAAGATAGAAACATCTTTGGTTTACAGGCTTTTTAATTGCCTTTAATTAAAAAAAAAAAAAAAAAGCAACTACCATGTTCTCATTGTTCAAACAGGTGAAGTGAATTCAGCTTGTCAGAGAAATTTTAAACCTAACCCTGAATGATGTGACATTCAATCTGGTCATCCTGGTGAAGGGTTTCATTTCTGTGACCTCTAGCCAAGGATATGGCACTCTCCTTTGTAAGCCTTGCTAAGTATAATAAACTTATATATTTATTCACCTTAGTACATATGTTACCAGTACCTTTCACTAAAGGATAAGATAAAAACTCCAGAGACAAATTTAAAAGTCAGGTCCATGGGACTGACCCTAAAGTCCAGCATTCTCTTCTTTACTCCTCATGGACCTACCTAGATCCAGTCCAGAGAAATCAGCCCATCTCCCGAGAATCAACCTCCCACTCTGCTTTCCTGAGCACTTCATATGGAGTCAAAAGTTGAGGAGGGGACAAAGAGGCATTTTAGAAACAGTTGAAATTCATCCTATAACTGTGTGAAATCATTCTGCCCTTTTCAAGGTTTTTCAATAAAAGATTATTGATAGGAAACTGTCAGCCACTCATCTCGTGCAAAAGAAGAAGTCTATTTCATAGACGTGTTCCCAAGAATTGTGTTCAGTATAAAGTCAAAGAAGGGGAGCTCTCCTGGACTCTTTGATTGCCATCATCATTCTCTGGCACGGACTCCTCTCACGCCTTTTCTTTTTCTCACACACTCTTCCTGAGCTTAAAAGTAAGCACAGGTACCCCAGGTCGCCGTGACTCGAACTGGTGTACTTATGTGTCAAAGAATCCCAGAATCCTTGAGCTGGAGAACAAATGGGATCATTTCACAGAGACAGAGACGCAGAACAACACATGGGAAGTGACTGTTCTAAATTATGCTGAGAGTTAATGACAGGGATAAAATCCATAGAATCATGAAATATTGAAGCTGAATCTAGGATAAATCATGGGTGCAAACAGCAAGGATCCCAGAATGTCATGGTTGGAAGGGACATCTTGAGTAGATTATTCCAGAAAACAAGTGGACACCCCAATCCCCCGGAACTGGTCCTCCAGCCTTTATTCAAATGCCACCAGTGGGGGAGAACCTACTACTTGCAAACTTCAAGTCCACTTTGAGGTGACATATTATAAATTTTTATTCTTCTTTGTTAATGTTCCCCTATTCACACACCACCCATCCCTTATATCAAACCTAGATTTCTTGCTTTGTAGTTTGTGGACCTTGATTCTAGTTCTTTGGAGGCAAGAAAAATAAGTCTGATCCCCTTTCCGGGTAACAGATATTTAAGGAAAACTATCAGTTTCCCTTCTCTCATGGAATTTCCCAAGCCCTTCTTTTCTGGACTACATTTGCCAAGTTTCCTTTGCTTGGTAAATCCTAACAGGGTCTAGATTCAAAGTCTTGAACCACTCCAGTCATCCTCCTCTGGATCATCTGTCCTAGACTGGGTGCCTGCAATCCTGCCGACGAGGGCACTCTTGTCTATCTGACAACAGGACTCCGGCCTCCTTATTCCTAGAAGAAATGCCTCTCTTAATTCAGTCCATGGCCATATAATTCTGGCCTTCCAGAAAAGCCTGTTGACTATTAATGAGGCTAAAAGTTAACTCCTAATATTTTTTGTACAATCTAACTGTGACTCACCCATTTTGCACTTGGGGACAATTTCTTGAACACCAGAGTAAGATTTGACATTTATTCCCAATTAATTTTATCTTCTTAGATTCAGTCCAGTGGTCTATCCTGCCCAAACCTCTGTGAATCGTGACTCAGGGATTTATCATACTGTCATCCCTTGCTTTGTGTCCTCTGTAAATGGGGAGAAGGATAATGTCTATGCCTTTATCCAAGTCCGGGAGAAAAATGTTATGTAAGTACAGATCCCTACGGCACTCTCGTGGAGACCTTTTTTCTCCTTGACCTTGAAGGATGAAAGGCTGCTCTTTGAGTCAACTCATCCAACCAGTTCTGCCTCATTGTGCCATCCTGGAGTATCTCTCTCCATCTTAGACCCAGAAATATAATGAGCCATTTTATCAAACGTATTGCTATGTGATTTGATTTTTTCAATCAAATAAAGAATGAAGATCCCAGCAGACTTTAAATTGTCAGTAAATAATATATGTACAAATTCACCTCCAGACACCAGCCCTTAAACTGAGCATTAACTCTGCTAGGCTTCATTAAGGAAGGGTCTTTGGTGATTTACATACCCCTTCATTAGCCTTAATGGTACATGACAGTACTGGCTTAGGAACAGCTCAGAGTCTAAGTAATCAGCAGTAACCTGAAGCAGAAACAAAGTCTCTGATTTGCAACCACCCCCCTTTTTTCTTTTTGTCTTTCTATTTTCTTTCTTTTCTTTCCTTCCTTCTTAAATTCCTTCCTCCTTTTCCTTCCTTCCTCTATCCCTCCCTCCCTTCCTTCTTTCCTCCCTCCTTCTCTACCTCCCTCCCCTCCTCCTTTCCTCCCTCCTCCTCTACCTACCTCCTTGCCCTCCTCCTTCCATCCTTTCCTCCTCTAATTTTCTTCTTCCCTCCTTTCTTCTTCCTTGCTTCCTCATTCCATCTTTTCCTCCCCTTTCCTTCCTTTCTTCCCTCCTTTCCTCCTCCTCTTTCCTTACCTTCTTTCCTCTCTCCTTTCTTCCTTCCTTCCCTCCCCAGAAATAAAATGAGAATGATTCTATCTCTGAACAAAGAAAAGCTTCCTAAAATGCAGAGGCATCTTAAACTGGGATATGGATCTTTGCTTTTTTTAAAGCTTAAGGCACAAGTTCCTTGGCCGTATGGTGTCTAAAGAAAAGACGGGACACCCAAGGAGGATTCCTGCATTAGTTTTCGCCTAAACTAGATAATCTCCAAGATCATAGCCCTAGAGGGAGCCTACAAGAGTAGAGCAAGTTGAAGTTGGAATCAATATTCTTGGAATTAATTGTGGTCTAATTCTGGTCCCTATAATTACTAATTATGTTCCTTTAGGCAAGCTACTTCATTCAGAGCCTTAGTTTCCACATCTGTAAAATGACAGAGGAGCAATACTTGCTTAACCGCATTGTTGAGGGGAAAATTCTTTGCAAAGATTCACATTCCACAGAAAGATTAGCCCTTTCCAATTCTATTTTTCTCAAGAAGAATTTATCATTTGTTTTCTTTGCAGATGTGAAAAAGACAGACTTAAAAACAAATGATTTTGCCAGAAGGATTCCAGGAGATCATTTAATTAAACTGCTTTATTTCTGAGATTAGGAAAATGAAGCTCAAAGAAAAGGGTCCTAGCCAAAGTTTGAAACTAAATCCTCAGATTCTGAGCCAAGTGACTTTTTATTGTATCACTAGAGAACTGTTGGACAAGGGGAAATGGAAGAGTTAGACCAAATAGCCACTGGAGATAAATTCTATCGCTGACTTTAAACAGCTACTTTCCTCAAAACCACCTGGTTTTTGGCAGACTATGAAACTGGGATTAGTTTAGTAAGATGAACTTTAATAAAGATAATAATAAAGTCTTACACTCAAGCGTAAGATGGCACATGGTAAGAGAGATAGCTCACCAGTAGTTTTGAAAAGGATCTGGAAATGTTAGTTGCCTGTAAACTGTACAAAAGTAAATGGTATGATATGAGATCCAACATTCCAATACAATTGTGAGCTGAAAGGAAAAGTTAAGAGGAATGGCGAGGAAATAGTCTGACTGCCCTCTGCCACATGTTGAGTGAACATGACCCATGACATGAACACCACATTGTAGGAACGAGGAAATTAATAAGTTAGGAAAAGTCCAGGAGAGAATGGCCAAGATAAAGAAAACCTTCAGTCCAGATTACATGGAAGTCAGTTGATGGAAATAAAGATACAGAAAATATAAAAAAAAAAAAATGGAAAAGACTTAAGGAGAAAATAATTATTGTGTTTTGTTATTTAAAGGGGTTGTGATACGGAAGAAAGATTAGCTTTGTTGTAATTGTGTCCCCCAAAAAAGAAGAGAAGTAGAAGAAAGGGATAGGATTTTCAGAGATACCACTTTAGGCTTGATGTCAGGAAGTACCCCCTTATCCTTGAGAGTGTCTCTAATCAGAACTGGCTGTTTGAAGAGGAGAGGTTCTCATAGGACCCCTTCAAGAAAAGGCTGCATGACCTCCCATTATGTGCCTTGTCAATATGGGGATTCTTTCTTGGGTACAAGTTGGACTGACTGACCTCTAGATCCCTCCTAACTCTGAAATGCAATTATTCTGTGAAGAAAGTTTCTTATGCATACTGTGCAGATTAAAATGAATCCTGCATCATTTTCTTAGTATTAGGAGGGAAATAAGGGATTGCTGCTTTCCCCCATAATCCCAAACTTCCATCCAAGCATAATGTTCCTTACACCTCATTTATGTAACCACTCATGGTGCTCAAGTTGTAAGACTGTGGGCAAGTAATACTGATTCAGGGGTATGGAAGACCAGCATATTATAGCTCAATCTCAGAAGTCTTCCTGTAGGAAATGAACTCTCAGATTAGTCTTAGAAAAGACATCTGCCTCATTGGAACAGAAAGCTTGCCTAGGAGGGACTTGTTTGATTAGAAAGGATGGCTGGAATTCTGCATGCTAGGGAGGCGGGGCAGAGGGATGCAAATTTGTTTTCACTGATCCAAAAGACACTCCTGGGACCACCCCAGTCACACCCATAGGAAAAGGTGTTGTCTCTGAGAATTAAACCTATAATAAGGGGAGTTGAGAACAGCCATGACCTCTTCAGATCTCGCACCCCCAATATGAAATATTCTTTAGTTCTTCCTCTCTGGCTCCCAGGAGGTGCTGGGGGTGAGGCAAGTCCTCTCCAAAGCTTAGGAGGATTAATTTAAAACAACTGATTGCTAGCGAAGGTTCTCATCAAAGATTAAATAAGCATAATTTAACTGTGAGAATGACAATAGGTTTAGTTAAGAAGAGAAAGAAGCAAAATTAAATTAGAATGCATATTTGTAGGAAAATTGGAGTTTAATAGAATTACCCTCAGAGATGAGCACGATTACAGTGACTGGGGTCCTGAGGTGGAAGTTTTAATTGTATTATTTAAAATAAAGCCTGGGCCTTTGGCTTATCATGGGGCAGTAGCACTGTTGGCGGCTGTGGGAAGATCAATCCAATCCCTGTGGGAAACCTCACTTTACTGGTCAGATAAGAAGAGAAACAAGATAATCTTCCCTCCCCCCATGCTCCCTGGACAGAATAATGTTTGCCAGGAAAACATTTTCTAATACTCTAGGATGTTAAAGGCTTTGCCCCTAGCAGAAGGCCTTGTAAATAGCAGGCCCTTCATACACACTGAATAAATGAATAGACTCTTGAAATTTTTTTCTTGCTTTTTGGTGCAATAGAAGTACCTGGGCTCTCTAAGGCTAATATAGTTTAGCAGTGCTCTTTTTTTTAACAGATATTGCCAAAGTGCATGGGCTTCACGTATGGCTTGGTGATAGAATGGCTCATGGGACTGTTATCTGAAAATCACATAACCATCAGGTGGTGAAGTTTTGCAGCTACAGTAATTCATAAACATGATTAACTCAGGCACAAAATGCCTGGCATCTGGATCCTTGGGAGCATCCTTAGAGATGAAAATGAACAAGTTGAAATGGATCTTTTGACCTACTGAAAGAAGTCCCTTTCTGATGGATTCTCAATGGACAATTGTTCACATCTCAAGTAACCTTGAGCCTTGTGAAACAGATCTCAACTCATGAAGAAATATATATATAAACCATTTATCAGTCTATCAATCTACCTGTCTGTCTGTCTAGCTTTCTCTTTTGCTATAAAGCATTAAATAAATGGTAGATGTCAGTACAGAAGAATGTTTCAGCTACCCATTTCAACTTCCACAAAACAAATTAAAGCTGGAAAAGTTGTAATCATTAACATCCCACAATAATTTATTTTGTTCCATATAAAACTAATTTTAATGCAATGATAAGTCTGACAGAAAAATGGTGACTCATGGGTACTTAGGAAGATCACTCAATTTTTAAAAAATCATTAATCTATTGTTCTGCCTTCCAGCTAGTTTTCCCTATAGGCTTGTCCTAAAGGGACTTTAAATTCCCCTGGAAAAGATAGTGGACAATTCTATCGAGTTGTACGCAATAAATAATCTGTAGTGGCTGAAAAATCTTTTCATGTAGCTCAATTTTCCTTTTTCTACCTCTAGTACCTTATAGTTTTCTAATAGGGATGGAAAGACTCATGAAAGGTCATATATTTCTGTGGGAGTAATAACTGACTTCACATATCTACTAGAAGAAAGAACAGACAATTTCCCCCTGTATGCCTTCCCAAGAAGAACTAGAAATGGGGGGAGAGAAGGATAGTTACAGAGGCAGCTTTAGACTCAATGTTAATAGGAACTTCCAAACAACCTAACCAAAAAGGTCAACTCAAATGAGCAATTTGTGGAAATAAACAAAATATAAATCTCTTACTGACATGAGTCCTTCACCTAGGGAACATGGGGACTTGTTTACTAGGAAATAGAAAAGAAGAAAAGAAGACACAAAGCATATCAAGGTGGACAAAGTCAAGATTACCCTGGCCAGAAAAAGCTTACCTGATTCCTATCACAAAGCTACTACCCTTACTCACATTCAGTATAAACTGGAGGTAGCTATGGGAGCAAAGGCTCAATAAACAAAGCAAGTAGAAGATGGAGCCTTTATTTGGGTAGGTAGAAGAAAGAGATCAGATATCAAAGAATCAGATTAAGAGAAAAATGGATTAAGGCTCATGGGTGGACCTTAGCCAGAAGTCGAAGTTTCATTTACTATAATATTCAGGGAAGAAATTATGTCCTCCAAATAGAAGTCAGCCCAGCCCTTCCTTTCCCTTCCCTAGGATTCAGTCTGTATGTTTTCTCAGCATATTGGGCACTGATTCAAAGGAAGCATGTCTCCTCTTTAGGGTACCTGGAGACTTGGGTCAAGGTCCTCCTGTTCTATGTGTTTCCATGGAAGGAAAGGCGTACTGTATACCCAGAACAATATCACCTAAAGTCTAGATGGAAGGATTCTGCTTTACTCTTCACAAACTGAAGAGACATTATCTATCCCTTGTTTGGCCTCTTAAATGGGCCTCAATGACATTCAAAACATAAAACGTGGTCCTTCACGTCCAGCCAGATAAAGCTGCCACGGCCACCACAGACCTGGAGACGTGAGGCTACAAATATAGCCGGACAGAAGATAATGCTGCAGCCTTAGAAACTGTTCAGTTATACCCTACAGCAAATGGCATTTTGCTCTAATATACTTTTTATTTATTTTGTCATTTTACATACTATTTGCATTCTTGCCAGAATCCTTGTTTGGTTTCAAACATTCTCATTAAGATAATTACCATGCATCAGTCGAAGACCATTTATCATGGCAAGAATTTATCGAGAGGCTCTGTCTTTGCTGCACTGACTTTCAAATAGTCCTATTTTCTTTTCCTTTTCCCTTTCTTTCCTTGGAAAATGCTCAAGCTTCATAAGTATGTTTTGGAAACTTTGGGGAATTTTTTCCCCTTATTTTAGTTATATCTTTAAAAATTATAATCAGTTTCTTTATCTTCCTTTCCCTAGTGAGAAATAAAATCCCTGTTATTTAAAAAAAAATGCATAGTAAAAACCAAAGTATTTCCTGGATTTGGCTATGTCTTGGCTGCAGTCTCCTCTCTCTATGATACCTCTGACACACAAGATCTAAACTTCCTATCAAACTGTGCATATCTTTGGATCCAGCAGTGTTTCTACTGGGCTTAAATCCCAAAGAAATCTTAAAGAAGGGAAAGGGACCCACTTGTGCAAAATGTTAGTGGTAGCTCTTTTTGTAGTGGCAAGAAACTGAAAACTGAGTGGATGCCCATCAATTGGAGAATGGCTGAATAAATGGTGGAAAGGCCTGGAGAGACTTGTAGGAACTGACACTAAGGTAAATACACAGCAACAACAAGGTTATACAATGATCTATTGTGATGGACTTGACTCTCTCCAACAATGAGAAGATTCAGACCAGTTCCAATTGTTCAGTGATGGAGAGCCATGTAGCACCAGAGAGGGGCCCATGGGAATTGAATATGGACCACAACATAGCATTTTCACTCTATTGATGCTTGCTTTCATTTTGTTTTTTCTCTGATTTTTTTCCCTTCTTGTTCCTATCTTTCTTGTGCAGCAAGCTAACAGTTTAAATATGTAAACATATATTGGATTCAACATATATTTTAACATATTTAACATGTATTGGACTACCTGCCATCTGGGGAGGGATGGGAGGAACACAAAGTTTTGCAAGGGCCAGTATTGAAAAATTATCCCTTTTATTTTTGTAAATAAAAAGCTTTAATAAAATTTAAAAAAAGAAAAAAACCAATCTAAACTTCCTTTAATGTTGTCTCCAAAGTCACACCTCTTAACTTGTATATGATTCTACCAATTTGGGAGTTGGTCCTTAACTTAATTTTATCTTGTCTCTGTAATTCCTCTTACACCCCTCTATTTAGACATTCTCTCTCCAGTGCTCCTGATCCTTTTCCCTGGTATAGGATAGAATAAGACTAATCCCTCTTCCATGCAACAACCCCCCAAGCATTAGGTATTAGTGTGCCATTTCCTGCTTGAGATTTCCTTTCTCCTCACTAAACATCGTCAACTCTTTCAACTTTATCCATCTTTTATCTCCTCACCATTCTTTTTGTCCTCATGTGAATAATTCCAAGTATCTTATTCTCCTACTGAAGCAGTGACATCCATAAGTGAATTTCTTCATTGCCGTTCTCTAAATGCTCTCTGGATCATCAATGTCCTTTCAAAATGTGACTCCCAGACAGGGGAACAATGCTCCTCCCCAGGGTGGAGCAGGATTATCATTTCACTTATTGCCTTGGCAATAATTCCTGAAAATGACTAGAAAGTCATCACATCTTTTGTTTTTATTTTGACTACATTTCTTGCCCTATCTTCTCCCTCCTCTCTTACAGAAATCCATCCTTCTTGCAAAGGAATAAGAAAAAATGAAAAAATAAAATAAAGCCTAATAAACATTTTGAAAAAAAAAAAGCTGATATTTTATGCATTGTGTACAGTGTTCTTTATAGGTAGCTAGTTGGCACAGTGTATATATACAATATTAAGTCAGGAAGATCTGAGTTCAAAGTTGATTTGTAGCAACCTAAGCAAATCCTTTAACATTTCTTAGATTTGTTTTTTTCATTTGCAAAATGAGGATAAGAATATAATCTAGCTCCTGGGATTGTTATGAAGATGAAATGAGATAATATTTGGAAAGTGTTTCACAAAGCCTAAAGAATTATTTAAATGCTGTTATAGCTGTTGTCATATCCATGATCATCATCACATCTTTAGTCCCTCACACTGACAAAGAAATTGGTGGGGCGGGGATGCCTTCTCACTTTTCATTTCTCTCTTTCCAAGACCCAGCTTGGTCACTATAATTTTACAGCTTTAAGTTTTCATTGTTTCAATACTGGCCTTTCCACTTAGGATATCCCTGCTTCTGCTCACTTCATTTTCCATAAGTTTAAGGAAAGATGTCTTTCAATGCTTTTCTGTATTGATTATATTCATCCTTCATTACATCAGAGTAACTTGCTTAAACTTATATTTCAACCATTTCCCCAATCAATGAGTATTAACTTTTTTTCTATTTAATTGCTTATTGGTTCACGTGAAACCTATGTTTTAATCATCTTCCCCTTTAAGCTATATATTCCTAGTAGTAGGATATCTGGATAAACATTTCAGTGATTTTATTTGCAAATTTCATTTTGTGTTCTAAAATAGTTTGATCAGTTAACAATTCTACCAGTTACCTACTAGTGTATTTTTTTCCCCACAACCTTTAAACAAACTAAGAAAGAAACAAAGGGAGGAAGGCAAGAAGAAAGACAGGTAGGAAGGAAGGAAGGGAGAGAGGGAGGGGAAAGGAACAATAGCATACATTTTGTATTCAGATGAAGCAAGTTCTTTCTCTGAATGCAAATAGCATTTTTAATAATGAATCCTTTGGAATTATCTTGAATCATTGTACTGCTGAGAGTGGCTAAATCATTTACAATTCATCATACAATATTGCTGTAACTTTGTACAGTGTTCTACTTCTGCTCACTTTACTCTCTATCAATTCAAGTAAGTCTTTCCCTTTTTTTCTGAAATCATTTTGCCTCTCATTTATTGTATCCCAATAATGCTCCATTACATATACCACAATTTGTTTAGCCGTTTCCCAACTGATAGGCATCCCCTCAATTTCCAGTTATTTATCCACTACAAAAAAAAGATCTGCTATAAATATTTTTGCACCGGTAGGTTCTTTTCCCTTTTTTAATCTCCTTGGAATACACACCTAATAGTGGTACTTCAGAATCAGAAGATATGCACAGTCTTAAATTGCTCCAGAATGGTTAGATAAGTTGACAGTTCTACCAATAGTATATTAGTGTCCCAGGCTTCCCACATGCTCTGAAAAACTTATTTTCTTTTTTTGTCATATTAGCCAACCTGATGGATATGAGGTGGTACCTCAGAATTGTTGTAATTTGCATTTCTTTAATCTAGAGTATTTTATATGACTACTGATAACTTTAATTTCTTCACCTAAAAACTGCCTGTTTGACCATTTGTCAATTAGAGAATGACTTTTATTTTTATAAATTTGACCCAGTTCTCAATATATATGAGAAATTATGCTTTTAACAGAGATAGTTACTTAAAGATCTACCCCCCCCCCCAATTCGGTTTTCTGCTTTCCTTCCAATTTTGGTTGCCTTCATTATGTTTATGCAAAAACTTTTAAAATTTTTATCAAAACTATTCATTTTATAATTGATGCTGCTTTCTATATTTTGTTTGGTCCTAAATTCTTCCATTTTCCATATAGGTCTAATAGGTAAACTAGTCTAAACTCTCCTAATTTGCTTATGGCACCACCCTTCAGACAAATCATGGGATGTTGGTCTATGCCTAGTTTTTGCCATGTGAGCTTTCCTAATAATTTTTTCCCCAAATAGTGACTTTTTGTCTGAAAAGCTTGCATATTTGGGTTTATCAAACACTAAATTATTATGGTCTTAAACATATTGGATGCCTAATCTACTCCACTGATCCACTATTCTCTTTCTTAGTGCCAGAGTGTTTTGATAATTATCACTAGATAATATGGTTTGAGATATGGTATAGCTAATCATCTTCCTTTACTTTTCCCTCATCGATTCCCTTGATATTATCAAACTTTTGTTCTTCTGGATGCATTTTGTTATTATTCTTTTTATCTATAATGGGATTTTTAAGTATTTTATTTTCTGTTAATCTGGGCAATTTATGGTTTTGTAATTATCTGTTGATTTCACTTATAATTTCAGACTGACAAAATAACTCCTAATGATTGTTTGAATTTCCTCTGCCTTCAAGGTGAATTCACCTTTTTCATTTTTTATACTTGTAATTTAGTTTTCTTCTTTCCTTTTATAAACCGCTTTAGCCAATGGCTTATTTATATTATTTTTTGTTGATTCAATAGAACCAGTTTCTAGTTTTATTATATCAATGGTTTTCTTACTTTTAATTTTATTTATCTCTCTTTTGAGGTTCAGATTTTCAATTTGATGTTTGAGAATTTTTAATTTGTTCTTTTTCTGGAATGTTTGCTGCTGTTGCATGCCCAATTAATTGATATAAACATTTAGACATATACATTTTCCCCTCAAGTACTGCTTTTGCTTCATCCCATAAATTTTGCTATATTGTTTCATTGTGTTGTCATTCTCTTTCATGAAGTCATCATTTCTATATTTTGTTCTTTGATTCATTTATTTGTTAGTATTAGATTATTTAGTTTCTGGAATACCACATGAAATTAAGCCTCTGAGCAGAGTCTGATAGAATGAAACCTCTCTCCAACTCAAGATAGTTTAAAAGGACTTCAAAAAAGGTCAGTCTTACTGGAATGAAAGAGGTGTTCAGCCCAGCTCAGATAATTTCTGGAAAATTCAGCAAGAGTGTCTTCATCACAGCAAATGAGCTACTGACACCCCTGATCCTGGTTCAAGAGCCAGACCACTGGAGCAACTTCAGTCTCAGTACAGAAAGCAAATTGTCAGCCTGGGAAAACAGATTTATTGCCTGAAGAGAGCCACAAAACATAAGGGACCTCTGTGCTTAAAGTCAAGACTCAGAGCAGCACAAGAAGCTTGGGACAGTGCTCCCTGGACTCCAGGAGTAGAGCTCTACCTTAAAAGTTACAAAAGAAAAAAAAATGAACAAGAAAAAGAAAACTTTAACCATGGAAAGTTATTATGGTAACAAGGAAGTCCAAAGCACCAACTCAGACAAGTTTAAAAATGCCCACCCATGTGGGGAAATCTCAAAGGGTGATATGAATTGGTCTCAATGCCAAAGAGTTTTCTTGGAAATGCTCATAAAATAATTTAAAAAGCAAATAACAGTGGTAGAAGAAAAATTGAGAAAAGAAATGAGAGATATGCAAGAGAGAGTCAACATTTTGGAAAAGGAAAACAATTCCTTAACAAATACAATTAGTCAAATGGGAAAAAAAAATCAACTAATTTCTTAAAAAAAAAAATTCACAGAAGATAATGCCTTAAAAAGTAGAGTCAATCAAATGGAAAAAGATATACAAGAGTAAACTGAAGAAAACCATAAATTAAAAAACTAGAACCAGGAAAATGAAAGCTAATAACTCTATGAAACATCAACAATCAATCAATGTAAAAAATAATGGAAAATAGAAGAAAATGTAAAATACTTTATTGGAAAAATAGCAAATTTGGGAAATAGGTCCAGGAGAGGTGATTTTAAAAATTATTGGTCTCCCTTAAGGTCATGAGCAAAAAAATAAAAAAGCCAGCATAGCATTCTTCAAGAGATCAAGGAAAACTGACCAGATCTAATAGAATCAGAGGACAAATTAACCACTGAAAAAATCCATCAGTCATCTCCAGAAAGAAACCTCAAACATAAATCCCAAGAAACATTGTTGCATAACTCCAGAACTATACTCAAGGAGAAAATACTACAAACTTTCAAGGGAGGGTGAAAAATTCAATTCAATTCAAGTATCAAGGAGCAGCAATCAATATTATCCAGGACTT
The DNA here is from genome assembly GCF_048593235.1 of Sminthopsis crassicaudata. NCBI lineage: Eukaryota > Metazoa > Chordata > Mammalia > Dasyuromorphia > Dasyuridae > Sminthopsis > Sminthopsis crassicaudata. The sequence goes on from NC_133623.1 coordinate 87,775,064, forward strand.
GGCTGCTTCTAAAATAAAAGATTATAGGGTCTGGAATACCATATTTGGGAAGGTAAAGGACCTGGGATTACAGTGAAACTGAGCATCATCTTTCAAGGGAAGAGAAGGATCTTCAGTGAAGTAAGTGACTTTTAGTCATTTCTAAAAAAAAAAAAAAAAAACACAGAACTACACAGAAAATTTCAGCTTCAAACAGCACTCAAGAGAAGCATAGTAAGGTAAACAGGAAAAACAAACAAGAAAAACATTATTTAAAAGTTAAACTACATTTCTAGATGGGAAAATGATACACTTAATTCTTAAGAACCGTGCCTTTTATTGGGACAGTTAAAAGGGACATACATAGACAGAAATAGGTATGGATATGAATTGGCTCTGATGTGATGATATCAAAGGAAAAGACATCAATGGGTAGAAAAAATGTTCTGGAAGAAGAAGAAAAGGGAGGTAAAATGGGATAAATTAGTTTACATAGTTTACATAAAGAGGCACAAAGACCTCAATAGAGTAAAATTGGGGGGGGGGAGGATTATTTCATTTCAAATTATTTTTTAATCTATCTTTCCATTGTCATTTATTGAATTTACTATTATATTATGATATTGAAATGTATTTAATTTTTTCTTTTCTTCATTTAGTTATGACCTTATTATACCCTATGTGATCGGTTTTTGTTTAAATGTGTTTCTTTCTATTCCAAGTTCTTTCTAGAGATCTACCATATATGAATTTTCTAATCACTTCCTTAATTTCTTATTTATATTTTCACTGATTTATGTAATTTTGATTTATACTTTTATTATCTATTTTCTCCTGTAACTCATTTAACTTGTTTAAAAATTTAGATGTTCTACCATTTGGTCTATGTTCGTCTAGTATTGATATTATTTATGTGTGTATATTGATATCAATTCATATCCATAGTACTTTTCATTAAGAAATAATTTCCTTCTTTATCTCTTTAAATTATAGCTAGTTTTATTTTTGCTTTGTCTCAAATCATATTTACTTCTCTTTCCTTTTAAACTTCAGCTGAAGAATAATAGATTCTGCTGTGGTCTCTTACCTTTACTTAGTGTGTGTCTCTGTTTCAAATGTGTTTTATTTTCTTGCAAATAACACATAGGATCGTAAGAGACATTTTGTACGTAGGCTATATTTTTCCCTTGTTGGCTGCTTCCCTTTTCCCTCTAGATACAGTAATACTATTCATTAAAGAGTTAACCAATGTCATGAAATCAAAGTTTATATTTTAAACTTCAATCACTACTATTTCTTATTTGGTCAATTCATCACCCCCAGAATCACAGCTCTGAAATATTGATGATCTGCCACTTCTTTTCTAATTTTTATATCATCTTTAATGATCAGGTCATACATTTTTTGATATTATTGTATAAGTTTTTCCCCTGAGGCAATTGGGGTTAAGTAACTTGCCCAGGGTCACTCATCTAGGAAGTGTTAAGTGTCTGAGGCCAGATTTGAACTAAATCCTCCTTACTCCACTGCACCAACTAGTTGCCCCTATTATATAAGTTTTAAGATGGAAATCTTAATTTAATTTTCTCAGATCTTATTCAATTTTTTTTATAAAGTATCAAATAAGGTTTTCTTTCCTATATAATATATGTTCTTACCTTTTAAAAATCAGGTTAATTAATAGTTTATTTTATTGGGTTTATTTTTAATAAAACCTGCTTCTAATTTTACTTGTTATTTCTTTCTTTTACTTTGAATTACTTATTCTTTGATTTTCAGGATTTCTTTCCAGTTTAATGTTTGATTGGGAATTTATATAATTAAAGTATTTTTCATTTATTATCATTTTCATTATATTGACAGGGCCCACCTATAACAACAAAAATACTGTAGATTTTTGTGACCTTAATTTGTTGTGATCAGATTTACTAAATTTATTGTCTCAATCAGTTATTTGCTGGTTCCCAAGTATTACCTAAGTAAGCAGCTGGGATAGCCAAGTAAGATAATGTTCAAAATCTTAAAGAAGGGAAAGGGACCCACTTGTGCAAAATGTTAGTGGTAGCTCTTTTTGTAGTGGCAAGAAACTGAAAACTGAGTGGATGCCCATCAATTGGAGAATGGCTGAATAAATGGTGGTTTTTATTTACCTGATGCATATTACATCTTGTTTTATGTTCTCATTTTGATTATATGACACAATGATGTGTGTCATTGACTTTCAAAGGTATTTATTTTTAACAAATGGAAGGCTTTCATTTTATCATACATTCTACAACTCTTGTTTTATAGGAACTATTAGTCCATTCACATTTGAAGTTTTAAGAGTTACGTGTGCATATCAATATATTTCCTTAGCTTAAGTTTCCCCTTTCTTTTTAAAGTGCTTAATTCATTTCTACATCTTTTTCTTAATAATAAATCTATTCTCATAAGTTCTTTTCCTTTTCCTACCTCCCATATGTTGAATTTCCATTTGTTAATGTTTTCCCAAACTTGGGAATTTTACATAAATCATTGATTTATTTTCTTTCATTTATTATTATTTTCTTCCCTTCTTCCCTTCTTTTTTCTGCTGCTGATAAAGTACTTAGTTCAAAATTTTCTCTCTACTCCTCCCCACTGATTTCTTATGTCTTCAGACTTCTTTTTTTCTGCAGATCGTTCTAAATAGTTTTTTTGCTTTATTCTCTTCATTAATTCTTTTCTATTCTAGTGTATTCTGCATTGCATTATCTGATTCATGGTCTATGCCCTTATTTAATCATTCTTTAATCTCTGTATTTCACATGGGGCTAAAGTTCCTGAAGCATGAGATTTGACATCCCTTTTCTAATTAATTTCTCTGTTATTGCCTTTACAGCAATTGTCCCATCATCTTTTTCCCCCTTCTCTATTCTTTCTCTTTGAAGCATCAATTTATAAGGGAAGTAAAGTTATGTAGAAGTTGTACAACATAGTAGCAGTCCCTTTGCCTCATATTATGTGTCCCAATTCAACCCACTTCCCTCCCTATTATTATTTTCCTTCCCAATGACCAGACCAAATTGACTCAAGGTCCATGTATCCCCAATGTTAATGCAATCTATCTGCCCCTAAGAATTCACATATCTCTTACTGTGGATTTTCAATAGGGGCACAACACTCTCAAAGAAAGTGGTCTCCCAATGAACAAAATCCCATAGATTTAATTTCCCTCTATCCATTAGGTTCATTGAAAAATACTTATTAGCAAAGATTTTCACCCACCATGAGAATACCATTACTTTTCCCTTCACTCGTCACTGGATTGAGACCTTCCTTTTCAGGTCTTCAAATTTAATTACTTTTTTTCAACAATCTTCCAATTCTTGGACACCCCTCCTCCTTATTGCTGAGAAAGGAGGAGGAACCATTTCATCATTGTTCACCTATGAACTTAGGAAGGGCATCTCACCTCTTCATCTCTGTTCTCCAATTCATTCTGTCTGTGCTACAGCCCTGTGAGATAGATACTACAGTTAGTCCCATTTTACAGCTAAGAAAAGAGGCAAGCAGGTAAATAACATATCCAGGGACATAATTAGTAAATGTCTAAGATCAGATTTGAACTCAGTCTTTCCTAAAGGTGTTCTACTTACAGTACTACTTAGCTCTTGCTTTGTGGGGTAAATAATGGGGACTAGTCTCAGATCATTTTCATCCCCTCTTCTTTTAGGATCAGCACAGTCAAGAGTGCTTTTGCTCATTCCAATTCCTTTTCCTTCATTCCCTGTCTAAACTGGAATTAGGATCCGATACATTTTGAAGGATGAGCATTAGCCAGAGAGGTCTTGTGGTCAAAGTCTTGGAGGTCCCTCATCTATGCTGGACACCTCAAGTGCAAAAAGTGCTTTTAATTTCATCTCTTTCTTTCTTATGTGACTAAGAAAAATCACTGTAAATGATTTGGGAATGGGGGAGAATTTAAATGGGAACCTTGGCATCAAGAGGAAATCCCAATATTGACCCCAAGAATAAGCTCAAAGGTTAATATCTTCATCATTATTGGACATGTGGCCAATTGTGCAGGAAAGGTACTGAGTAATAAAAAGAAGTGTAATCTGCTATAAACTCATCCAGCATATATTTGGTCAAGGTCATGTTGAATCCAATATAATCTCTTAGAATCTAATCTTCGGGATGCTGGAAATAATGCACTAATGTCATCTCGGAAAAGTATCTAAAGTATCTAATCTTTTATACTTTTGATCCCATAAAGCTAGACATCTCAGAAAGTCATCTTGTAATCATTATGGTCTAGGATCAGGGAAGGCAAAAGTTTGCATTTGGGGGCAGGCAAATATCAAATTTTTGGACATAATGAAGGTGTCGATTTCAATTTTAATCTGAGGTAGCCTCAAGAAGACTATTTATATAAAAAGGGTCTAGGCTTTTTCTGGGCAGATATTTGCAAATCTTTACAACTGAACTTAGTAGATTAATAAGGAGAAGAAGAGGACTGAAACATACTTCCTGGTATTAGAACAGGAAGGTTGTACATAATCTGATTACATGGGTGGCTTTCTCTGAATTTGCATTTCTATGTCTCTGTTTGGAAAGTCTCTTTAGAGCTGTGACATGACAGGAAACCAAGAGAAATGACAGTTTCTGTCTTTTTCAATACTTTCTTCTGTTTCTCGATCTTTTGGTACCATAAATCATTCAACCTTGACCCCAAGAGGTAAATATAGATTTAACCACTTAAAATTGATAGGAAGAAATTGTTATCAATATGTGCTTATGCTATTGATTGTATGAGCATGTTGGCCTGCTTCATCCTAGAATAGAATGGTGATATTAGAACTGGAAGAGATTACTGAGTTCCAGTAAGGTGACAAGTACCTATATAACATCTTCTCTACATTGCCCAAGATTTGATTGACCATTGACGAGAATGGAGGATTTATTGCCATTCAAAGTGGATTTTATCATTTTAGACAAGTTTACTCTTAAGAAAATCCTACATGTCAGAAAGTTATTGTTAATTATTAAAATATATATAAATATAAATATATAAAATATATATATATATATATAAATTATTAAAATTAAGTCATCCTTTCTAAAACCTCTATTATTTTAACATTAATCATCAATTATTTTGTTAATTATTAGTTAATCCTACCCCTACCCTCCAGAAAGAAGAGTTGAGTGACCATGTTTATGAAATAGTTTCTGATAATAGAAATTTCATGAAGCAATGTGAGAAGAATGCTGGATTTGGAATTCGGGAAGCTGGCTTTGGCTATCAACTTTAAAATTTGCTAGTTGTGGTGGCAGAGCCAAGATGGCAGAGAGCAGACATGTCTCTATGTGACCTCCTCTGAGCTTCTCTCAAATTAACAGCAGATTAATCCTCTGAACTGGTTTTGGAGTGACGGAGCCCACAAATATTTGGAGTACAACAAATTTCCAGAAGAAAATAATTGGGAAGAACTTCAGAAAAGGTCTATTTCAATTGGCAGGGGGGGAGAAGCTACCAAACCCAGGGCCAGGAGCTGGGGTAGGAAGCCAAGGTACTGAGGTGTCTATGAGCCAAGGAATCTACTGGGAGGTTCTTAGGCTACTCTGTCCTGGTTGCAAGCCAGTGGTTCAGCAGATTAACTGTAAGACAAAAACAAAAACAAAAGGCAAATTGTGAGCCCCTGAACCACAAAACACTAGACTTAGCCACACTTAGCTAGCACCAGAAGTCAGTAGTACTAGCCTTATGGCAAACTGAAGTGGCTGTTGCCCCTTTGCCTTAAAAGCAGACTTCAACTTTAAAAAAAAAATGAGCATAAAAGCAAAAAGAACTGACCATAGACAGCTTTTATGGAGAAAGATTACAACAGACCTCACATACTGAGGATCTTAAAGGCAAATCAACTTCCAATGAAGCCCCAAAGGGTGATATGAGTTGGTCACCATTTCACAAGGCTGTCTTGGAAAAATTCAAAAATAATCTTGGAGAATTGAAAGTAAAATGGGTGAGAAAATGAGATCTTTGCAAGAGAGTAAGAAAAAGGAAAACCATAAATTAGCTGAAGAAAACTCCTTAAAAAAATAAAAGTGATGAAATGAAAAAGGCATATAACTTCTTATAAAATAGATATGAAAAAAAAAACAATTTGTTGAAAAAATTAATTTGTTAAATGAAAAACAAAACAAAACAAAACAAAAAACAATGACCAAAACATCTCAATTGGCCATATGCAAAATGAGATAAAAAAGCTAACTGAAGAAATTAATTCACTAAAAATTAGAACTGAACAAATCGAAGTGAATGATTCAATGAGACTTCAAGAATCAAAGAAAACCAAACAAAAATGAAAAAAATAGAAGAAAACATGAACTACGTCACTGAAAAAACAATTTACCTGAAAAATAGATCTAGGAGAAACAATGTAATGGAAACAATCTAAGGATTATTGGACTTCCTGAAGACAGAGCTTAGGCATCATCTTTCAGGAAATCATCAAGGAAAATTGCTCTGGTTCTAGGACCAGAGGGAAAAATAGCCATTGAAAGAATTCACTGATCGCCTCCTGAAAGAGACTCCAAAATGAAAACTCCAAGGAACATGTAGCTAAATTTCAGAATTAACAAATCAAGGAGAGAATATTGCAAACAATAAGAAGGAAACAATTCAAATATCAAGAAGCCACAATTAGGATTAGGAAAAGATTTTACAGAAAAGAGATCTCCTCCCAGAGAAGAATTATAACTTAGAGACGACAGGACCTTTACAACTCAGTACCTAGCTATTTCTACTCTAAAACATTGAAGGGCTTGCAATCTGATATTCTGAAAGGCAAAATAAGTTGGATAGCAGCCAAGAATCAATTATCCAATGAAACTGGATATCATCTTTCAGGGGAAAAAAAAAAAAAAAAAAAAAAAAGATGGACATTCAAACAGGTGAATTTCATCTATTTCTGATAAAAAGACCAGAGCTGAATATAAAAATTGATCTTCAAATATAGAACTCAAGACAACTATAGAAGACAAAAAGGAAAATAAAAATAACTTTATAAAAAAAAGTTAAAAAGCTTATATCCCTATATGGGAAGATGATATGTTTAAAGCCCGAGATCAGTATCTCTGTTACGGATATGCTTAGTGATACAAGGAGAACTTAAGAGAGCTGCAAGAAGAATTAGACAGCAAAACTATACTGTTAGGGGAGCTCAACCTTGCTGTCTCAGAAATAGATAAATCAAAACACAAAATAAATAAGAAAGAAGTTAATCAAGTAAATAGAATCCTAAAAAAAATTAGGGATGATAGATAGTTGGAGAAAATTGAATGGAGAAAGAAAGAAATATGCCTTTTTCTCAGCAGTACATGGAACCTGTACAAAAACTAACCATAAGGGCATAAGAAACTCAAAATCAAATGCAGAAAGGCAGAAATAGTAAACACATTTTTCTCAAATCATGGTGCAATAAAAATTACATGCAATAAAAGCCAGGGGAAAATAGACCAAAAATTAATTGGAAGTTAAATATTATAATCCTTAAAGAATGAGTAGATGAAACAACAAATCATAGACACAATCAACAATTTCACCTAAGAGACTGACAACAGAGACAACATACCAAATTTGTGGGATGCAGCCAAAACTGTTATTAGGGGAAATTTTATATCTCTAGATACTTGCTTGCATAAAATAGAGAAAGAAAAGATCAATGAATTGGGCTTGCAACTAAAAAAGAAAAAAAAAAAACAATTTTTTAAAAATCCCAATTAAATACCAAATTTGAAATTTTGATAATAAAAGGGGAGATTAATAAAATTTAAAATAAGAAAACTATTGAATTAATAAATAAAACTAAAAGTTGGTTTTATGAAAAGAACCACAATAGCTAAACATTAAGTTAATTTGATTAGAAATAGGAAATAAGAAAACGAAATTGTTAATCTCAAAAATGAAAAGGCAGAACTTTCCACCAATAAAGAAAAAATTAGAGCAATAATTATGAGTTATTTTGCCCAACTATATGCCAACCAATTTGATAATCTAAGTGGAATGGAGGAATGTCTACAAGAATATAGATTGCCCAGGTTAACAAGAGAGGAAATAAAGTATTTAAATAGTCCCATTTTAGAAAAATAAATATAACAAGCTTGTTCTATTAATTGTAAAATTATCAATTTTATTATATATTACAAAATTTATAATATAAAATATATAATTATATGAATTATATATATAATTATTAATTATAAAAATATATTGTTCTATTAATCAACTCCCTAAGAAAAAAAATATCCATGTCCAGATGGATTTACATATTCAATGAATAATTGATTATAATATTATATGAATTATTTGAAAAAATAGGGAAAGAAATCCTACTAAGTTTCTTTTATGACATAGATATGGAGCTGATAGGCAAACTTAAGTAGGGTGAAAATAGAAAGAAAATTATAGATCAATTTCCTTAATGAATATTGGTGCAAAAATCTTAAAATATTAGCAACAAGATTATAGAAAGTCATCCCCAAGATAATATACTATGACCAAGTAGGATTTATACCATGAATTCAGGGCTAGTTAAATGTTCAAAAAACTACTAGTATAATCAACTATATTAATCACCATACTAAAAAAAATCATGATTATCTCCATAGATGCAGAAAAAGTATTTGATAGAATCCAACACCCACTCCTATTAAAAAACACCGGAGAATATAGGAATAAATGGACTTTTCCTTAAAGTAATCAGTAGCATCTATGTAATGGGGATAAATTGGAACCATTCCTCATAAGATCAGGAGTGAAACAAGGTTAACCACTATCACCATTACGATTCAGTATTGTATTAGAAATGTTAGCTCTGGCAATAAGAGAAGAAAAAGATTAAGGGAATTTGAGTAGGTAATGAAGAAACCAAATTAACACTCTTTGAAGATATGATGGTATACTTAGAAAACCCTAGACTATCAACAAAAAAATTACTGGAAACAATTCACATTTTTAGCAAAGTTGCAAGATACAAAATAAATCCACATATATCAGCATTTTTTTTATTACCAAAAAAGTCCAACAGCAAGAAATAGAAAGAGAAATTTCATTTTAAATAACTGTCAATAATATACAATATTTGGGAGTCTGTTTGTCAAGGCAAAGTCAGGAACTATATGAACACAATGACAAAATACATGCTATACAAATAAAGTCATATCTAATCAATTGGAAAAATTTTGTTTCTTTTTAAAAAAAATTTTTATTGAAGCTTTTTAATTTTGGTATGGCACTGAATAAGTAAATTAATTTAACTGTTACTGTCATTTTTATTATATTTGTTCATTCTACTCATGATCACTTGATATTTTTCCAATTGATTAGCTCTGACTTTCCATCTCTTCTTAAGGTAAGTGTCAAATGGTGATAGCAATGAACTTCTATGCAAGGGCTTTGGACTTTCATAGAAGATTTTCTTACATTAATTAACAGACAATTTAAATACACATTAATGTTGATGCATGTCTCCTGAGATCTCTAGGAGATTTGAGACGATATGCTGAGGATTATAAATCTTGCCAGAAAGTTCTCAAGATTTCTTTCTGAGGGCATCCTAACTGGTGAATCAGAACAAAAAGTCAAACAGTGATTTGTCCCAAGGGAAAAAAAGGGAAGGGAAGCATGGAAGACAAAGCAAATGTTATTCTGAGTACTTAGCACTAAAGTCTCTAGCTAGTCCACTCATTTGTTTATTCTTCCCATTATCTTTGTCTTTTGTTTTGAATGGACATTGACAAATATTCTGAAATCTACTAGAATTGCAATATGGAAAACAGGAATAGGAAGCATCACCCCATCTCCTGCCCAAAGATATCAATTATATAGCAGTAGTGAGGAGGTGTGAGACTCATTCATTAGCACATTATTTATCTCATTCCAGGATTTCCTTATTAACTGACTCAATTTAGCAGTGCATTCCAATAGAACTCCAAGTAGGAAATCCAAATAGCCACAGTCCGATTAGTTACCCCAAAATCCAATGACTAAGTGTCAACCATCCTCTTCCTACTATTGAGCTTAATTTTATTTTGGTTTTATACAGAGTATTGCCAAGCTTGGGAACTTCACTTCTGAGCCCATATTAACTTAGAAGAAGTAAATTAGAAGAGTAAAGCAGAATCCTTCTTATATTTTGTTTTGTTTTGGTTATTAGATACTTTCTTGCTTTCATGAGTACATATTAACATTTGGATAGGATTTTTAAAATTTTAACTTTAACACTGAAAAAAGAACATTCTTATATACTCAAGAGAAAGCAAAAAGAGGATTACTATGAATTTTAATTTCATTTTAGTTCAATCATTTCAGTCATGTTCAATTCCTCATTATGCCATTTGGGGTTTTCTTTGCAGAAACACTGGAGTGTTTTTAGCCTTCTCTAATTTATCATACAGATGAAGAAACTGAGGCAAATGGTGAAGTGACCTGCCCAAGAACACACAGCCAGTAAACTGGATTTAAATTTAGGAAGATGAGTCTGTACTCTATCCACTGCACCACCTAGCATGTCACATTTTTTTTTTCATTCTATAATAATTTCCATAATTGCTTTACAGAATTGTTCTGCTTCTCTGTACTTCCTTCCAAACTTTTTTCTACATTTATCCCTTCTACATTGTGACTTTCCCCATCATTGTTTAGATATATTGTGGGTGAGCATAAGAAAGTAAATGGGAATTTTAGCAGAGTTTTATGGAAGTTACAGATGTCATATAAAAGCCAGCAGATGACAGTCTATACTTACCCCAAATTTTCCAATAAGATAAACATAATATAAAGAAAAAGAAAAGAATCAAATTCCTCTGATACAAAGGGAGGATCAAAAAATTTACAAAAGTTTTCCAGAGCACTGCCCTACACTGTAATGTAGAAGGAATAACTATAATTATTCTATGCATTAACAAAGATATTACAATAATCCTCCTATTTGCATTTCCATAAATACTGTTACTTCCCCCATATACTTTCTATAACCTATTTTTTACTCTTGAAAAAAATGAAAGAGGGGGAGAAAAAGTTTTGTAACTAATAAGCCAAGGCAAGCAAAATGAATCCATCAAATTAACAAAAGACGCTGCTGATGATTTGTAGAAATTTGTCACACATGATAGACCTTTGAACTTCCTAATCTAGAATCAAAAGTATGGAAAATATTAGCATCCTGCTGTGGGTGTTCTTGTCTAATTTATTATGTTCACAATTCCCATAACATCGGCTAGATAGTATCTAGAGAGAGATACACTTCCACTAGAAAACAAAAGAACAGCAATAGATTCTGCTTTGTCACTGAGGAATCTGGGATAGATCACATTATTCCTTTGAGGGATCAAATTCTCCAGAGGGGAGCAAGGATCATTAAAAGACCCTTGCAAGCTGTGACATTTTATATTTTGTTTTCTAAGACCCTGTTCTCAGACTCCTTCCCCACTTCTGACACCCCCTGTTCTAAGGCCCCCTCCCAGTCCTGGCACCCCCTTTTCTAAGCCCCCTCCCTGCTCTGACATTCCCTGTTCTAAGTCCCCTTCCATCCCTGATCTTCTTTATCCATCTGCTGTTCCCCCCCACCCCCAGCTTTGATCTTCTCTTCTAATGCCTCTCAGTGTTCACATTTCCTACTTCCAGTATGTTCTCTCTAAATGCATTTATAGCTTCGGAAATAGCCAAAGAGACACAGGATAGTAGCCTCAATTCCAACCCCACATTCTGCTTCTCATCTGCTGTGTGACCTCTGGAGAATGTATTAGCCTTTCTGAGCCTGCTTGTTCCCTCTCCAGCTCTTTTTCTGTCTTAAGAAGATTCAGGCATCCCAGAGTACAGTCTGGAATTTGGCTTTAGAAACCACTACAAGTAAATGCATGCTGAATGACCTTTATGCAAGGATCTTTAAAGGAGATCCTCACACTCTGTGCACAATCTCCATTTCTGAACGGGAAAGGAGACTTTTGCTGCCATGAAGCCCATTCCACTAAGTGTCAGCATCCATTGGGAGTTTCAACAGCCTGGTTCTCTCAGTATTTGCCATGTGGCCAAGAAATCAAAGGACCCAGAGCAGAGCCCCATCAATGATACAGACGCCACTTAAGAGCCAGCTATGTTGCTCTTAACTCAAGCAACCTCTGAGCCTCCTGGGCTTCAGACTGGCCTGCATCACAGTGGGATACTCTTCCAATTTACCTTTAATCTCACCTAGGTTGTAGAGGGCCAGGCTTCTGCAGAGAGGTCAATGCACAAGAGAAGCTGCCTTGTGGCTGTCAGGAATTACCATTTCTAGCCTGTAAAGGATGAGCCTGTAAAGGATGACTCTATCAACATGGGCAGGGAACTCATGGTTCTCTGTTCCCTTCCTAGATAACCGAGTTGGGGGAAGGAATAAAAAAGGAAGTCTCATGAACTCAACTCCTGAGAGCTGCACATCAATCAAGCATTTATTAATCACTTATTGTATACTAGGTACTCTAGGGTGTTCTTGGGTTACAAAGACAAAAATAAACCACTAACTACCCATAAAAGTTGATGTTCTATTGGGGAAATTCATTGATCACACACAAAAATGGGTAAATCAGAAAAGATGTCTTCAAGGACATAGCTATTGAGCTTTGCCTAAAAGAAAGCTGCAATTTTAAGGAGAAATTAGGGGAGGAAGGAGAACATCCCAACCTCTACAAAAGCATGGAGATGGGAATTTAAATGTTAGATACAGGATGCTTTATGTGAAGCATTGAGTAAGTCATGAGGAGTCATGGATACTTAGGCTGGGGCTGGATGAGTATAAAATAGTCTGTAGCAATTTTTTTAAAAAGTCAATAAAGAAGTATTACAAGGCATTTACCACCAATTGTCACCTTTTCTGCTTACACAGCCTAAGGAAGGCCTATTATCTATCAAAGAAAAGGTTGTGCTAGGCAAAGCTTTCACAGAGTTTTTGATCTTGGAATTCCTTTACACTCTTAAAAATGTTAAAGATCCACCCCAAGAGCTTTTGTTTACATAGCTTTCTCAATCAGGATTTACCATCCTAGAAATTAAATGTTTTAGTATTTATTATTATAGAAATAGATCCAAAGAAATCCAGAGTGAGAACTGCAGGATTAGATAAACATTGATGTTCCATCTAAGTTTCATCCCAAACCAATGTAAAAGTCCCTTTTTTGGCAGAGAAAGGAGTTTAGATCTCAAAGCTAAAAAGACTTCCCAAAAACATTCCTTGCCATAAGCCTCCCCTGCCTAGCAATGCCATCCCTCATTTAACAAAGCATTTCCCTCTGGAAAGTCATGTAATTATTAAAACTCCTCCCCCCATTCAGTGTGAGTGAGCACACCTTGACCTCATTTTAGAGCTATCTAAGGGAAATGCTTGGATTGCAAATTGCTTCAGCTGTAAAATGGGAATAACAACAGTAACTGCCTTTGGGGGTTGTTATGAGAATCAAATAAGATAACGTGTAAATCATTTAGCAGAGAACCTGGCATATCGTAGGTATTGTACTAATATCTTTTCCCTATTCTCCCCCCACCATCTTTTATTTCCAAAACTGGCTCTCTCTCTACTAGGCCAGGTTCCTCATTGCAAAGGATTATATTGCTCCTAAGATCATAGATTTAAAACTAAAAGTCTCATGAAGCTGTCAAGTAAAACCTCTCCATTTTACAGAAAGAGCAAAGAGAAAGGAAATGACTTAGCCCAATTTACACCGGTAAAACAAGAAGCAGGCTTGGGATTTTAACCACTCTGAGATATGAACCTGGATTCTTTAAATGCCAATAAATGCCAATAAAGCATCCTTTCACATGCAAAATGTTACTTTTTCCATATGCTGCAACATTAACATAATATCTTTAATCTCCATCCATTAGTACTTTCCTCTACTTTCCCCTCTGTTACTAATCAACATCTTTTAATAAACTCCTCATTCTACTATTGCTTTTTCATTCCAAACATTTTTGGAGGGCAGAGGACTAATTAAAAAAACAACAGGCTTCCCAGTGCTTTTCTGAATTCTGTGCAAATTAATCACCTCCCCTCTCACTGAGGAGTATTGATCTATGGCTGGAAGGTAAAGGGCAGTAGATGGAATGTGGATTTTACTGCTAATTCCCAAGCCTCAAGAGAAAGCTTTCAGATTTGAAAAGGTTTTTTTTCTCTCTCATGAAGGAGAGCTTGTCAAATTTGCATTATACCCATCTTAGTGATGAGGAATCTGTGAGAGAAGCCTAGTGCCACTGGGCTTGAGTAAGAGCCAACATTCATTCCAAATTTGCCTGATTAAGGGTTCCTTCTACTAACTCCATGGGGTTTACAGAGCAAACCCACCCCATAATTTTATGGCACTGGTAACTAGTACTATATGGAGGAATTTGTTTATACCAGTTAATGTTTTCCAGATACCTGGTAAGTCCACTCTACTCCCTCCTTGCATCTCGATGCACTGGGAGGAATCATTAGCTGTGAGACCCAGGAAAAGGGAGTAGGGCAGTAATTTTTGGAGACAATTGGTGAAAGACAAGGAAGTAGAACCCCACTCCAACCCCCATTCCATGTTGTTCCCATAAAAGAATCATGGGAATCAATATTCACGGCAGCCCTATTACCATGGCACAAAGTATGGAGTTGAGATTGAAAATTGTGAAGGAAATGGATCCCCTCCCCAACTCACCCCTACAATATACAACCATCAATATGGCTCTGTTGTGATATGGCTTCCTCTTTGGTAGTTTTCTGTCCTTTTTTTGCTTGAAAATAGCATTTTAAAAAGACAAAACAAGAACAAAAAGCATTTAATGCCTACTCAGAAAATCTGAGCTTGAATCTCCTCCTGATATTTACTACTGTTTGATTTTAGCTGAGGTCTCCCTGTCCTTATCTGTGAAATAAGGACTATTAGAACACAGTCTTTAGATTCTATAAATCCTATAATATCTACTTCATAATCTATTCAGAAAAAAAGGCAGTTTATAGAAATAAACCTAGTCTAAATCTCAACAGAGCAGAAAAGATCCTTGGAGAGCATCTTCTCTAGAACCTTGGAGCAAAGGGAAACTGAAAAATCTTATAAGTTTAGTAGTAATGTGCCAGCATCAAAGAAGAGATTTTAGGGCAAAGCCAAGAGGTGGAGACCACCTCTGACCTTCTCTCAAACCAACAGCAGATTAAGCCTCCAATTTTGGAGTGAAAGAACCCACAAATATTTGAAGTACAACACATTCCCAGAAAAAGATACCTTCAAAGAACTTCAGAACAGGTCTGTTTCAAACAGGCAGGAGGACAGTCTTGTGAGTTCAGAACTCAGCACAGGGAGACTGGAGTAGAGCAGGAAGTCACTTCTTTGAACCTCCTTAGGCTACTCTGTCCTAATTTCAAGCAGGTGGTTTGGTAGATTTGCTACAAAAGACAAATTGTAAACCACTGAGCCCCAGAAGCCTCCTAGCTTCCTTTACACAGCACCAGAAATCAATCAGCAGAACTGCCCCAGAGCAAATTAAAGCAGCTATTGCTCTTTTGCATTGAACAGATCTCAAGCCTTAAAAAAATAAAAATAAAAAAAAATTAAAAAATAAAAAGAACTCCCACCATAGACAGCTTTTATGGAGAGAGAGAAAAACAGACCCCAAATCCCGAGGTTTCTAAAAGCAAAGCAACTCCAGATGAAGCCCCAAAGGGAGACAAGAGCTGGTCCCCATTTCACAAGGCTTTCTTTGATTTTAAAGGATCTTAAAAGAGAAAAGAAAAATGGGGAAATGAAGTGAAATCATTGCAAGAAGAAATGGAAAAAGCATATAATGCCCTACAAAAGAGATATAAAAAAGACAAAAAGACACCAATTCACTGGAAAACAAAATTTGTGAAATGGAAAAAGAATGCAATGAACAAATAAATTCAAGCCATTCTCCATTCATAAATGTTCAAAGGATATAAGCAATTTTCAGATGATGAAATTAAAACTTTCTAGTCATATGAAAGAGTGTTCCAAATCACTATTGATCAGAGAAATGCAAATTAAGACAATTGAGATACCACTACAAACTTCTCAGATTCACTAAGATGACAGGAAAAGATAATGACTGAAGGAGATGTGAGAACACTGGGACATTGTTTGTTGGTGGAACTGTGTACAGATCCAACCATTCTGGAGAGCAGTTTGGAACTATGCTGAAAAAGTTATCAAATTGTGCATACCCTTTGACCCAGCAGTGTTTTTACTGGGTTTGTATCCCAAAGAGATCTTACAGGAGGAAAAGGGCCCCATATATGCAAAAAGTTTGTGGCGGCCCTTTTTGTAGTGGCAAGAAAATAGAAACTGAATGGATGTCCATCAATTGGAGAAGGGCTGAATAAATTATGGTATATGAATGCTATGGAATATTGTTTTTTCTGTAAGAAATGACCAAAGGAAAGGGGGCCTGGAAAGATGTACATGAAGTTATGCTAAGTGAAATGAGCAGAACTAGGAGGTCTACACAGCAACAATAAGACTGTATGATGTTCAATTCTGATGGGCGAGGCTCTCTTCAACAATGAGATGATTCAAACCAGTCCAATTGTTTAGTGATGAAGAGAGCCATCTACACACAGAGAGAGGACTATGGGACCTGAGTGTGGCCACAACATAGCATTCTCACTCTTTTTGTTAATGTTTACTTGTATATTATTTTCTTTCTCAGGTTTATTTCCTTCTTGATTTGATTTTTCTTGTGCAGCAAGATAATTATAAATATGTACACATTTATTGGATTTAACATATGTATTTAACATATTTGACATGTATTGGACTACCTGCCATCTAGGGGAAAGGAGTGGAGGAAGGAAAGGAAAATTTGGAACAGAAGGTTTTGCAAGGGTCGGGTTGAAAAATTATCAATGCATATGTTTTGTAAATAAAAAGCTTTAATACTACTTTAATACTGTTCTAATTTTTCCCCTCCTCCCCCGCCCCCAGATGGCAGGTTGACCAATACATGTTAAATATGTTAGAGTATAAATTAAATACAATAGGTGTATACATGTCCAAACAGTTGTTTTGCTGTACAAAAAGAATCGGACTTTGAAATAGTGTACAATTAGCCTGTGAAGGAAATCCAAAATGCAGGCAGACAAAAAGAGGGATTGGGAATTCTCTGTAGTGGTTCATAATTATCTCCTAGAGTTCTTTTGCTGGGTGTAGCTGTTTCAGTTCATTACTGCTCTATTGGAACTCATTTGGATCCTCATTTGTTGAAGAGAGCCACGTCCATCATATAGTATTGATCATCATATAGTATTGTTGTTGAAGTATATAATGATCTTCTGGTCCTGCTCATTTCACTCAGCATCAGTTCATGTAAGTCTCTCCAGGCCTTTCTGAAAACATCCTGCTGGTCATTTCTTACAGAACAATAATATTCCATAATATTCATATACCACAATTTGTCCAGCCATTCTCCAATGGATGGGCATCCATGTAGTTTCCAGTTTCTGGCCACCACAAAGAAGGCTGCCACAAACATTCTTGAACACACAGGTCCCTTTCCTTTCTTTAAGATCTCTTTGGGATACAAAGCCAGTCGCAACACTGCTGGGTCAAAGGATATGCACAGTTTGATAACTTTTTGAGCATAGTTCCAAACTGTTAGTGATATATTTTTAAGAACTACAAGTATTTTCTCATGTAGGGAAGTAAATGGTTAAGTTCTATTGAATCTGTTATGATTTTTCCCCTTTCTATCTGTTTATACCTCTTTTGGACATGTGTGTATGTGTGTGTGTGTGTGTGTGTGTGGTTGTAACACACAGGTATATAGTTATACATGTTCAAGGTTTTGGTTTAGTTCTTCTCCTTGTGAAAGCTTACAATTATTTTGTTTCATTAAATAAACTTTCCCTTCTTGATGTATAATGTTTAATTTTACTAGAAAAGTGATTCCTTGTTGTATTCCTAGCTCTTTTATCTTCCAGAATATTATATTCCATGAAAGCCTAACAAAGCCTGGCCTAGCAAAGCCTGGCCTAACAAACCCTGGACTTTCTAAGCCTGGCCTAACCAACCCTTGCTAACCCTGGCCTAACTAAGCCTAACCTAGCTAAGCCTTACTAAGCCTGGCCTTACTAAGCCTGGCCTAACTAAGCCTTACTACCTCAGGCCTAACTAAGCCTAACCTAGCTAATCCTTACTAAGGCTGGCCTGACTATGGCTTACTAAGCCTGGCCTAACTAAGCCTAGCGTACATAATCCTTACTAACCTTGGCCTAACTAAGCCTGGCCTAATTAAGCTTTATTAAGCCATGTCTTGCAAAGTCTGGCCTAACTATGGCTTACCAAGCCTGGCCTTACTAAGGCTGGCCTATCTAAGCTTTACCTAACTAAGCCTTACTAATTCTGGCTTAAGTAAGCCTAGCCTTACTAAACCTGGTCTAACTAAACCTTGCCTAGCTAAGCCTTACTAACCCATGCCTAACAAAACCTGGCCTTACTAAGCCTTACTAAACCTTGCCTTACTAAAATTGGCCTAACTATGGCTTACTAAGCCTGGCCTACCCAAACCTTACTAACCCTGGCCTAAGTGTGGCCTAACTAAGCCTTACTAAGCCTGGCCTAACAAGCCTAACGTAGCTAAGCCTAACTAAGCCTGGCCTTACTAAGCTTGGCCTTACTAAGCCTAGCCTAACTAAGACTTACTAAGTCTGGCCTAACTAAGCCTTACTAAGCCTTGCCTTACTAAGCCTGGCCTAATTAAGCCTAACCTAGCTAAGCCTAACTAAGCCTTGGCTTACTAAGTCTGGCCTAACTATGGCTTACTAAGCCTGATCTAACTAAACCTTGCCTAGCTAAGCCTTACTAACCCTGGCCTTACAAAGCCTGGCCCAACTATGGCTTACTAAGCCTGTCCTAATTAACCTTGGCCTAACTAAACCTAACCTTACTAACCCTGGCCTAACTAAGCCTGGCTTACTTAAGCCTTATTAACCCTGGCCTAACTAAGTCTGGCCTAAGCCTTACTAAGGCTTACTAAGCCTGGTCTAACTAAGCCTTACTAACCCTGGCCTAACTAAGCTTAATCTAGCTAAGCCTAACTAAGCCTGGCCTATATAAACTTTGCCTAACTAAGCCTTACTAATCCTGGCCTAAGTAAGCCTGGACTTACTAAGCCTGGTCTAACTAAACCTTGTCTAGCCAAGCCTTACTAAGCCTGGCCCAACAAAGCCTTGCTTTTTACTTTCTTTTAGGGGAAGTCTCTTTCACATGACTAATGTAAAAATGTACTTTGCATGACTGCCCAAGTATAACCTATATCAAATTGCTTCCTTTCTCCATGAGGGGAAACATGGGAAGGAAGAGAATTTGGAACTCAATAATAATAAAAAAAAAAAAAAAAACCCACAAAACAAACAAACAAACAAAAAAACTTTAATTCTTTTACATGTTTGATTGGGAAAAATTAATTAAATAAAAATATTAAATTATTTTAACAGTAAAGTGTTGTCCACTTAGCTCTGCCAAAAAGATACTGATCACTCAACTCTACTGATATCATTAGAGAACTTCAGTAGTTCTCCAATCTCCTCTAGGGAGATGCTTGAGTTGTGATAGGTGTCTCCTATATGAGCATCCCCTTCTCCTTGGTTGCAGGGTGGTAACCTGTGAGTGAGTTTACCCTTGTGTAAATGGAATAAATTTTTTTTCCCATGTATTGTCTAATTACATGAAGTATTTTGTCTTAATGTGTATATATAGAAATTTAACTATTTGGAGGGCTATAGAGTTTTACATCTTTTTAAGAGAAGGAAAGTTTTCTGGTTCTATATCTGGTGATTTTTAAGAATCTAAGTGCACAATAATTTGTCTAAGTATGGCTTCTAAAGATCACTTTATTAGATTTTGTGTGAGTACCTTTTTGTTGTCATTATGCAAGGGAAAGGGATTTTCGTTTTATTTCTGAGCCTGCATGGAACTATGAGGAGTCCTATTTAAGTTTTGACCTCACTGCCTCCAACCTGGGTCTGATGGTGCCCCTAGCCCCTCCTGGGAGCTCTTCATATTGGGAACTAGACTATTGAGACACCAGAATATTTGAATTTGTTGAAGCCATGAGATTCATTTCTCCTGGTACCAATGAAATGTACTACCACTACCACATTTGATTGTAAAGCCATTTAAAAATAATTTACTCTATAGTAAATATTACTACAACCAATTCAGTCTTTCAACAAATATCTAATTTACATTTTAATTAAATTACAATTTAAATAAATAATTAATTAAAGTAAACAATAACTTTTCAGCCATTTCCTATCTCTAAAAGATTTCTTTTCATATACTTAAAATCAAGTCTATCAGTTCAGATTTTTTTATTTTGCATTTCATCAAAGTCCTTGCAGATTCCTTTAGCTTACATACTTGTCTAGTTTTAATTGCGATATCGTGTGCCATTAACTCTCTGTGGCACTTTTAGACTGTTTAGACCAGTTTTATGGGCTAAAAAAAATTGGCAATTGTACTTTTTGATAGTTTTAAAAAAAACTTTCAAGGTTTTTATTTTCAAAAGAATGGGTAAAAAGCACAATTGTTTTTAAACTATTATAGCATATTATCAGATTGCTCTTCAAAATTTTATACACATTTCCAAAGTTAACATGCTACACAAGAAAAATCAGATCAAAAAGGAAAAAAAATACAAGTATATTCATTTTTAAAATTTTCCATATGAATCATATTGGTAGAGAAAAATTGGAATAAAAGGGAAAAACCAGGAGAAAGAAAAAGAAAAAGAAAGTGAACATAGTTTACTATATGGGGTTTATAGAAGAATGTATTGTTTGACATCTAAGGAAGGGAAAAAATCTGGAAGACAAGATGAATTTTTAGAAGGGTGAATTTTGAAATTTATCTATGCATATCTTTTGAAAACAGAAAGCTTTAATAACAATTATAATAATTTTTAAAAATACTCTGATCATTTATTTATACATTGGAAGCTGAAAATTGCTGTTGTCAATTTTTTTTATCTATTTCTCATATATTAAGATATAAGTTTTACATCATTTTTTCCGTTCTCCCCAGTGCTACCTTCAGGTTTTTCTTACGAAAAATGCTCAATATTTGGGCATGGCCTGAGTTCCTATCTATCTGACGGCCAACACATAACACTTCATGGCTGTGTATCTTTTCCTCTCTAGGCTTTTCAAACCTTAATGTATATTGGAGGTTAGGCATCAGAAATCCACTTAGTCCTACTGATTTACTTTTGAATGCAAAACCACTTTTTTCCAGTGTTTTCTTTAATTCCTGTAAGATAATCTTAGTTCTCATTCTAAGAAAACTGCATAATGCTATTGAGTTAGCATGTTTTAATTATCTGAACTCATAAATTTTACTGTCCCTCTGTGCTTTATTTAATCCTTTTGTATATTGATTAGTACTAGGATGGTAAAAGAGAAAATACAAATTTCAATCTGGCTGAAGAAATACAACATAGTCAGAAAATTCCAGGTGTAATTTTCAACCTGGTTTGGAAGCAGCTATATGAACAAGTTTAATGAGGGAGCTAGGTGGCTCAGGGCATATTCAGGTACTTACTAGCTGTGTGATCCTGGGAAAGTCACTGAACCTGTGAGCCACTCCAGTATCTTTGCCAAGAAATCACCGTGGATAGTATTGTTGTGCTAGGGTCCACAGGTCATACGGAGTCAGACATGCCTGAAATGAATGAACAAAAACATGGATGAGTTGACACAGAGAACGGGAATTCCACAAGGGTGGGTACAAAGTTAATAATTTAGCATATAGATGGTATGCAATCACAAGGTCCCTGACATTATTTAATCCAACTTTTACCCAAATTTTGACAGGCTTATCAGTTCTACTGGGATAGTGAATTGAAATTGAGATGGACTTAACTTTAATTTTACTGTCAGGGAATAGTAGAATATCTCAATGGATACATGTAAAAAGCCACTGAAAATGTAACAGGATAGAATTATATATCAGTAAATACAGATCTTAAATTTCTTCTGCAACCAATTTCAGAAAATCAGAGTTGGAAGGCATAGCAGAATCCTATGCTCTAACCCAGATGAAACAATTAAGGAGCTTTTAAAGAAAGCAACGTTCATTGTTCCAAATTAAAAATATAAATAAGAAAATGACTAATGTTGGAGAGTAAGGAACAGATACATTAATGTGCCATTGTATAGAACTTTTTTTCTGATCGGTCATAATGGAAATTACTTTGAAATTAAATACCAAAAGTGACTGAATCCTTTTTTGACCTAGCAATCGAACAATCTATAAACCAACATATATTGTTATATATCAGTATATATGCAATATATACTGTTAAAATAAAGAACCCAGTCCACATTAAAAGATTGAAGGGCCTGGAATCTGATATTCCAAAAGGCTAAGGAACTTGGTATGCAGCCAAAAATAATTTACCCAGCCAAAAGGAGTATTTTTTTCCCAGAGAAGAAGATAGACATTCAATGAAATAGGTGAATTTCATCTATTTTTGATGAAAAAACCAGAACGAAACAAAAAGTTTGATCTCAAATACAGGACTTAAAAGAAACCTTAAAAGGTACAAAGAAATCTTGGGAATTATATTTCTGTTATAAAAATATATATAAAATACATGTATAATTTGTTCTAGAAACTAGAGGTGGAAAAGAAATAGTAGCAGAAAAAGGGTAAAGTGGGGGATACTACATGTCATGAAGAGGCAAAGGAAACCTATTATATCTGAGAGAAAGAATGGAGGGGGACGAACATAGTGTGTATCTTACTCTCATCAGAATTGGCTTAAAGAGAAACATTAGATATATTCGATTTATGGTGAAACTTCTCCCACCTCATTGAAAAGTGGGAGGGGAAAAGTAAAGAGGGAAGGACTAAGCTAAGTTAAAGGGAATGCAGAAATTGTGAAGAAAAGGGGTAAGACTGGGGCGGCTAGGTGGTGCAGTGGATAGAGCACCAGCCTTGAAGTCAGGAGGACCTGAGTTCAAATGTGGCCTCAGACACTTAAGACTTCCTAGCTGTGAGACCCTGGGCAAGTCACTTAACCCCAGCCTCAGGGAGAAAAAAAAAGAAAAGGGGTAAGACAGGGGCAGGAACTCTAAGGTGGGGGGAGGGATACTACAAAGGGAGGGCTGTGAGAAGCACACAAGTTTAATACTGGGGGGGGGGGGTAAGGAGAAGGAAAGGAGAAAAGCATAAGCAGAGGTTAACAAGATGGCAAGTAATGCAGAATTAGTCATTTTAACTATAAAGGTGAATAGGGTAAACACCTCCATAAAGCAGAAGCTGTTAGCAGACTAGTTTAAAAGCCAGAAGCCTACAATATGTTGTTTACAGCAAACACACTTGAAGCAGGGTGATACATACAGAGTAAAGGTAAAAGGTTGGAGCAGAATCTACTATGCTTCAGGTGAAGTCAAAAAAGCAGGGGTAGTCATCCTGATCTCAGATCGAGCAAAAGCAAAAATTGATTTAAAAAAGATAAGGAAGGGCACATTATCTTGCTAAAGGGTAGCATAGATAAGAAGCAATATCAGTATTAACATATATGCACCAAGTGGTGTAGCATCTAAATTCTTAAATGAGAAATTAAGAGAGCTGCAAGAAGAAATAGACAGGAAAACTATAACAGTGGGAGATCTCAACCTTGCACTCTCAGAATTAGATAAATCAAACCACAAAATAAATAAGAAAGAAGACAAAGAGGTAAATAGAATACTAGAAAAGTTAGATATGATAGATTTGGGGATAAAACTAAATGGAGACAAAAAGGAGTACACTTTCTTCTCAGCAGTTCATGGAACCTATACAAAAATTGACCATATATGGAATCTCAAATTCAAGTGCAGTAAGGCAGAAATAGTAAATGCTTGCTTTTCAGATCACAATGCAATGAAAATTATATTCAATAAAAAGCCAGGGGAAAATAGACCAAAAATAATTGGAAACTAAATAATCTCAAACTAAAGACTGATTGGGTCAAACAGCAAATCATAGACATAATAACTTCACCCAAGAAAATGATAATAACATATGGCAGCAGCCCAAAGATGGCCCCCCCCAGGGAATGCCCAGGGATTCCAAGAGGAGAGAAAAATCAATGGGAAGAAAATCTTTCCAATCTAAAATCTCATCAGAGTCTGTTTTTTTCCCTTTTCTTTTTTCTGATGTAATTGACCAACAATTAGACCTGAGCGACTGCTTAATTATTAGTCCTGGAGTGGACAAGGGAAGGAAGTAGGAGGATTCAGGATCCATTCCTGGAAACTCAGAAAAGGATAACAGGTAGAGAAAGGTGCAGTAATTGTCTTTCTAAGTGCAAATAGGATGATTTATTTAAATTCTACTTAATTGAGATGTTCTCTCCATATTCCAATGCAAGGTCTTAAATGCCATACAATCATTTCTTGGACTTTCCTTTTGTTTGTCATCACACTTATTTTCTTTTTAAAGACACACACACACACACACACACACACACATGCATTTGCTTATAGGAGACTAGGCTCTGGGTACTCTTTGTCTAAGCTATATCAAATGAAGGTAAAAGTTTGGAAACCATCTAGCCTTTTCTCAACAATGCCAAATTATCTTATTTATTCCAATATTTCCCTGTAAAATGACCTCCCATCTACTTTACGTGCATATATCTTGTATGTAGCTAGTTACTTGCATATGGTCTCTCTCATTAGAATGTTCTTAGAGGGATACTCCAATAGCTGTGTTATTTCAACAATAATAACATTATCCAAATGGGAACTCCTGTGTAGACGTGACAGAAAAAATAGAATCTATAAAAATATAAATCTCGAACTCTAGGAATTTAGAGATTGAGAAAAAATTTAGGTCACCAAATCCAGTCCATCCCTTAGCAAGAAACCACTCAAATTGCATTCCCTTACAAGCAAGTGGACAGAGTATCAACTAATTTCAAAATATTTTCAAAACTATTTAAAAAACAATTTCAAAATAAACAAATCAGTGATAAAATTATGATAGTTATAATAGACAGGAAACAATTTATTATGGACATAGTTCTGCCTGGGTCAGTTGTCTTGCATAGTTAGTCTAATTTGATGCACAAAAGTTCTAAATTAGTACAAAGTTAGAAGAATGAAAATTAGTGCAAAGTTAGAAGTGAGTTAGGAAAAAATGGTGTACAAATGAAATAACTCCAACTAGACCTATTTAAGATAATGACTTTAAAGTTTGGAAATGGATAGAAGAAAAGATGGTAGTATTGACTATACTAATTACATTCAGAATTTTAGTTGACAAGAATGAATTATATAAGATGTTATAAATCTCAGTTAGTGAATGCATGACATCTTGACAAACAGAATGGCAGTCAAGATTTAGAATATAGCTTCATCTGTCAAGTTTAATGGGAAATGATGGTTGTTGGGGTGCTATAAGCAATATTACCTAATATTACTCAAAAGTAGGAGGGTAAAAATCATTTTTAAAGAAAGTTTGGCAAGAGACCTAACATAGTAGAGTCATTTTGAAGTCATTTAAGGTCAAAACTGGAAGGGGAATAATTGGCCAAAAAGAAAAAAAAAATAGATGCCATCTGAAAACCCTTCTTAACCATTAAGCATGTCACTTTTGGATTCAATATCACACTCCCTCATGCAGACTCTTATAGAGAGAACCAGAAATAAGGAAGAAAACTACAAGCCTAAAAAAAGCATTTCAAGCATTTCAGCTGTCCTTAGTTTCTTCCAGTCCAACACCTAAGAAAAATCAGTTCTATCATGTGCTACTATTATCTAAAACTGAATCACTCACATCAATTCACTCACATCAATTGTCTTATTGCAATGAGTGTTGTATTTCTCCTAAATGTCTAATTGCAAAAAGGAAGAAAAGAGCAAAGACCACATATTGGGGGGGGTGAAGGACAATGGATTCAAAAGGAGAGAACTCTTAGTTGTTTTAAAAGATGGCAAGTGATTTGGTAAGTTTTGTAGCATCAAGGAAATATCTGGAAGAGAGAGACAAAAGAATTCATCCAAATTTCAGCAACCTCTACTATTTGCCTTCTCTAATGCTCCTTTTGATCTTTGCTAGACATTCTAGAACCTTGATGATGGATCACTACAAACAAGCATCATTTTATTTCTATCAGACCCTTACTACTTCATGGCACTTTTAATAATTCCCCATTGACTACAAAAATCTTTTCCTGCCTCCTAAAGCTTTCCAAATCCAACCCCTCCTTCCCAGCAGATGGCTTTATCTACTACGTTACTAAGAAAATTGGCTTAAAGTCAAGATCCTCCTAGGCTACCTTATATTATTTCTCTTCTGCCATCTGAAGGTTGATTTTCTATTTATGCCCTCGATCTCCTTCAGGACATTGTGCCTCTAAAAATTGTCTCTTATCTTCACTTTTTCCCTATTTATTCCTGGGTCCTTACCTGCTACCCACAAACATGCCCATGGACCTACCTCCCTCCCATTCTGAAATTCTGATTTTATTCTGATATTCCCTTCAATCCTACAGCCCTACTTCTTTCAGAACGGCATTCCTGTATTCCACAGGCTCATCCCGGACTCACTTCCCAGGCAGTATGGCTTCTGACCCTACAAGTGGCTGAAACTATCTGCAAGGTGGTCAGAATTTTTTTCCCTGTTGTATCCATGGCATTCCTTTTCTCCATCACACCTAGGGAGCTCTCAGAAGCTTTTGCTGTTGTTAAAGGCCCCCTTTGTCCTGGATACTCTCTCCTCCAGAGGGATTAAGGCATGGTTCTCTTGGTTTTCTTACTTGGACATTCTAACT
The DNA here is from genome assembly GCF_048593235.1 of Sminthopsis crassicaudata. NCBI lineage: Eukaryota > Metazoa > Chordata > Mammalia > Dasyuromorphia > Dasyuridae > Sminthopsis > Sminthopsis crassicaudata. Next base: position 87,801,846 of record NC_133623.1, read on the forward strand.
CTGTCTCCTTATCTCAACTTTGCTCCTGTGCTCCCCTGAGATTATTGGAGGCAGGAGGCAGCTTAGGTGACTCCCAAAGTTTCTTAGATCTTCTTTCCCCAATCCCCTTTTCTTGGGAAATCTCATCTGCTTTCATAGATTACATTATGATCTCCATGCTGACAATTTCTAAATCATAAAGGCAATGCGCTGTAGTGGATAGTGAGCTACACTTGCAATCAAGAGGACCAAGATTTAAATTTCATTTCTATTATTTACTAGATATGTGACTTTTGGTAAATCACTTAATATCTTTCCACATTACAGTTTCCTCTCCTATAAAATGAATATATTAATAACCATGATACATTCTCCACAGAAGTATCTTGAGATTTCAATAAAATACTGTATATTAGATAAAGGTATGGATATATACACACACATCCCCATTGGGACAAGAGCAGCAAACAGATAATGAATGGTTCTCATATGTGTTCTCTGCATATGTGGGCAAACATATACATATATCTCATATATATATATATATATATACAATATATATATATATACATATATATATATTACATATGCAGTAGTTTATGCTCCATAAAATAGTCGAGGGGGGAAATAAATAAGCATTTATTAAATACCTACTATGTGTCAGAGATTGTGCTATTATATAGCACTTTACAAATATTATCTTATTGGATCCTAACAGCTCTGGGAAGGAAGTTTCACTATATGCTATATTTTTCAATTCAAGAAATGGAGGCAGAGATTAACTAACTTATCCAGTGTCACAGGGTCACACAGCTAATAGGGATCTGAAACAGGATTTGGATTCTAGTCCTCATGACTTACGGTCCAACACTCTATCACTGGGCCACCCAACTGCCTATACTATTTAAGAACCTATGAATTTTTTCATAATATACGATTATACGTGTGTGTATTATCTCCAACGTAAATATGACAAAACCAAGGCTAAGCAATTCCACGGGAGGCGCAGGGTCACACAGATGTTAAATTATGTTGCTTTGACTCTAATCTCTACATCCTAGAGCGCCTGGCATTCCTCAGGGGAAGGAACGGATGCTCTTTGGGACAGGGATTGCATTGTTTTCCTTTGTCCCTTCAGTGCCTAGCAATGTGCCTTGTGCGAGGGAGTTACTTCAGAGATGTTTTAAACTGACTGGACATAAATAAAATTCACAATTATACTTTTTTGCTCTGGGCCTCCTCCATTGCCACATTTTGGTCAAGAGTCTCAAGAGGGGACTCTGGGTTCCTGATCCCTCAATCAGGGAGATCTGGATTTTGCCAAGCTTTCCCAAGTGAAAAATGAAAAAAATCCTCCTGGCAGAGGATCTCAGAACCTACCTAGGTTTGGAGGGATTCTTCCATAGCAGGGTAGTACCTGAGAATGAAGGATTCCCTCCCATACAAGTCATCAGGGTTTAGGGCCTGGGTCACTAGCCGGCCTAATTGTCCACCCTGACCCCCATTGCCGACTTTCACTCTGGAGACATCTCCCCACTCTGTCCTTTTCTCTGATGGACCAACATCTCCTGAGGTCCTCCAGCTGTGTTCACTATTTTATTCCTAACTCCACTCTGGATTTCTCTGGATTCAAACCAACAAGATCCTTCTTTTCAGTTCTCGTTTATATCTTGACCCTCTTCACCCACCTCCATAAAATAAACTCCGACAGAGCAGAAACTCTATTAATGGCTATAGTTTTGCCTCCAGTGCTTAGCTCAGGGCCAGACATGCAGCAAGCCCTTCTTAAATGCCCCATCCCTCCACTTTGGAAGATTTGAAAGAAGTCAGGCAGCCTTTACCTTGGCTTCCATCCCACAAGGGACTCCTCGGGAGTTTGCAAATGCCAGTGTGCTTGCCAGCCGTCAGTACGGTGGCAGCCCTCAGGTACCTCCCACCCAGCACTCTCCCTAGAGATGATGACCCTGCCTGAGAAAGCTGACCTCAGAGTTTCCCTTTCTCCACAATAAGTAAGACATTAGCTTCCCAATAGGAGCTGCTGGGTGAGTGATTTATGGCCTTATTACAAAGCACTCCAAGAGGTATGGATTTTTAAATAATATTTACATTTAGAAAAAAAATTGATCACCTCTCTGCCTCCTCCCCCATGAATTCAAAATAAATGCTGCTGCTGATTACTGAAGCCCCTCGGTGGGCAGGACCCCGGCGAGCCAAGGTTGCTCAGCCAGTGAGGCAGCTTCCACAGCTCAGTCACTGGGCACCTCATGCTGCCAAAATGTGGATTGTAGGAAGAGAGGAGAGGTTCATCGTACCAGTCTCAGTGTCCGAATATTAACACTATTATTATCAGCAGCAGAATTGGTCATTAGAAACCATATTTGGATAGGGGCTTGTACTCTCAAAGTGCACACAATTTCTAGTGTGAAAAGTTCCTCCACTGTTGCAGATGGTGGCCAATTCTCTGTAACTGGTCATCTTGGTAAACTGAAATCTGTCTTGTTGGGATTATTATTGTCATACCTAGCACATTAAAAACTGCACAATACTCTAAACACCTGACTTTGGGACACTGGATGTGTATGGCCAACAGACAACTTATCAGAGAGAAAGTTGCAGAGACCTGCCCTGTCACAGGAAATGTAATTACTGGGAGTTCTTTCAAGCTAACACAGTCAAGGCTCTGGGCTCCAGATGCATGCAGAATCTGAACTCAGCAGCCATTCAGTCCAATCCCCTACAGGAAAGGCATCCCTCTCCACCCAACAAGTGGTCCTCCAGCCTCTGCTTGGAGACCTTCAGCAATGTGAGATGATTTAAGACATCTGAAATGCTCTGGTATATGGTCTGATTACAATGGCTGATGTACTTTGTACCTTGCACGATATGCACGATGTGTCATAAATGATGCACGACAATATATGAGGGATGAGACAATAAAATGCATTTCATTATATACCACTTCAATGTCTAGAAATCACTCTGGCCCTCCCCCACAATAGGCCAGCAAAACACAGGCCAAATTTTCAATAATTTACAGAGGAGGAAACTGAAATTCAGAGTAATTGGCCCAGAATCACAGACTCCATAAACGTCACAGACAGAATTTAAGCCACGGTTTTCTGCCTCTCAAACCAAGAGAACTTTTCACTTCTACCACATTAATCTTCAATGGTCTTTGCAAAGCCATTAAATGTTTTGCATTAGAGAAGTATCATCTATAGGGTAAAGGATAGTTAAGTGGCCCAATGGATAGAGCACCATCTTTATGAATTCAAATTCAGTCTCATTCACTTCCTAGCTGTGTGATCAAGTCACTTAACCCTGTTTTTCTGTTTCCTCAGCTATAAAATGAGCTGGAGAAAGAGACTACTAAACCACTCCGGTCGGTATCTTTGCCAAGAAAATCACAAAATGAGGATACCAAAAAAATTAGGTACAATTGAAATAACTGAACAACAACAACAGCATCTGTAGTTCTTTAGACAAGTTACTTCTTTGAAACAAATGCATGAAATACAAAGTGGAGAAGGTAGAAGTTGAAGTGGTTGCTGAAATAACCTTGGAGAGAAGGGATAAGGGCTTCAAGAAGTAGCAGCTGTGTGCTAGGAGATAGAGGGAGGGAGAGATAGGAAATGTTATAGAGATAGAATATAGAAAGATATAGAGATAGAAAAAAGTAGAGCGAGAACATTATAAGGGGGTGAGTGATGGGCCCTGAATTAAGGGAACTGGTTGTCTCCATTTTTTATGATCAGAAACTTCCATGGCTTCCCAGTCGGCCAGGCCGTCCAGCTCACAAGGGACCAGGCTCTCAGGAGTGAGGTCCAGCACCCGGCCAGGAGAATTACTGGTAGTGTGGGATGTGGCATGTTACTATTCATTTCCTTGATCTGCTCATGACGTCTCTCAGTAGGATGGCCAAAGCAACACAGACCATCATGTCTTACCCCTTGTCATAGACTCGAACCCTCTACTACTTACCGGACGGCTACATATTCAAGGCTACTTAGCGCGGGCCACCTCTGGCTATAGTCAATCCCCAAGCAGTCCTGATTCAGCAGCTCTTATTTATATTCCCTGGCTAATCACATTTCCTGTGAAGTCTTCCAGGCTCCCTCTCAGCTTCCTCTGTCTCTCCACACTCTCCATCTGTCTTCACGGCATCTCAGAGAGCCTGAGACATTCTCAGCTCACAGTGAGGAACCCCAGAGAGCATCCTAGTGAGCAACCAAGGTGTAAGGAAAGAATGCCGAATCTGGAGTCTACATTCCTGGGTTCAAGTCTGAGATCTACTATTTACACCTTAGAGATTTAGCAAGTTGTTTTTTCCTCTCATTTCCTCATCATCTCCTTTGTCAATGGAATAATCTCTAGAACTTTGCTGTGTCTTTGCTATTTAGTGATCCCATTTGGGGGTTTTCTTGGCAAAGATAAATGGCAAAGTGGTTTGCCATCTTCCGCTTATTTTACTTACTAGGAACTGAGATAAACAGGGTTAAGCGACTTGCCCATCCAATTTGTAAGAATCTGAGGTAGAAGGGGCAGCTAGGTGGCGCAGTGGATAGAGCACCAGCCCTGAATTCAGGAGGACCCGAGTTCAAATCTGGTCTCAGACACTTAACACTTCCTAGCTGTGTGACCCTGGGCAAGTCACTTAACCCCAGCCTTAAAAAAAAAAAAAAAAAAAAAAAAAAAAAGAATCTGAGGTAGGATTTGAACTCATGAAGGTAAATCCAGTGATCTGTGCACTATGGGGCCACCTAGCTGTTTCTAGATGTAACATGCTACAACCCTCTGAAACAGCACAAAATTTTCTTGGGCAGCAAGATAACTGTATAAATATTTATACACTTATTTAACATATATTTTAACATACTTAATATGTATTGGACTACCTGCCATTTGGGGGAGAGGGTGTGGGGAAGGAGGGGAAAATTTGGAATAGCAGGTTTTGTAAGGGTCAGTGTTGGAAAAACTACTCATGCATAGGTTTTGTAAATAAAAAAGCTATAATAAAATTTTTAAAAAGAAAAAAATAGCATTAAAATCAAGAGCTGTTCTTTAGTCATTTAGTCATTTTTCATGACTGAGCTCTTGGGATCTTCTTGGCAAAAATAAGGGAGTAGTTTTAGGCATATCCTTTGCAAGTTCATTTTATGGATGAGGAAATAGGCAAGCAGGGTTGGATGACTAGTCCAGGGTCATACAGCTAGCAAGTATGAAGCCACATTTGAACTCGGATCTCCTTGACTCCAGATCTGATACTCAGTCCACTACATCACCCAACTGCCCAAGGGACGGGCTTGATTGTGATTATTTTTGCGAGTAGACAAGTTGATTTCAGACCCGAGGTGACATGTAACAAAGAGGACACTTCTTGAGACCAAAAGCAAGACTTCCATTCAAAGACACCAAGAATCCAATCACGTCTGAAGCTGAAGAAAAATGCAATATGTCACAAGCAGTGTTGAGTCCAAATTGTTGCTTCGTTGTTTCTTAGAATTTACTTAACCTAGGGACAAATTCTGGGCCCAAACAAAGCAATCAAGTTGGGAGGAAGGCTTCGTTCTGTCCTCAGGTAGCTCCCTTCCACCTTCTTCATCCTTAGGCATGACACTTGCAGGCCCAAGGTGGTATTTCAATGAAAAATGTTTCCTTTTCCCCAAAATCTATGAGAGGGAGGGAACTGTGCTACTCAAAGCCTCTTCCTGGAGGCAGAGTCGAGCCAGTAAATCCAAAACAGAGCATGAGTTATAATAACGAGTGTGTCATCATTTTCGACTTCAATGGGATAAGCCAAAGACCGTGAGCAGATGGGCCGCAGCCCGGTAAAGAGGGAGCCCCTGCAGAAGGAAGGAGCCTTCCAAGCTTCAATCATCCAATAAGCAAGTTTTTATTAAAACCTAGTGGGTCAGTGCCTTGGTTTCCACACATGAAAAATAAGAGGGAAGTGGTAACTTGAGTTCCTTCTATGACCTTTTCCAGATGTGACATTCTAGGCCATCACCAGGTCCATAAAGAAGAGGCCAGTGGCTTACAAAGATGATAACAACTATGGGCGAGTGCCATGACAAAGGAAGTGTGTGTATTCCAGGGTGCAGAAGGCAGCCAATGATCTACTCCCCCAAATCTCTGCCAATGGAGGGCAAGAGCTGGGAGATCTGCTGAGTTGGAGAGCTTTGGTATGAAGTTCAACTTGAGAAGGTCCTGAGGGATCATCGACACAAACTGAGCATGGACTCGTGCAGATCTGAATTCTGGTCCAGCTTTAGCCACTTAATAGTTATATCACCTAGAGAGAACTGTTTTCTGATGTGAAAAAAGAGGATAATAATAGCACTATAAGCAAATTTAGGTAACCCTTAATGTGCCATTAAGATGTCAAATATCTTTTCCATAATTTCCTCTGAGAAATATTCTCTTCAACCATAAACTGGTCAGTAGCAACTCATGAATCTCTAAGTTAAGAGTTGGGGGAGAGAATGAGAGGGGGGGAATCTCTAGTATGTAACCAACATCCTAAAATCAAAAGTGACAATAATAATTTCCTACTCTGACATCCCCTGTTCTAAGCTCCCTCCCAGCTCTGACACCCCCTGTTCTAAGCTCCCTCCAAGCCCTGCCATTCCATGTTCTTAGGTGGTCTGACATTTTCTGCTCGGTAATTCCCAATGTGGGAAGAAGACTAGAAGGGGATCCTGACAAGTCCTAGCTCCTTGTCAGAGGGGGTGGCTGGGACCCCTTGCCACCAGTCATTGAAGCCTCTCTGATAGTGACAAAAGCCAACATGGCTCTCTCCCCTGCAGAGGCCAGGTCATCTGTCACTGTCACTGGGTGGCTTTGAAAAAGGAACAATTCAGAGGACAAAGTGGCACCATTAAAAATGATTGCCGCCCAATCATGGCCATGCGTGCTGACCTGTCAGAGACTGGTAGACTGCCCTCACTGTTCCCACAGCCTCTAAGGAGACCTGGGCTGGAGGCCTCTGGAGCCCTGTTGGAGGAGGGGTAGATGCCCACATGAGAGCATGTCTGAGATGGGATGGAGAGAGACAATGAAGCTCATTGGGCAACAACAAGCATCAAGCTCCCCCATGTTACTAGATTTGTGCTGGGTACTATAGACTCAGGTTCCTCAGCAGTCCTGAGGGGACAACAGGGAATAAGGGAGCCAAGAATCCCTGAGAGAGAGCACTGAACAATGCACCAAATTCTGGAGTGGGCCAGGGGATGGAATATGGAGAGACCATGGCGACAATGCCCTGAACAAAACTGGGACGCCTTGAAATTGAATGTCCTTCCCAGATCTAATGTTCTATAACTAGCAAAACCATGATAGGAAAAGCGCCAAAGATCTCGAGCATCCCCGTGCAGAGTCGCCAACGAGACGAGGTGATGGAAAACCTTACTTGTATGGAAATGTTAAAGAACGTGGGAATGGCCCTGCAGCAATGCCCGATGGGTCCGTGTGGCTTAGCAATGAGACTCGTTGCATCTAGGGATGAACTACTTGAGGTGTCCGTGAGGTGTCCTGAAATCCAGAGGGTCCAACTTTGCTCTCTGTGCCACAGCACAGCCTGGCCAGGTTCACAATAGGAAGTCCAATGGAGAGAGGAAAAATGAAAAGATCTTCGGACAAGGCTGAAGATGGAGCCTCCCCACCAGCCACACACAGCTAGGGTCAGTCCGTCCACTGGCTTGCCACAGGGCCAGGTCAAATGGCCTGAACTAAGTCATAGTCTTGCCTGAAATTAAGACGCATGTCACATCTTCTAATCTAATACAAAATTACATGCCTGTTACTTCTTCTGATCTAATGTCAGATTAAAAGCATGTTATATCTTGTGTTGAAGATGGGTAACATGTATAGTGTAAGACTAAATACATGTAACATCTTGTGATCTGATGGGTACCAGGTGATGTATTGAGAGATTAAATTGGTCTTGAATTTTCTGATCTAATGAGAGATTAAATTGATCATATCTTGAGATCTGTGAGATTAAAAGCATATCGCATTTTGTGATGTAATGTGAGATTAAATGTGTATCATAAATTATCATCTAAAGTGAAATTCAATGCATGTTGTGTCTTGTCTTCAATACATAGATATTGTGATTTAATGTGAGATTAAATTCATGATGTATCATGTGATCAAATGTGAGATTACATTCGTCTAGTACCTTATGATCTAATGTGAGATTAAATGCACATAACATTTTGTGATCTAATATGAGATTAAATTTGTCTTGCACCTTATGATCTAATGTACGATTAAATATGTGTTCCACCTAGAGATCTAATGTGAGATTAAATGCACATTGTATCTTGTGTTAAATACATGTAGCATCTTGTGACCTAATGTGAGATTAAATTTCTCATATCTTGTGATCTAACCTGAGATTACATTCTTGTCACACTTTATAATCTACACATTGAAGATTATCTGATCTAATTTATATTATAAATAAGGAAACTGAGGACCTAAGATGAAGAGTGTTTTTTGAGGGAGCACACTACTTTCTGCCTGTGTCCTTTTCAGCCATTTCTTCCTTAAGGTTAAAAAACAAACAAACAAACAAACAAAAAACTGCAAATGTGAAAACTGAATGCTGAAGGATAATGAGCCTGGGATGCTGACTGGGAGCTGGGAGCTGGACAAAGGAGGACTTGAAATGTTCAATTAAGGCATTTGCAATTGGAAACTCTTTTAGGAGTCTCTTATTGGCAGCTTGGAGGAAGGTGAAACACAAAGGGGAGAGAGCTAAAGGCAGAGCGCTTTCTGGCCAGCTCTGGTGACAGCTCCAGGTAAGGGGGCGAGGCCCCCTAAACCATGTCTGGAATGCTCCTGCTCATCTCCACCTCCTGGCTTCCTTCAAATCTCAGTTAAAATCATACCTTCTCCATAATCCCTTTCCCAAGTCCTCTTCATTCCAGTGTCTTCCCTTTGAAGATTGCCTCCCATTTAACCTTCACAGATGTGGTTTCCCCAAGGTATTTGCTTGTTATCTCCCCAATTAGACTGTGACATCCCCAAGGAAAGACACTTTTTTTTTTTTTTTTTTTTTTTTTTTTTTGCTTTTCATTTCTCTAGGACTTAGCATAGTGTCTGTTACATAGTAGGTGTTTAATAAACATTTACTAACTGATCGATCAAGGTGCATGGCTATAAAAATAAAACCAGTTCAGTTTAAGAGATCTTAATCTCTTCACTTTGAGCACTGTACTTGTAAGACATTGAGAAGGGATGCACTGAGATGGAGTGGGAGATTGCTAAAATGACTGCTCGCTTCCTTCCTGACTCTTGGTCACATTCTGATAAGGAGCATCTGGGACCAAGCTGCTGGCTGCTGGGCGAGGTATTCCCAGCCTCCTTTGTTTCCTTAATGCCTGGCGTGGCTCCAGAAAGTCCAAACAATGGTGGAGGGATGAAAAATGTCCTGTGGACAAGGGCCCGAGTTTAACAGTGGCCATAAATAAGATTAAATATAGAAATATGTCATTCATCAGTGACATATCTTATTAATTAGTCCCCAACTAACACATGTTGGAGGAGAACATTAGAGTTCAATTAGCAGAGGAAGCAGTGGCAAAGTTTTGGAGACTTAGCTTCTTTCCCCAAGGAGGAATGAGGACTTGTGGAGGCTCCCCCGAGAAAAGCTACTGCACAGAATCGGACTCTTAGAACTGGGAAGCCCTCACTGGGCAACCACTCTACCCCATGCCAGGACAAGAACAACACTTGGCAAGTAGCCATTCAGCCTCCGTTTGGAGGACCTTACAGATGGGGAATTTACTACTTTATAAGGAGAGCCCGTTTCCCGTTAGGACACACTTTAGGATCAACCATTGCACCTGCACGCACACGCACACACACACACACACACACACACACACACACACTTCAAGCCTAAACTCACTCCCAGCTTAGGGGCTCTGGGTCTCAACAAGACCCGTTTCCCAATACAGCCATTCAAATATGCAGATTATCTTTGTCCCCTCTCTCTTTCCCAGGGTCAGTATGGTTTCCTTCCCTGCAAAAAGATACTCAACTTATATGGACTCAAGACCCTTCTCCATCCACACTACCTCCTGCACCCCAGGAAGCTCTCCTGTTCTTCAAAGATCTTCCAAACTCCAGAACAAGACCCAAGACTCCAGGTGTGGTTCGAGCAAGGCAGAGGACAAAGAAGCAATTGCCTCCTTACTCTTGGACACCACCACCTAACTCGTTATCAAGGTCTCCAATCACCCATGATGCATCCTGAGCTTGGAGTCCACCAAGGCTCTCAGGTCTTTGTCTTTTCCCCCAATTAGCCATATTTATTTATTATTTATATTATATATTAATATATTATTATAAATTATTTTCTCAAACCCACTCTACAAGTTCTATCCAACATCTTCTTTAGATGAAATGCTATCTAGTTGGGTTCTAAGCACACACACAGACACACATTCAATTACTCAGGCCTCCCAACAAGTAAGTGATATTTAAAAGCTTTAGAAACACCATGATTCTATCAATCTGGCCATCTCTCCTCCCTTTACCAACACAGAGTCCAATCTAGAGTAGAAATGTCATCTGCTTTGGCCAAAGGAACTAATGGCAGCATTTCAAGGAGCTACAAGTTACTACTAGCAGTAATAGTAATAATAAAGAACAATTATAATGAGTGTTTTCTTATACTGAGTCAGAAAGATCTGAGTTCAAATCCTGTCTCAGACACTTACTAGCTCTGTGACCTTGGAAGAGTGGGCTAACCTGTTTTAACCTGTTTCCTTGTTTGTAAATTCATTGTGAGGACTAAATGAAATAACATGTGCATGTGCTTTGCACACCTTAAACAACATATAAATGTTACCTGCTATTGTTGTTAATATTTTCATATTTCTTAGTAAATTTTACATTTATCATTTCTTGGGTTTTTATTATATCATTGTCAAGTTGTTGTTCTTATCCCTGGAGTCCAGGATGGAGAGCTGGCTTCAAGATAAGGAAATTTTGGATTCACACATTTAAGGCATGACCCACCCTCAGAATGCCCTGGGGTCTCTCTAAGAAGAGTGCCTGCAGAGCACTGTGTGGTGGAGAAGGGGGTCATTATATAATATAATAATAATTATATATTATATATTTATATTATTATATATAATAATAACCCCAGGAATCCCTATACTGATATAATCAGACCTTCAATCTAAAACCCAATCAAATCTCAAATAAGTTTAGCTCCATTATCTTGTTTCTATGTCTCCCTGAAAATGTGATAGAAACCCATTATCATTTTTTATCTGCTCTTCCCAAAAGTGTCTTGGGAGGCTGAACAGGCAGGGAGCTTTGTCCCCATATTAAAAATTGGGAAACTAGCTCTCAAGTAGAATTCTTGCCCAAGGACCAGGACAGGTCTCTTATTTCTTGTTCACTACTCTCTTCCTTGCTCCATATGTTCCACATGTAGCCAGATGTGTTCTCCTTGTCTTTAAGCAGAAGTGTAAACTGGCTCCCCAGATAATCTAGAACTAGAATTGACATTGAACATTTTCTTTAGCAATGTCGCATGGTAGACAAAACAATGGCACGTAATAGTTCTCTAAAAAATGCTTGTTGAAAAGAAGCTGGGAGAGTTACTTCCTAATACTGACCACCATCTTGTTCAAGACCTTGTCTCTGGTTGGGTCTCTTATTAGAAAAATAAAGACTCATCTTCTACCTCCTCTCCTGGATCTAAAAGGGTCTAATGCAGGTTTTCCAAATCTCAAGGTGAGCACCTTGCTGAGGAACAAAAACAACAAGAGATTTCCAGGGAAGTATCTCTGTGAAGGCAATAATAGTAACAGAGACATAAATTTTAAAAAGACAAAAAGGACAGGAAAGTTCTCACAGAACAATTAATTTCACATGGATTAGCCAGACAAGGTCTCCGATGTTATCTGGGACCATTGGGATCAATGGGGACTGACCAACCGAACTTTCATCTTCCAAGACTGCTTCTTCTGCTGATGTGTCTCTCCATATCCCATAGAGATTCTGTTTTCTTAGTGCAATCAGGGACGGTGTCAGGAGAAATATTTTATTTTGTCTAATGTGGGAATGACAATAAAATTGAGTAAGTCGCTTAAAAGTACAATATCAGAGATGGGTTTAGATCTCCAATGACTACATTCCTTCCAGCTACCAGAAATGGAAATGACTCCTGGGTCCATGGTGTGTGTGTGTGTGTGTGTGTGTGTGTGTGTGTGTGTGTGTATATGTGTGTGTGTGTGTGTGTGTATATGTGTGTGTGTGTGTGTGTGTGTGTGTGAAATGTCCTACTTCCCTCCTTTGTTTCTGCTACTTTTTAATGTCCCAAAGGTGCAACTCGATCATTAGTCCAGAATTTCTCCTACCAAGTTTGTCCCCCTATATTAACAGTAATCATGCAAGGAAGGTCTGCTCAAGTTTGCTTTGCTGTGGGTTCGTCTCATTCTATTTGAAAGGTCAACCCCAGCTTTTAATCCCAACGTGGGAATGGTGTATGCAATTTCAAAGGCTCTCCAGATTTTAAATGAAGATAGATCTTAGTGGTGTGTATCTAGTCTGAGATCTGAAGCGTTTTTTGTGTCCTGGAACCCCCTTTGGCAGCCTTAGGAGGCCTATGAGCCCCTATAAGAATTAGGTTTGGGGGCATCTTACTCATAATAGAAGGAACTACCAGATTTCAGCTAGAGATGAGTGGAAATAATGATGTTATTCCTCATTAAAAGTTCATGGACACCTTGGGATGGGGGTGGGGAGATGAGCCCCACCTTAAAAATTCCCGATCCAACAGACAAATCATATGCTGTAGGAAAAATGACAGGCTGGATTTGAATCCGAGTCACCTGACTCCAGGACCAGTGCACGTTCCAAGGACAATGGATAGGTGAGCTGGCTAGTTAAAACAAGAGAATGCATTGGGAAGAAGGCAGGATAGGGAAAAAGAGGCAAGCAGCAACTCTGGGCTAGGCCCCCTGAGCTAGGTGACCCTGAACAGTCCACGTCCTTCTTTGACATTGGGTATTTGCCAAAGTTGCCTCCTTCCATACTCAATTCTCCTCCCACTACACAGCTCTGCTTCTGTTTTGTTTCCTTTAAATAAGACAATTCCAGGAGCCAGAGCGTAAAAGCGAACTCAGGAGAGCACTGAGCCAGGGGAGTCAGCTTGGATGCAAGCATAAAAGACCAAAGTGGAGAAAAACCATGGCGGAGCCGTGGCCAGCCGGCAGGTCAGCAGCCCCTCTGTCTGCTCTGTTATTCTCCATAGTCCCATCAGGAGAAAAGAGCCACTATAAAGCCCTGGGGCCTCTCTTGTTAAAGTCCCACTTGTCTCTGAGGAGCCCATTTAGGAACAGAGTCTGGACAGCCTCGGGGCGAGGAGCCTGGGCTCCTGTGGTTGCTAAGCAAGGCTCACCCTCTCCCTTGCCAGGACTGCCCATGGAAAGGCCCAGCCCATTCAGGAGACTCCATCAGCATGCAGGTGGCACACGGCCTGACTGCCAGACTTGAATGCCAGCTCAGCCTCAGCCTTTCATCTCCAGCTTGCTCATTCAGCTCTCAAGCTGACAGCATGGCCCAGCTGTCGGATAAACACTCATACATTCTTCCTGGGCAGGCTCCCATGGAAGCCCTGACCTGCCAGGGACCAAGGGATGTCCCAGTAGGGATAAGCTGGAGTACATGCTGGGGGGAAATAAGAATACCACCAAACCCTACCGAGGAGTGGGAGCTGATTGGGGGGGTCTCCTAGCTAACATAGAACTCGGGGTGTTCTAGGGAGACAGAAGCTTCCAGGATCTCTGGCTGACTGGGACTTTAGAGGGCATCTAGTCCAACCTGCAGAGGAGCTGGAGAATCCCCCACATAGATATTGCAGGCGTGACAAAATGAGGAAACAGCTTTCTCATGACACTTCTTTGTAAAAACTCAGGCACTGGAATACACACCTGATTGGGACGCCAGGACCTGATACTTTTGAGGTCTGGGTCACCTTTGGGTGATGCAATTTCCCTGGCATTAAGTTGGAGGATGGATGACTCATACTGTCCCTTATGTCTTAGAATTCTAAAACCTATTTTAGGGTTGGAAAGGGCTCAACCCAAGGTCACTGCTACAAGTCCTGTGTCCAAGCATCAAGGCTCTCTTTGGATCCAATCCAGTCCTGTGGAACCACACGACTTCTAAACCGTGCTCTTTGACTTCTTTGCCTAGTACAGTCTGCTCCCTCTCGGCCCATGACACAATCGGAATGACTCTTCCTCATCTCAAAGTGTTTCCCTTTCTGCAAAGATCATAGGATCCTAGAATGTTGGACCTGGCAGGAAAACTCAAGCTCTCTAAGGCCCAGAGAAGGTAACACAGATGGCTTCCAGGAAACAGCATACAAGAGCTTGCTGCTAAATCATAGCGCTAATATTAGGAAATTCAGCTCTAAAGGAAGGAGTGGAGAATCCTGTGACCTCCACTCAAGTGCTGCTTCTACTGAGAAAACTTTCACGTTTCCCCCAGAAATTAATAACTTCTCAAATTTTCTTGTCTTTACTCATCTATATGCCCATTATATCCTCTAATAAAATGTATGCTTAAAAGCAAGGGCAGGATTACTTTTCTTTTGGTAAGCCTAGCATCTAGAAAGGGTCAGGTGTAACACTTAGTATTCAGAAAGGAATTAAATTCAAAGCCACCAAAGCACATTCCCATGTTTCTAATAGCTAGGTAGGATACATAGACCTTCTGGGTATAATAGTCTAAGCATCTACAGCTTTCCAGATGAAAGGGACTTTTTTCAACTAGTATCTTCCTTTCATAAGGGGGAAAAAAACCTATTTGGCAACAAATAGTTAACTGAGTTCATGAGGATGTTGCCCATGGAGGGCTTTTTGTTTCCACTCCTAGCTCTTAACATTTTCAAAGGTGCCATCTGGAAACAAGCGACTTCAGGATCCATCAGACAAAACTGGTAGCACAAATCTAGTATTAATCTTCACTGTTGCTTGGTAAGGTCATGTTTATTTGGTGATACTAATTTCAATCTCATTTGGGGGTAAGCTTCAAATGGAACAAATCATTAGCTTACTTATATGTAAGCTTACATATTTATATGTAATATTCTGTGAGTCATTGTACAAGTGAACAAAAAGACTGATTTTTCTAATTGGTCAGATTAGTCTATTTTTGGCTTGTATTAATAAAAACAATATGCATGATCTGGGTATGATTATGTGGTGTTTTAAAGAGTATTAGGTGCAGGTCATTGATACAAATAAGGCCCAAAACCTAGACTCCAGTAGAATATCAACAATAACTCCCACTCATATCCAGCTTTAAAGTTTTTAGATTCTGACCTCCTTTGAGATGCTAATTGTCTATCTCATTGAATACTGTTAAAGTTTTTCTCCTTCAGGATGTCCTCTAAAAGACCCATTTAAGAGAGTGAGAAATGTGTTGGGAGGAAGTATTTTAGTAACTGGCTTAGCAGTATCCTTGCATTTGAAGTCAGTAGGACCTGAGTCCAAATTCTACCTCTGAAACAAATCCCCACATTACCAAACTCATATCTCAAAATATCCTTGAAGAAGCTAACAAATACTTGAACTGATCATTGAATTCATGGGAGATGATGAGATCACCAGGTAAAATAGTCTAAAGTGAGAAAAAGAGAAGGTTCAGGACAGAACCTTGAAGGACCCTTAGGGTTAGGTATAATCTGGAGAAGAAACTGGGCAACTGTGTGGTAGAAATGCTTAAAAACTTGGGATGATAACATTCTTAATAGGAAAATGATAGGACAGAGAGAGAAGAAACAGAGAGGAGGGACAGGGAGGGAGAAGAAAGGGGAGGAAGGGAGGGAAGGAAGGAGCGACAGAAAGAGAATGAGAGCGAGAGACAGAGAGCGAGAGCAAGAGTGAGAGACAGACACAGTGTAAGTTCCTAGACTCTCTGGAATCTATACGTGGAATCCTTGAGATTTCTGGGATCTCTGGTTAAGAACGCTGGTTAGGGTCAGTAAGCATCATATGTAATGGGGATAAACTGGAACATTTCCCAGTAAGATCAGGAATGAAACAAGATTGCCCACTATCACCATTATTATTCAATATTGTATTAGAAATACTAGCCTCAGCAATAAGAGTCAAGAAAGAGATTAAAGGAATTAAAGTAGGTAATGAGGAAACCAATTTATCACTTTTTGCAGATGATATGATGGTATATTTAGAGAACTTCAGAGATTCTAATAAAAAGTTATTAGAAATAATCCACAACTTTAGCAAAGTTGCAGGATACAAAAAAAATCCACCTAAATCCTCAGCATTTTATACATCACCAACAAAACCCAGCACCAAGAGGTACAAAGAGAAATTCCATTCAAAATACCTGTCCATAGTATAAAATATTTGGGAATCTCTCTACCAAAGGAAAGTCAGGAATTATATGAGCAAAATTACAAAACACTTGCCACAAAAATAAAGTCAGATTTAAATAATTGGAAAGCCATTAAGTGCTCTTGGATAGGCTGAGTGAATATAATAATGACAATATTCCCTAAACTAATCTATTTGTTTAGTGCTATACCGCCTCAGACTCCCAAGAAACTATTTTAATGACCTAGAAAAAATAACCACAAAATTCATATGGAAGAACAAAAAAATTGAGAATTTCAAGGGAATTAATGGGAAAAAAAAAAAAGAAATCAAATGCAGCTGGCCTAGCTGTACCTGATCTAAGACTAAATTATAAAGCGGCAGTCACCAAAACCATTTGGCATTGACTCAAAAATAGACTAGTTGATCAGTGGAATAGGTTAGGTTCACAGGACAAGAGAGTGAACAACTGTAGCAATTTAGTGTTTGACAAACCCAAAGACCCCAACTTTTGGGATAAGAATTCATTATTTGACAAAAACTGCTGGGAAAACTGGAAATTAGTATGGCAGAAATAGGGCATGGATCCACACTTAACACCATATAACAAGATAAGATCAAAATGGGTCCATGATTTAGGCATAAAGAATGAGATCATAAATAAATTAGAAGAACATAGGATAATTTACCTCTCAAACTTGTGGAGGAGGAAGGAATTTGTGACCAAAGGAGAAGTAGGGATCATCATTGATCACAAAATAAAAAAATTTGATTACATCAAATTAAAAAGCTTTTGTACAAACAAAACTAATGCAAACAAGATTAGAAGGGAAGTAACAAACTGGGAAAACATTTTTACAGTTAAAGGTTCTGATAAAGGCCTTTTTTCCAAAATATATAGAGAACTGACTCTGATTTATTAGAAATCAAGCCATTCTCCAATTGACAAATGGTCAAAGGATATGAACAGACAATTTTCAGATGATGAAATTGAAACTATTTCCACTCACATGAAAGTGTTCCAAATCACTATTGATCAGAGAAATGCAAATTAAGACAACTCTGAAATACCACTACACACCTGTCAGATTGGCTAAGATGACAGGAAAAAAATAATGATGAATGTTGGAGGGGCTGTGGGAAAACTGGGACACTGATGCATTGTTGGTGGAGTTGTGAAAGAATCCAACCATTCTGGAGAGCAATCTGGAATTATGCCCAAAAAGTTATCAAACTGTGCATACCTTTTGATCCAGAAGTGCTACTACTGGGCTTATATCCCAAAGAAATGCTAAAGAAGGGAAAGGGACCTGTATGTGCCAAAATGTTTGTGGCAGCTATTTTTGTAGTGGCTAGAACAGGGGTTCTCAAACTATGGCCCACAGGCCAGATGCAGCCCACTGAGGATGTTTATGCTGCTAGCTGGGTTATGGCAAATGGGCTGAGGGGCGGAGACAGAATGTTAGCATTTGTTTTTACTATAGTCCAGCCCTCCAACAGTCTGAGGGACAGTGAACTGGCCTCCTATTTTTAAAGTTTGGGGACCACTGGTCTAGAAACTGGAAAATGAATGGATGCCCATCAATTGGAGAATAGTTGGATAAATTATGGTATATGAATGTTATAGGATATTATTGTTCTGTAAGAAATGACCAGCAGGATGAATACAGAAAGGCTTGGAGAGACTTCCATGAACTGATGCCGAGTTGAAATGAACAGAACCATGAGATCAGTATGCACTTCAACCACGATACTGTATGAGTATGCATTCTGATGGAAGTGGATATCTTCAACAAAGAGAAGATCTAACTCAGTTAATGATGGACAGAATCAGTTACACCCAGAGAAGGAACACTGGGTAATGAGTATAAACTGTTTGCATTTTTGTCTTTCTTCCCAGGTTATTTTTACCTTCTGAATCCAATTCTTCCTGTGCAACAAGAAATTCAATTCTGCACACATATATTGGATCTAGGATATACTGTAACACATTTAACATGTATGGGACTGCCTGTAATCTAGGGGAGGGGGTGAAGGGAAGGAGGGGGAAATTCAGAACAGAAGTGAGTACAAGGGATAATGTTGTAAAAAATTACCCATGCATATGTACTGTCAAAAAATTATAATTATAAAATTAATTTTTAAAAAAGGCTTACATGAATTGATACAAAACGTAATGTGCAGAAATGATGAGTTCATTGTACATAATGACAATATTATATGGTGACCAATTCTGATGACCATGACTCTTTCCAACAGAAATGATTGATGCCAGTTCCAATGAAAAAGAGCCATCTACACCCAAAGAGAAGACTGTGAGAACTAAATGCAGATCACCATATAACATTCTCACTCTTTTTGATGTGGTTCACTTTCATTTTGCTTCCTTTTTGATGGGATTTTTCTTGTGCAAAAAGAGAATTGTATAAATGTTTACACATATTGAATTTGTTTAATGTATATTTAAGTTGTATAACATATTAGGTTGCTTTACATCTAGGGGAAGGGGTGGGGGGAAGGAGGGGAAAACCTTAAATGCAACATTTAGTGTTGAAAAATTAACCCTGCATATATTTTGAAAATAAAAAGCTTTAATTAAAAAAAAAAAAGAAATGAAGAATTTCAGGATTTTCTATTTGGTATCCAATTGAAAGATTTCTAATTTGTTCTTTTTCAAATCTTTAAATACATGCCCAACTTATTGATCTGCTCTTTTTACCCTTTGTTGATAAAAGAATCTAGAAAATAAATTTTCCTCTAAATACTACTTTGGCTACATCTCATAAATTTTGGTATGCTGTCTCATTGTTGTCATTGTCTTTAATGAAACCAGTGATTGTATCTTTGATTTATTCTTTGATCCACTTAATTTTTAGATTATATAATTTTCAATTAATTTTTAATCCATCTTCCCACTGCTCTTTGGAATGTAACTTTTATTAGATTATGATCCAAAAAAGAATACATTTCATATTTCTGCCTTTTTATTTTGTATTTTGAGGATTTTATGCCCCATTATATGGTCTATTTCTTATGTAGGTACTGTGGGATGCTTAGAAGATAGTATATTCCTTTGAGCTCCAATTCAGTTTTTCCAAAGGTTGATCATATGTAACTTTTCTCATTCTATTACCCTATACCCATATATCACATCTGTTTCTAGTCCTTCTGGCTATACTATTAGTGATACAATTTTTAAGAACTACAAGTATTTCCTCATATAGGGAAGTAAATTGTTTAAGTTCTATTGAATCTGTTATGATTTTCCCTCCTTTCTGTTTATGCTTCTTTAGGACATAGGTGTGTGTGTGTGTGTATCCAGCTGTAACACATAGATATATAGTTATATATGCTCAAGGTTTTGATTTAGTTCTGGTCTTCTTATGAAAGCTTAGAATCCTTTTATTTCATTAAATGAACTTTCCTTTCTTGATGTATAATGCTAGGAAATTTTACTAGGAAAGTGATTCCTTGTTATATTTCTAGCTCTTTTATCTTCTGGAATATTATGTTCCATGAAAGCCTAGCAAAGCCCGGCCTAGCAAAGCCCTGCTTTTAACTTTCTTTTGGGGAAATCTCTTTCACATGACAAATGTAGAAATATGCTTTGCATGACTGCACAATTATAACCTATATCAAATTGCTTCCTTTCTCCATGAGAGGAAACAGGGGAAGGAAGAGAATTTGGAACTCAATTTTAAAAATAAACAAACAAACAAACAAACAAATAAATAAATAAATAAATGAATAGATGAATAAATAAATAAATAAATGAAACCTTAATTCTTTTAATTGTTTAATTGGGAAAAAATATTAAATTATTTTTACAGTAAAGTGTTGTCCACTCAGCTCAGCCAAAAATATTCTGATCGATCAACTCTACTGATATCATTAGAGAACTTCAGTAGTTCTCCAATCTCCTCTAGGGAGATGGTTGAGTTGTGATATGTGTCTTCTATATGAGCATCCCCTTCTCCCTGGTAGCATGGTGGTAACTTGTGAGTGAGTTTACCCTTGTGTAAATGGAGGAAACTTTTTTGATAATTTTCCCTGTTTTGTCTAAATGTGTATATATAGAAATTTAACTATTTTGAGGGCTATGGAGTTTTACATTTTTTTAAAAGAAGGAAAGTTTTCTGGTTCTATTCTATCTAGAATCTGGTGATTCTAATATTAGAAAGAATTTGTCTAAGTATGGCTTCTAAAGATCACTTTATTAGATTTTGTGTGAGTACCTTTTTGCTGTCATTATGCAAGGAAAAGGGATTTTTTCATTTTATTTCTGAGCCTGGAGGGAACAACAAGGAGACCTATTTAAGTTTTGACCTCACTGCCTCCAACCTGGGTCTGAAGCTGCTCCTAACCCCTCCTGGGAGCTCTTCATATTGGGAACTAAGCTGTTGAGACACCAGAATATTTGAATTTGTTGAAACCATCAGATTCATTTCTCCTGGCACCAATGAAATGTACTACCACTACCACATTTGATTGTAAAGCCATTTAAAAATACTTTACTCCACAGTAAATATTACTATAACCAATTCAGTCTATCAACAAATATCTAATTTACATTTTAATTAATTTACAATTTAAATAAATGAATAGTTAATTAATTAAAGTAAATAATAACTTTTCAGCCATTTCCTGTCTCTAAAAGATTTCTTTTCATATAGTCTAAATCAAAAGTATGTTAGTTCAGATTTTTTTTATTTTGCATTTCATCAAACTCCTTGCAGATTCCTTTAACTTACACACTTGTCTAGTCTTAATTGCAATATCGTATGCCATTAACTCTCTGTGGCACTTTTAGACTGTTTAGACCAGTTTTATGGGCTAAAAAAAACTGGCAATTGTACTTTTTGATAGCTTTAAAAAAACTTTCAAGGTTTTTATTTTCAAAAGAATGGGTAAAAAGCATAATTGCTTTTAAACTATTATAGCATATTGTCAGATTGCGCTTCAAAATTTTATACGCATTTACAAAATTAATATGCTGCACAAAAAATCAGATCAAAAAAAGAAAAAAACACAAGTATATTCATTTTAAAAATATTTCCATATGAATCATGTTGGTAGAGAAAAATCAGAATAAAAGGGAAAAAAAACAAGAGAAAGAAAAAGAAAAAGAAAGTGAACATAGTTTACTATGTGGGGTTTATAGAATAATGTATTATTTGACATCTAAGGGAGGGAAAAAAATTTGGAAGATAATGAATTTTTACTAGGGTGAATTTTGAAAATTATCTATGCATATCTTTTGAAAACAGAAAGCTTTAATAACAATTATAATAATTTTTAAAAATAAAAATTCCTATCATTTATTTATACATTGGAGGCTGAAAATTGCTATTGTAAATTTTTTTTTACCTATTTCTCATATATTAAGATGTAAGTTTTATGTCATTTTTTCTGTTCTCCCCAGTGCTATGTTCATGTTTTTCTCACTAAAAATGCTCAATATTTGGGCATGGCCTGAGTTCCTATCTGAGAGGCCCGAGTTCCTATCTGACGGCCGACACATAACACTTCATGGCCCTCTAGGCTTATCAAACTTTAATGTATATTGGGGGTTAGGCATCAGAAATCCACTTACCCCTACTGATTTACTTTTGAACCAATGCCAGATTTGTTAATCACTTTATATTTTCAAATCCGGGAATGAAAAACCACTTTTTACCAGTGTTTTCTTTAATTCCTATAAGATAATTTTAATTTTCATTCTAAGAAAACTGCATAGTGCTATTGAGTTAGCATGTTTTAATTATCTGAACTCAGAAATTTTACTATCCCTCTGTGCTTTATTTAATCCTTATTGTATATAGATTAGTACTAGGATAGTAAAAGAGAAAATACAAATCTCAATCTGGCTGAAAAAATACAACATAGTCAGAAAATTCCAGGTGTAATTTTCAACCTGGTTTGGAAGCAGCTATATGAACAAGTTTAATGAGGGAGCTAGGTGGCTGATTCAGATACTTACTAGCTATATGATCCTGGGAAAGTCACTGAGCCTGTGAGCCACTCCAGTATCTTTGCCAAGAAATCACTGTGGACAGTACTGTTGTGCTAGGGTCTAGAGTTCATACAGAGTCAGACTGAAATGAATGAACAAAAACATGGATAAGTTGACAAAAACAAGGGGAATTCCACAAAGATGGGTGCAAAGTTAATAATTTAACATATAGATGGTATGCAATCATAAGGTCCCTGATATTATTTAATTTAACTTTTACCCAAATTTTGACAGGCTTTTCCGTTTTGCTGGGATAGTAAATCGAAATTGAGATAGACTTAACTTTAATTTTACTGTCAGGGAATAGTAGACCATCTCAAAGGATACATGTAAAAGACCATTGAAAATGTAATAGGATAGAATGAAAAGTCAAACCTGTTCCTTCAGTAAGCACAGATCTTTAATTTCTTCTGCAACCAATCTCAGAAAATCAGAGTAGGAAGGCATCCCAGAAATCCTATATTCTAACCCAGAGTTAATGATGAAACATTAAAGGAGCTTTTAAAGAAAGCAATGTTCATTGTTCCAAATTTAAAAAATAAACATATAAGAAAATGACCAGTGTTGGAGAGTCTGTAAGGAACAGATACATTAATGTGCCATTGTATAGAACTTTTTTCAGATCAATCATAACGGAAATTACTTTGAAACTAAGTACCAAAAGTGACTAAATTATGCATCCTTTTTTGACCTAGCAATATAACAATCTATAAACCAATATATATTGTTACATATCAGTATATATGCAATATATACTGTTAAAATAAAGAACACAATCCACATTAAAAAATCAAAGGGCCTGGAATCTGTTATTCCAAAAGGCTAAGGGTATGCAGCCAAAAAATAATTTACCCAGCCAAAATGAGCATTTTTTCCAGGGAAGAAGATAGACATTCAATGAAATAGGTGAATTTCATCTATTTCTGAAGAAAAAAATGGAACAAAACAAAAAGTTTGATCTCCAAATACCAGACTCAAGAGAAACCTTAAAAAGTACAAAGAAATCTTGGAAATTATATTTCAGTTATAAAGATATATAAAGAACACGTGTATAATTTGTTCTAGAAACTAGAAGTAGAAAGGAAATAGTAGAAGAAAAAGGGTAAAGTGGGGGATACTACATGTCATGAAGGGGCAGAGGAAACCTATTATATCTGAGAGAAAGAATGAACATAGTGTGTATCTTACTCTCATCAGAATTGGCTTAAAGAGAAAAACATTAGACATATTCGATTTATGATGAAACTTCTCCCACCTCATTGAAAAGTGGGAGGGGAAAAGTAAACAGCTAAGCTGAAGGGAATGCAGAAATTGTGAGGAAAAGGGGTAAGACAGGGGCAGGAACTCTAAGGTGGGGAGAGGGATACTAACAAAGGGAGGGCTGTGAGAAGCAAGAGGTGCTCACAAGTTTAATACTGGGAAGGGGGGTAAGGAGAACGAAAGGAGAAAACCATAAGCAGAGGTTAACAAGATGGCAAGTAATACAGAATTAGTCATTTTAACCATAAATGTGAATGGGGTAAACATCCCCATAAAGCAGAAGCTGTTAGCAGACTGGGTTAAAAGCCAGAAGCCTACAATATGTTGTTTACAGCAAACACACTTGAAGCAGGGTGATACATACAGAGTAAAAGGTTGGAGCAGAATCTACTATGCTTCAGGTGAAGTCAAAAAAGCGGGGGTAGTCATCCTGATCTCAGATCAAGCAAAAGCAAAATTTGATCTAATTAAAAGAGATAAGGAAGGGCCCTATATCTTGCTAAAGAGTAGCATAGATAATGAAGCAATATCAATATTAAATATATATGCACCAAGTGGTGTAGCATCTAAATTCTTAAAAGAGAAATTAAGAGAGGTGCAAGAAGAAATAGACAGCAAAAATAATAGTGGGAGATCTAAACCTTGCACTCTCAGAATTAGATAAATCAAGCCACAAAATAAATAAGAAAGACGTCAAAGACGTAAATAGAATACTAGAAAAGTTAGATGTAATAGATCTTTGGAGAAAACTAAATGGAGACAGAAAGGAGTATACTTTCTTCTCAGCAGTTCATGGAACCTATACAAAAACTGATCATATCTTAGGACATAAAAACCTCAAATTTATATGCAGTAAGATAGAAATTGTAAATGCATGCTTTTCAGAGCACAATGCAATGAAAATTACATTCAATAAAAAGCCAGGGGAAAATAGACCAAAAATAATTGGAAACTAAATAATCTCAAACTAAAGAATGATTGGGTCCAACAGCAAATCATAGACATAATAACTCCCCAAGAAAATGATAATAATGAAATGTCATAACAAAATGTGTGGAATGCAACCAAAGCAGTAATAATGGGAAATTTTATATCTCTAGAGGCCTATTTGCATAAACTAGAGAAAGAGAAGGTCAATGAATTGGGCTTGCAACTAAAAATACTAGAAAAGGAACAAATAAAAAACTCCCAGTCAAGCATTAACTTGAAATTCTAAAAATAAAAGGAGAGATTAATAAAATTAAAAGTAAAAAAAAAAAACCTATTGAATTAATTAATAAAACTAAGAGCTGGTTCCATGAAAAAACCAACAAAATAGATAAACCCTTAGTAAATCTGATTAACAATTTGATTTTCCTCTTTGTTTTTTTAGTCTTAAAAATGAAAAGTGAGAACTCACCACTAATTAGAGCAATAATTAGGAGTTATTTTGCCCAACTTTATGCCAATAAATTTGATAACTTAAATGAAATGGAAGAATACCTTAAAAATATAGCTTGCCCAGATTAACAGAAGAAGAAGTAAATTGGTTAAACAGTCCCATCTTAGAAAAAGAAATAGAACAAGCTATTAATCAACTCCCAAGAAAAAATCCCCAGGACCAGACGGATTTACATGTGAATTGTGCCAAATGTTTAAATAACAATTAACTACAATGCTATGTAAACTATTTGAAAAAATAAGGATTGGAGGACACAGACATGGTACTGATGCCTAAACCAGGTAGGTTAAAAACAGAGAAAGAAAATTATAGACCAATCTCCCTAATGAATATTGATGTTAAAATCTTAAATATCTTAAATCTTAAATCTTAAATAACATTACATAAAATATTAGCAAAAAGATTATAGAAAATCATCTCCAGGATAATACACTAGGACCAAGTAGGATTTATACAGGAATGCAGGGCTAATTCAATATTAGAAACACTATTAGTATAATTGACCATATTAATAACCAAATTAACAAAAAGCATATGATCATCTTAATAGATGCATAAAAAGCATTTGATAAAATCCAACATCCATTCCTAATAAAAACACTTTAGAATATAGGAATTTTCCTTAAAATAGTCAGAAGCATATATTAAAAATCATCAGTAAGCATCATATGTAATGGCGATAAACTAGAAACATTCCCAGTAAGATCAGGAGTGAAACAAGGTTGCCCACTATTACCATTACTATTCAATATTGTATTAGAAATGCTAACTTTGGCAATAAAAGTTGAGAACGAGATAATATGATGGTATAGTTAGAGAACCCCAGAGATTCTACTAAAAAGCTATTAGAAATAATCCACACCTTTAGCAAAGTTGCAGGACACAAAATAAACCCTCATTAAGTCAGTGTTCTCATATATCTTTTTTATTATTTATTCATTATTAATTTTATAATTATATCATTTTTTTGACAGTACATATTCTTGGGTAATTTTTTAACATTATTTTTTGCACTCCCTTCTGTTCCAAATTTTCCCCTCCTTCCCTCCACCCCATGCCCTAGATGGCAGACATTCCCATACATATTAAATATGTTATAGTATATCCTAGATACAATATATGTGCAGAACTAAATTTTTGTTTTTGTTGTTGCAAAGGAAGAATTGGATTAAGAAGGTAAAAATAACCTGGGAATAAAAACAAAAATACAGTTTACACTCATTTCTCAGTGTTCCTTCTCTGGGTGTAGCTGATTCTGTCCATTATTGATCAACTGGATCTGAATTAGATCTTCTCTTTGTTGAAGATATCCACTTCCATCAGAATATATCCTCATACAGTATTGTTCTTGAAGTGTATAATGATCTCCTGGTTCTGTTCATTTCACTCAGCATCAGTTCATGTAAATCTCTCCAACCTTCTCTGTATAGTGTTCTCATATATCACTAACAAAATCCAGCAGTTATAGTTATAAAGAGAAATTCCATTTAAAGTAACTACTGATAGTATAAAATACTTAGGAATCTATCTGCCAAGGGAAAAACAGAAGCTATATGAGCAAAATTATAAAACACTTTCCACACAAATAAAGTCAGATCTAACCAATTGGAAAAATATTAAATGCTCTTAGATAGGGCAAGCAAATATAATAAAGATGACAATGCTACCTAACCTAATCTATTTATTTACCACTATACACAGACTCCCAAAAAACTATTTTAATGACCTAGAAAAAAATGACAATAAAAGTTCATGTGGAAAAACAAAAGGTCAAGAATTTCAAGGGAATTAATGAAAAAAATTCCAATGAAGGTAGCCTAGCTGTACCAGATCAAAAACTATATTATAAAGCAGCAGTCACCAAAACCATTTGGTATTGGCTAAGAAATAGACTAGTTGATCAGTGGAATAGATTAGATTCACGGGACAAAATAGCCAATAACTACAGCAATCTAGTGTTTAACAAACCCAAAGACTTCAGCTTTTGGGATAAGAATTCACTGTTTGACAAAAATTGCTGGAAAATTGGAAATGAGTATGGCAGAAACTAGGCATTGACCCACACCATATACCAAGATAAGGTCAAAATGGGTTCATGACCTAGGCATAAAGAATGAGATTATAAATAAATTAGAAGAACATAGTTTACCTCTCAGACCTGTGGAAGAGGAAGGAATTTGTGACCAAAGCACTAGAGATCATTATTGATCACAAAATAGAAAATTTCGATTATATAAAATTGCAAAGTTTTTGTACAAACAAAACTAATGCAGACAAGATGAGAAGGGAAGCAATTAATTGGGAAAACATTTTTATAGTCAAGGTTCTGATAAAGGCCTCATTTCCAAAATATATAGAGAATTGACTCTATTTTATAAGAAATCAAGCCATTCTCAAATGGTCAAAGGATATGAACAGCCAATTCTCAGACAAAAAAATTAAAACTATTTTTAGCCATATGAAAAGATGCTCCAAGTCATTATTAATCAGAGAAATGCAAATTAAGCAACTCTGAGATACCACTACACATCTGTCAGATTGGCTAGAATGACAGGGAAAGATAATGTGGAATGTTGGAGGGGATGTGGGAAAACCTGGGACACTGGTGGAATTGTGAATACATACAACTATTCTGGAGAGTGATTTGTAACTATGCTCAAAAAGTTGTCAAACTATGAATACCCTTTGATCCAGCAGTGTTACTAGTGGGCTTATATCTCAAAGAGATTTTAAAGAAGGGAAAGGGACCTGTATGTGGAAGAATGTTTGTGGCAGCCCTTTTTGTAGTGTCCAGAGACTGGAAAGTGAATGGATGCCCATCAATTGGAGAATGGCTGAATAAATTGTGGCATATGAATATTATGGAATATTATTGTTATTTAAGGAATGACTAGCGGGATGATTTCAGAAAGGCCTAGAGAGACTTATGTGAACCGATGCCAAGTGAAATGAGCAGGACCAGGAGATCATTATATACTTCAACAACAATACCAGATGATGATCAATTCTGATGGACATGGCCATCTTCAACAATGAGATCAACCAAATCAGTTCCAATAGAGCAGTAATGAATTGAACCAGCTACACCCCAGCAAAAAAACTCTGGGAGATGACTATGAACCACTACATAGAATTCCCAATCCCTCTATTTTTGTCCACCTGCATTTTGGATTTCCTTCACAGGCTAATTGTACACTCTTTCAAAGTTCTATTCTTTTTGTATAACAAAATAACTGTATGGACATGTATATATTGTATTTAACTTATACTTTAACATATTTATTGGTGTATTGGTTGACCTGCCGTCTGGGGGAAGGGTGGGCAGATAGAGGGGAAAAGTTGGAACAAAAGATTTTGCAATTGTCAACGTTGAAAAATTACCCATGTATATATCTTATAAATAAAAAGCTATATGTTTTGAAAACAAAACCTTTAATAAAAAAAAAGAATTGAAGTATTTCAGGATTTTCCATTTAGCTTTCTAATTTGTTCTTTTTAAAATCTTTTTAGATGTAAGCTCAATTTATTGATCTGTTCTTTTTCCATTTTGTTAATATGAGAATCTAAAGAAATAAATTATCTGCTAAATACTACTTTGGCTATATCCCATAAATTTTGGCATATTGTCTCTTTGTTGTCATTCCCTTTAATGAAACTACTGATTGTATCTTTGATTTGTTCTTTGATCCACTTAATCTTTAGATTTAGATTATATAGTTTTCAATTAATTCTTAACCTATCTTTCCACTGCCCTTTGTGCAATGTAACTTTTTTGGCTTTTTTTGTAACTTTTATGGCTAACTATAGTATTTCTTCCTTGCTTTGGCAAGGTATGTTATGAGTTCTTAATTTTTTCAACCTAACTGCTGTACTTGACACTGTTCATCTTCCTTTTTTTTCCGATACTTTCTCCTTTTTGGATTTTCATGACTACTCTTTGCTGGTTTTCCTATCACCTATTTGATCTACACCTTTACTCTCTAGTCATTCATATCAGGCTTTCTTACTCTATTCTACTGATGATCTATCTCATTAGACTTATTTCTATTCTTTCAACATACTATCTCTTAGTATTATCATCAGCTTTTATAGGTTTAATTATCTTCTCTATGTAGGTAATTCCTTAATCTCCAGGTAAAGTTTCAGTCTCCTCTGAGTCTTCCATCAATTATCATTTATTGGACTTTTCAAACTGGATGTCCTAGAGATATCTCAAATTTTGTATGTTAATACATAAAAGCTTTTTCAAGAAAGTACTCAAATGTACTCCACTTCCAATTTCCCTCTTTCAATGTATCAACTTCTATCTTCCAAACAACTAGGAGGTACAACGAATAAAATGCTAGACTTGACATCAAAAAAAAAAAAAAAAAAACCCTGAATTCAAACCCATCCTCACACACCTTATTGAAGAATGGAAATAACAAAACCTACCTTGCAAGGTTGTCATGTGGATCAAAAGATATAATATTTGCAAAGTGCTTAGCTTTACAAATAGGAAACCCTTGTTTTCTATCTCCTTCCATTTTGCAAAATTTATCACCTTTGCCATCATATTTGATTGTCTTCATTTTTATGTGCAGGAAAACTAAGGTAGAATGGGGTTAAATGCCTTGTCTACAGTTACACAGATCTAATACTTTATCTACTGTGCTGATCTAGTAGCAAAATTGTCTCATTTGTATTATGCCAACATCCCTCACATTTGACCCATTATTTATATTTATTCAGCCACCACCTTAATTCTAGCAATCATCATATTTCACCTGGACTATTTCAACCCCATTCTGTTTTGTCTCCTCTACTCATTTCTGTCCTATCCTCCAATTCATCTTCTATCCTTTTACTGAAATGATTTTTCTTAAGCATCATTCTGACCAAGCAACCCTGATCCCCATTTCTCACTGGACTTAGAATCATCCTCTCCCACTATCGTGCAATTGTCTACTTTTGCCTTTTACATCGTTATCCTTTTCTTTATAGGATTTCCCTTCTCTCTTTTTATTCTTTTCTCCCTTTAGATTGTGGATTCCTTGAGAGCAGAGACTGTCCTTTGCCTTTCTTTGTATCCCCAATGCTTAGTATGGTACCCAGAATATGGTAGGCATTAATAAAGATTTAATAATGTCTAATATTTTTAGTTAAATTTACTGCTTGTATTTTTAACTAGAACTTGAATTTTATTGTCATAGGAAATTCCCAATAAAGAAATGCCTTCTACTTATGGAAATTGCCACCTGTCCTATAATTTATAATTTTAATAAATTGTTAGCTTTAGAATAGTCAGGAATTTAAGTGACTTGCGGAGAATCACACAGGCAGTACTATATCAGAGTCAGCAATTGAATCTAACCAGTCTACAAGATAAAACTGTTGCTTAAGACTTTGAAACCTGCAAATCCTATCCTAATTAATTCATTGACTTACTTGCTAGAAATAATTGCAAGAAATTTGTACTTACAAAAATAGAGCAAAGGCTCTATTACCCTCTGACTAAAATAATATACCACAAAGTAGTTACTCTTGGCAGTGGGTAAGTTCACTTCTAACTAATAGCTTATTCTTCCTATTTGTGCATTGTGATTGCTCTTATTTCACCTTATACTCTTACATTACTGAGCTCTTACCTGTTTTCCACAATTGTGATCATATTCATCTTCTGTGTGAATGAGATAGCTTTTTAAAATAGCACTCTAGTTCCTGAAGCAATAGATTTTGAGTTCCTGAAGAGCCAGGACTGTCTTTCATCTCTCTTTATATCTCCAACATGCGGCCATTTTCAGGTTGGATAGATTATGCAATGACAGGCGCACTAATACATTGCTGCTTGAATTAAAGAATAGGACAATCATTTCAAAAAGAAATATGGAATTAAGCAAATGAAGTAACTACAATTTTAATATCCCTTGAACCAAAATATCCCCTTTGAAACTTCTTAATATTCCACTTGGCACATAGTAGACACTTAAAATGCTTTTTGACTAATTAGATTTGTTTGCTTTAAACAGTGATGAATCTTCCTATTCTGTATATGTTGGTTGTCTTAGACAACCAACCACTGCTAGATTTAAAAAATGTGAATATAATAGGCCTCAGAGATGAGATTTTTTCTGTCTAATAGGAGAACCTAATGAGAAATCATAGCTATGAGACAGATGAGAATTTAATTGGGAGATTCATAACTGGTTGATTGACTGGACTGAAAAAAATAATCATTACTGAGACCATGGAGCACCTCAAGAGAACTAGCCTCTGACATATATTGTTGAAAATGTTAATCCATTACTTGGTTTGAACTGTGTCATTTGTGAAGAATTTGCAGTTAACATAAATCTAAGGTTTCAATGGACTAAAACAATGGATTATTTTTAATGAAATTACATTTCAAAGGGAAATTACACAAACACATACACACATGTATATATGTCTCTGTGTAAATATTTATATGTATGTGTAAATACACACATATATTGCATTTAAAAATCCAAGTTCATAAAACTATACCAGTAAACCAGTTGAATAGAATCTATATGAAAATCTAACTTTTTTTAGATTGTTTAATGTTATTCAATAAGATGACATGACAGCAAAAAAGACAGTATCCATTTTTATTTTCCACTATATTTCCCACTAGGATTCCATGGTCTAAGAACCTCTTCTCACAAAATCAAATTAGCCCTCCAATTCACACCTCATCATTACTTTCTGCTACCCTTCTAATTGGAAGGCAGCAGAGTGGAAAACCCCTTCTGAATTTGCCCTGAAAGAAGGCACCAAGCCACCCATAATCTTCATTTCCTGTACTGTTACACTTCTTTGGTTGGACCTCATAATCATGTTCCTCCTATATCCTGTCTCAACTTTCCAATTTCCTTTTTGTATTGTCTTCCCTCATCAGATTACAAGTTTCTTGAGAGTAGAAATGACCTTTCTTTTTTTGTCATTTGTACCTTCTAATGCTTAGCACAGTGTCTGGTACACATCAGGTATTTAAGGTTTATTGAGGAACTGACTATCCCTCATTGGCAAAATGAAGAAATTGGATTTTACCTGGACTCTGAGGTTTTTTCCAAGTCCACATGGTCTTAAGGTTAAACTGCATTAAGAATATTTCCATAAGTTGAATGGATGCCCATCAATTGGAGAATGGTTGGGTAAATTATGGTATATGAAGGTTATGGAATATTATTGCTGTGTAAGAAATGACCAGCAGGAGGAATACAGAGAGGCTTGGAGAGACTTATATGAACTGATGCTGAGTGAAACGAGCAGAACCAGAAGATCGCTGTACACTTCAGTGCTGTATGAAGAGGTATTCTGATGGAAGTGGATATCTTCAACATAAAGAAGATCCAACTCACTTCCAGTTGATCAATGATGTACAGAAATAACTACACCCAGAGAAGGAACACTGGGAAGTGAATGTAAATTGTTAGCACTACTGTCTATCTACCCAGGTTACTTATACCTTCGGAAGCTAATACTTAATGTGCAACAAGAAAATGGTATTTACACACATATATTGTATCTAGGTTATATTGTAACATGTAAAATGTATGGGATTACTTGTCATCGGGGGGAGGGAGTGGAGGGAGGGAGGGGAAAATTTGGAAAAATGAATTAAAAAAAAAAGAATATTTCCATAGTTAAACTGCATTTGGATGCAAAAGCAGTCAATTGCCATGGGAGTATTTTATAGAATTTTCAAAATAATAAGCAAAATTACTTTGGAAAAACAAAAAAATAAATAAAATAAAATACCAAAGGAAATGATAAAAAAGAGGTAAAAGTGAAGTGGAAATGGCACATCTAGAGCTCAAAATCCTACCATAAATCAGCAATGTTCAAAACCTTCAGTTTTTGTTAAGAATAAAACAAAACACATAGATCCATGGAATAAACTAGAAAATAAAGAATTAGATAAAGTAGTTACTAATAGGTAAGTGTTTGATAAAGTGGAAAACAAAATTAATTGAAGAAAAAATACACAAAAACAACAACAAAAACAATTATAGAGAAAATTGGAAAATAATCTGGCAGAAGTGAGTTTAGACCAACACCTTTATAATACATTCTAAATGGATACATGACCTTTATATAAATGAACAGAAAAATATAGATGAGAAGTTATGATTCTCATAACTATGGTTAGGAAAAGTATATTTAATCAAATAAGAGAAGGGGGACAAAGGACGAAATACAGATGTTGGATTATATCAAATTCGAAAGCATCTACACAGACAAAATGAATGAATCTAGGATAAAGTGGTCAAATGGGGAGAAATCTTAATATTAAATTTGTCTAATAAGGATTTGTATCAAAATATGTAAAATACATTTTATAATTTACACATATGCACGTATATGTGTGTATAAAACAAATAGACATTCCCTAAGAGATAAATGGTCAACACTAGCAGGTTAAAAAAAATACAAGGAAAAATGTTCTAAAAAAAATTACTCATGCATATGTACTGTCAAAAAAATTATAATTATAAAATTAATTTTAAAAAGAATGGAAAAAAAGAAAAAAGAAGAAAAAAATGAAAAATAAAATAAAATAAAATAAATGTGGACAATATAAAATTGAAAAAAAAAATACTCCAAATTACTAAGAAGAAAAATGGCTATCAAAAGAACCCCCAGGTTTTACATTGCATTCTGCAAATTGATAAATATAACAAAACCATGTGGGAGTTCTCGGGATTGTTCAAATTATGGAATGATAAGTGCACTGATACATTGTTGCTGGAATTGAAGAATGGCAAGATCATTTTGAAAAGCAACATGGAATTTCCCTCCCCCCTTTTAATCTAGTCCCCAAAACAGCTTGTCTTTAAGTTTCTCAACTGCTTAGCTCTACTTACACTGGAAGATAAGTGACAGTCAGAAATCTCTTCTCTTCCTGTGGAACACTGTTTAACTTTAATGTTTCTTATACTTCAGAAATCTATGATGTGAAATCAAGTAACATAATCTCGCTGTGTGCGCCAAGCCACGTGGTTTGTCAGAGACTGTCCAATAAAGTAAAGGAAGCCTTTGCCTTCTCTTCTGCTTTCTTAGAAATCACGTGACCTGGAAGAAATTTTTTTTTTTTTTGGTAGTTATCTCATCTCTCGTTAGGCCATTATCCCTCGCCCCCGACCATATAAAAAACTTTCCATTGGGGTTTCTTTGGGAGGGTTGGGTAGTACTTGCTTATTTAAGTGAGTTCTCTGCTCATTCTAGACTTCCTGCTTCTCTGATATTCTAATAAAACTTCCTGCCTTCACTTTGAGGAGACTGTGAGTAGTCAATTTTGGTTAGGGTCTCCATACCCTCATATTGCTAAATGTAAATAATAAATGTAAACATAAACATAACTCCCCCTTACCACAAGGCTTAATGAGTTACTAGTAGTCTCCCAAATTTATCGCTTCTGGTGACAAACTTCTCTAAATTTACTTAGCTTTGTCCTGAGAGAACACACATTGACAGCCCTTCACTTGGGCCTGGACTTCTCCCCTCGCTAAGAATCTGCTAGAGCCCAAGTCTCAGTGGAATAACTTTTGAGAAGTCAGGATCATTGTATAATATTATAACAAAGCATTAGACTAAGACTTTAATGAAGGCCTCTCCTTACAAGAAACAAGAATAGAAAAAAATAGTTTGGGTAAAAGGCTAAGCACTTTGCAAATATTACCTCACTTGATCCTCACAATAACCCTGCAAGGTAGGTGCTATTATTAGCACCCATTTTATGAAAGTGAGGAAAACTGAGGCAGTCAGAGAATATGTGACTTGCCCAGGGTCATACAACTAGCGAGTGTCCAAGGCTGGATGTAAACTCGAATGCCCCTAACTCCAGGCCCAGCACTCTGTTCACTGTACCACTTAGCCAGATGGACATGCAAGGAACAAGAAATGGCCTGAAGTAATGAGATACAAGAGAGCAAGTAATCCAGTTTAGCTGAAGCACTAAGTCCATGAAAGAAAAAAAAAGTATGAGACAGGTAGAAAAGTCAAGTGGTCAACACATATATTCCTATTCAGCACTTTATGAAGTGGTCAAGAATAGACTTCTTAGTCATTAAATTGTAGTATATAAGTGTAGCAGAATAGTGTTGCCCTGTAAGAAATAGTAACTTTGAGAAGAACTTGGGAAGCATGAAATGACACAAAGATAAAGAACATACATACATACCACAACAATGGAAATTAAAAGAACAAGAAAAACCTGAATCTTGATTCACTGACAAACCAATATGGTTCAGTCTGAAGAGAGGGAGGGAATTAGGAAAGAACAATGCAAACAATGGATAGCTAAAAGCAAAATTCTCTGACCAACAGAATTCAGAGATTAGACCAGAGATGTCAAATACATATCTCAGGGTTGCACCACACTCCCAAGTACTTCCTGGACCAGATTAAAAAGTCACTGGGAAACGTTACAAAATAAATAACTGCGATATAACAGATAACAAAAACTAAGTCAATATGTAGCCCACAGAGTTCCTGATGTACATACATCTCAGTGACCCATTTTTGTTTGGCGTCAGTGGACAAGTGATTACTTTAAAAAACAATTGTCTAACCAAAGCTAAACTTGCCTAGAGTCTATAATGCTTTCTTGCAATATTAAAATGAAATCATAAAATAGTGATAAAATCATTTTACTGAGTTCTTTTAAAATTATAAGAGTATATAATATTCAAGTTTCTGTTAGCAGGATTAGATAAAACTACTGATTATGTACTTCAAAATAGAGTAGGGACTTCAAAATGTTTATATACTGGACGTTATCTGAAACTTTTCAATCAACTTGACTTCAATATATCAATATTAAGAAGTCAGCTTAACTTTCAATTTTTTGTTTTCCCACATTACAATGAAATTTAAATAAATCTTTTCAAGTTATATGTTATGACTGTGTTTTTACAATTTTCAAATAGATCTGTGATCTCAATGATTTGGACATTCCTTGTAACAGGAATACACATCACAAATTCATTGAAGTTTCCTCAACTTCCTTGCCCACATCCTTCCCTAAGTTCACCATGGTGGTCTGCCTGCTTTAGAAGCTTCCTGGCACAAGGATTCTAACTGAATCTTAAGTCATCCTCCTACCATCCCTTTGTCCTCCTCATAGTGACCAAGTCACCTAAGGAAGCACAGATATCTCTACAATGCATTGTTATGGGCCAGAACTTGGAACAAGGTGCTAAGTCAATGGAATTGATAGAGACAATCGTTATTTAGCATGGTGCTTAACAGTTCTCTAGTTCAGTATAAGTACTTAGTACTTACTACAGTTCCATAAGTTTCCCACCTTTGATAAGAGTATATATAAGCTCGGAGCCTCAGCCAGGATCCAGTCAGGGAGATCCAGAAACCAGAGAAGCAGGCGGGAGCTCCAGCTCTCGGAACCAAGGACAGACTGCACGGCCTCCAGAAAGCTGCCCAGCCCCAGAAAGGAGAGAATAAAGGATCTGGACTAGAAGAAAGTTAACCTGGTGGCAGGAAAGGACTCGGAAAGAGACAATAAAGGATTTGTATCTTAATCCCTGCCTGCACTTGTGGTGATTACTGAACTAAAAGGAAGGCTGCTCCAGAGACCCCAAGAAAACCCCAACAGAGATTGCATTTTAAAGAGGACATTACAGTGTCTATTATCTTTTCTCATATTTAGCATGAGAAAATCCACTTTCCTATTAATTTATTCTAATAAGGGAAAACTAACTGGCAATATTAACCAAGTAAGAAGTTAAAATCATATAGTTTAATGAACAAAATCTTTTTCCACATCAATTAATTAATGAAGAGGAAATCTTATAATATGTAATATAGGGGCAGCGGATAGAGCACCAGCCTTGAATTCAGGAGGACCCGAGTTCAAATCTGGTCTCAGACACTTAACACTTCCTAGCTGTGTGACCCTGGGCAAGTCACTTAACCCCAGCCTCCAAAAAAAAAAAAAAAAAATATATATATATATAATATATATGTAATATAAACATGAACATTTAACAAAAAAAATTAACTGTGCTCCAATAAACCAACAAATATGTAGCACAAAATGACACCTTTAAGTCATTAATACGTATTGTAATGTTAAAAATTAAGCAAATTTCACAAATTTCTTACCCCTTAAAAAAGAGTAGAAACATTTTTTCCTAATTCTAACCCTAAATTCATACCTCATTTCCAAATTTTTATGGGTATCACAGAAAATGAAAAGTATATACTTACAGCAAGGAAATTTCAGGGTCTTCGTCAAATGAGTTGGTGTCCGATATATCTGGCATATCTAAAATAAGCCCAACGACTCCATTAATACAAATGCATTACTTCATTTTTCCAGACAAGTTTTTTTTATATTTAATACAAGTTGTGTTCTGACTATGAAGAACTGACCCTCCACCAAACAGAAATGTGGCGTTAGAGCAGAGCAGAGTACTCACAGATCCAAGTGGCGGAGCTGGTCAGGAGAGGGCAAGCAATTTCACCTTTTTAAACTTTACCTATAAAATGGGAATGACAATGCTCGTGTTACTTACTTCTCAGTTATAAGGTAAACAGACCGTATGCTTTGAAATACAATAAATACAATTTCATAAGGGGTAACAGAGACCAAAAAAAAAAAAAAAAAAAAAAGAGAAAGAAATTTAAGGGATTTTAAGTGATTCAATTCATTCAAGTTGGAAAAGAAAGGTGGGGGAGGAGAAAATGAGAAATCAAGGGGCCTTTGGAGTTGCCTGTCTCCTCTCGTACTCTAAGAAATAAAAAGTACAGCAAGCCTTACTTTGGAAGGTTCTTCCCTTGTATCTCAGAGCATCCATTTAGAAGTCCCGTGGACCAACCCCCATTCTTCAAGGTAAGTATTTCACCCAATGTACTACATGTGCCATTTGACTCTATCTAAGCCAGGCTCTTCAATCACTTCAGCTGAAAAGCTCTCCCTCTCTCCTGTCCCATTCCCATTTTGGCTTTGCCCCTCTCTCCCTAAGGGCCCCCTCGATGAAGAGTTTTACTGCCCTGGAAGCTCGTCCAAGGGAACAGACAGCAAAAGCAGCCAGCCTTCCTTCCATCTCTGAGACTCTGCAAACCTTTTCTCTCTGTTCCTCCTGCAAACACCGTGTCCCAGAGCTGCCTCAGCCCACCTCCTCGGTTGGGAAGGAGAGGAGGGGAGTAGGGAGGTTGAGTGGCTGGATGGATCCTCTGGGAGCCAGTCAGGCAGCCTCATCATCTCAGCTGGAACTGATGTCAGAGAGATTTTAACAGAAACTCCAGGTGTTTTTGGGTCAGGTCAGGTCCTTCCCTGGGCCCCTCTGCCTTCTAGCCATTTGGCAGGTGCCCCCTCCAGCCAAAAACACACACAACACACACACACACACAGAGCCAGAGCTGTGGCAAGCCAAATCGCTGGTCCTCACGAATATGGCATGACACCGTTACCAGGTTTATCTTCCTCTCCAGAAACTCCAGTGCTTAGACAAAAGCCTTCCCAAGCTGAACTCATTTAGCTTCATTAGGCCTTGTTGGTAAACCCATACCTCGGGATCCTGACATTAAAGTAAGAGAAAATCAGAAAAGGACGCATTAGTTGGAAATGAAGGGAAACTTTTGAATTTCCAAACTGAAAATCGGGTCACTGTTGTCACTGATGCTCTCAATCTCTCTCAATAAATGAATGAATAATAAAAAATAAATAAAGCTGGGCGGGGGGGCTGGCAAGAAGGGCCGCAGGAGGTTTTCAGAGCTGCCTGCTGTGCTCTTTCTCTCCTGTGAGATCTCTTGTGAGATGTGGTTCCCCGCCCCAAGTTATCCAGAACTTCCCAGGTCCCAAGGGCACAGCCCTGTTGAAGTAAAAGGGAGTTTTGTTTTTTTATTTCATTTTTAAAATGCAATTTGAGAGGTGCCAGTGTTGGGTTCCCTTCCTTCATCCACCCACCCACCCATACAGCTGCATTCTCTTGTGATGATTTACTAGTTGTTCTTTCGGGTGAATTTTGTTATTTGTCTCATCTGTAAAAATGAGTGTGTGGCAAGTGGATTGCTGTGTCACAAACTACAACATTTAAAATACAAAATATAGGGAGGAGGGGAGACAGAAAACATTTCCATGAATGCAGCAGAATGTAACAAAACATTTAAAAGACAAGAAAATGTAGATCTCTTTCCAGAAAGCCTTTATATGAAATAAAACACATTGTGTTTAGAACTAACCCCCTTTTCTCTGTGCTACCTTGTAGTTTTATTCTCTGGCAAGGGAACTGAATTTGGATCAAAGCAGACTATTCCATCTCTTACTCCCCTTCATTCATTCGTTCATTTTTATTTATTTCTATGTTTTCTTCCCAGTTAAAATACTTGTTTCTAGTGAGTTCCCCTCTTTATTGATTCTTCTTTCACAAGAGTAATATGGTTTCATATGGTTGTACCTGCATAACCTATATTGGGTAGCTTGTTGGGGGAGGGATTCAAGGAGGGAAGGGAAGAGAGAAAAATCTGGAACTCATAAACTTATAAAAATGCATGTTATAAAATATCTTTACATGTCATTTGAAAAAAATAAAATATTACTAAATGCAAAAAGGAAGAAAAAAAATAACTCCCTCCTGTACCTCAAGAAAATGATTGCATATCAGTTATTTGAGTTTCCAAGTTATTGTGGATGAAATGCTCATTTTTTCTGCTTTTCAACCCTATCCCAACCCACTTTGTTTTTCTAACTATCTCTAGTTCTTCTTCTCTTATTTTCAAACTCTAACTATGGCTCTCCATTTTTTTTCTCTCTACTCATGTCTTTTTCCTCTCTCTTTCTCTATTTCCCTATGTTTTCCTGTTTTATTATCTCTTTTTTTATCCTTTCTTTCACTCTGTGGCTCTCCTTTGCATGTATTCTCTGAGTCCATGTCTGTCTGTCAGTCTGTCTCTCTCACTGTGTCTCTTTCACACACTCTCTATTTCTTTTTCTTTCTCTTTCTCTCTTCTGCTTTTCTCTCCCTGTCATTGTCTGTCAGTTTGACACTTTTTTTTCTTACTGACTATAAATCTCTTTTCTGTTTTTCTATATTTCTCTATCTTTTTTCCTCCCCTGTCTCTGTCTCTCTCTCTCTCTCTCTCTCTCTCTCTCTCTCTCTCTCTCTCTCTCTTTCTCTCTCTCTCTCACACACTCACACACACACACACACTCACTCTTTCTTTCACCAACAATGTCTCTTTCTCTGACATTTTTTCTTCTTTTTCTCCTTTGATTTTTGCGTCTTTGTGGCTCTGTTTTTTTATGTCTTTTATTCTCTTCTGTCAGAGAGTCCCCTCACATCAACAAAGAGTTGTCTCTCACACAATCTCTGATGCCAAAACTTACATTTTAAAAACAAACAAAAAAAATAAAATCTCTGGTTTCTCCCTGCTGTTTTAAGATAGGTGTCTGTGGATTGTAAAAAAATATAAAGAAGTGTCTCCCTCCAGTGGTGATAATATGTAAGAATAAATTAAATTGCCAAAATGCATTTTGTTAATTCACATATGGAAAAGTAAACTACAATCTCTCACTTTTTTGTCTCTCTAATTCTCTGTTTCTTCCTCTCTTTCAAACTCTTTTTCACTCACTCTGTCTTATTCTTTTTCTCTCTCTGTATCTATTTCTCTGTGTCTGTCTTTTTTTCTGTCTGTCTCTATTTCTGTTTCTGTCTCTTGCTCTTATTCTCCTTTCTCTTTTTCTGTTTATATCTGTTTCTCTGACTCTATTACTTTCTCTTTTTTACTTTCACTCACTGCCAGCTGGAGATCGAATCAAAGCCAGCAAAAATCAAATAAAAAGGTAGAAAATAAGAGAATTATAGAGACAGAAAGACATACAAAGAGACAGACAGCCATAGAGTGAGAAAAGCAGAGAGAGTCGGTAAAACTGAGATACAGAGAAAGAGACACACAAAAAATGAGAGAGAATGGAAGCCAGAAAATGAGAGTGAGAAAAAAATGACTAAATGAGACAGAAGAAAAAGAGACAGATTGAGACAGAGCCAGGGCAAGAGAGAGCAAGCCAGAGGGGACCAGAGAGAGAAGGGAGAGAAAGGAAGTGCAACATGGAGAGAAAGAGAAACAGAATTAGAGAGAGAATAAAAAAGAGAAAGAACGTGAAAATGAGAGATGGAGAAATTTTAATTCATTTCTCCATGTGTGAATAAATTCATAAGTGAATTAATTAAATATAGCTTTTTAGCACAATCCACAAACATTTATCTTAAACCAGAAGGGAAAAACCTGTGGGTTTTTTGTTTTTTTTAATTTGAGTTTTGGCATCAGAACTTGTGTCAGGGACAGCTCATTGTGGACACGAGGGACTCTCTGAGAGAGAGCAATAAAGGCAAAAGGAAACAGAAAAATAATAAAACAGAAAAAAGGAAGGGTCAGAGACAGACAGAAACAGAGACAAGGGAATCTACAAGAGAGAGGAGAGACTGAGAAAGCAAGCCAGAGTGAAAGAGAAAGATAGAAAGAAAGTGTCAGAGGATAAAGAGGGCCAGGAAGTGAGAAATAGTGAATAAGAGAAAAAGAAAAAGAGAGGACAAGAGAAAAGGAGAATGAGAGAGAAAGAAACACAGTTAGATAGAGACAATAAGAGAGAGTCAGGAAGAAAGAGTAAAAAAGAAAGGAATAAAGTGTCAGATAAAGAGACAGAGACAGAGAGAGAGGGGGGAACAAAGAGAGTCTGAGAAAAAGGTAGAGACAGAGAGACAGAAAAAAAAATGAGTAAGCGAATGTCACAGGAACTTAGTGAAAAAGAGCTTAAGAAAGAAGGGGGAGGGGGAGAGGAGGGAGAGACAAAGACAGAGAGAAGGAGACCCAAACATACAGCCAGAGACACAGAAGGAGGACCTTTCATTTCCCTAGCAATCTCATCTCTGTCTCCATGCTCTCCTCCTCCCCCAAGTGCTGGTTGCCCTCTCCTCCATAGACCCCCTCTCCTCTCCCAGATTAGGTCTCCTTCCTTCCTCTACCTTCCCAGTCTTGTTCCCAAGATGCTCCTCTCTTTCTGAAAATAGGGAGCTCTCAATGCTCATTTTTCTAGATCTCCCCAGCCTTTGAAACAGGTGATCCATCTCTCTTTGCTGAGTCTCTTTTCTCTAAGTTTTTAAGACAGAACTCTCTCTAGGCTTTCCTCCTCTCTCTTTCACCCCTTCTCCATCTCCTGTACTGTCTTCCTCCAGATCGCATCCTCTAATCACTGGAGTCCTTCCTCCTGGCTCCTTCTCTTTTCTCCCTCTACACAAATAGATCTATTAGTTGCCATGCATTTAATCACCATCTCTGTGCTAAAGATTTACTGATTTACAAATTCTTTCTGCCTCTCCTGCCCGGGTTTCTTTGTTGATCTTCAGCTTGCATCCCTACTGACCTGCCTACTTACCTTTAAGTCATGTTTAAAAACTAAAACCCATCCAGGGAAAGATTTCTTTAACTCTTCTTGTGTCTTGTGCTTTCCTCTGTTAATTATTTCCTATTTCAACTGTACAAAGTTTGTTATTTGCATACTGTCTACATCATTAGAGTGTAAGCTCCTTGAGGGCAAGGACAGTAGTGTGTGTGTGTGTGTGCGTGTGTGTGTGTGTGTGTACCAGTTTGTAGCATGACACATGGTAAGTATTTTATAGATTTATAAAGAATTGAATTAAAATCTCAGATCATTGATATGATCTTGGTCTATCACTTTCTTCTTCCAATTCCCTCTTTCCTCCTTTTTCATGTATCTTCCCATGTTGTAGTAAGCAGCAACTTTCTGAAGGCAGGATGACACAAGATGCTGTTCATAATACTCCCTACCATTCTCTTCACAATTACCTCCAACAGATTTCCTTATTCTTTCCTGTCCCCTTCTGTACTTTTTTTTAAGGTCTCTTTTCCTGGTCTTTCTGTAGTGAATAATATACTTATTCATATATAGTGAATAAATACTTATTCACTTCCTACGTTTCTGTTGTTTGAAACATTTAAGAAACACACACTCCTGCTCTATTTTTCTTTCTAAAAATATTTACTATTGGATATCCCCTTTTTGTCCCTTTATTATTATATTCCCATCTGCAAGATAGGTCATCTTGGGCTATGTCCTCACCTCCAATGCTCTCTGGAATCCATTCTTCGATCCGTTCCCCG
Organism: Sminthopsis crassicaudata; assembly: GCF_048593235.1. NCBI lineage: Eukaryota > Metazoa > Chordata > Mammalia > Dasyuromorphia > Dasyuridae > Sminthopsis > Sminthopsis crassicaudata. The sequence continues at coordinate 87,845,056 of NC_133623.1, forward strand.
TATCTACTTGGTTTTCATTAATCTTGGCTTATTCCAGTCAGTCAGGTCCATTGTATGTGAAGGTCTTTCTCCTTATGGCTTGGAGGACTTCAGGCTTCTGAAATGAATTGCTCGTTGTACCTACTACGAGCCTGGGATTTTGTGACCATGTTTTGTTTTGTTTTGCTTCTCTGCAGATGAACTGTGAATTCTTTCTATTGGAATTTCATTTTCTCTGTTCAGTTCTGGCCAGTTCTCTTGATTGTTTCCTTCATAATTGTGTCCATTTTTCCCCTACATCCTTCTGTGATCCTTAAGTTGTCTGTGTGCTTGTTATTTTTTAATTCTGCACAATTTCCTTTGCCAACAGGCAGATATTCTCTGAATGTTCTTGTTTTTGTTGTTGCTGCTGTTTTGTTTTGTTTTAACTTCACTTCTAGATTGTTGTTCCATTTTTGAATATTTGCATTCCCTACTTTCTCGTCAGTTTTCTCTGGGAAAGGGTTGTCCTGGCAGATTCTAGGATTTCTATTCCTTTAGCTGGGCAGCTAACAAAAGAAGGCAACAAGCAAAGAAGGATAGAAAAAAAGTTAAGAGTAGAAAGGAGGTATCCAGGATCATGGTGGAAAACTCAGTCAGCTACTCCCAAAGAAGGAGTGCCAGGTGAGAAACCAGGAAATATCTGAGGTGAGCTCTTTCCTTAAAAAAGGGGATTTGGAGTTCATATCCTCCCCTTCTCCAACCCCATATTGGTCAAGGTTAGTTGTGGGAGGCTTGAGAAGAAAAGAGGTAACTTTTCTTGGGTGTGAGTTTAGGAATCAATCACTGATCAGCTATCCATCAGTAAAAGGGCTGCCTTCCTTTAGAGAGAACCCACACTGTGGATGAATAAGGGACTCAAGGAACCCTAGAGAAAAGGAAAGCTTTAGAAATCTTTTTTAGAAGTCCCTGAGGCAGGAGGTTGTGTCTTGCAGGAGTTATGGGAACTGCTAATAGGTTCCTTGAGATGGCAAGGATTGTGTCCTCTTGCTAGATCTCCCCCTTGGGTGCAAGTCAACTCCACACATCTCCTTCCTCTGGCTCCACCTATGATAGTGCTGAGTAGGTGGGAAGAAGTAATCCCTGAAGAGAGGAAGCATATAGACAGCTCTGAGTGGAAATAGCTCTTTTACTTCCTCCTACCCCCACTGAAAAGGATGACTGAATAAAGACAGGCTGTTTGCACCTCCCAATCTGCTCGGCTCCAAGGTTTACCTGGGTACGTCCCAAAGACTGGCAGCCCAGAATAGTGTGACTGGACAGCCCGGCACAGATAGTAGGAGCTGAAAGTGGACCACAGTATAATATTTCCACCCTGAATGATGTTTGCTTGCATTTTGTTTTCTTTTTCATTGTTTTTCCTTTTAGATCTGATTTTTTTTTGGGTAGCATGATATCTGTGGAAATAGGTATAGAAAAGCTGGCCATGGTTAACATATATTGGATCATTTGCCATCTGAGAGGTTGGAGAGAAGAGAGGGCAAAAAATTAGAACACAAGGTCTTGTAAAGGTGAATGTTGAAAATTATTCATGTATACATTTTGAAAATAAAAAGCTTAAATTTAAAAAAGGACAAAAAATACAAAAAAGGCTGTCTTTTCTTACTATATATATATTCCATCATATTAACACTTAGTATTATTTCATTGAGACAGACAAGAAATTATTCAAAATTATTCTTCTACATAGAATTTTAACTTAAATTCAAAATTCTGCATTTAAAAATGGAAATTGAGTCACCAAAATATATGCGCACATATGCATATGCATATATGAACACATACATGCACAAATACATAACTCCTTAGTGAGCCCTTATGTTCCTCAAAAAAACAACTGAAGTACATTACACTCTGTGATTGAGGCTATTGGTTTACTTAAGTAAATGAAGACTTAATTTCTCCAAGTTCAATCACATACTGGTTGTGTGAATTTCATTTAAACTGAACTATAATCAAGTGAATGGTCAAAACAGTCGGGTGATATAGTGGATAGAGCATGGGACTTAGACCCAGAAAGTCCCGAGTTCAAATTCATCCTCAGACATTTTATTAGCTATGTGACCCCAGGTAAGTCACTTATCCTCTATGTAACTCAGTTTCTTCATCTGTAAAATGGGAATAATAATAAACTGTCATAACTATTATGAGGATAAAATATTTGTAAAGCTTTTTACAAATTTTAAGACAATACAAATTACAGCTATTATCACAATCAAGGGGGTGTTAGATAAATTAGCTCATTTTGCAGAAATGCCCCTCCACAGCATTCCAGCAGGATGCCTTCTGCTGCCCACGGGGGAGGCCACTGGCACAGAGGGTAGCATGGGTGCCTGAAGGTCCAGGGCCTGAGCACTCCAGTGGGAGTGACACAGCAGAGACCCAGGGAGGATCCCAGAAAGGGCTGGGGAGGGCAAGAGTGAGTGCCTGCAGCCTCAGCGACCCAACGGGTTACGGGGAGCTTGCCAATCCCCGCAGCAGTGCTCCAGCCAGTGGCCATCCCCTTCCTTCCGGCCTCCGTCCCTAGCCCCTCATCCCACTTGGTGCTGGGATCAGCAGCTTTGGAATCGGTCCCTCTCTATTTGCATAGCTCCAGCTCCATCTTGGGCCCTCAGCTCCTCTCCCCCAGGTTATCCCAAGAGCCTCCGAATTGCTCCTGGTGCCTCCTACCCGCTCTGTACCCCTGCTGCTGCCAAAGGGACCTTCCCTAAAAGCCCGGCTAACCAGCCCCAGGCTCACCATCTCCAGCCTCACCTATTTCCATCCTGACCTGCCGGCCTTCTCAGCCTCCCTGGGCACTACCCCTCCTGCTCCCAACCACTAGTGCCATCCCCCCCAACTTCTGTGCCAGGCTATCCCCACCCCCGCACCCTCTGGGCCACTGGCAACCTTGTTTTCTTCAGGATCTATTTTGTTCCAAGGTGGGGAACCATCCACAATCATCCCAAGAACAAATGTTTCAATGGGAAGGAAGGGGATCCACAGGGAGCAGCTGGGAACCATTAGGAGTGGGCTAGTTTCCCCAGGGCGAGCCAGCCGGCTGCCTTCTCCCTGTGGCTTTCCAGACCCAGCTGATGGACCATCTGCAGTGCCTGTCCCAGCTACACGTGCTGGTTCTGGGCTGCATGGCAGAGTGTGCGCAAAATTCACATTTGCCTCCCTCTCCCGTCTCCTCTATGAATCGGGACAGAGGTACGCTGGACAGAGTACTGGACTCAGGGCAGGGGTTCAAAGTCTGACACTCCCCATAGTGTGACATTGACACATGGCTTTGCTTCCCCCAAGCCTCCATTTAGCCTCTGTAAAATGGGGGTCCCTTCTAGCCACAGATTGAGCCATGATTGTGCTAATCTCTCCCTGGTCATCACAGCTGAGGACAAGTGATGTTCTGGGTCCTGAGACCGTCCACACGCCCTGGACCATTCTGGTCTGTAGAGAAACCCTCTTCTAGCCCCAGCTGGACGTCCCCGATGGACAATGCTGTCCAGGCTGCGGCCATTGGAGACCCATCATATAGCCACCGTCACCTTTGCTGTTTTCTGGGCTCTAGGCCTCAGGCAACACATAGACCGGCCTATGCACAAGCCCTTCAGGGACGAGGAACAGCGGATCTAGACACCCAGCGAAGAGCTACCTTGGCAGGAAACAGAAGCTGTGAAGCCAAATTATTGGTCCCAAAGAGGCTTCCTGTGACTTGAAGGCACAATGTGGACGGTTTATTGGCAGGACAGAGGTCCGGCTTGCCTCCCCTAACTCCAGCAGCCCCTGGAGCCCCTTCCCACCAGTGTTCTGCCTTCCTGACTGTGCTAACACTGGGTGACTCAGGCTGCCACTTCTTCATCAGTAAAATGAGAGTACCAGGCTGAGTTAGCTCTAATATTTTCTCCCTCTCTCCCTCCTCCCTTATGGCCCAACTTCAGAGTTTTTAATAAGGTCATTAGCATCCACCTGGCTGCAAATAGGGCAACTTCGGGTGTGACCCAGTTAGAGTCACTAAAACCCAGCTTCCCATCTAGGCTAACACTCCCTGGGGTTTTATCCTGTAGGCAGCCTGCCTTCCTCCCAGATAAACCGTCCTGCCAAGGCCACCTCCAAAGGGCGGCCCCTTCCCCATCTGACAGCAATCCAGGCCTCCCTCCTGCTCTCCAGGGGATTGGGGCTGTGTCTATTTGAATGTTAGGTCAACGAAAAAAACTGAGCCACAAGACAAGAGTGATCCGAAGGTGGAGATTTGGGCTACAGACTGGCTCCCACAGCAGATCTCTTCACTGGTCAAGTGAGCTATCAGACTTAATATTAGGACATTAAGGTTAGGGCACTGGTGAGATTTTTAAACATTAAATTTCCAAATAAAATGAGCGTTTCTGTATATACAGAGGAGTGGAGGGGAGGATTATACACAAAAGAGGCGGCTTGTTTTTCTTTTATGATAAATGATAAAGGCATCATGTAACTTTCCAAGCTGTCTGGCTTGCCTCCAATTCCTTCTGTTCTTTTCTATGAATTTTTGAAAAGTGCCTCAGTGACAGGCTTCTTTCTCTTCTGTCTCCGTTCCTTTCTTTCTCCTTTCAGTCTTCTTCCCTTTCTTTCTCTTCTCATTCTTCTTTTCTCCCTCCTTTCCTCCTTTCTTTCTTTTTTTATCTTCCTTTTCTTTCTTCCTTCTTTCCTCCTTTCCTCCCTCCCTTTCACCTTCTTCCTTTCTTATTTTCCTTTCTTTTCTTTCCTTCCTTTCTTCTTTCTTCCTTCCCTTTCTTCCTCCCTCACACCTTCTCTTCCTCCCTTCATTTTAACTTCCTTCATCCTTTTCTTTTTTTTCTTCCTTGTTTCCTCTCTTCCTCCCTTTCTTTCTTGCTCTCTCTCCTTTTTTCTTTCTTTATTTCTCTCTTCTTTTCTTTATTTCTCTTTCTTTCCTCCAAAACCCTTCAAAAAATACACACAGTAGTCAAGCAACCAAACATCCACTGTGACCATGTCCAGAAATGTCTGCCTCATTCTTCCCCTGAGCCTCTCCCCTTTCAGAAGGGGGGGGTCACTTCCTTCTTTCCTGGCATTGTACTTGGTCACTGAACAGAGTTCCCACTTTTGTCTGTTGGCACAATACAGCTGTTCTCCCGGTTTAGCTCCCTTCCTCTGCATCTGTTCTTGTGCATCTTCCAGGTCTCTCTGACCCTTCCAAACAAAAACTTGCATTTGGGGGAGAATTTTGAAGAGCCACACTTTACATTTCTCTTGGCTGTTCCTTTATAGCTCTGTTGCCATTAATCTGCAGATGGATGATTTTGTCCATTCCTTCCCAGGGGCCCCCGAGGATTTCCTCTGCACCCTTCCTTGTACTCTGTTTATTAGGCTGGTGGGAGAAGCTGGGCTGGAGAAGCCATTCAGCTCCTTAGAGCCCAGCTTTGGAGGAGGAAGCAGTGGTCAGGGGTTGCATTCCACATGTAGTCTCTGACTTTTGTATTTGTGCCCCCAGGGCTTGGTCTCACTCTAGGAACAATAGTCAAGTGCATAATGAATGCTTCTGGACTCATTCATTCCTATTAGGGGTAAGGAATACCTCTTCACACATAATACATAAACATATTTGGAAAACAGAAGAGACTCTCCGCTTTTCCTGGGAGAGGACTTCAAGATCCCTTAAAGACCGGAAGAAATCATTTACACGAGATCATCACGGGCCGAGACTGTAGCTCCGGACTGTGGAAGGAAGCAGCTTGCCCAAAGTCACCTGGTCATGAGTGAGCATCCTGAGAAATGCACCCCTGGCCAGCACAGTCCCCGGAGCGCCGAGTCCGGGAGGAGGCTGGCCAGCTCTGGTCTGGCTGGGAAGGAGTCCGTGTCCTCCCTGCCCCCTGGTGGTCCCTGCCGGAGCCACCCGGCTGCCTTCCTCCTGCTGCTTCTGCCAGCATGGTGACCTCTTAGTCCCACGGTCTCGGCTTCGCCCACTAGAGGGCGCCGCGTCTCGCCGTCCGGCTGCCAGTGAAAGGCCGAGCTTGTTAGCACAAAGCGGTTTAGGTTTATTTAAATAAAAATTATAATTTATACAAGACTTTTTCTTAAACAAACAAGATTTTCTTAAAAACCGTCACGGCCATTTTGTTCTCATCGGTTCTTCGGACAATTGTGGCGAACAAAAGCGACTTTGAGAACGAGTATTTACAGGTTCAAAACAGACTCGGACTTGGACGGGAAAATGCCGAGCCCCGGGCCCGCACGGAGAGACCCCGCCCCCTCGCGCCCCTCCCGGTCCGGCGCTGGAGCTCGGTGCGCACGGACGCGCAGAAGGCTTGGCTGCTGGCTCATGGTGCGGCCAGGGACCGTGGCCCTCGAGAGCCAGCGGGCTGCCCGGAAGCAGGGGGCGGGGACGGCAGCTTCGCGGGCGCCCCCTGGCGGCGACGGCAGCTTCGCGGGCGCCCCCTGGCGGCGACGTGGTCAGTTTTCATCTCCCTTGCTCCTTGGAAGGAATTCCAACTCAACCACCCCATTTCTCTCGAAGAAGTCCGTGGGACTCTGCCGCAAACACCTGCGGCCGACCCCAACAGTAAGGGTCTCCGCTGTGCCCGACTGCCCGCCCGTCCCCCGCTGCTGTGCCAAAGGAACCCCCTTGGGGGCACCCACGATATCCTGACGATATCCCGCCAGAGCCGGCGGGGAGAGGTCTGGGGGGGCGGCCCCGCCGCCCGGAGTCCTTTGGCTTCCAGCTGTGCCTTTGTCACGAGGGTCAGGGTCCCAGACTTAGGCTGGGAGAAGGGAAGGGGTTGGCTGCGGAGAAGCGGAGGGGGATTCTTGGCTCCAAGAACGGGCCTTGGAGGAACTACACAGAGGAAGGACCGCTGGACACGGCACCTAAGAAACCCAGCCTCTAAACGCCGACAGGCTGTAAGTTTAGGTCATTGGTCACTACTGGCGGTTCTGTTGGGAGCCCGGTCCTGAAGTGGTGACTCCTTCCTACCCCAATCTGGCCCAGCCCCGAGCTGCATCCCCCCACTGGCCTTGGGGCAGAAACCAACCATCCTCAAAGCTTTTCCCATCTCCCGGAGGTGGAGGCTCCATGGGCCGGGAAACGGAAGCAAGAAGGGCCGCTTCCCAATTTCTTCTCCGAACCAGCAAATTATGATCAGAGCGAAGGTAAAAATTCCATCTGAAAATGATACAAAAATAAGAAAAACAGCTTGCTCTCTGTAAAAAATAGAATCTGTTTCTTCAAAAAGCAATTCTCACAAACACCCGGGGACGAAGGATGAGCCGGAAGGGCTGGGATCTGGCTGGAGCGGCGCGGACGTAAAGCTCATGATGCTTCTTGCTCTGCCCTGGTGGTTCCCTACACTCCTGGTCTGTCTACCATGATGACTGTTTCCCAAGATCCCTAGGCTGAGGGCGACTTCCGAAGAACATCTCTTGCACGGTCCTCACTTGGAGCAGAAGACGGGGCCGTGCCCTTGGGTTCTGAAGCCTTCAGACCGTCTCTGAGTTCTGGTTAAGGAACAAATAAGCCGGGACCTCTCATTCTGAGCGCAGGCCCAGCCCTTGGCCCGGGTTCTCACTGCTCAGAGTGGGGGGGGGGGGGGGAGGGGGTTCTGGTCATCTGGGCTTTTTTCCATCCCCACTTTCTAATCCTCTACAGGACAAACATGTTTCGTCCAGAATGGATCGGAGAAGAGGGATCAAGATGGGGGGTCCGGTCAAGTTTGCTCCAGCTCTCCTGGGTAGCAGTCAGGGGGTCTCGTCACACACTACTCCAACACTGCAAACATGACCTAGAAATACTGTGCGGATGAAAGGGCACTGCCTGGCTCCAAGCCACCTTTCTCTCAGTATGTGGGTCCTCGGAGGCTTGACTGGCAAGGCGGGGGTAGTGCCAGGCTTGTGTGGAGAAGAGCTCCGGATTGTCTCGGAGCCGGCCAGCCACCTCAGCTCGGAGAACAAGCTGTTGTCAGACACATTTTAACTACCTTACATTGCCAAGCCCTTTCAGTGTCGTCATAGGAACCAAGAAGCCCAGAAGGCCGGCCAGCCCTCCGTAGCACCTTCTGGATGGCTCGCTACAGAGCGGTGCGAGGGCACCGGCGACTCCCAGGGACCGCCGGTCCCCGCTCTGACTTGGGAAGATTCCATTTGCTCAGATCTCATGCCAGGCTTCCTGGGGCACCAAAGAGAAAGCAAACATGGAGCTGGGGTAAAGGAGAGGAGGCCATTTTGGTAAAGGGCCGGAAAAGGGGGCACTTCTCAGGGCTCATAGGGCCTTCCACGGGATGCCCCTTTAAAGCATCCAGGGAAGTCAGGAGGAAATGTTCCCAGGGTCTCCTGGGCTGGAGGCCATGGAGTTGGAGGCACAGTTTCCCTCGTCCCCATTCTCCTCCAATCCCAACTCTTCCAGTTCTTCTCCGTCAACCTCAGCGAAGAACCAAAAACGGCTGCACCCGATCAGGGCCTGAAGGGATGGGTCGGCGTCCCCGAGGGCAGCGGCCAGGGCCCGTGGGCCTCCGGATGCTCTGCGACGGTGGGCCCTGACGGAGCCGGACACGACGATCAGCTCTCCGCTGGGACCTCCCCTCCGGCTCACACCCCGCGAGCTGACATGAACAGCGTTCAGTGTGCGAGGTCGGCCCACGGCCTCTCACCGCCTCTCTCGCAGATGCTGCAGACCAACGACAGGACCGAGGGTCGGGATGTGGGATGGGGCCCCGGGGCCGGGGGCGTTATTGCCAAGGAGATCATGAGATGACTGGTCGCTTTCACTGCCAGAGTCATTTAAAAGAGTAGGGTCCCGGCGGCCCCGGGGTCACCACTAGCTGTTGCTACTGGACGCTGCCGCGGACGTGATCTTCACGTACTGCCCGAAGATGGTCTCAAACGCTTCATCCCTGTGGACCATGGCACCGAACACGAGGGGCTGCGAGGAAAGCAACAGGTCAGGGTCGGAGACACCGAGGGCCGCCACTGTCCCGGGAAAGGAGCCGCTCCGGAAGCCAGGCCCCGCTCCCATCCCTGTTCCCAGACCGGGAGAACGGGGGCGCAGAATCTGCTTCCATTTGGGCCAACTGGGCAGAGGGCCGCGGCCCACCCTCATTCAAATGCTCCTTTGGAGCCAGAGCCTCCATCGTAAACCGCGGAAAGCGGAGACCTGGGGATCCCGCTGGGTCACAGAGGCTGGGCCAGAGGGGACATTGAGTCCTGGTGCCCGACGTCTCAGCTGCCCAGGAGCGGCGCCGAGATCTCCACGGTATCTGGGAGTGGGCAAAGCACCTACCAAAGGGGATCTCCCACAACAACCCTGGGGGCATTACCCTCCCCATCCCTCAGATAGGTAAACTGAGGCAGACAGGTAAAGGGACTCGGCTCCTCTGAGCTCTGTCCCCAAGATCCTTATTCTAAGCCCTTCCCAGCCCAGATGTTGTTCTCAGGCCCCTCCCCCTCTGACACCCCCTGTTCTCAGGCCCCTCCCCCTCTGACACCCCCTGTTCTCAGGCCCCTCCCCCTCTGACACCCCCTGTTCTCAGGCCCCTCCCCTCTGACACCCCCTGTTCTCAGGCCCCTCCCCTCTGACACCCCCTGTTCTCAGGCCCCTCCCCCTCTGACACCCCCTGTTCTCAGGCCCCTCCCCCTCTGACACCCCCTGTTCTCAGGCCCCTCCCCTCTGACACCCCCTGTTCTCAGGCCCCTCCCAGCTCTGACACCCCCTGTTCTCAGGCCCCTCCCCCTCTGACACCCCCTGTTCTCAGGCCCCTCCCCCTCTGACACCCCCTGTTCTCAGGCCCCTCCCCTCTGACACCCCCTGTTCTCAGGCCCCTCCCTCTCTGACACCCCCTGTTCTCAGGCCCCTCCCCCTCTGACACCCCCTGTTCTCAGGCCCCTCCCCCTCTGACACCCCCTGTTCTCAGGCCCCTCCCCCTCTGACACCCCCTGTTCTCAGGCCCCTCCCAGCTCTGACACCCCCTGTTCTCAGGCCCCTCCCCCTCTGACACCCCCTGTTCTCAGGCCCCTCCCCCTCTGACACCCCCTGTTCTCAGGCCCCTCCCCCCCTGACACCCCCTGTTCTCAGGCCCCTCCCCCTCTGACACCCCCTGTTCTCAGGCCCCTCCCCCTCTGACACCCCCTGTTCTCAGGCCCCTCCCCCTCTGACACCCCCTGTTCTCAGGCCCCTCCCCCTCTGACACCCCCTGTTCTCAGGCCCCTCCCCCTCTGACACCCCCTGTTCTCAGGCCCCTCCCCCTCTGACACCCCCTGTTCTCAGGCCCCTCCCTCTCTGACACCCCCTGTTCTCAGGCCCCTCCCCCTCTGACACCCCCTGTTCTCAGGCCCCTCCCCCTCTGACACCCCCTGTTCTCAGGCCCCTCCCCCTCTGACACCCCCTGTTCTCAGGCCCCTCCCTCTCTGACACCCCCTGTTCTCAGGCCCCTCCCTCTCTGACACCCCCTGTTCTCAGGCCCCTCCCTCTCTGACACCCCCTGTTCTCAGGCCCCTCCCCCTCTGACACCTCTCTTCTAGGCTCCCCTGAAGCGCTACTCTTCTGGGAGTCTAGGGCTGGGGGCTGAGCATGGTGGGGCATGGTAGCTTAAGCTTTTGGACTGAGACAGAAATAGTGCTGGGGCCCCTTGTGGTCCAAGAAACGCAGACACGGGACGAAGGAGGGCTGGAGCCACCCCCTCCCCGCAGCAGGGGGGAGCGAGAGGGAGCAGCGGGCCTGGGAGGGGGAAGCCGGGCGCCCAGATGGGCTGTCCCTCAGCCCTCCCCCAGCCATGCCGGTCCCTGGGGCCGAGCTGCCCCCCCCAGGGCTCCAGAAGGGGCCTCTCACCTTCTGGGTGGATGGTGTGGACACTGCGATTCCCATGCCGGATCCCGGGAGGACAGAGAGGACCTTGTACTGGAAGACAAAGCGCCCTGTGACTGGGCCCGGACCCCCAGCCGGGAACCCAAGCCACCCTCCAGGGCCCAGTGGGGGGCCGGGGCTTGGGGAGCTGCCCGCCCCCAGGGCCGGAGGAACCCCCAATCATCCGGGAATTATAACAACGGTGGCAGCCTTAGTGATGGCGGCACCTTTTGGGGCCCACTGGGAAAGGGCCTTGGAGCCACATGGGCCGGGAAATAAAAGATTGATGACCCTGAATCCTGGGAGCAGCCCCTGCCCCCGCCGTGCACACCGACCCCCCTGTTAAAGCACGAGCTTGAGGCAGGAACAGCCGGGCCAGGGGCCGCCCCAGCGGAGAGCCTGGGAGAAGGAGCCGGCGCCGTGGGACTGGGACGGCCCGGGGAGCCGAGGGCAAGACAGTGTGGGACGCAAAGGAGCCCAGGGGCCCGAGAGGGCCTGGGGGGAGGCCAGGAGAGGCAGGCTGGAGGAGGGAGACAGGGCCGCAGGGCTGGCCACAGGCAGACAGGCTGCTCGGGAGAGAAAGGCTGGGCACAGGAGGGGACACAGAGAAGGGGGCGGCAGGAGAAATGGAGGCAAGGAGGCTGTTCGGCCCAGTGTGGCTGGGATGGAAAAGGGAGCAATGGAGGCGGGCCAGAGGTGCCTTTGGGGAAGGAGCCCTGGATGGACAAGGTTGGGGGGTAAAGACTAGGGGACACGGCCAGGACCAGCCCCCTCCTCCCCTGCCCTGGCCTGGGGAACTTGGCAAAGAATCCTTTCAGGAGAGAGATGGAGGCCAGCAGGAAGGGGAGGACTGACAGGGACGCCCGAGCCAAGAAGGGCCCTGCCCCCACTAATGGCCCAGCCCCCAGGGCCCACGACACCCCGCCAGGGCCGCACCTTCTGAATATCTGTGATGTCCGTCAGCCTGATGACCTTGTTCCTCTTAGAGGAGCCAGACTTGGAGCTCTCAAAGCATAAATAACTGAAAGGGAAGAAAGAAGGTGGAGGAGACCCCCAGAGGAAGGGGGGGAGCTCCTCCGCTCCGAGTGGGCCAAAGCGGGCGACTCCCAGCCTCTGCCCGCTGAAGTCCTGGTTGTTCCCTCAGACACCAGCCCCCGCCCCCAGCGAGTGAGCACGGGCTGGAGGCCCCGACCCCCCAGCGCAGGCCCCCCCCCCACCCGCCGACGGGAGCCCAGGCTCACTTCTCGGTCACGTAGAGCACCCCGTTGCGGATGTAGTCTGTGGGCATCTTGCGGTCCCTGTTGATCAGGCAGCACCACCAGCCATTTTCACACACTACAGGGGAAGCAGCGGGGCTCAATCCTTCAGGCCCCCCTCCCCTGTGTGCCCAGCACCCCCTCAGCTCCAGGGCTGGGCAGACAGGCAGGAGCAGAACACGAGACCCCGGCCTTTCTCTGGCCTTGGTGTGGTCATCTGCCTGGTGAGGGCGCCGGCCTGGGTAACTCGGGGCGTGGGGCCCGAGGTCAGGCTATGGCTGCCCGTTCCCCTAAGGGCCTCCCAGGCGTGAGGAAGGGCACAATAAGGGCATGGGCAGCATGGGGAGGAGGTGTGACTGGTGCGAGAGAAGCAGCCAAGTCCCCAGTCAGGCCTCCTCCCCGCACTCTCATCACTCCCTGCCCCTCAGGGTGACTTTCGGAAGTACCTGCCAGCGGCCGCTCATTTTCTGTCAAGTTAAAGATCTCGTGGAAGTTGCCCTTTTTGGTCCCATGGAAGCGCCCGGTGTCTTCATCTCTGCTCAGGCCCGCTGGGGCACTGGCGCCCACATAGCTCCTGGAGGACGTGGTCTGCAGCTGCAAAGGCAGGCAGTCCGTCCGTCCGTCAGAGGCGGGCGCCCCCCCACCCAGTGTCTCCCCCTGTGTGCTCCTCTGGGGGCCCTGGAGGCCTGAGAGCCCGCCGGGATGGCCAGGGACAGATCCTCGTATGGCCGGGGGGCCTCTCCAAAGGGACTGGCCACAGGCCACGGCGTCCCTGGTGGGGTCCTCCCTCCCCCAGCCACCCCAGCAGGGGGCTACCCGCCGTCTGCCAAGTGCTCATGAGCCATGGCCCCGGGGAGGCCCGAGCCGGCCAACTCACGCCCCCTCCTGGCCACGGTGGCGGCTGAGCGCTCCTTGAGCTGGGGGTCCGTGGGCAGGCTGGTCCAGATTATGTAGGGGGTGTCATACTTGGCTCGGAGACGGGGGCAGCGTTTGAAGATGAAGTCGGAAAAACTTGATGCCCGCATAAAGGCCTGCAAGGGCACGGGAGGGGCGTCAGCCATGGCCCAGAGCAGGGTCGCTCTCCCCACCCCCACGGCCTCAGAAGAACGGAGGGGGCCAGCTCTTTGCATTGCAGGATATTTTTTTTCCTATCTTGCATTACAATGATTTAGTATCTATGATCAGGAGGGAGCTTCTAAAGGGCCCTGCCACTCCAAGTAAGCATGCTGTCTGCAACTTGTTGCCTTGGCAGCTTGACTTGGACGCTGAGAGGCTTTAGGGTTTGTCACACACATCTGATTTATGGCAGAGGGAGGCCTTACACTTGGGTTTTCATGAATGCAAGACCAGGGTTCTGCCCAGTTTTAGAAAATCATGGCATTTATAGAATGGACAATACAAGGAAAAGACCCTCCCAGTTTGACAGGACCCAAGAGAACTTCTAGTCTGAGCGGCATCTGACCAGGTAATGTTCTGCAATACCACGTGTTTGCAATGCTCCAAGGAATGGGAGTTGAATAACACCCAAAATATTCCATTCTTCCTCAGCTCTAATAGGCAATGATCTTTGAACCTAAACCTGCCTCTTCAAAAATCCCCTTCTTTGCTCTTAGTTCTACTCTCTGAGGCCAGCCAGAAGTGGTCTAGTCTATCAGGAATGATCCTCACGACATGCCCTTAGATCCTTATAGATGACTAATGTATGTATTTTTTCTGCTTTATTCCAGGAAAAAAAAAAAAACATTTCCTTCACCAAATCTTCTTAAGGTATGTTAAGTCTTCCTCCATCTTGGTTGCCCCTGCTCTGAATATATACTTGGTTGCCCTGCTCTTATATAAGTATATAAGACACTATAGCTTACCAGCATCCTTCCTAAAATGTGGCACTCAGGACTCTGGATGTACCATGGAGGACAGCCATGGGGATACAAGCTAAGTTTTCCTGGATGCTATAGCTCTTACTATAGAAGCCATACCGATATATGATATCAGCTAATGTTGCATTAGGTGTTTTTTGTTATGTTTTGTTTTGTTTTTCTCCTCTTTGTTGCCATCACACGCAAGGAAGAGTCGATCTTACCCTTTCAGGATACTAAAACCCTCAGACGTTTCCCCCATTTTTTAAACTGTAAACCTAAGCATAAAGGATGCACATGGAAATAATCATAGGCTCTTTTTTTTTGCCTCTCCCATCCATTAGTGAAGATATCTTCCATCCTTCAGTGATCTTAATTTCTCAAAATGAACTTCATGAAAAGAGGAGCCATGTCATATTCCCTCCCCAGTGCTGCTCAGCATCAGCCTATTAATAAATTCAGGGTATGGTACAGCTTCCCCAATTGGGCCCAATGTCCCACAGGCAGTATTATTGACTGCTATGGAAAGCAGATATGAAACTGCATATTCTCTTTTTATGGGACTGAAATCTTTTTTCAGTGGCAATGGTAGGCAAGCCACAAAATTTCCAATCCTACTCATTTGTGTTCTAAGAGAGTCCACACTATGGTCTGTCTCTCTCTCTCTCTCAATCTTTTGACTATCTGTCTGTCTCCCTATATCTTCTGCCTCCCTGTGTTTTTCCTCATAACAGGATGCCCCCAAAATGGGAAGTAAGTTATCCATGAAAATACAGCCTGATAGTGTCAGAGTTTAGTCAGGACCTGCTTATTTTACCTCCACACAACTTCAGTATTTATCCCATGCTAAAGCAGTTAAAAATCCTGTTTTTCAGTTTCTTTTCCCAATACAAAATGGGAAGCAGGGAAGAATCACTTTAGCAGCTCCTGCAGCTGTTTTAAGATATGCTCTGTGACTCTGTATAACACATCCACCAGAACTCAATGACATTAACTAAATAGTTCATTATTTGTATCAGGGATGGCTGTGTTGGGAGGGATGTTGCAGCTCACTTTGGGAATTTCTAATACAGTTACCCAAAGAGAACTGGAGTGTATCTTCTCTAAATGACTACATTTTCTCCCATTTTTTCCATGGCTGGTTTAACTTGTAAGGATGATGGAAAACACTAATAAAACATTTGATGTCTCAGCTTGGTAAAAAAATTTATTGGGCGAAGGGTGTTTCTCCACCATCTCCATTTTTCTCATCTGAGGACTACAAATCTTTTCATAGCCTTTGGTTAAGTGAAGAAGACTGTAATGTGTTTTCCTATTAGGGTTATGAAAACATCAATTCTCTATCAAAAGGTGGGTATTATGTTTTGTCTTCTGGAGATGTGGTTAGTTATTATTTTCCTCTATTATTCTTATTTCTTTCTTCAAATTTTTCCAGGAATTCTTGTTGGACTGAGCTACAATTACCATTTTTCTTTGAGACTTTTTTTGATAATTATTTTTACGTAGTTACCCTTCTCTGAGTTTCTCTGGGCTTTCCAGCTAGTATAGTAGGTTTTTATGGCCAATTTCTTTTTACTTTTGCTTATTTCCTCATTTTTCCCAGCCTATTTCTTGACTTTGAATTTTATGTTAAAATTGGGCACTTTTATTTACGTAGGGATGAAAAGTCTGAAAAGCTTCTGACTTTTTCTTCCTACTGTTTTCAGAACTGCGTTTGGAGTCTACATTTTTTTTTTGCACTTTCAAGATAATGATCCTAGGAGAGGTATGGCCACTACTTTCTGCATTTATTTTACCAATGAAAAGTCCCTGCTTCTTGGTCCCCTATAGCTGTATGTTCTAGTACTTTTCTCTGCTTTGTTACTGTGGCCAGGGCTCTTGCTCCTTTGTGGCCCACTACCAATTCTCTTTTTTTTTTTTTTACCACAGAACTGGGACCCAGAACTGTGTATGGACAATAGAGTTTCCAGTAAACACCAGCTGTAGTCAGATCCAGCAAAGAGTCCCTTGAACAGTTGTCTGACACACTTTCCTAAACTCCTTATCATCTTTGGGCTGAAAACTTTCAAAGGTGCTGCTGTTGCCATTGCCACATAACATTCTAGTCAGTGCTCACCTTGGTAAATTATAGACTTCTCCTACTAATCTCTTTAGTTTCTAAGGCTGGAAAAATATCTTGCCCTGCCTTTTTGATAACTTTGTTTCTCTAGAACTTGATTTGAAGTACTATTTTAAAGTTGTTTGGAAGGGAATATTAAGGAAGTTCAGCTAGATAATTACCTTTAGTCTGCCATCTTGATTCCCAATTAGGAACATTTTTTAACTCTTGATTTTATTCTAATGGTTTGTCTTATCTCAGGGAGTCATTGCTTTCTATTTAGTATATTCTCATCTTTCAGGGAATCCTTTATTTGGATAAAGTTGACTAATTTCTGTTTTAAGTGTGTCTTTTTCCTTCATTTCTTCTATCCAGAATTTTTATTTCAATATTTTTTCTCTTGTTTCCTATTTTCTAAGTATGTAAAAAGTTATTGTAAGTTATTTCAGTGGAAAAAAATACATTTTTTCTTTAGTTTCTCCTCTTCCTGATTATAGTGTTCTTTTTTTTTTCCAATTTGAATTTTTAGGAATCTGTTTCTACAGTAATTCTTTTTTGTCAAGTAAATTTCTGTAATTGGTTATTCTCTCTCATCTTAAAGTTTCAACATTAATTTTTTTTTTTGCTATCCCCAAGGCCAGGTTTCTTCCTCTTGCTGCACTTTTGGATGAGGTAATCAACTTTTCTTAGTCTTGCTCTGAGTCTCACATTAGTTCCTATGCTGATCTATATTTTCTAGTTTTAACCTTGTTCTCCTGACTATCTTTAAGAGCTAGAGTAATAGAGCTTCAGGAGCTGCATGGAATTTCAGGCAGAGTTCTAGGGACATCAGAGCCCTGAGCTGTCCCCAGTTGAGCTCTGCTGTGTCTGTTCTCATCATGCCTTTCCTAGTGGCTTCCACCACACCCTGGGGCTTTTTCAAAACTGTAGCATGCCTTGGGCTATTTGTCTTTCTAGAAAGTCTCTGGTGGTACTAGAAGGCTTCTTTGTCAGTGCTAGTGCCATGCTATTGCTGCTTGGGTAGGCAGCCCTCTGTTCTCTAGTTCTGGGTCTCTGGTTGTCAACTTGTTCATTCGTTCAGTGAAAGATGCCATGTCTCATTTCTGTTTGGAATTCTTGATCATTAATTGATCTGAGGCAATTTTTTTAGTGTTATGCCATATGGGGATCTGATCTTCCTATCTCTAACAACCTTGGTTGCAAATTATAAGCTTACATGATAATGTGGAACACCCATATAAATACATGTGTATATATATATATATATATATATATATATATATATATGTATATATATATATATGTATGTATATATACATATATATATGTATTTATATGGGTATGTATGCAGTTCCACATTATCATATATATGTATATATATACACATATATATGTATATATATACATACATATATATGTATATATATATGTGTGTGTGTATATATATATATATATATATATATATATATATATATATATATATATATATATATATATATATATATATATTATACATGTGCAAGTATATTCAAATCCATGCAGAGGAAACAAAAGGTAACCTTACGCTATTACAGATGTGACTTAGGGGAGAAATATCCTGCAGAAGACCACAACCAAGTCTCTAAGGAAGGCAGAGATTCTAAGAAATGGAGGTAAGAAAGGAGAATATATCAGGCATGAGGGACAGTCAGTGCAAAGAGATGGGAGACTGAGTTTTTTATATGAGAAATAACCAATAGGAAGGTGAAGAACTCTAAATGCTGAGCAGAAGAAGTCTGTTTATGCTTTTAAATCCTAGAGGTAATAGAGACTCACTGGAGTCTACTTATTATGGTAGTTGTAGGGAATGAGAATGCAATAGCCATGCAGAGAATTGTACTTAAGGGAAAATATTTTGGCATCTGCATGGAGGCTGGATTCAGGAGGGAGCATCTGGAGTCAGGGAACCCAGTTAGGGGATAAGCAGTAGTATAGGAATGATGTAACGGAGGAACCAAAATAAGGACTTGGCCAAGTAAGAAGAGAGAAAGGGAATACACTAGGTGAGAGAACATAGAAGCAGAAGAGAAAGCGGTTGCCACACACATATTCTTCCTCTAATCTGTTTTCTATCTAGAGATCAAAGTTGTTTCTAATTCATTTCAGACTTAGACTGACTCACAGGAAAATAGGCATTATTGTTGTACATGTCTCAACTAAGACAGAATAGCCCCTACTCAAAGGAACAACAGTGAAGTGCTTTGAGAGCAGAATTTGGGGTCAGAAAGACTCCAATTTGAATTCTGCTTCTGGTTCTACTTGGGTGGCCTTAGATTTCACTTTCACTTCATTTCCCTAAGCCTCAGTTTCCTAACTGAACAATTATTAAAAGACACTTCATAAAGACTTGGTTCTTTAGGGTTCTTCAATGGTTCAGTGATCAAGACAATCTCAATAAACTTTGGATAGAAAATACCATCTGCATCCAGGAACAGAACTATGGAGATTGAATGCAAATCAACGCATGTTATGTTCACTTCTTTTTTCTGTTTTTTTTTTTTCTCTTTCATGGTTTTCCCTTTTATTCTGATTTTTCTCTCCCGATGTCATTCATAAAGAAATGAAAATTTAAAAAGTTAAAATACCTATAAAAGCAGAAAAAAGAAAACAATTTAAAAAGAAAAAAGACACTGCATAGAACTGTCCAAATAATCAAGTGAAATAGCCCATACAAAGTGCTTTGTAACCTTTGTATCATTGTATTAATTCTGCCTATTATTAAGAGAGCCAAAAGAAAGAGAAATATGAACCAGACTTTAAGACAGGTACCACTCGCAAGTGGCCAACTTGTACCCTGTATCCAATGATAAAAACTCCAAAACCCCACTCTAGCACCACATGTCTACCAGTGCCACCTCCTGCTGGTGAAGGAAGGACCCTCTTCTTTGGCATTCTCTTCTTATTTTCTAGCTCTATCTGAACATTTCAGGAATTTAACCCAATTCATGTTTTAGGGCATTGACTTCCCGAGGCCCACATGGAGATAGAACCTTGACTTCATCAGCGCTTCATGTTTCTTCATTGAACTGTCGGATCTCTTAGTAAAGAGATTCATCTCTGGGTCTATTCAAAGCCTCACTCTAACACTCTCCCAACTTGAAATGTGTCTATTAATTCTCATAAGATCCCTGGAAAGTAAGTGGATGAAAAGTATTACATAAAAGTATGTGGATTCTTTTTTTTAAAGCAGGACCAGCTTTAATTATAAAAAGAGGAAAGGGTGATAAAGAATGGTAATTGAAAAGTAGTGACCTCTATGGCTCATGACATATAATAAAATTTTTTTCCCTTGAAACCAGCTCAAGTCGGAATCACGACACTAAATGAACAAGGGATGGAAGGTTGCTCTCAGGCAAGGTGGTTGGGCTATTACCCTTTAAAAAAAATGAAGACTAGTCAAACATCCAAGAAGAGAAGATGGAGCGAAGGGGTATCATTTAAAAGTCCTCATGGGGCATGATGTCCAGATTATACTCCGGAAATTGAGATCATGCTCAGAGTTTGACCATCAGAAACTGTTCTGAGAGACTTTAGTTCAAATCAATTAGTATAGATTGGGATGTTCCAGAAACAGATGACAATTTGATTGTCAATCAATCAATATTTGATTAACTATGGACTGAGAAGCTGCTAAAATGGTGTTGAGTTTATCAGTTAACATCTCTAGTTCTATGATTTCCGCTGTGATTTCTACTGAGATAACTCCCAACACTGGCCCCTACCCTGAATTCTAGTATCCCATCTTTTAAGTACATCAGCTGGGCAACTCTCCTTGGATATACCACTAATTCTAGTCAGTGGGCAGTTATATTTTTAATCCAGTGCATTAGCACAGTGCTTCCAATGAAAAGCAAAAGAATTCCTGCTTCCTGAAAGAGTTCAGCCTCATGCAGGATACTGTGAAAATGGCTATGTATAAATATGTTGTAGACATGATAAATTGGAGATATAATCTACAGAGTAAAGACACTGATGGCAAGCTGGATAGGGAAAGGCTTCTTGCAGAAGGTAACATTTGTACTGGGACTTCATGGAAGTCAAAGGAGCTCACCTCCATCTCAGCAACCTGAAAATCCTTCAAATTCAGCAAAATGTGTCAAATGCAGAGAGCCTCTCAAAGTCAACAAGTCTAAAGCCAAATTCCTTATCTCTTGCTCAAAACCTCCTTCTCATTCCGATTTTGTCATTTTGATCAGTATCTCCACTGTGCTCCTATGTTAAACACTAATTAGCTGTAGTCTGAGCAAGTCACTTAACTGTACTTTGCCTCAGTTTCCTCATCTGCAAAAGGAAAGTAATGACAGAGGGTACCCCACAAGTTTGTTGTGGGATCAAATGAGATTAAAGTGCTAGATAAATGTGAACTCTTATTAATAATAATCATCCTTATCATCTCCAATTTCCATGTTCAAACCATAATTTGAACCTTACCTTCTCTACATCGTCTCAGCCACCCAGGGCTTGTGGATTCTCTCTCTTTAATAGTTTTCTCATATTTTTCTCTCTCATCTTGCTGCTACCACTCAAGAACAATCCCCCTTGCTTCATCTCCCTGGATCACTGCTATGACTTCCTAGAGTTGCTCTTTCTGGGTTAGCATTCATGGCTCTTCACAATCCTGGTTCAATCTTGCCTTCTGTCTTATCTCATATTGAAGCATTTGGGTTGTGCAATAGGTAGAATACTGACTTGGAGTCAGGAAAACTCATCTTCCTGAGTTCAAATTGACCTCAAGAGTTATTAATGGTATGATCCTGGGAAAGTTACAGAATCCAATTTGCCTCAGTTTTCTCATCTGTAAAATGAACTAGAGAAGAAAAGGGCAAATCACTCCAGTGTCTTTGCCAAGATAACCCTCAATGAGGTTTTGAAGTCAGCCACAATTTAAAAACGAATGAACAACTGTGTCTATTAGTCTATAAACACCTTAGGAACCAGCATTACATGTTAATATATCTCTGTCAGCACAAAACCATTCCTAGAATAATGATGATGGTGGTAACAATGAGGATGGCAATGATAATAATATCTACATTTAAGTTACATAAAACTTAAACTACGTTTAAATTACATATTAATGTTTGTAAAACACATTATAAATATCATCTCATTTGAAACTCTCTACAATCTTGGAGAAGTAATTCCTGCTATTTCCATTTTACAGTTGAGGAAACTAAGGTAAGGAAAGGTTAAGTTACTTCTTCAGGATTACACAACTAGGAAGTGTCTGAGGCTGGATTCGAATTCAAGATTTCCTGATTCCAATCTAGCCCAGGGCTTGGAACATGATCTGGATAATTAAAACTAAAAATTTCGTTTCCTAAATCAAAACATGATATGGAAATACGTCTAAGTGCCACATGTCTTAGATAAACTGGTATACACTATAGACATTCAGAGAAGGGAGTCAGTGCTAGTGATGGACGGTGCCATAGAGAGAATGCTGGATTTAAGCGTTAGGAAGACCTGAGGTTGAATTCTGTGTCATACATTTAAAAGTTGTTCAATTCTTGGCAATTCACCTGGGTTCAGTGATCTTCAGCTATTTTAGTTGTAAAATATGGATAGTAATAGAATCTACCCATCAGAGGATTAGTGTGAGAACTAAAGGAGATAATAAATGTCAGGGCTTTGTAAACCTTAAATCACTACATACATTCTAATTAACTATCACTAATCTTTCTCCTCTTTCTCCTCCTCTTCCTTCAACTACCTCTCCTTCTCCCTCTTCTTTCCTCCCTTCTTCCTCCTTCTTTTCTGCCTTGTCCATTAATGATGAAGCCAACCATAAACTGAATCCATTTCCTTCTATGTGCCAACAGAATGTTCTATATTTCCAGAATGTTCTGCGTATGGGTTTGGGAATATGGAAAGAAATGTGTGGCCATTTATAAGAAAATTGGATCCCCATATTTTCTGTCTTCTTTCAAATTCTGAGCTTTCATTAGGAAATAAAATACTTTTAATTATCATATATCTTCATCTTTTAAATGAAAAAAAAAATCCTGAATTCTCCCAATCCCAGAGGAAGGTTTGTGGATTTTTAAAATGCGCAATCAGGGTGTGTTAATGGTGTTATTACTGTGTGCTTGCTGTTTTGCACATATAAATGATTACATTTTAATGGCAACTTAGTAATCTGTAAATCTTCCATAATGAATTGATTTTTATAGAACATTTTCATTCACTTGAAAAATGTCTAGCCTTCTATTGAATGTGAATTACAGTCCAATTAGACTCCATATTTAAATAATCCGTTTTAGCTGTGCGGTATTAGAATGTCACATTTTACAAAGCACTTAATTATTTGGGGAAAAATTGCATGCCACTTAATGCATTTTTGCAATTAAAAGTAATGCCCATGTATAATTTTGTAATCTCATTGATATTAAAATTTAACTAAAATGCTTGTACCTACTGTTAAAATCCTCTGAGAATGGGCGGGGCGGAGCCAAGATGGCGGAGAAGAAACACAACTCTGTGAACGTCCTCACTCCCTCACAACCAATTAGATAAATTAAGCCTCAAAATAATGATAAAAAGAGGGAAACTACATCGCAGGAAGAGGCATAGAAAATACACCATATCTGAGGGAACTTAGTGAGGGGGAGAATCATTATGTGAATCTTACTCTCATCAGGAGAGGCTCAAAGAGTAAATAATTAACATATTTGTTTTTCAGAGAATTTTCTCTCACCTCATTAAAAGGGGGGAGAGGAAAAGGGAAAAGGAAAAGGAGAATAAGTGAAGGGACTTGGAGGGAGGGGGGAGGGATACTAAAAAAAAAAAAGAGGGAGGGTTGCAAGTCACAAGGGGGGTCTGTAAATTAAATATCGGGGAGGGGGATCAGGGGGGTCAAGGGAAAAAAGCATAATCTGGGGATAATATGATGGCAGGAAATACAGAATTAGTAATTTTAACTGTAAATGTAAATGGGATGAACGATCCCATCAAACGGAGACGGATAGCAGATTGGATCAAAAAGCAGAACCCTACAATATGTTGCCTACAGGAAACACACTTAAAGCAGGGAGATACATACAGAATAAAGGTAAAAGGTTGGAACAGAGCCTATTATGCTTCAGGTAAAGCCAAAAAAGCAGGGGTAGCTATCCTTATCTCAGATCAAGCAAAAGCAGAAGTAGATCTCATTAAAAAAGATAAGGAAGGAAACTATATCCTGCTGAAAGGTAGCATAAATAATGAAGCCATATCAATACTAAACATATATGCACCAAGTGGTATAGCATCTAACTTTCTAAAGGAAAAGTTAAGAGAATTGCAAGAAGAAATAGACAGTAAAACTATAATAGTGGGAGATCTCAACCTTGCACTCTCAGATTTAGACAAATCAAACCACAAAACAAACAAGAAAGAAATTAAAAAAGTAAATAGAACATTAGAAAAACTAGGTATGATAGACCTTTGGAGAAAACTGAATGGCAATAGAAAGGAATATACTTTCTTCTCAGCAGTTCATGGATCCTATACAAAAATAGACCATATATTAGGACATAAAGATCTCAAAATTAAATGTAGGAAGGCAGAAATAATAAATGCCTTCTTCTCAGATCACAATGCAATAAAAGCTACATTCAGTAAAAAGTTAGGGGTGAATAGACCAAAAAGTAATTGGAAACTGAATAATCTCATCTTAAAGAATGACTGGGTGAAAGAGCAAATTATAGAAACAATTAACAATTTCACCCAAGATAATGACAATGATGAGACATCATACCAAAATCTTTGGGATGCAGCTAAAGCAGTAATAAGGGGAAATTTTATATCTTTAGAGGCTTATTTGAAGAAAATTGAGAAAGAGAAGATTAACGAATTGGGCTTACAACTTAAAAGGCTAGAAAAAGACCAAATTATAAACCCCCAACCAAAAAAAATTAAACTTGAAATTAATATTGAAAGTAAAAAAAATATTGAATTAATAAATAAAACCAAGAGTTGGTTTTATGAAAAAGCCAATAAAATAGATAAATCTTTGGTAAATTTGATCAAAAAAAAGAAAGGGGAAAATCAAATTGATAGTCTTACAAATGAAAAGGGGGATCTTTCCACCAATGAAGAGGAAATTAGAGAAATAATAAGGAGTTACTTTGCCCAACTTTATGCCAATAAATTTGATAACTTAAGTGAAATGGATGACTTCCTCCAAAAATATAGACTCCCTAGATTAACAGAGGAGGAGATAAATTGCTTAAATTTCAGAAAAAGAAATAGAACAAGCTATTAATCAACTCCCCAGAAAAAAATCCCCAGGGCCAGATGGATTCACATGTGAATTCTACCAAACATTTAAAGAACAATTAGCCCCAATGTTATATAAATTATTTGAAAAAATAGGGGATGAAGGAGTCCTACCAAACTCCTTTTATGACACAGACATGGTACTGATACCTAAACCAGGTTGATCGAAAACTGAGAAAGAAAATTATAGACCAATCTCCTTAATGAATATTGATGCTAAAATCTTAAATAAGATATTAGCAAAAAGACTTCAGAAAATCATCTCCAGGATAATACACTATGATCAAGTAGGATTTATTCCAGGAATGCAGGGCTGGTTTAATATTAGGAAAACTATTAATATAATTGACCATATTAATAATCAAATTAATAAGAACCATATGATCATCTCAATAGATGCAGAAAAAGCATTTGACAAAATCCAACATCCATTCCTACTAAAAACTCTTGAGAGTATAGGAATAAATGGACTATTCCTTAAGATAATCAGGAGCATATATTTAAGACCTTCAGTAAACATAATATGCAATAGAAATAAACTGCAACCTTTCCCAGTAAGATCAGGAGTGAAACAAGGTAGCCCACTATCACCATTACTATTCAATATAGTACTAGAAATGCTAGCCTCGGCAATAAGAGCCGAGAAAGAGATTCAAGGAATTAGAGTAGGAAATGAGGAAATTAAACTATCACTTTTTGCAGATGACATGATGGTATACTTAGAGAACCCCAAAGACTCTGCTAAAAAGCTACTAGAAATAATTCAAAATTTCAGCAAAGTGGCAGGATACAAAATAAATCCACATAAATCCTCGGCATTTTTATATATCACTAACAAAATGCAACAGCAAGAGATACAAAGAGAAATTCCATTCCAAACAAATGTTGAGAGTATAAAGTATTTGGGAATCCATCTACCAAAGAAAAGTCAGGAATTATATGAGAAAAATTACAAAACACTTGCCACAAAAATAAAGTCAGATTTAAATAATTGGAAAGACATTCAGTGCTCTTGGATAGACCGAGCGAATATAATTAAGATGACAATACTCCCTAAACTAATCTATTTATTTAGTGCTATACCAATCAGACTTCCAAGAAACTATTTAAATAACCTAGAAAAAATAACAACAGAATTCATATGGAACAACAAAAGGTCGAGAATTTCAAGGGAAGTAATGAAAAAAAAAATTAAATGAAGGTGGTCTAGCTGTACTTGATCTAGAACTATATTATAAAGCAACAGTTACCAAAACTATTTGGTATTGGCTAAGAAATAGACTAGTTGATCAGTGGCATAGGTTAGGTTCACAGGGCAAGATAGTGAATAAAAATAGCAATCTAGTGTTTGACAAACCCAAAGATACCAACATTAGGGATAAAAATTCATTATTCGGAAAAAACTGTTGGGAAAACTGGAAATTAGTATGGCAGAAATTAGATATGGATCCACACTTAACACCATATACCAAGATAAGATCAAAATGGGTCCATGATTTAGGCATAAAGAGGGAGATAATAAATAGATTGGAGGAACAGAGGATAATCTACCTCTCAGACTTGTGGAGGAGGAAGGAATTTATGACCAGAGGAGAACTAGAGATCATTATTGATCACAAAATAGAAGATTTTGATTACATCAAACTAAAAAGTTTCTGTACAAATAATACTAATGCAAACAAGATTAGAAGGGAAGTAACAAATTGGGAAAATATTTTTAAAAACAAAGGTTCTGACAAAGGTCTCATTTCCAAAATATATAGAGAACTGACCCTAATTTATAAGAAACCGAACCATTCTCCAATTGATAAATGGTCAAAGGATATGAACAGACAATTCTCAGAGGAAGAAATTGAAACTATTTCCACTCACATGAAAGAGTGTTCCAAATCACTACTGATCAGAGAAATGCAAAGTAAGACAACTCTGAGATACCACTACACACCTGTCAGATTGGCTAAGATGACAGGAACAAATAATGATGAATGTTGGAGGGGATGTGGGGAAACTGGAACACTAATACATTGCTGGTGGAGTTGCGAAAGAATCCAGCCATTCTGGAGAGCAATCTGGAATTATGCCCAAAAAGTTATCAAACTGTGCATACCCTCTGACCCAGCAGCGCTACTACTGGGATTATATCCCAAAGAAATACTAAAGAGCGGAAAGAGACATATATGTGCCAAAATGTTTGTGGCAGCTCTTTTTGTTGTAGCTAGAAACTGGAAGATGAATGGATGTCCATCAGTTGGAGAATGGTTGGGTAAATTGTGGTATATGAAGGTTATGGAATATTATTGCTCGGTAAGAAATGACCAGCAGGAGGAATACAGAGAGGCCTGGAGAGACTTACATCAACTGATGCTGAGTGAAATGAGCAGAACCAGAAGATCACTGTACACTTCAACAACAATACTGTATGAGGATGTATTCTGATGGAAATGGAAATCTTCAACATAAAGAAAAACCAACTCACTTCCAGTTGATCAATGATGGACAGAGGTAGCTACACCCAGAGAAGAAACACTGGGAGGGGAATGAAAATTGTTAGCACTAATATCTGTCTGCCCAGGTTGCATGTACCTTCGGAATCTAATGTTTATTGTGCAACAAGAAAATGATATTCACACACATGTATTGTATCTAGACTATATTGTAACACATGTAAAATGTATGGGATTGCCTGTCATCGGGGGGAGGGAATAGAGGGAGGGGGGGATAATTTGGAAAAATGAATACAAGGGATAATATTATAATATATATATATAATAAAAAATTACTAAGTAAAAAAAAATCATCTGAGAATTTAGAACCACTGAACATCAGAGAGGGAACGAAGTTTAGAACACAGTGTCAGAACTAGATGGGAAATGAAATAGAGAATATCAGAGTTGGGAAAGGTCTTGAAATAGAAACTAGAAAACTGGGGAAAGGGCTTAGATATAAAATGACAGAAAAGGGAGAGGGGCCTTAGAACAGGAGACATCAGAACAGGGAAATTTCAATACAAGACTAGGGAAGAAATTAGAAATTATATAAGCCAACCCACTTATTATGTAGATGGAGAAACTAAGGAAAGGAGCCATTTCCCAATACAGAGGGTATATTATTTACCCCCTGAGGTTTATCCCAGCACTAATTCCATGACTCAGTGGCAAGGTGTAGACAATATTCCAGGCCCTTTACCTCACCATCCAGGCCCTTTGCCATTGAACCATTTAGCCAAAAATGTCAATGTACGGCTCACAGCTAGGCTTCAAAAAAGACAATTTTCTTTGCTGAAGTTTTTCTTGGATTCTAATATTTTCTTACAGATTAATGATATCCCAGCCAGGTCCTAATTGTTATTTCCACCAGTGGGGGAAGAATTGTATTTTTGTTTTTGTTTTCGACTTTAAGAAAGGTAATTGGTCCTGTCCTGATGGCTCAGCTCCTCACCTGCCAGCTCTTGTTTGTGGACAGTATAGGGGATGGATGACTTGCTAATGAAGTGCTGGAGAGCAGGGCCCAATGGTACACTCCACTGGTACTTCTGAATGAGTATCTCCATGGTCTCCAAGGTCTGGCAGGCACAGAGGAGCATGCAAACCTTACTTTGCCTTTCTTGGTGGTTGGGGAAAGCAATGAATTGGCTCTTGCTAATGTTGCTCCCTATCATGGGGCAGTAGCACTGTTGGCGACTGTGGGAAGATCAATCCAGTCCCTGTGGGAAATCTCACTTCACTGGTCAGATAAGAAAAGAAACAAGATAATCTTCCCTCCCCCCATGCTCCCTGGACAGAATAATGTTTGCCAGAAAAAAACATTTTCTAATACTCTAAGATGTTAAAGGCTTTGCCCCTAGCAGAAGGCCTTGTAAATAGCAGGCCCTTCATATACATTGAATAAATGAATAGACTCTTGAAATTTTTTTCTTGCTTTTTGGTGCAATAGAAGTACCCGGGCTCTCTAAGGCTAATATAGTTTAGCACATTTTTTTTAAACAGATATTGCCAAAGTGCATGGGCTTCACGTGTGGCTTGATAATAGAATGGCTCATGGGTCTGTTATCTGAAAATCACATAACCATCAGGTGGTGAAGTTTTGCAGCTATAGAAATTCATAAACATGATTAACTAAGACACGAAATGCCTGGCATCTGGATCATTGGGAGCATCCTTAGAGATGAAAATGAACAAGTTAAAATGGATCTTTTGACCTACTGAAAGAAGTCCCTTTCTGATGGATTCTCAATGGACAATTGTTCACATCTCAAGTAACCTTGAGCCTTGTGAAACAGATAGGATCGTCTCAACTCATTAAGAAATGTATATAAACCATTTATCAATCTACCTGTCTGTCTGACTGCTTTCTGTCTGTCTAACTTTCTATTTTGCTATAAAGCATTAAATAAATGGTAGATGTCAGTACAGAAGTGTTTCTTCTACCCATTTTGACTTCTATAAAACAAATTAAAGCTGGAAAAGTTATAATCACTAACATCCCACAATAATTTATTTTATTCCATATAAAACTAATTTTAATGCGGTGATAAGTCCGACAAAAAAAATGGTGACCAATGTTTGCTGCTTATAAAGCCCCTTTCCTCTCATCTCTTGCAGTTTACCTCAAATGCCATCACCTCCAGGAAGTCATCTCAAAATACTCCAGTACTGATGTGTTCCCTCACAGGTCTTTGAGCACTATTTTTGTGATAATGTGGTTATCGTGTAACACTGTACATTCTAAGTATAAGTACAGCCTTCCCATAGTTTGAGCTCCATGAAGGAAGGGATAGTACTGGGTATACTAATACATCTCCACCAATAACTAGAGCAAGACCCTGTTTGTAAATGGTGCTGAAAAGATATTTATTGCATTATATTCCTCCAGTAAATTCTTATTATATGCTATTGAGTTGAAGTGTGCTCAAAAGGAAATTCAACTACTTAAAATTTACTTGTAATTTAATTAAGATACTATGTATTTCTCTAGACCAATAATATACCATATTATGCTCTATTTTAGATAAAAAAAATATTAATGCAAAATACCATTAAGCAAGATGAGAGGGATCAAGATCTGTTTTCTTTGTTGTAAAAGAAGATTAAAATCTTTGTCCCACTCTCCTTTAGGGTCCCCCAGATCCTGAAAAAAACATACACAAGAGTAAAGGAAAGGACTCCAAAAATCAATATTATCACTGAATTTTTGATTCCGAATATTCATCATCATCCATCTGTTTTCTGTCTTTGTTTCCAAGGTCTCAGGCAGATCATAGCATTTTTTAAAACTAAACTTTTTTTGTTTTTTTTATTAAATGGTCTTCCCAGGGATATACACAAAAGAAGAGAACACAAATAAACACATAGGAAAAGTCCCATAGATAAACACAACTTGCTAGAAGAGTGGGTTCTCATAGATTTCATTTTCTTTCTACTGTCAACAGAGTAGAAAAGCCAGTTTCAAGAATTTAAGCTCAGAGTTCCAGGCTCTTAGTGAAAATGGTACTCTTTAATATTATAGGTGGAAAATTCTGTCTTTCTAATCTTATAGTTCAATTATTTAGTCTCCTTGAAACACTTTACTTTTGCCCCTTTAAAGTATTTTTGTCAATTACATGTAAGAATAGTTTCAGCATTCATTTTTGTAAGATTTTGTGTTCCAATTTTTTTCCTCCCCAACTCCCCAAAGCAGCAAGCAATCTAATATTGACTACACAGATACAACTATGTTAAATATATTTCCCATGTTAGCCATGTTGTAAAAAATAATAATAATCATTACAAAAGGGAAAAATCACAGAAAGAAAAAAAAACCTACAAGAAACAATTTTTAAAAGTAAAAATATTTCTACCCAAATCTTTTCTGGTTATGAAGTAAAATCATGGATCTAAAGATATTATAAAAGCTTGAAAGTATTGTATACAATATAGTTCATCATTATCATGCTTTTCCTAGTCCAACCATTATTATAGCATTTAAGGGATAATCAATTTGTCCAAAAATCCAAAAATCAGGAAAAGGTCAAGAAAGATCAGGATTGGGGGAAGATAGATGAAGAGATAACATCAGAATTAAGTGAAATCTGAAAGACACAAAAATGCTCACATATAGCTGACTTTACTTCCCTCCTGATTCAGCAGAAGTCACTTTAGAAGGGAAAACAACATGGAGTTTGTAGGAGGAAGGCAATGAGGGTGAAACCAATGGTGAATTTGCCTTGGCTGAAGAGAACAGATGGAATTCCTGAAAATGACTAGAAAGTCATCTTTTGATAAAATACTTTTTTATTGATATCTTTTGTTTTTATATTGACTATATTTCTAACTCTGTCTTCTCCTTCCTCTCTTACAGAAATCTATCATTCTTGAAAAGGAATAAGAAAAATGAAAAAAATAAAATATAGCCTAATAAACATTTTGAAAAAAATCTGATACTTTATGCATTGTCTATAGTGTTCTTTATAGGCAGCTAATTGGCACAGTGTATATAATATAATATTGAGTCAGAAGATCTGAGTTCAAAGCTGATTTGTATCAACCTCAGCAAATCATTTAACATTTCTTAGTCTTTTTTTTTTCTCATTTGTAAAATGAGGATAAGAATATAATCTAGATCTTGGGGTTGTTGTGACAATGAAATGAGATAGTATTTGGAAAGTGTTTTACAAAGCCTAAAGAATTATATAAGTGCTGTTATAGCTGTTGTCATGACGACTATCATCACATCTTTAGTTCCTCACACTGACAAAGAAATTGGTGGGGCGGGGATGCCTTCTCACTTTTCATATCTCTCTTTCCAAGACCCAGCTTGGTCATTATAATTTTACAGCTTTCAGTTTTCATTGTTCCTATACTGGCCTTTCCATTTATGATATTCCTGCTTCCGCTCACTTCATTTTCCATGAGTTTAAGGAAAGAAGTCTTTCAATGCTTTTATGTATTTATTATATTCATCCTTCATTACATCAGAGTAACTTGCTTAAATTTATGTTTCAACCATTTCCCCAATCAAGAAGTATTAAGGATATTTGGATAGACATTTCAGTGACTTTATTTGCAAATTACATTTTGTGTTCCAAAATAGTTTGATCAGTTAACAATTCTACCAATAACATACTAGTACGTTTGTTTTTCCACAACCTTTAAACAAACTAAGAAAGAAACAAAGAGAGGAAGGCAAGAAGAAAGGCAGGTAGGAAGGAAGAAATGGACAGAGGGAGGGAAAGGAACAATAGCATGCATTTTGTATTCAGATGAAGCAAGTTCTTTCTCTGAATGCAAATAGCATTTTTGATTATGAATCCTTTGGAATTATCTTGAATCATTGTGCTGCTGAGAGTGGCTAAATCATTTACAATTCATCATACAATATTGCTGTAACTCTGTACAGTGTTCTATTTCTGCTTACTTCACTCTGTATCAATTCAAGTTAAGTCCCTTTTTTGTGCAATCATTTTGCTTCTCATTTATTGTGTCACAATAACGTTCCATTACATATACCATAATTTGTTTAGCCATTTCCCAACTGATGGGCATCCCCTCAAATTTCCAGTTATTTATCCACTACAAAAAAAAGATCTGCTATAAATATTTTTGCATCAATAGGTTCTTTTCCTTTTTTTATCTCCTTGGAATACAACACCTAGTAGTGGTACTTCAGAATCAGAAGGTATGTACAATTTTAAAAATTGCTTCAGAATGGTTAGATAAATTGACAATTCTACCAATAGTATATTAGTGTCCCAGTCTTCCCACATGCTCTGAAAAACTTATTTTCCTTTTTTGTCATATTAGTCAACCTGATGGATATGAGGTGGTACCTCAGAATTGTTTTCATTTGCATTTCTTTAATCTAGAATATTTTATATGACTATTGATAACTTTAATTTATTCACCTAAAAACTGCCTGTTTATATCCTTTGACCATTTATCAATTAGAGAATGACTTATTTTTATAAAATAATATATATATATATGAGAGAGAGAGAGAGAGAGAGAGAGAGAGAGAGAGAGAGAGAGAGAGAGGGGGGGGGGGGAAGAGGGGCTGGGGTTAAGTGACTTACCCAGGGTCACACAGCTAGAAAGTGTTAAGTGTCTGAGACCAGATTTGAACTTGGGTCCTCCTAAATTCAAGGCTGGTGCTCTATCCACTGTGCCACCTAGCTGCCCCCCCCAATTCTCAATATATTTGAGAAATTAGACTTTTAACAGAGATATTTACTATAAAAATCTACCCCTCTATTCAGTTTTATGCTTGGTTGCCTTAGTTATATTTATGCAAAAACTTTAAAAATTTTTATCAAAACTATTCATTTTACAATTCATGCTGCTTTATATATTTTGTTTGGTCCTAAATTCTTCCATTGTCCATATAGGTCTAATAAATAAACTAGTCGAAGCTCTCCTAATTTGCTTATGGTACTACCCTTTATGTCTAAATCATGGGCCCATTTTGACCTTGCTTGGTATATAGCATGAGATGTTTTTCTATGCCTAGTTTTTGTCATACTGTGAGTTTTCCTAATAATTTTTCCCCAAATAGTGACTTTGTCCCAAAAGCTTGCATATTTGGGTTTATCAAACACTAAATTATTATGGTCTTAAACATATTGGGTGCCTAATCTACTCCACTGATCCACTATTTTGTTTCTTAGCTAGTGCCAGAGTGTTTTGATAATTATCACTATATAATATGGTTTGAGATCTGGTATAGCTAAGTCATCTTCCTTTACTTTCCCACCATTGATTCCCTTGATATTCTCAAACTTTTGTTCTTCTGGATGCATTTTTTTATTATTATTTGTATTTTTTCCTAAAATAGAATTATTTAAGTGTTTTGTTTTCTGTTAATCTGGGCAATTTATACTTTTGTGAATATCTGTTGATTTCACTTATAATTTCAGACTGACAAAATAGCTCCTAATGATTGTTTGAATTTCCTTTGCCTTCAGGGTGAATTCACCTTTTTCATTTTTTATACTTGTAATTTGGTTTTCTTCTTTCCTTTTATAAACCACATTAACCAATGGCTTATTTATTTTTGTTGATTTGATAGAGCTAGTTTCTAGCTTTATTATATCAATGGTTTTCTTACTTTCAATTTTATTTATCTCTCTTTTGAGTTTCAGATTTCCAATTTGGTATTTGAGGATTTTTAATTTGTTCTTTTTCTGGAATGTTTGTTGTTGTATGCTCAATTGATTGATATAAACATTTAGAAATACATTTTCCCCTCAAGTACTGCTTTTGCTTTATCCCATAAATTTTGCTATATTGTTTCATTGTTGTCATTCTCTCATGAAATTATTGTTTCTACATTTTGTTCTTTGATCCACTTATTTGGTAGTATTAAATTATTTAGTTTCTGGAATACCACATGAAATGAAGCCTCTGAGCGGAGTCTGATAGAATGAAACCTCTCTCCAACTCAAGATAGTTTAGAAGGACTTCAAGAAAAGTCATTCTTACTGGGATGAAAGAGGTGTTCATCCCAGCTCAGATAATTTCTGGAAAATTCAGCAAGAGTGTCTTAATCACAGCAGATCAGCAACTGATACACCCCTGATCCTGGTTCAAGAGCCAGACCAATAGAGCAACTTCAGTCTCAGTACAGAAAGCAAATTGTCAGCCTGGGAAAACAGATTTATTGCCTGAAGAGAGCAGCTATGTGTACCCTCCACTTTGAGCAAGACACAAAACATAAGCAACCTCTGTGCTCAAAGTCAAGACTCAGAGCACCACAAAAAGCTTGGGACAGTGCCCCCTGAACTCCAGGAGTAGAGCTCAATATTAAAAGTTACACAAGAAAAAAATTAACAAGAAACATAACCATGGAAAGCTACTATGGTAACAAAGAAGACCAAAGTACCAACTCAGACAAGGACAAAAATGGCTACATGGAGAAATCTCAAAGGGTGATATGAATTAGTCTCAATTTTCAAAGAGTTTTCTTGGAAATGCTCATAAAAGATTTTAAAAGGCAAATAACAGAGGCAGAATAAAAAATTGAGAACAGAAATGAGAGGTGTGCAAGAGAGAGTCAACAGTTTGGAAAAGGAAACCAATTCCTTAACAAATACAATTGGTCAAATGGGAAAAAAAATCAACTAAAGAAATCAATTTCTTAAAAAACAAAATTGGCCAAATGAAAAAAAAAAATCCACGGAAGATAACAATGCCTTAAAAAGTAGAAACAATCAAATGGAAAAAGACATGCAAGAGCTAACTGAAGAAAATCATAAATTAAAAAACTGGAACCAGGAAAATGAAAGTTAATAACTCTATGAAATATCAACAATCAATGTAAAAAATAATGGAAAATGGAAGAAAATGTAAAATACTTCATTGGAAAAATAGCAAATTTGGGAAATAGGTCCAGGAGAAGTGATTTTAAAAATTATTGGTCTTCCTGAAGGTCATGACCAAAAAAATAAAAAAGAGCCAGGATAGCATTCTTCAAGAGATCAAGGAAAACTGCCTAGATGTAGTAGAACCAGGGGGCAAAATAACCACTGAAAAAATCCATCAGTCATCTCCAAAAAGAAATCTCACAAGATAAATCCCAAGAAACATTGTTGCAAAACTCCAGCACTATATACTCTCAAGGAAAAAATATTGCAGACTTTCAAGGGGGGGGGGAGGCAATTCAAGTATCAAGGAGTAAATCAAGATTATCCAGGACTTGGCTATTTCTAAAATAAAAGAGTATAGGGTCTGGAATACCATATTTGGGAAGCCAAAGGACCTGGGATTACAGTGAGACTTGAACATCATCTTTCAAGGGAAGAGAAGGATCTTCAGTGAAATGACCTTCAGTCATTTCTAATAAAAACAAAACAAACAAAACAAACCCCCAGAACTATACAGAAAATTCCGTCTTCAAACAGCACTCAAGAGAAGCATAGAAAGGTAAACAGGAAAAACAAACAAAACATTATTTAAAGGTTAAACTGTTTACATTTCTAGATGGGAAAATGATACGCTTAATTCTTGAGAACTGTGTCTTTTATTGGGATAGTTTAAGGGGACATACATGACAGAGAGTGTGAATATGAATTGGCTCTGATGTGATATCAAAGGAAAAGACATTAATGGGTGGCAA
Organism: Sminthopsis crassicaudata; assembly: GCF_048593235.1. Classification (NCBI taxonomy): domain Eukaryota; kingdom Metazoa; phylum Chordata; class Mammalia; order Dasyuromorphia; family Dasyuridae; genus Sminthopsis; species Sminthopsis crassicaudata. The sequence goes on from NC_133623.1 coordinate 87,880,474, forward strand.
AAAAAAAAAAAGAATTGTTCTGGAAGAAGAAAAGGGAGGTAAAATGGGATAAATTAGTTTACATCAAGAGGCACAAAAGACCTATTACAATAAAGGGAAAGAAGGGGGAGAAGGATTACTGAATTTCAAATTATTTTTCAATCTATCTTTCCATTGTCATTTATTGAATATACTGCTATTATATTATGATATTAAAATGTATTTAATTTTTTTCTTTTCTTTATTTAGTTATGACCTTTTTATATCCTATGTGATCAGTTTTTGTTTAAATGTGTTTCTTTCTTTCTATTCCCAGTTCTCTCTAGAGATCTACTATATATACATTTTCTAGTCTTCTCCTTACTTTTTTCTTATTTGTATTTTCATTGATTTATGTAATTTTGATTTATAATTTTATTATTTATTTTCTCCTGTGACTTATTTAACGTTTTTAAAAATTTAGATGTTCTACCATTTGGTCTATGTGCTTCTAGTATTGATATTACTTATATGTGTTTAGTATTAATATTACTTCATATCTATAGTACTTTTCATTAAGAAATAATTTCCTTAATCGTTGTATACTTCAACCACAATACTACATGATGAACAATTCTGATGGATGTGGCCATTTTCAATAATGAGATGAAACAAATCATTTCCAATAGAGCAGTAATGAACCGAACCAGCTACACCCAACAAAAGAACTCTGGGAGATGACTATGAACCACTACATAGAATTCCCAATCCCTCTATTTTTGTCTGCCTGCATTTTGGATTTCCTTCACAGGCTAATTGTCCACTATTTCAAAGTCCAATTCTTTTTGTACAGCAAAACAACGTTTGGACATGTATACACATATTGTATTTAATTTATACTCTAACATATTTAACATGTATTGGTCAACCTGCCAATCGGGGGGGAGGAAGAGGGGGAAAATTAGAACAAGTTTGCAATTGTCAATGTTGTAAAATTGCCTGTGCATATATCTGGTAGATAAAAACTATTAAAAATAATAAAAATAACAATTTCCTTCTTTATCTCTTTAAATTATAGCTATTTTTACTTTTGCTTTGTCTGAGATCATATTTGCTACCCTTTCCTTTTAAACTTCAGCTGAAGAATAATAGATTCTGCTCTGGTCTCTTACCTTTACTCTGTGTGTGTCTCTGTTTCAAATGTGTATTTTTTCCCTTGCAAACATGTTATAGGATTGTAAGAGACATTTTGTACATAGGCTATATTTTCCTCTTCTTAGCTGCTTCCCTTCCCCCCCTAGATACAGTAATAGTATTTATTAAAGAGTTAATCAATGTCATGTAATTAAAGTTTATATTTTAAACTTCAATCACTACTATTTCTTGTTCATGACCTCCAGAATCATGGCTCCGAAAGATTAATGATCTGGCACTTCTTTTCTAATTTTTATATCATCTTTAATTATCAGGTCATGCATTTTTGACATTATTGTATAATTTTTTTTTTCTCTGAGGCAATTGGAGTTAAGTGTCTCAGGCCAGATTTGAACTAAATACTCCTGACTTCAAGGTTGGTGTTCCATCCACTGCACCAACTAGCTGCCCCTATTATATAAGTTTTAAGATGGAAATCTTACTCTAATTTTTCAGATCATTTTCAATTTTTTAATAAAACATCAAGCCATGTTTTCTTTTCTATACTATATATGTTCTTTACTTTTTAAAATCAGATTAATTAATAATTTATTTTATTGGGTGTATTTTAATAAAACCTGCTTCTAATTGTAGGTGTTATTTCAATTGTTTTTTTTTTTTTTTACTTTCAATTTTAATTTTTACTTTCAATTCAATTTCAACTTCTCCTTCGATTTTCAGGATTTCGAGTTTAATGTTTGATTGGGAATTTATAGAATAAAAGTATTTTTCATTTATTATCACTTTCATTATATTGACATGGCCCACCCATGACAACAAAAATACTGTAGATTTATTTTGTTGTGATCAGATTTACTAAATTTATTGTCTCAATCAGTAATTTGCTGGTTCCCAAATTTTACCTAAGTAAGCAGCTGGAACAGCCAAGTAAGATAATGTTCAAAGGTGTAGAGGAAGACCTGAATTTAAATCCAACCTCACTTACTAAATTCTGACTCTGGACAAGTCATTTAACATCTGCGAGCCTCAATTTCTTCATCTGTAAAATAAGAAAAATAAATGCCATGCAAAATTGTTTTGAGGACCAAATAAGACAATTATGAAACACTTAGCATAGTACCCGAAGCATAGTAAATTATAATTAAATGTTATATTATTAACTATTATTAAGTCATAATAATATCAGAAAATGGAATAATTTTGTCTCTTATACGCCCATCATTGTGGATTTCATTTTGCTCTATTGTCTCATTGCTAATGCTATCATATCTAGAATTCTGTCAAATAGCAACGAGGACAAGAGATATCCTTGTTTTACCCCTTGTATATATTGAGAAATGTTCCAGTGTCCCATAACAAATAACTTTTAAGCTTAGACAGATTTTATCATATTAAGAACATATATCCTTATGTCTATACTTTGTAGGGTATTTAAGATTTATTAGAGGACTACTGGCCAAGATGGTGGAGAGGACATACACATCTACTTAGGCTCTTCCTTTCTTCTCAGAATAGTTTATTTCATGACAAGGCCTTGAAATTAGGGCTTGACTGAAAAAAATACACAAATAATTACCAACAGAAGATATCTTCAAAATTCGCCAAAAAAAGTCTGTTTTTGCTCTCAGGTGGGGATGTTTAGATTGGGCACAGGCTGAGGGAAAGCAGTGAGAGCTTGGCAGGCAGCTCACACCAAGCATACCTGAGGGGGATGGAGTGTGACTCGGGCGTTTCTGAGAGAAGAACTTTAACTCAGTGTGGCTACTTTGCCCTGGCAGCAATCCAGTAGACAAGCAGCTCTAAACTCAAGGAGTAAAGACTATAACCCTGAAAAGCTAGGGTCACTTGGGATAGGGCCACACTCACCGGGAGTGATTCAGCCCATTCTTAGAGCCTCAGAGTCTCAGAGCACAGACTAGGCCCAGACATTGATGTCCTTCTAGTGCCTCACTGCTGCCACCAACAGTCTGTAGAGGAAGCTTGGTAATACCATCCAGGCCCCCACCAAAAAAAAAAAAAAAAAAAAAAAAAAAAAAAAAAAAGCATATTACATTTGTATTGTTTTGTTTTTTGTTAGCTTGTTTTCTTCGATTCTTCTTTGACAAAATAAGCAAAAAATTAAAATGGACTCTACTGATAGCTTCTATATAAACAGAGAGCAGACTTTAAACCCTGATGAGAATAAAAACAGACTATCTCTAGATGAATCCCCAAAGAAGGATATGATCTGGTCCCCAACACACAAGACTCTCATAGAATAAATTTAAAAGGCTCTCACAAGACAGCTAGAAGCAAAATGGAAAAAGGAAAGGATCTTGGCAAAAGGATCTGGATAATTTATCCCACTCATTTAAAGATAGAGAGGATAAAGCTATAAAAATCCTTGAAAAATAGAATTAGTGAATTAAAAAAAATAGCTCTCTAAAAAGTAAAATTGGAGAAATGGAAAAAAATTCCATAGAACAAAAAGACTCACTTAAAAACTCAATTGGACAACAAGAAAAAGATATAAAAAAGGGAGTAAAGAAAATAATTCATTAAAAATCAGAATTGAACAAATGGAATTGAATGACTCGAGGAGACACCAAAAATCAGTCAAGCAAAACCAAAAAAGTGAAACAATGGAAAAAATGTCAAATACACCTTCTTGAGAAAAAAAACAAACTTAATAATAGTTAATAATATAACATTTAAATAGCATTTACTATGTTTCGGGTATGTGCTAAGTGCTTCCTAATGGTCTTATTTGGTCCTCAAAACAGAAAATAGATCCCAGAGAGATATTCTGAGAATTATTGGACTTCCAGAAAAATATGATTAAAAAAAGAGCCTGGACACTATTTTCCAGGAAATTATCAAAGAGAACTGCCCAGATGTTTTAGAAACAGAGGGCAAAATAGAATTTGAAAGAATTCATCAATTATCTACTGAAAGGGACCCTAAAATCAAAACTCCAAGAAATATTGTGGCTAAATTCCAGAACTATCAGACCAAGGAAAAAATACTACAAGCTGCTAGAAAAAAAATCAATTCAAATATAGAGGAGCCACAATAGAATTACTCAGGATCTAGCAGCATCCACATTAAAGGATCAAAGGGTCTGGAATCTGATATTCTGAAAGGCTAAGGAACTTGGTAAGCAGCCAAATATGACGTACCCAACCAAAATGAGCATTTTTTCCAGGGAAGAAGATGGACATTCAATAAAATAGGTGAATTTCATCTATTTCTGATGAAAAACCGGAACTAAACAAAAAGTTTGATTTCCAAATATAGGACTCAAGAGAAACCTAAAATGGTAAAAAGAAATCTTGGGAACTATATTTCTGTTATAAAGATATATAAAGAGCACATGAATAATTTGTTCTAGAAACTAGAGGTAGAAAGAAAATTGTACCAGAAAGAGAGTAAAGTAGGGGTACTACATCTCACAAAGAGGCAAAGGAAACCTATTATATCTGAGGGAAAGAAAGGAGGGTGATGAACATAGTGTGGTACTCTCATGAGAATTGACTTAAAGAAAAAAATATTAGACATATTCAATTTACAGTGAAACTTCTCCCACCTCATTAAAAAGTGGGAGGGGAAAAGGGAAGGAGTAAGCTAAGTGGAAGGGAATATAAAAATTGTGAGGAAAAGGGGTAAGAAAGGGGGAGGAACACTAAAGTGGGTAGAGGGATCCTAAAAAGGGAAGGCTGTGAGAAGCAAGTGGTGCTTAACAAGTTTAATACTGGGGAGGGGGTTAAAGGGTAAGGAAAGGAGAAAAGCACAAACAGGGGCTAACAAGATGGCAAGTAATACAGAATTAGTAATTTTAACCATAAATGTGAATGGGGTAAACTCCTCCACAAAGAGGAAGGAGTTACCAGACTGCATTAAAACCCAGAATCCTACAATATGTTGTTTACAGGAAACACAGTTGAAGCAGGGCAATACATACAGAGTAAAGATAAAAGGTTGGAGCAGAATCTACTATGCTTCAGGTGAAATCAAAAAAGCAGGGGTAGTCATGCTCATCTCAGATCAAGGAAAAGCAAAAATAGATTTAATTAAAAGAGATAAGAGCACTATATCTTGATAAAGGGTAGTATAGTTGATGAAGCAATGTCAATACTAAACATATATGCACCAAGTGGTGTAGCATCTAAATTCTTAAAAGAGAAAATTAAGAGAGCTGCAAGAAGAAATAGACAGCAGAACTATAATAGTGGGAGATCGCAACCTTGCACCCTCAAAATTAAGTAAATCAAAAAACAAAATAAATAAGAAAGAAGTCAAAGAGGTAAATAGAATTCTAGAAAAGTTAGATATGATAGATCTTTGGAGAAAACTAAATGGAGACAGAATGGAGTACACTTTCTTCTCAGCAGTTCATGGAACCTATATAAAAATTGACCATATATTAAGACATAAAACCCTCAAATTCAAATGCAGTAAAGCAGAAATAATAAATGCATCCTTTTCATATCCCAATGCAAAGAAAATTACGTTCAATAAAAAACCCAGGGGAAAATAGACCAATAAATAATTAGAAACTAAATAATCTCATACTAAAGAATGATTGGGTGAAACAGCAAAACATAGACTTAATTAATAACTTCACCCAAGAAAATGGCAATCAATAATGAGACATCATACCAAAATCTGTGGGATGCAGCCAAAGCAGTAATAAGGGGAAATTTTATATCTCTAGAGGCCTACTAAAATAGAGAAAGAGAAAGTCAATGAATTGCGCTTGCAACAAAAAATGCTAGAAAAGGAACAAATTAAAAACCTCCAGTCAAACACTAAACTTGAAATTCTAAAAATAAAAGGAGAGATTAATAAAATTGAAAGTAAAAAAAAAACTATTGAATTAATTAATAAAACTAAGAGTTGGTTCTATGAAAAATAACAACAAAATAGATAAACCCTTAGTAAATTTTATTTAAAAAAGGAAAGAGGAAAATCAATGAAAAGGGAGAACTTGCCACTAATGATGAAGAAATTAGAGCAATAGCTAGGCATTAGTTTGCCCAACTTTATGCCAATAAATTTGATAATGTAAATGAAAAGGAACAATACCTTCAAAAACATAGCTTGCCCAGATTAACAGAGGAAGAAGTAAATTGGTTAAACAGTCCCATTTTAGAAAAAGAAATATAACAAGCTATTAACCAACTCCCTAAGAAAAAATCCCCAGGATCAGAAGAATATACATGTGAATTCTACAAAACCTTTAAAGAACAATTAACTCCAATGCTACAAAAACTATTTGAAATACTATTTGAAAAATATCTGAAGGAGTACTACTAAATTCCTTTTATGACACAGACATGGTACTGATACCTAAAGCAGGTAGGTTGAAAACAGAGAAAGAAAATTATAGACCAATCTCCCTAATGAATATTGATGCTAAAATCTTAAATAAAATATTAGCAAAAAGAATACAGAAAATCATCCCCAGGATACTCCACTATGTCCAAGTAGGGTTTATACCAGGAATGCAGGGCTGATTCAATATTAGGAAACCTATTAGCATAATTGACTATATCAATAAGCAAATTAACAAAAACCATACGATCATCTCAATAGATGCAGAAAAAAAATTTTTTTTATAATATCCAATATCCATTCCTACTAAAAACACTTGAGAGTATAGGAATGAATGGACTTTTCCATAAAATAGTCAGGAGTATATATTTAAAACCATCAAAAGCATAATATGTAATGGGGAAAAACTGGAACAAATCCCAGTAAGATCAGCAGTGAAACAAGGTTGCCCACTATCACCATTAGTATTCAATATTGTATTAGAAACACTAGACTTGGCAATAAGAGTTGAGAAAGAGATTACAGGAATTAGAGTAGGTAATAAGGAAACCAAATTATCACTCTTTGCAGATGACATGATGGTATACTTAGAGAACCCCAGAGATTCTGCTAAAAAGCTATTAGAAATAATTCAGAATTTTAGCAAAGTGGCAGGATACAAAATAAATCCAGATAAATCCTCAGCATTTTTATACATCACCAACAAAATGCAACAGCAAGAGATACAAAGAGAAATTCCATTCAAAACAAATGTCAAGAGCATAAAATATTTGGGAATCCATCTACCAAAGAAAAGTCAGGAATTATGTGAGCAAAATTACAAAACACTTGCCACAAAAATAAAGTCAGATTTAAATAATTGGAAAGACATTCAGTGCTCTTGGATAGACCGAGCGAATATAATTAAGATGATAATACTCCCTAAACTAATCTATTTATTTAGTGCTATACCAATCAGACTTCCAAGAAACTATTTAAAGAACCTAGAAAAAATAACAACAGAATTCATATGGAACAACAAAAGGTTGAGAATTTCAAGGGAAGTAATGAAAAAAAATTAAATGAAGGTGGTCTAGCTGTACCTGATCTAGAACTATATTATAAAGCAACAGTTACCAAAACTATTTGGTATTGGCTAAGAAATAGACTAGTAGATCAGTGGCATAGGTTAGGTTCACAGGGCAAGATAGTGAATAAAAATAGCAATCTAGAGTTTGACAAACCCAAAGATCCCAAATTTTGGGATAAGAATTCATTATTTGACAAAAACTGCTGGGAAAACTGGAAATTAGTATGGCAGAAACTAGGCATGGACCCACATTTAACACCACATACTAAGATTAGATCAAAATGGGTCCAAGATTTAGGCATAAAGAACGAAATCATAAATAAATTGGAGGAACATGGGATGGTTTACCTCTCAGACTTGTGGAGGAGGAAGGAGTTTGTGTCCAAGGGAGAACTAGAGACCATTATTGATCACAAAATAGAAAATTTTGATTATGCCAAATTAAAAAGTTTCTGCACAAACAAAACTAATGCAAACAAGATTAGAAGGGAAGTAACAAATTGGGAAAACATTTTTACAGTTAAAGGTTCTGATAAAGGCCTCATCTCCAAAATATACAGAGAATTGACTTTAATTTATAAGAAATCAAGCCATTCTCCAATTGATAAATGGTCAAAGGATATGAACAGACAATTTTCAGATGATGAAATTAAAACTATTTCCACTCATATGAAAGAGTGTTCCAAATCACTATTGATCAGAGAAATGCAAATTAAGGCAACTCTGAGATATCATTACACACCTGTCAGATTGGCTAAGATGACAGGAACAAATAACGATGAATGTTGGAGGGGCTGTGGGAAAACTGGGACACTGATGCATTGTTGGTGGAGTTGTGAAAGAATCTAACCATTCTGGAGAGCAATCTGGAATTATGCCCAAAAAGTTATCAAAATGTGCATACCCTTTGACCCAGCCATACTACTACTGGGCTTATATCCCAAGGAAATACTAAAGAAGGGAAAGGGACCTGTATGTGCCAAAATGTTTGTGGCAGCCCTTTTCATAGTGGCTAGAAGCTGGAAGATGAATGGATGTCCATCAATTGGAGAATGGTTGGGTAAATTATGGTATATGAATGTTATGGAATATTATTGCTCTGTAAGAAATGACCAGCAGGAGGAATACAGAGAGGCTTGGAGAGACTTACATCAACTGATGCTAAGTGAAATGAGCAGAACCAGAAGATCATTATAGACTTCAACAATGATACTGTATGAGGATGTATGAGCAGAATCAGTATAATTCAATGGAAGAGGTGTAATACACAAAGATTTATACTTATAGTGACATGGAAGTTTCTAGAATTATAATAGTATGGAACAAAGGACCTCACAGGAGCTAAGACCCATTATCCATCACCCCAAAATGTGGAGTAGGTTCACCCCATCCTACAAGATGTAATACTGGAGGATGAGGAATTACAGCCCATGTCCAATGCCCTTCTCGATCAGCAGCAACATCTTGAGCCTTTGTTAGCACTGTCCAATTCTACATTGGAACCCCAACTGTTCCTGGAATCTTTGAACTCGGGTCAAGAAATGTAAATGCAAATAGCAGTTGCACCATAATCTCGTTATTCTTTCTTTTCATCACTCTGTTTCTATTGCTTCTGGGTTTCCTCTACCTTCTTCTCAGCTTTTTCTGCATCTTCTCCCACTGTCCTGATTCTCCTGGTTGGTACCCATTGTTCTCTGGTATCATCTGCAATGATAAGAGCATTCCCTGGACCCCAAATCCTAACCGTCCCTGGACCTGCCCAAGTTCCATCTTCTCTCTTCCATAGAACTTTTTTACCCCCTTTATACTGATCTTTGTCCTTATACTTGTCTTTCTGTAAATGTATAGGCCCTCGTTTCTCAGAAGTGTGCCAAAATCGAATTGCAGGGGTTAAATCATCATCTGCAAATTGCATATAATTATATGTGAATACTGCTTTATCCAATGCACTCTGAGTAAGGCACCCTTTTGGCCTTCCCCATAGTACTCCCTTTTCTTGTTTAACAAGCAGTGTCTTAAGGGACCTATTGGGACGTTCAACAATGGCTTGACCATTAGGATTGTATGGAATACCTGTAACATGAGATATATTAAATTCAGAACAGAAAGACTGAAAACCTTTAGAAGTATAAGAAGGAACGTTATCTATTTTTATTTGTTGGGGGACCCCAATTGTTGCAAAACAATTATACAAATGTGCCAAAACATGTTTTAAGGCTTCTCCAGGTTGAAGAGTAGCTAATACAAATTTTGAATGAGTATCAATAGTTACATGGATGAACTGTGACTTCCAATGAGTGACATCTATTTGCTAAATATCATTAGGCCTGTCAACTCTTGGATTATGAGTTGGATCTGATTTATGTGGGGCAAAGGGAATATACTCTAAACATCTTTTAACTATCTCTATTGCCTGTTGTTTAGAGATACCATAGAGTCTTCTTAAAGATCTAGCTGACAAATGAAGATTATTATGTGCTATCTGAGCAGCCTCCACTGTACTAAGTATATTACAGCTGTACAGTGCAGCATCAGCCATCCTTGTTACTTTCAAATATTGGACCTCTGCCATCTGTATGTGAACGTACATGCATAATGTATATAGGTGATTTCAAAGCAAGTAATGCTTGTTGCGTTTGATAAAGTAATTGAGCAATAGTAGATTGACGGATATTAATAATAGAATTAGGTAAATTTGTTACACTAAGCATGCATAATGACTATCTGTGATTAAATTAAAAGGAGAAGATACATGTTGTAAAACAAATAAAATGGCATAAAGTTCATTCTTCTGAGTGGAATCATATTGAGTAGACAATACCTTTAAAGTGTTGGTAGAAGTTATATAAAAGCTTGCTCTATGATCCTTAGTAGCATCAGTAAAAATATTTGGTCCTTTAACAGGAATCTCACTAATCACAGAATGTTGAACATTTATAGAAAGTTGTTTATAAAATTGAGCAGGCTTAGGCAAGTTAACATGTGTAAAAGAACAAAAAGGCAATAAAGGTTCCCACTCATCTGTTTGGATCAGATGAGCAAATTGAAAAGGTGACATTGATAAATGAATAACTGGAGGTTTACCTGTTAACAAGACTTCTCTCTGAACTACTTCTGAAAGAAATTGATATAAAGCTTGGTATTTATGTGTCAAAATATTTAAAGGCTTTTGAGGATATATCCATTCTATAACACCTGCATCTTGAAAAAAGACTCCAAAGAAAGGAAATTGATTGTTTTTCACCTGGCTCTGATATGTCACCTGGGGACTACAGAAAAAGGGGTTGCAGAAAGGGGAGGGGAGGATTAGAGCATTAGGATTGAGGGAACTCTATGTAGTAAAGTAATAGAATAAAGATTTGTTGCTGCATATTCATGTGTATCGGGTGTTCTGTGGGGGACCTCTTGAGGTCATTCTTCAATTCAGATAATCGAAGCCATGCATTCTGAAGACCTGATGAAGGTAAGAGCCAGTTGACCTTGTTGAGGTTAGCAACAGGAGCTAACGAGGACCTAGCAGTTTCCACTCTAAAACATTGAAGGGGAGCTGAATGTAAAAAATGATCTTCAAATACAGAACTCAAGACAACCATAAAAGGCAAAAAGGAAAATAAAAATAACTTTTTAAAAAAGTTAAAAAGCTTATACCCCTATATGGGAAGATGATATATTTAAAGCTTGAGATCAGTATCTCTGTTATGGATATACTTAGAGGGCAAGTATAACTTGATTTTATTGTGATGGTATAAAAAAGAATTAGAGAAGGAAAGGTGATTCTACTGGAAGAAGAGGAAAATGGAGTTAAAATGGGGTAAATTACATCTCATGAGGAAGCAAAAAAAAAAAGACTTATTGAAATTGAGGGAAAGAGGGGAGAGGGATGAGAATTGTGCAAATCATACTCTCATCAGATTGGTTCAAAGAGAGAATATCAGACATTTAGCTTCTCAGAGAAGCTTGTTTCACCCTATACAAAAAAGAGCAAGGGGCTGCAAAAGGGAATGGTTGTTTGGGGGAGGGGTGATCAATGAAAAAATACTGGGAAGGAGGGGAAAATGGAAAGGGAAGAGAAAAATATAACAAGTTTTGTAAACAAGATACAAGGAAATACAGTTAGTCATTTTAATTGTGAATGTGAATGGGATGAACTTTCCCATAAAATGGAAGTGGATAGAAGACTGGATTAAAAGCCAGAATCCTACAATTTGTTGTTTACAAGAAACTAACTCACTTAAAGCAGAGTGATACATTTAGAGTAAAGGTAAAATCCTGGAGCAGAATTTATTATGGTTCAGCTGAGGTTTAAAAAAAGCAGGAGTAGCAATTCTGATCTCAGATTAAGCAAAAAAAAATAATTAAAAGAGATAAGGAAGGAAATGATATCCTACTTAAAGATATCATAGACAAGTAATAACATTACTAAACATATATGCATCCATATTCCTAGAGAACTTAAGAGAGCTGCAAGAAGAATTAGACAGCAAAACTATACTATTAAGGGATCTCAACCTTGCTGTCTCAGAATTAGATAAATCAAAACACAAAATAAGAAAGAATCCTAGAAGAATTAGGGATGATAGATGTTTGGAGAAAATTGAATGGAGAGAGAAAGAAATATACCTTTTAACTCTGGGAGATGACTATGAACCACTACATAGAATTCCCAATCCCTCTAGTTTTGTCTGCCTGCATTATTGATTTCCTTCACAAGCTAATTGTACACTATTTCAAAGTCTGATTCTTTTTGTACAGCAAAACAACTTTTTGGACATGTATACATATATTGTATTTAATTTATACTTTAACATATTTAACATGTATTGGTCAACCTGCCATCTGGAGGGGGGGGAAGGAGGGGAAAAATTAGAACAAAAGGTTTGGCAATTGTCAATGCTGTAAAATTACCCATGCATATATCTGGTAAATAAAAACTATATATATATATATATATATATATATATATATATATATATATATATATATATATATATATATATATAAATATATATATATATATATATATATATAAAGAAATATACCTCTCTCAGTAGTACATGGAACCTATACAAAAATGAACCATATGTTAAGGCATAAAAACCCCAAAAATCAAATGCAGACAGAAATAGTAAACACATTTTTCTCAAATCATTGTGCAATAAAAATTACATGCAATAAAAGCCAGGGGAAAATAGACCATAAATTAATTGGAAACTAAATATTATAATCTTAAAGAATGAGTAGGTGAAACAACAAATCATAGACACAATCAATAATTTCACCCAAGAGAAGGACAACAGAGACAACATACCTAATTTGTGGGATGCAGCCAAAACTGTTATTAGGGGAAATTTTATATCTCTAGATGCTTGCTTGCATAAAATAGGGAAAGAGATCAATGAATTGGGCTTGTAACTAAAAAAGCTAAAAAAAGAACAAATTTTTAAAATCCCAATTCAATACCAAATTTGCAATTTTGATAATAAAAGGGAGATTAATAAAATTTAAAATAAGAAAATTATTGAATTAATAAATAAAACTAAAAGTTGGTTTTATGAAAAGAACAACTAAATAGCTAAACCTTAAGTTAATTTGATTAGAGAAAGGAAATAAGAAAATGAAATTGTTAGTCTCAAAAATGAAAAGGGAGAACTTTCCACCAATAAAGAAAAAAATTAGAGCAATAATTATGAGTTATTTTGCCCAACTGTATGCCAACCAATTTGATAATCTAAATGGAATGAAGGAATATCTACAAAAATATAAATTGTCCAGCTTAACAAGAGAGGAAATAAACTAATTAAATAGTCCCATTTTAGAAAAAGAAATAGAAAAAGTGTGTTCTATTAATTATAAAATTATCAATTACATTATATATTACAAAATATATAATATGAAAAATATAATTATATGAATTATATATATATAATTATTAATTATAATAATATATTGTTCTATTAATCAAGCCCCTAAGAAAAAAATCTCCAGGTCCAGATGGATTTACATATAAATTTTACCAAACATTCAAAGAATAATTGATTACAATATTATATAAAATATTGGAAAAATAGGGAAAGGAGTCCAAGTTTCTTTTATGACACATATGGAGTTGATAGGCAAACTAAGTAGGGTGAAAACAGAGAAAGAAAATTATAAATCAATTTCCTTAATGAATATTGGTGCAAAAATCTTAAATAAAATATTACCAACAAGATTACAGAAAGTCATCCCAAAGATAATACGCTATGACCAAGTAGGATTTATACCATGAATTCAGGGCTAGTTCAATGTTAGAAAAACTATTAGCATAATCAACTATATTAATAACCAAACTATATTAATAACCAAATCATGATTATTTCAATAGATGCAGAAAAAGCATTTGATAAAATTCAATACCCACTCCTATTAAAAGCACTAGAGAGTATAGGAATAAATGGACTTTTCCTTAAAATAATCAGTAGCATCTATCTAAAACCATCAGCAAGCACCATATGTAATGGGGATAAATTGGAACCAATCCTTATAAGATCAGGAGTGAAAAGAGGTTGCCCACTATCACCATTACTATTCAGTATTGTATTAGAAATATTAGCTCTGGCAATAAGAGAAGAAAAAGATTAAGGAAATTCGAGTAGGTCATGAGGAAACCAAATTTTCACTCTTTGCAGATGATATGATGGTATACTTAGAGAACCCTAGAGTATCAACTAAAAAACTACTAGAAACAATTCACATCTTTAGCAAAGTTGCAGGATACAAAATACCAACAAAGTCCAACAGCAAGAAATATAAAAAGAAATTCCATTTAAAATAATTGTCAATAATATACAATATTTGGGAGTCTGTCTGCCAAGCCAAAGTCAGGAACTATATGAACACAACTACAAAACACTTGCTACACAAATAAAGTCAGATCTAATCAACTGGAAAAATATCAAGTGCTTATGAGTAGGATGAATATAATAAAAATGACAATACTACTTAAATTAATTTACTTATTCAATGCTTTACCAAAATTAAAAAGCTTCAATAAAAAATTTTTTTAAAAAGAAACAAAATTGCTAGTTGTGTGATTTAAAACAAATCAGTTCACCTCCCTATGCCTCAGTTAGCTTTTCTATAAAACAGTAGTAAAAATACTTTACCTACAATCCTGAGTGTTTTTTGTTGGTTTTTGTTTGCTTTGTTTTTTTAGGAATGTTCTAGGTAAACACTGATGTACTTCAGAATTGGTCAATTAATCAACACATTAATTAAATTGGTCTGGTGTGTTGGTGAAGTGGCTGTGAAACTGAAAGTCATCAGGAGTGGCCACAAACCATCTGGAATGAATGGAGCCTCTTTCCATCTCTCCTTTAGGAAAGTATTAAATGGTGATAGGCGTGAACATCTATGCAAGGGCTTTGGACTTTCATGGAAGATTTTCTTACATTAATTAACAGACGTTTTCAATACACATTAATGTTGATGCAAGTCTCCTGAGATCTCTAGGAGATTTGAGATAATATGCTGGGGATTACAAATCTTTCCAGAAAGTTGAAAATGCTACCCTCTTCTCAAGATTTCTGAGGGCATCCTAACTGGTGAATCAGAACAAAGAGTCAAACAGTGATTTGTCCCAAGGGAATAAAAAGGGAAGGGAAACATGGAAGACAAAACAAATGTTATTCTGAGTACTTAGCACTAAAGTCTCTAGCTAGTCCACTCATTTGTTTATTCATTATCTTTGTCTTTTTTTTTTTTTGAATGGACATTGACAAATGTTCTGAAATCTACCAGGATTGCAATATGGAAAACAGGAATAGGATGAATCAGCCCATCTCCTGCCCAAAGATATCAATTATGTAGCAGCTAGTGAGGAGGTGTGAAACTCATTCATTAGCACCTTACTTATTCCAGGATTTCCTTATTAACTGATTCAATTTAGCAGTGCACTCCAATAGAACTCCAAGTAGGAAATCCAAATAGCCACGAAACAGTCGAAATGGTTGCCCGGAAATCCAATGATTAAGTTTCAACTATCCTCTTCCTACTTAATTTTATTTTAGTTTTATACAGAATATTGCCAAGCTTTGGAATGTCACTAACTTAGAAGAAGCAATTAGAAGAGTAAAGCAGAATCCTTCTTATATTTTGTTCTGTTTTGGTTATTAGACACTTTCTTGCTTTCATGAGTACATATTAATATTTGGATAGGATTTTTTTAAATTTTAACTTTTATACTGAAAAAAGAACATTCTTATATACTCAAGAGAATGCAAAAAGAGGATTACTATGAATTTTAATGTCATTTTTGTTCAATCATTTCAGTCATGTTTAATTCTTCATTATGCCATTTGGGTTTTTCTTTGCAGAAACACTGGAGTGACTTTAGCCTTTTCTAGTTTATCATACAGATGAAGAAACTGAGGCAAATAGTGAAATGACCTGCCCAGGATCACACAGCCAGTAAAATGGATTTAAATTTAGGAAGATAAGTCTTCCTGACTCCAGCACCACCTAGCATATCACATTTTTTTTTCATTCTATAATAACTTCCATATTTGCTTTACAAAACTATTCTGCTTCTCTGTGCTTCCTTCCAAACTTTTTTCTGCATTTATTCCTTCTACATTGTGACTTCCCCCATCATGGTTTAGATATATTGTGGGTGAGTATAAGAAAGTAAATGAGAATTTTAGCAGAGTTTTATGGAAATTACAGATGACATATAAATGCCAGCAGATGACAGAGTCTATACTTACCCCAAATTTTCCAATAAAATAAACATAATATAAAGAAAAAGAAAAGAATCAAACTCCTCTGATACAAAGAGAGGACCAAAAAAATTTACACAATGTTTCCAGATTGCAGGAGCACTGCCCTACCCTGTAATGTAAAAGGAATAACTATATTTTCTTTTATGCATTAACAAAGATATTACAACAGTCCTCCTATTTGTGTTTCCATAAATATTGTTATTTTCCCCATATACTTTCTATAACCTGTTTTTTACTCTTAAAAAACTGAAAGAGGGGGAGAAAAAGTTTTGGAATCAATAAGCCAAGTTAAGTAAAATTAATACATCCAATTAACAAAAGACACTGCTGATGATTTGTAGAAATTTGTCACACACAATAGACTTTTGCCCTTCCAAGTCTAGAATCAAAAGTATGGAAAATATTAGCATCCTTCTGTGGGTGTTCTTGTCTAATTTATTGTGTTCACAATTCCTATAACTATAGGCTAGATAGTATCTAGAGAAAGATATACTTCCATTAGAGAACAAAAGAACAGCAATAGATTCTGCTTTGTCTGCAACTCACTGAGGAATCTGGGCCAAATCATTATTTCTCTGAGGGATCAAGGGTCATTAAAAGACCCTTGCAAGCTGTGGCATTTTATATTTTGTTTTCTAAGACCCTGTTCTCAGTCTCCTTCCCCACTTCTGACATCCCCTGTTCTAAGTACCCACCCCTCTCTGACACCCCCTGTTCTAAGCCCTCTCCCAACCCTGAGGACCCCCTGTTCTAAATCTCCTCCCTGCTCTGACATTCCCTGTCCTAAGTTCCCTTCCATTCCTGATCTTTATCCACCTGCTGTTCCCTCCACCCCCAGCTTTGATCTAATGCCTTTCTCAGTGTTCACATTTTCTAATTTCACTATGTTCTCTATATAGCTTCGGAAATAGCCAAAGAGAGACACTTAGGATAGTAGCCTCAATTTCAACCCCACATTCTGCTTCTCCATCTGCTGTGTGACCTCTGGAGAATGTATTAGCATTTCTGGGGCCGTTTGTTCCCTCTCCAGCTCCTTTTTTGTCTTAAGAAGATTCAGATATAAACCACTACAAGTAAATGCATGCTGAATGACCTTTATGCAAGGGCTTTTGAAGAAGATGCTCACACCTTGTGTACAATCTCCATTTCTGAACGGGAAGGGGGACTTTTGCTGCAGTGAAGCTCATTCCACTAAGTGTCAGCATCCATTGGGAGTTTCAACAGCCTGGTTCTCTCAGTATTTGCCATGTGGCCAAGAAATCAAAGGACCCAGAGCAGAGCCCCATCAATGATACAGAGGCCACTTAAGAGCCAGCTATGTTGCTCTTAGCTCAAGCAACCTCTGAGCCTCCTGGGATTCAGACTGGCCTGCATTACAGTGGCATATTATTCCAATTTACCTTTAATGTCACCTAGCTTGTAGAAGGCCAGGCTTCTGCAGAGAGGTCAATGCCCAAGAGAACCTGGCTGTCAGGAATTGCCATTTCTAGTCCCTAAAGGATGAGCACTGAGCCCTTCAGGAGTGAGCATAGGCAGGGAACTCATGATTCCCTGTTCCCTTCCTAGATATCTGACCTGGGGTCAGAAATAAAAAGGAAGTCTCATGAACTCAACTCCTGAGAGCTGCACATCAATCAAGCATTTACTAATCACTTATTGTATACTAGGTACTCTAGGGTGTTCTTGAGTTACAAAGACAAAAATAAACCACTAACTACCCATAAAGAGTTGATATTCCATTGGGGAAATTCATTGATCACACACAAAATTGGGGAAATCAGGAAAGATGTAATTCAAGGACATAGCTATTGAGCTAGACCTAAAAGGAAGCCACAGTTTTAAGGAGAAATTAGAGGAAGGAGAAGAACATCCCAATCTCTACAAAAGCATGGAGATGGGAATTTAAATGTTAGATACAGGATGCTTTATGTGAAGCATTGAGTAAGTCATGAGGAGTCATGGATACTTAGGGTGGGGCTGGATGAGTATAAAATAGTCTAGCAATTTTTTTAAAAGTCTATTAAGAAGTATTACAAGGCATTTGCCACCAATTGTCACCTTTTCTGCTTACACAGCCTAAGACTAAGGAAGGCCTATTATCTATCAAAGAAAAGCTTGTGCTAGGCAAAGCTTTCACAAAGTTTTTGATCTTGGAATTCCTTTACACTCTTAAAAGTGTTAAAGATCCACCCCAAGAGCTTTTGTTTACATAGCTTTCTCAATCAGGATTTACCATCCTAGAAATTAAATGTTTTAGTATTTATTATTATAAAAATAGATCCAAAGAAATCCACAGACACAGAGTGAGAACTGCAGGATTAGATAAACATCGTTGTTCCATCTAGGTTTCATCCCAAGCCAATGTAAAAGTCCCTTTTTTTGGCAGAGAAAGGAGTTTAGATCTCACAAAGCTAAAAAGACTTCCCAAAAACATTCCTTGCCATGAACCTCCCCTGCCTAGCAATGCCATCCCTCATTTAACAATACATTTCCCTCTGGAAAGTCATGTAATTACTACAACTCCTCCACCCCAAACTTCTCTAGGACGTTCAGGTTATCTTCACAACAACCCCATTCAGTGTGAGTGAGCACCATCTAGACCTCATTTTAGAGCTATCTAAAGGAAGTGCCTGGATTTCAAGTTGCTTCAGCTGTAAAATGGGAATAACAAGGTATCTGCCTTTGGGGGTTGTAATAAGAATCAAATAAGATAACGTGTAAATCATTTAGCAGAGAACCTGGCATATAGTACGTATTGTACCAAAGTCTTTTCCCTAGCCTCCCCCCACCATCTTTTTGCCTCAAAGACTGGCTTTCTCTCTACTAGGCCAGGTTCCTCCTTACAAAGGATTATATGCCTCCTGAGATCATACATTTAAAACTAAGAGTCTCATGAAGCTGTCAAGTAAAACCTCACCATTTTACAGAAAGAGTAAAGAGAGAGGAAATGACTTAGCCCAACTTACACAGGTAACAAGAAGCAGGTTTGGGATTTTAACCACATCTGAGATATGAACTTGGGGTCTTTGAATGCCAATACAGCATCCTTCCAATGACAAAATGCCACTTTTTTCATATGCTGCAAAATTAAAATAATATCTTTACCTTCCATCCAATAATACTTTCCTCTACTTTCCCCTCTGTTACTAATGAACATCTTTTAATAAA
Source organism: Sminthopsis crassicaudata (assembly GCF_048593235.1). Taxonomy (NCBI): domain Eukaryota; kingdom Metazoa; phylum Chordata; class Mammalia; order Dasyuromorphia; family Dasyuridae; genus Sminthopsis; species Sminthopsis crassicaudata. The sequence goes on from NC_133623.1 coordinate 87,899,896, forward strand.
CTCCTTTCTACTATTGCTTTTTCATTCCAAACACTTTTGGAGGGCAGAGGACTACTTAAAAATACAACAGGCTTCCCGGTGCTTTTCTGAATTCTATACAAATGGAGCTAAGTCAACACTTAATCACCTCCCCTCTCACTGATGAGTATGGATCTATGGCTGGAAGGTAAATGGCAGTAGATGGAATGTGGATTTTACTGCTAATTCCCAAGCCTCAAGAGAAAGCTTTCAGATTTGAAAAGGTCTTTTTTTCTCTCTCATGGAGGAGAGCTTGTCAAATTTGCATTATACCCATCTTAGTGATGAGGAATCTGTGAGAGAAGCCTAGTGCCACTGGGCTTGAGTAAGAGCCAACATTCAGTCCAAATTTCCCTGATTAAGGGCTCCTTCTACTAACTCCATGGAATTTACAGAGCAAACCCACCCCATGATCTTATGACACTGGTAACTAGTACTTCCTCCAAGTTTGCTATGTGGAGGAATTTGTTTATATACCAGTTAATGTTTTCCAGATACCTGGTAAGTCCACTCTACTCCCTGGACCTCGATGCACTGGGAGGAATCATTAGCTGTGAGACCCAGGAAAAGGGAGTAGGGCAGTAATTTTTGGAGACAGTTGGTGAAAGAAAAGGAAGTAGAACCCCACCCCAACCCCCATCCCATGTTGTTTCCATAAAAGAATCATGAGAATCAATATTCATGGCAGCCCTATTACCATGGCATAAAGTATGGAGTTGAGATTGAAATTGTGAAGAAAATGGATCCCCTCCCCAACTCACCCCTACAATATACAACCATCAATATGACTCTGTTGTGATATGGCTTCCTCTTTGGTAGTTTTCTGTCCTTTTTTGCTTGAAAATAGCATTTTAAAAAGACAAAACAAGAACAAAAAGCATTCAATGTCTATTCAGAAAATCTGAACTTGAATCTCCCCCTGATATTTACTACTGCATGACTTCAGCTGAGGTCTCCCTGTCCTTATCTGTGAAATAAGGACTATTAGAACACAGTCTTTAGAGTCTATAAATCCTATAATTTATACTCCATGATCTATTCAGAAAAAAAAGGCAGTTTGTAGAGATAAACCTAGTCTAAATCTCAACAGAGCAGAAAAGACCTTTGGAGATCATCTTCTCTAGATCCTTGGAGCAAAGGGAAACTGAAGAAAATTAGAAAGGGAAACTGAAAAATCTTAAAAGTTTAGTAATGTGCCAGCATCAAAGAACTAGTTTAAAAGATTTTAGGGCAAAGCCAAGAGGTGGAGACCACCTCTGACATTCTCTCAAACCAACAGCAGATTAAGCCTCTAAACGGGTTTTGGAGTACTACACAATCCCAGAAAAAAGATACCTTCAAAGAACTTCAGAACAAAGAAGCCCAGAACCTAGACTGGAGTTAGGAGCTGGAGCCAGAAGTCAGGGCATTGTAGCTTCTGTGAACCTCCTTAGGCTACTCTGTTCTAATTGCAAGCAGGTGGTTTGCTAGATTTGTTACAAAGACAAATTGTAAACTACTGAGCCCCAGAAGAACGTGACCTGGCCTCTAACACAGCACCGGAAATCAATCAGCAGAACTGCCCCAGGACAAATTAAAGCAGCTATAGCTCTTTTGCATTGAACAGATCTCAAGCCTAAAAAAAAAAAAAAAAAAAAAAGAGAATTAAAAAACAAAAGAACTCCCACCATAGGCAGCTTTTATGGAGAGAAGAACAGACTTGAAATTCTGAGGAAAAGGGGCCCCATATGTGCAAAAAGTTTGTAGCAACCCTTTTTGTAGTGGCTAGAAACTAGAAACTGTATGTCCATCAATTGGAGAATGGCTGAATAAATTATGGAATATGAATGCTATGAAATATTGCTTTTGTGTAAGAAACGACCAAAGGAAAGGAGGCCTGGAAAAATGTACAGAAGTTATGCTAAGTGAAATGAGCAGAACCAGGAGATCATTATACAAGCAACAATAAGACTATATGATGTTCAATTCTGATGGACGTGGCTCTTTCCAGCAATGAGATGATTCAAACCAGTTCCAATTGTTTAGTGATGAGGAGAGCCATCTCCACACAGAGAGAGGACTGTAGAACCTGAGTGTGGACCACAACATAGCATTCTCACTCTTTTTGTTGATGTTTGCTTGCATTTTATTTTCTTTCTCAGATTTATTTCCTTCTTGATCTGATTTTTCTTGTGCAGCAAGATAACTATAAATATGTATACACTTATTGGATTTAACATATGTATTTAACATATTTGACATGTATTGTACTACCTGCTATCTAGGAGAAGGGAATGGAAGAAGGAGAGGAAAATTTGGAACAGAAAATTTTGCAAGGTTCAGTGTTGAAAAATTATCAATGCATATGTTTTGTAAATGAAAAGCTTTAATAATAATTAATAATAATAATAATAATAATAAAGAACTAGTAAAAGGAAAGGTGGGATTTGCATTCATGCCTTCCTGATTCCAAGACTCACTCCTATTTATACTATTGTGTTTCTCTCTTACACAAAGGAGACTCTTAATTTTATTGATAAATATTTATTTCCATTATTATATCTATTTCCATTCTATTTATCTTTCTATCTCTCTGTCTATCTATCTATCTATCTATCTATCTATCTATCTATCTATTTATCTATCTGTCTATCTATCTATCTGTTTGTTAAATTGAACTAGACTGCCTAAGCTTGCAGATAGAACTTTCTGGTGAAGGAACACATTATAAATTGCTACCATTTCCCACCCAACACTAATCTGAGGACATGCAAATGAGCACATTTACTATTGTCAGTCTTTTTTTTAATATAAATATAAAATTTTTTGACAGTATATATGCATGAGTAATTTTTTATAGCACTATTCCTTGTATTCATTTTTCCAAATTTTCCCCTCCCTCCCTCTACTCCCTCCCCTAGATGACAGGTGATTCCATACATTTTACATGTGTTACAATATAACCTAGATACAATATATGTGTGTAAATCCAATTTTCTTGTTGCAGTTAAGTATTAGATTCCGAAGGTATAAGTAACCTGGGTAGATAGACAGTAGTGCTAACAATTTACATTCACTTCCCAGTCTTCCTTCTCTGGGTGTAGTTATTTCTGTCCATCACTGATCAACGGGAAGTGAGTTGGATCTTCTTTATGTTGAAGATATCCACTTCCATCAGAATATATCTTCATACAGCATTGAAGTGTACAGCGATCTTCTGGTTCTGTTCATTTCACTCAGCATCAGTTCATGTAAGTCTCTCCAAGCCTCTCTGTATTCCTCCTGCTGGTCATTTCTTACAGAGCAATAATATTCCATAAGCTTCATATACAATAATTTACCCAACCATTCTCCCATTGATGGACATCCATTCATCTTCCAGTTTCTAGCCACTATGAAAAGAGCTGCCACAAACATTTTGGCACATACAGGTCCCTTTAACCTTCTTTAATATCTCTTTGGGATATAAGCCCAATAGCAGCAATGCTGGATCAAAGGGTATGCACAGTTTGATAACTTTTGGGGCATATTCCAAATTGCTCTCCAGAATGGCTGGATTCTTTCACAACTCCACCAACAATTTATTAGTGTCCCAGTTTTCCCACATCCCCTCCAATATTCATCATTATTTGTTCCTGTCATCTTAGCCAATCTGACAGGTGTGTAGTGGTATCTCAAAGTTGTCTTAATTTGCATTTCTTTGATCAGTAGTGATTTGGAACACTCTTTCATATGAGTGGAAATAGTTTCAATTTCATCATCTGAGAATTGTCTGTTCATATCTTTTGACCATTTATCGATTGGAGAATGGTTTGATTTCTTATAAATTAGGGTCAGCTCTCTATATATTTTGGAAATGAGACCTTTATCAGAAACTTTAACTGTAAAAATATTTTCCCAATTTGTTACTTCCCTTCTAATATTGTTTGCATTAGTATTGTTTGTACAGAAACTTTTTAGTTTGATGTAATCAAAATCTTCTATTTTGTGATCGAGAATGATCTCTAATTCTCCTGTGGTCATAAATTCCTTCCTCCTCCACAGGTCTGAGAGGTAGATTATTCTCTGTTCCTCTAATCTATTTATTATCTCCCTCTTTATGCCTAAATCATGGATCCATTTTGATCTTATCTTGGTATATGGTGTTAAGTGTGGATCCATATCTAATTTCTGGCATACTAATTTCCAGTTTTCCCAACAGTTTTTTTTTTTAAATAATGAATTTTTATCTCTAATGTTGGTATCTTTGGGTTTGTCAAACACTAGATTACTATAGTTGTACCCTATTTTGCCCTTTGTACCTAATCTGTTCCACTGATGGACTGGTCTATTTCTTAGCCAATACCAAATGGTTTTGGTGACTACTGCTATATAATATAGTTTTAGATCAGGTACACCTAGACCACTTCATCTGACTTTTTTTTCATTAGTTCTCTTGCAATTCTCAACCTTTTATTCTTCCATATGAATTTTATTGTTATTTTTTCTAGGTCATTAAAATAGTTTCTGGGGAGTCTGATTGGCATAGCACTAAATAAATAGATTAGTTTGGGGAGTATTGTCATCTTTATTATATTCGCTCGGCCTATCCAAGAGCACTGAATGTCTTTCCAATTATTTAAATCTGACTTTATTTTTGTGGCAAGTATTTTGTAAATTTGCTCATATAATTACTGACTTTTCTTTGGTTGATGGATTCCCAAATATTTTATACTCAACATTTGTTTTGAATGGAATTTCTCTTTGTATCTCTTGCTGTTGCATTTTGTTGTTGATGTATAAAAATGCTGAGGATTTATGTGGATTTATTTTGTATCCAGCAACTTTGCTAAAGTTGTGAATTATTTCTAATAACTTTTTATTAGAATCTCTGGGGTTCTCTAAGTATACCATCATATCATCTGCTAAGAGTGACAGTTTGATTTCCTCATTACCTATTCTTATTCCTTTAATCTCTTTCTCGACTCTTAATGCCGAGGCTAATATTTTTAATACAATAGTGAATAGTAATGGTGATAGTGGGCAAACTTGTTTCACTCCTGATCTTACTGGGAAAGGTTCCAGTTTGTCTCCATTGCATATTATGCTTACTGACAGGCGTAAATATATGCTCCTGATTATTCTAAGGAATAATCCATTTATTCCTATACTCTCAAGTGTTTTTAATAGGAATGGATGTTGGATTTTGTCAAATGCTTTTTCTGCATCTATTGAGATGATCGTATGGTTCTTATTAATTTGATTATTAATATGGTCAATTATATTAATAGTTTTCCTAATATTAAACCAGCCCTGCATTCCTGGTATAAATCCCACTTAATCATAGTGTATTATTTTGGGGATGATTTTCTGAAGTCTTTTTAATAATATCTTATTTAAGATTTTAGCATCAATATTCATTTAGGAGATTGGTCTATAGTTTTCTTTCTCCGTTTTAAACCTACCTGCTTTAGGTATCAGTACTATGTCTGTGTCATAAAAGGAGTTTGGTAGGACTCCTTCATCCCCTATTTTTTCAAATAGTTTATATAACATTGGGGCTAATTGTTCTTTAAATGTTTGGTAGAATTCACATGTAAATCCATCTGGTCCTGGGGATTTTTTCCTGGGTAGTTGATTAATAGCTTGCTCTATTTCTTTTTCTGAAATGGGACTATTTAAGCAATTTATCTCCTCCTCCATTAATCTAAAAAGCCTATATTTTTGGAGGAAGTCATCCATAAAGAGCTGCCCTCTTTATCCTCCCAGAGAATGAGCATGGGATAATGCAAGGGCTTCTGGGAAGAAGTATTCTGGAAGAAGTACTTCAATCAATGAGCTTGCTCCTCCTAGGCATGCAAGATCTTCTCCAGGAAAGGCTGGAACTAGAGAATTGTCAAGTACCGACTTAGCACTTAGTAAGAACCTAACATCTTAAGTTATCAAATTTATTGGCATAAAGTTGGACAAAGTAACTCCTTATTGTTTCTCTAATTTCCTCTTCATTGGTGGAAAGATCCCCCTTTTCATTTGTAGGACTAACAATTTGATTTTCCTCTTTCCTTTTTCTGATCAAATTTACCAAAGGTTTATCTATTTTATTGGCTTTTTCATAAAACCAACTCTTGGTTTTATTTATCAATTCAATAATTTTTTTACTTTCAATATTATTGATTTTGCCTTTTAATATTTGTATTTCAAGTTTGATTTTTGGTTGGGGGTTTTTAATTTGGTCTTTTTCTAGCTTTTTAAGTTGCAGGCCCAATTCATTAATCTTCTCTTTCTCTATTTTGTTCAAATAAGCCTCTAAAGATATAAAATTTCCCCTTATTACCGCTTTAGCTGCATCCCACAGATTTTGGTATGATGTCTCATCATTGTCATTATCTTGGGTGAAATTATTAATTGTTTCTATTATTTGCTGTTTCACCCAGTCATTCTTTAAGATGAGCTTATTCAGTTTCCAATTACTTTTTGGTCTATTTACCCCTAACTTCTTGTTGAATGTAGTTTTTATTGCATTGTAATTATTTCTGCCTTCCTGCATTTAATTTTGAGATCTTTATGTCCTAATATATGGTCAATTTTTGTATAGGTTCCATGAACTGCTGATAAGAAAGTATATTCATTCTATCACCATTCAGTTTTCTCCAAAGATCTATCATACCTAGTTTGTCTAATGTTCTATTTACTTTTTAAATTTATGTCTTATTTGTTTAGTGGCTTGATTTGTCTAAATCTGAGAGTGCAAGGTTGAGATCTCCCACTATTATAGTTTTACTGTCTATTTCTTCTTGCCACTCTCTTAACTTTTCCTTTAGAAAGTTAGATGCTATGCCACTTGGTGCATATATGTTTAGTATTGATGTTTTATTTTCTATGCTACCTTTTAGCAGGATATAGTTTCCTTCCTTATCTCTTTTAATTTGATCAACTTCTGCTTTTGCTTGATCTGAGATAAGGATGGTTACCCCTGCTTTTTTTGGCTTTACCTGAAGCATAATAGATTCTGCTCCAACCTTTTACCTTTACTCTGTATGTATCTCCCTGATTTAAGTGTGTTTCCTGTAAACAACATATTGTAAGGTTCTGACTTTTGATCCAGTCTACTATCCGTCTCCGTTTGATGGGAGCGTTCATCCCATTCACATTTACAGTTAAAATCACTAATTCTGTATTTCCTGCCATCATATTATCCCCAGATTATGGTTTTTTCCCTTGACCCCCCTGAACCCCTTCCCCAATATTTAATTTATAGACTCCATTTGTGACACGCAGCCCTCCCTTTTTAGTATCCCTCCCTCCTCCTTCCAAATCCCTTCCCTGTTCTTGTACCTTTCCCTTATTCCCCTTTTCCTCTCCCCCCTTTTAGTGAGGTAAGAGAGAATTCTCTGAAAAACAAATATGTCAATACTCTTTGAGCCTACTCTGATGAGAGTAATCCCCTTTTCCTCTCCCCCCTTTTAATGAGGTAAGAGAGAATTCTCTGAAAAAGAAATATGTCAATACTCTTTGAGCCTACTCTGATGAGAGTAAGATTCACACAATGTTTCTCCCCCTCTCTAAATTCCCTCAGATGTGGTATATTTTTCTATGCTCTTCCTGGGATGTAGTTTCCCTCTTTTTATCACTCCTTCCCCTTTTTCTGATACTACCCCCTTCCCTTTACTACTCCCCCTTTTATAATATCAGTAAAATCAAATTATCCATGCGGACTTTCTATATATCCACAACAGAGATACAGTTCTCAAGAATTCTTTTTACCTTTTTCTGTTTCTCTTCAGTCTTGTGGATGTAGATCAAATTTTTTGTTTAAGTCTGGTTTTTTTCCTTAGAAACAAATGGAATTCCTCTGTTTCATTAAATGTCCATCTTCTTCCATGGAAGAAAATGCTAAACTTAGCTGGGTAGTTCATTCTTGGCTGCATTCCAAGTGCTTTTACCTTTCGGAATATCAGATTCCAGGCCCTATGATTCTTTAATGTGGAGGCAGCCAGATCTTGAGTGACCCTTATTGTGGCTCCCCAATATTTAAATTGTTTTTTTTTCCAGGCTTCTTGCAATATTTTTTCCTTTGTTTGGTAGTTCTGCATCTTGGCTACAATATTCCGTGGAGTTTTTTGTTTGTTTGTTTTTACGGTCTTTTTCAGAAGGTGTTCAATGAATTCTTTCAACGCCTATTTTCCCTTCTATTTCTATTATCTCTGGACAGTTCTCTTTGATGATTTCCTGTAAAATAGAATCTAGGCTCTTTTTTTCATCATAATTTTAGGGAAGTCCAATGATCCTCACATTATCTCTCCTAGATCTATTTTCAAGGTCTATCAATTTTTCCAGTAAATATTTGATGTTATTCTCCAGTTTTTCATTTTTTTTAAATTTTGCTTGACTGATTCTTGGTTTCTCAATGAACCATTCATTTCTGTTTGTTCAGTCCTGATTTTTAATGAGTTATTTTCTTCATTCACATTTTTTAGTTCTTTTTGTATATGTCCAATTGAGTTTTTAAATGAATTATTTTTTTCAGTGGAATTTTTTTCCATTTCACTAATTTTTTTAAGTTTGTTATTTTCTTTTTCCAATTGACAAATTCTGCCAGGATCAGTGTTGGGTCACTTCCGGTTTGGGGTTCTGGCGTTTTTTTTTTTTTTTTTTTTTTTTTTTTTTTTAAGTGGCTTTTATTTCTCTTCTGATCTGCTGTTTTACAAGCAGAGTAGAGCTATCAGCCTAGGCCAGAGACCTCTGTCTCAGTATCTATTCTAGCCCCAGAAGTCTTCTCAGCCCATTTGGCACAATGTGCTAGCCTTTAGTTTAACTGTGTCTGTGCTGGTCTTTTTTTTTTTTTTCCTCCCCTCTGGACCAACCTTTTGTGATGAAATTCCAGATTGTCTTTGGTTGTTAAATTGTGCTTCTAATCCTTATGGTTTTTATTGGTCCAGAGTTATTTTTGAGGCTGAGTTAGATAATTGGTATTGAGGATAGTGGGGAGCTTAGAAGTTCGTGTGTATCTTCTCCGCCATCTTGGCTCTGCCCCCCCATCCTGCTGGTCATTTCTTATAGAACAATAATATTCCATTACATTCATATACCACAATTTATTCAGCCATTCTCCAATTGATGGGCATCCATTCAGTTTCCAAAAGGGCTGCCACAAACATTTTTGCACATGTGGGTCCCTTTCTCTCCTTTAAGATCTCTTTGGGATATAGGACCAGTGGAAACACTGCTGGATCAAAGGGTATGTCCAGTTTTATAACCCTTTGGGCAAAATTCCAAATTATTCTCCAGTATGGTTAGATCAGTTCACAGATCGATCAACAATGCATCAGTGTCCCAGTTTTTCCAAATCCCCTCCAGCACTGGTCATTATCTTTTCCTGTCATTTTAGCCAGTCTGAGAGGCATGTAGTAGTATCTCAGGGTTCTCTTAATTTGCATTTCTCTGATCAATAGTGAATTGGAACACCTAAGAAAGGGAAATTGTAAGAAAACAGTAGGTAAGGAGGAGATTAACTATCCCTATTCATAGATGGTCTTATGATTTACTTACAGCACCCCAGAGTATCAAAACAAATAAGGAAACCCCAAAACGAGGGGGGAGGAATTGACAACTTTAACAGGGTTGCAGTGTACAAAATAAACCCATGTAAATCATCAGACTTTCTGTGTTCTACCAACAAAACCCAGCAGGAAGAGATAGAAAGAGAAGTTCCATTAAAAACATCAACCTGCAAACAATAGAAAATATTTGGAAGGTTCTCTGCCAAGTCCAACCGAGTGACTACATTAAAACAATGAAAAAACACTATACAAATGAAGAGAGATCTATAGCACTGGAAAATGGTTAATTGTTTGTCAGTGGTCTTAGTCAAGAAAAATGACAATTCTAGCTACTGTAATTTACTTGTCCAGGGTCACAACAATTAAACTATTAAAGATTTATTTTATAGAACTAGAAAAAATAATAAAATCAAATTCATTAAGATCCATTTTTCCAATAAGTCAAAGTTTACCAACAAGAAGAATTCAAAGCAATGAATCCATCTTATCGATAGTCCTATGATAAAAGCTTCAGATCCCTCATAATGAGTGAACATGAAAACAACTCTCTTCTTTCCATCTTTAAAAGAGAGAGCCCCAGAATCAGGTATAGTCCCATCTATTTACCAAAACAAGGTAAATAGAAACACTCATTCACCACATACTGATTCTAACTCAGCATACCCATTTTCTTGTACATTTTCCTCCAAGTTTTGTCCTTGTCAGTGGGTTGTGAAATGGACAAAAGACTGGCCCCCTCATCCTTGGGTCAAGGGGCCTCAGGCTTATAGGAAAATGTTGCTTATACTAAATTAAGGGAAGCGTTATGTCCAGACTGGGCCCCATCCCCTGGTTCATGAGACCCTAGACTTTCCGAGAAGTGTGTGTCTAACAAAGTCAGGACAACAGTGCAAAACATGCCAACAGGTTCAGTTGTGTGCTCACTCTCGTCCAGACACTTCCCCATTGTAAACGAGAAACTGTGTCAGTGATTCCCAGAATTTGTAACCACAAGGATGTACCAGGGTGTGGCAAATGGGCTTAAAAGTATACCTCACTAAAGGTTTAGTGATCTCTACTAGCCTGTCTAGTGGGGTCAGTTGCCGGCCGGTTAATAAATGATGCTTTAAATTGAATAATCTGGTCAGAGCTGTCTATCTCGTGTCAGTCCATTTCAGTCACCTGTGTATGATATATTTTTTTTAAATAGGTGCTCTGGCCCATTTCCTCCATCTCCTCCATTCTGTTCTTTAAATAACAAGATGTTGACTCATCAAAGAACAGGGCACCAAAGAATGGAGAACTGCGAGTTATTAGTATTCTTCATAATCATGAACCTGAGTCATGGAATGTATATCATGGAATATATTTCAACACTTCTTTTGGCAGATCTACATTAAATACTCCTTACATTAATGTCATTTTTTAAGAAGAACTGACTTGGGCGGAGCCAAGATGGCGGAGAAGAAACACACGTCTCTGTGAACGTCCTCACTCCCTCACAACCAATTAGATAAATTAAGTCTCAGAATTAGCCCAGGACTGATAGATACCACAAGGACTGGAAGCACGACTTACCACCTGAAGAGAATCTGGAGTTTCAACAGGAAAGGTCAGTTCCCAGGGGAGGAATAAGAGAGACCAGCACAGATGGTGGGGTAGTGGCACACTGCGCCCATTGCGCTGGGAAGGGCTCTGGGATCAGAGAAGCCACTGAGGTAAAGGAATCTGGCACAGGATGTTAGCTCTTCTCTGCTAATTATTTAGCAGTTCAGAAGAGAAAGCCAAAATATTTTAAAACTCAGATTAGATTTTCCCCGGACCCTGGAGGTGACTCAGCAGATCTCGGCACCAGGGGGTGTGGCCTCAGCTACCACCTGAGAATAGTTAAGAGATTGACAAGCGGGTGGATACGGCCCAAGGCAACACACACTGCCTAGCTTAGCTGGAGGGAGTGGAACTCAGCTCCAGGAAGTCCCAGAGAAGAGGAACCTTTGAACTAGGGACCGCGGTTTCTGGCAGACACTTCCAGTTTGAGCACAGGGGCTTCTCACGTCACCTGCTGCCGACATCCACTCCCCACCTGGACACATAGGCTGGGCTTTGTGCTGTCTTCACTATTCTACGCCCTCGAAGCACAGCAGTGCTAATCACCTCTGAGGCACTTCCAGGGAGGGGGTGGGGAACTCTCTCCCAGAGCTCTATCTTAGCTCAGGCGCAGGAGCCGCTGCATCCATCTGGTCTGGGAGGAAGCTGGTAAAGAAGTAAATAAATAATTTCCTACCCCAGGGACAGACCCCAAAAGATTTTTTTAAATATGAGCAAAAAAGCTAGAAAAACTATAGATTCCTTCTATACAGAGAAAGAGCGGGTATCCAACCCCGAGGAAGTTAACAGCAGAGAGTCAGCAGATAACAACCCAAAGGGGAACGATCCCTGCCCCCCATCACATAACTCTCTCCTAGAAGAAACTCTTAAAAAATTGAGGGAGATTGAAGAAAAATGGGGAAAGAAAGGGAAGCTATGATAGAGAATAACAACGTCCTGAAATTGGAGTTGGAAAAAATAAAGAATTCACAGGAGATGCAGGGAAACAAAATTTATGAATTAGAAAAGGTTAAAAAAACACAGGAAAGTAGGATTTCTGAATTGGAAAAGATAAAAAAGTCTCAAGAAAATAGAATTTCTGAATTGGAAAAAGAAAATAATTCTCAAAAAAAAATTAGGGAAATGGAAAAAAATTCAATAGAGCAAAATAATTCATTTAAAAACGAAATTGGGCATTTACAAAAAGAACTAAAAACTGTGAAAGAAGAAAATAACTCCTTAAAAGTCAGGATGGAACAAATAGAAATGAATGATTCACAGAGAACCCAAGAATCAGTCAAACAAAACAAAAAAAAATGAGAAGCTGGAGAACAACGTCAAATACTTACTGGGAAAATCTATAGACCTGGAAAATAGATCTAGGAGAGATAATCTGCGGATTATTGGACTTCCAGAAAACTATGACCAAAAAAAGAGCCTAGATTCTATTTTACAGGAAATTATCAAAGAGAACTGTCCAGAGATAATAGAAACAGAAGGGAAAGTAGATGTGGAAAGAATTCATCGAACTCCTGAAATAGACCCTAAAAAAAGAACACCACGGAATATTGTGGCTAAGCTGCAGAATTACCACACAAAGGAGAAAATCCTGCAAGCAGCTAGAAAAAAACAATTTAAATACCAAGGTGCCACAATAAGGATCACCCAAGATCTGGCTGCCTCCACATTAAAAGATAGAAGGGCCTGGAACCTGATATTCCGTAAGGCAAAAGATCAAGGACTGCAACCAAGAATGAACTACCCAGCTAAGTTTAGCATCTTTTTCCACGGAAGAAGATGGTCATTCAATGAAACAGAGGAATTCTATATGTTTCTAAGAAAAAAACCAGACTTAAACAAAAAATTTGATCTACATCCACAAGACTGAAGAGAAACAGAAAAAGGTACACAGAACCCTTGAGAACTGTAACTCTGTTGTGGGTATATAAAAAATACTCAAGGATAATTTGATTTTACTGATATAAAAGAAAAAAAGGGGGGTGTAGTAAAGGGAAGGAGGTCGGTTCAGAAAAAGGGGAAGGAGTGATAAAAAGAGGGAAACTACATCCCAGGAAGAGACATAGAAAATACACCATATCTGAGGGAACTTAGTGAGGGGGAGAATCATTGTGTGAATCTTACTCTCATCAGGAGAGGCTCAAAGAGTAAATAATTAACATATTTGTTTTTCAGAGAATTTTCTCTCACCTCATTAAAAGGGGGGAGAGGAAAAGGGAAAAGGAAAAGGAGAATAAGGGAAGGGACTTGGAGGGAGGGGGGAGGGATCCTAAAAAAAAAAAAAAAAAGAGGGAGGGTTGAGCGTCACAAGGGGGGTCTGTAAATTAAATATCAGGGAGGGGGATCAGGGGGGTCAAGGGAAAAAAGCATAATCTGGGGATAATACGATGGCAGGAAATACAGAATTAGTAATTTTAACTGTAAATGTAAATGGGATGAACGATCCCATCAAACGGAGACGGATAGCAGATTGGATCAAAAAGCAGAACCCTACAATATGTTGCCTACAGGAAACACACTTAAAGCAGGGAGATACATACAGAATAAAGGTAAAAGGTTGGAACAGAGCCTATTATGCTTCAGGTAAAGCCAAAAAAGCAGGGGTAGCTATCCTTATCTCAGATCAAGCAAAAGCAGAAGTAGATCTCATTAAAAAAGATAAGGAAGGAAACTATATCCTGCTGAAAGGTAGCATAAATAATGAAGCCATATCAATACTAAACATATATGCACCAAGTGGTATAGCATCTAACTTTCTAAAGGAAAAGTTAAGAGAACTGCAAGAAGAAATAGACAGTAAAACTATAATAGTGGGAGATCTCAACCTTGCACTCTCAGATTTAGACAAATCAAACCACAAAACAAACAAGAAAGAAATTAAAAAAGTAAATAGAATATTAGAAAAACTAGGTATGATAGACCTTTGGAGAAAACTGAATGGCAATAGAAAGGAATATACTTTCTTCTCAGCAGTTCATGGATCCTATACAAAAATTGACCATATATTAGGACATAAAGATCTCAAAATTAAATGTAGGAAGGCAGAAATAATAAATGCCTTCTTCTCAGATCACAATGCAATAAAAGCTACATTCAGTAAAAAGTTAGGGGTAAATAGACCAAAAAGTAATTGGAAACTGAATAATCTCATCTTAAAGAATGACTGGGTGAAAGAGCAAATTATAGAAACAATTAACAATTTCACCCAAGATAATGACAATGATGAGACATCATATCAAAATCTTTGGGATGCAGCTAAAGCAGTAATAAGGGGAAATTTTATATCTTTAGAGGCTTATTTGAAGAAAATTGAGAAAGAGAAGATTAACGAATTGGGCTTACAACTTAAAAGGCTAGAAAAAGACCAAATTATAAACCCCCAACCAAAAAGTAAACTTGAAATACAAAAATTAAAAGGAGAAATCAATAAAATTGAAAGTAAAAAAACTATTGAATTAATAAATAAAACCAAGAGTTGGTTTTATGAAAAAGCCAATAAAATAGATAAACCTTTGGTAAATTTGATCAAAAAAAAGAAAGAGGAAAATCAAATTGATAGTCTTACAAATGAAAAGGGGGATCTTTCCACCAATGAAGAGGAAATTAGAGAAATAATAAGGAGTTACTTTGCCCAACTTTATGCCAATAAATTTGATAACTTAAGTGAAATGGATGACTTCCTCCAAAAATATAGGCTCCCTAGATTAACAGAGGAGGAGATAAATTGCTTAAATAGTCCCATTTCAGAAAAAGAAATAGAACAAGCTATTAATCAACTCCCCAGGAAAAAATCCCCAGGGCCAGATGGATTCACATGTGAATTCTACCAAACATTTAAAGAACAATTAGCCCCAATGTTATATAAATTATTTGAAAAAATAGGGGATGAAGGAGTCCTACCAAACTCCTTTTATGACACAGACATGGTACTGATACCTAAACCAGGTAGATTGAAAACTGAGAAAGAAAATTATAGACCAATCTCCTTAATGACTATTGATGCTAAAATCTTAAATAAGATATTAGCAAAAAGACTTCAGAAAATCATCTCCAAGATAATACACTATGATCAAGTAGGATTTATTCCAGGAATGCAGGGCTGGTTTAATATTAGGAAAACTATTAATATAATTGACCATATTAATAATCAAATTAATAAGAACCATATGATCATCTCAATAGATGCAGAAAAAGCATTTGACAAAATCCAACATCCATTCCTACTAAAAACTCTTGAGAGTATAGGAATAAATGGACTATTCCTTAGAATAATCAGGAGCATATATTTAAGACCTTCAGTAAGCATAATATGCAATAGAAATAAACTGCAACCTTTCCCAGTAAGATCAGGAGTGAAACAAGGTTGCCCACTATCACCATTACTATTCAATATAGTACTAGAAACGCTAGCCTCGGCAATAAGAGCCGAGAAAGAGAATCAAGGAATTAGAGTAGGAAATGAGGAAATTAAACTATCACTCTTTGCAGATGACATGATGGTATACTTAGAGAACCCCAAAGACTCTGCTAAAAAGCTACTAGAAATAATTCAAAATTTCAGCAAAGTGGCAGGATACAAAATAAATCCACATAAATCCTCGGCATTTTTATATATCACTAACAAAATGCAACAGCAAGAGATACAAAGAGAAATTCCATTCCAAACAAATGTTGAGAGTATAAAATATTTGGGAATCCATCTACCAAAGAAAAGTCAGGAATTATATGAGAAAAATTACAAAACACTTGCCACAAAAATAAAATCAGATTTAAATAATTGGAAAGACATTCAATGCTCTTGGATAGGCCGAGCGAATATAATAAAGATGACAATACTCCCCAAACTAATCTATTTATTTAGTGCTATACCAATCAGACTCCCAAGAAACTATTTCAATGACCTAGAAAAAATAACAACAAAATTCATATGGAAGAATAAAAGGTCGAGAATTTCAAGGGAACTAATGAAAAAAAACTCAGAGGAAGGTGGTCTAAGTGTACCTGATCTAAAGCTATATTATATAGCAGCAGTCAACAAAACCATCTGGTATTGGCTAAGAAATAGACCGGTAGATCAGTGGAACAGATTAGATACAAAGGACAAAAAAGGGTACATCTATAGCAATCTAATCTTTGACAAACCCAAAGATTCCAACATTAGGGATAAAAATTCATTATTCGGAAAAAACTGTTGGGAAAACTGGAAATTAGTATGGCAGAAATTAGATATGGATCCACACTTAACACCATATACCAAGATAAGATCAAAATGGATCCATGATTTAGGCATAAAGAGGGAGATAATAAATAGATTAGAGGAACAGAGGATAATCTACCTCTCAGACTTGTGGAGGAGGAAGGAATTTATGACCAGAGGAGAACTAGAGATCATTATTGATCACAAAATAGAAGATTTTGATTACATCAAACTAAAAAGTTTCTGTACAAATAATACTAATGCAAACAAGAGTGGAAGGGAAGTAACAAATTGGGAAAATATTTTTAAAAACAAAGCTTCTGACAAAGGTCTCATTTCCAAAATATATAGAGAACTGACCATAATTTATAAGAAACCGAACCATTCTCCAATTGATAAATGGTCAAAGTATATGAACAGACAATTCTCAGAGGAAGAAATTGAAACTATATCCACTCACATGAAAGAGTGTTCCAAATCACTACTGATCAGAGAAATGCAAATTAAGACCACTCTGAGATACCACTACACACCTGTCAGATTGGCTAAGATGACAGGAACAAATAATGATAAATGTTGGAGGGGATGTGGGGAAATTGGGACACTAATACATTGCTGGTGGAGTTGCGAAAGAATCCAGCCATTCTGGAGAGCAATCTGGAATTATGCCCCAAAAGTTATCAAACTGTGCATACCCTTTGACCCAGCAGCGCTACTACTGGGATTATATCCCAAAGAAATACTAAAGAGCGGAAAGAGACATATATGTGCCAAAATGTTTGTGGCAGCTCTTTTTGTTGTAGCTAGAAACTGGAAGATGAATGGATGTCCATCAGTTGGAGAATGGTTGGGTAAATTGTGGTATATGAAGGTTATGGAATATTATTGCTCTGTAAGAAATGACCAGCAGGAGGAATACAGAGAGGCCTGGAGAGACTTAAATCAACTGATGCTGAGTGAAATGAGCAGAACCAGAAGATCACTGTACACTTCAAAACAATACAGTATGAGGATGTATTCTGATGGAAGTGGAAATCTTCAACATAAAGAAGATCCAACTCACTTCCAGTTGATCAATGATGGGCAGAGGTAGCTACACCCAGAGAAGAAACACTGGGAAGTGAATGTAAATTGTTAGCACTAATATCTGTCTGCCCAGGTTGCATGTACCTTCGGATTCTAATATTTATTGTGCAACAAGAAAATGATATTCACACACATGTATTGTACCTAGACTATATTGTAACACATGCAAAAAGTATGGGATTGCCTGTCATCGGGGGGAGGGAATAGAGGGAGGGGGGGTAATTTGGAACAATGAATACAAGGGATAATATTATAAAAAAAAAAAAATATATATATATATATATATATATATATATATATATATATATATAATAAAAAAAAATTAAAAAAAAAAAAAAAAAAAAAGAAGAACTGACTATCACCCAAGGGATTCTTTCCCTCTTTTTTGTACAGTCCTGAGAATGCTCTGTATTTCTCAGTCATGGTTTAGGCTTTTCCGACTGAGATTTTTTGGGTAACCTTTCAAAAGCTCCTGCAGAGCTTTAGCCTGGGAATTTCCAAGAAGGACTGATTTCCCTGTGGATGTATTAAGCATGTGCCCCCCTCAGACCTTGGCAGTGGATTTTAATTACCTGGTACTAACATTGATGTCAGAGGGGGAAAAAACCAAGCACATGCTCTTTCTCTCTCTCTTAACAGTTAACCTCAACTGAACCCTGGACTTTTAAGCAAGAGAAGTGAATAGATTGCAATTGTGCTGGAAATCACCACCATCTACGCAGGAGTGAGGGAGAGCCCCAGGTGCACATTGGGCTGGCTGTCCATCCCAGGTTCCAGGCTATTGAGTTTGTCAGATGTCAATATGCAACTAAACCAAGAAATGCCATGGGGCTTGCCCTGCCTGTCTTCCTTATCCCTATACATGTTTAACAAGAGACTTACAAACTATCAGTTAGATAATCTGCTTCCTAATTATTTTTCCCACTATGTCTCTGAAATTTGCTTTCAGAATTGGTTGTTATTTAACTCTTTTACCAGTTCCAAGATCTATGTGCGTAATTAAATCTAGATTCATTCATATATTCAAAAAGTATTTGTTTCTAAGAAAAAAAAAAACAAATTTAAACAAAAAATTTGGTTTCCAACCACAAGACTCGAGAGAAGCAGAAAAAGGTAAAAGGAATTCTTGAGAACTTTATTTCTGTTGTGGATATATAGAAAGTCCACATGGATAATTTGATTTTACTGATATAACATAAAAAGGGAAGTAGTAAAGGGAAAAGGATAGTATCAGAAAAAGGGAAAAGAGAGATAAAAAGAGGAAAACTACATCCCAGGAAGAGGCAAAGAAAATTTACCATATTTGAGGGAATTTAGAGAGGGGGAGGAACACTGTGTGAATCTTACTCTCATCAGAGTAGGCTCAAAGAGTAAATAATTGACATATTTGTTTTTCAGAAAATTCTATCTCACCTCATTAAAAGGGGGGAGAGGAAAAGGGAAAAGGAAAAGAGGAATAAGGGAAGGGTACAAGAAAGGGGAAGGGACTTAAAAGGAAGGGGGAGGGATACTAAAAAGGGAGGGCTGTGCGTGACAAGTGGGTCCATAAATTCAATACTGGGTAAGGGGTTCAGGGGGGACAAGGGAAAAAAAGCATAATCAGGGGATAATATGATAGCAGAAAATACAGAATTAGTAATTTTAACTGTAAATGTGAATGGGATGAACTCTCCCATTAAACGGAGATGGATAGAAGAATGGATCAAAAGTCAGAATCCTACAATATGTTATTTACAGGAAACACATTTAAAGCAGGGAGATACATACAGAGTAAAGGTAAAAGGCTGGATCAGAATCTATTATGCTTCAGGAGAAGTCAAAAAAGCAGGAGTAGCCATCCTTATCTCAGATCAAGCAAAACCAGAAATTGATCTAATCAAAAGAGATAAGGAAACAAACTATATCCTGCTAAAGGGTAGCATAGACAATGAAGCCATATCAATACTAAACATATATGCACCAAGTGGTATAGCATCTAACTTCCTAAAGCAGAAGTTAAGAGAGCTGCAAGAAGATATAGATAGCAAAATGATAAGAGTGGAAGATCTCAAACTTACACACTCAAAATGAGATAAATCAAACCACACAACAAATAAGAAAAGAAATTAAAGAGGTAAATAGAACATTAGAAAAATCAGGTATGATAGATCTTTGGAGAAAACTGAATGGTGATAGAAAGGAATATACTTTCTTCTCAGCAGTTCATGGAGCCTATACAAAAATTGAACATATATTAGGACTTAAATATCTCAAAATTAAATGCAGGAAGGCAGAAATAGTAAATGTTTTCTTCTCAGATCACAATGCAATAAAAACTACATTCAACAAGAAGTTAGGGGTAAATAGACCAAAAAGTAATTGGAAACTGAATAATCTCATCTTAAAGAACGACTGGGTGAAACAGCAAATAATAGAAACAATTAATAATTTCCCCAAAGATAATGACAACGATGACGCATCATACCAAAATTTGCGGGATGCAGCTAAAGCGGTAATAAGGGGACATTTTATATCTTTAGAGGCTTACTTAAATAAAATAGAGAAAGAGAAGATCAATGAATTGGGCCTGCAACATAAAAAACTAGAAAAAGACCAAATTAAAAACCCCCAACTAAATACTAAACTTGAAATTCTAAAATGAAAAGGAGAAATCAATTATATTGAAAGTTAAAAAAACCTATTGAATTAATAAATAAAACTAAGATTTGGTTTTATGAAAAAGCCAATAAAATAGATAAACCTTTGGTAAATTTGATCAGAACAAGGAAAGAGGAAAATCAAATTGTTAGTCTTAAAAATGAAAAGTGGCATCTTTCCACCAATGAAGAGGAAATTAGAAAAATAATGAGTTACTTTGCCCAACTTTTTGCCAAAAAATTTGATAACTTAAGTGAAATGGTTGAATACCTCCAAAAATATAGGCTTCCTAGATTAACAGAGGAGGAAGTGAATTGCTTAAGTAGTCCCATTTCAGAAAAAGAAATAGAACCAGCTATTAATCAACTCACCAGGAAAAAATCCCCAGAACCAGATGGATTTACATGTGAATTCTACCAAACATTTAAAGAACAATTAGCCCCAATGTTATATAAACTATTTGAAAAAATAGGGGATGAAGGAGTCCTACCAAACTCCTTTTATGACACAGACATGGTACTGTGAGAGAAAGAAAACTATAGACCAATCTCCTAAATGAACATTGATGCTAAAATCTTAAATAAGATATTAGCAAAAAGACTTCAGAAAATCATCCCCAAAATAATACACTATGATTAAGTGGGATTTATACCAGGAATGCAGGGCTGGTTTAATATTAGGAAAACTATTAGTATAATTGACCATATTAACAATCAAATTAACAAAAACCATACGATCATCTCAATAGATGCAGAAAAAGCATTTGATAAAATACAACATCCATTCCTATTAAAAACACTTGAGAGTATAGGAATAAATGGACTATTCCTTAAAATAGTTAGGAGTATATATTTAAAACCATCAGTAAGCATCATATGTAATGGGGATAAACTGGAACTTTTCCCAGTAAGATCAGGAGTGAAACAAGGTTGCCCACTATCACCATTACTATTCAATATCGTATTAAAAATATTAGCCTCGCCAATAAGAATCAAGAAAGAGATTGAAGGAATAAGAATAGGTAATGAGGATATCAAACTATCACTCTTTGCAGATGATATGATGGTATACTTAGAGAACCCCAGAGATTCTAATAAAAAGTTATTAGAAATAATTCACAACTTTAGCAAAGTTGCTGGATACAAAATAAATCCACATATATCCTCAGCATTTTTATACATCAACAACAAAATGCAACAGCAAGAGATACAAAGAGAAATTCCATTTCAAACAAATGTCGAGAGTATTAAATATTTGGGAATCCATCAACCAAAGAAAAGTCAGGAATTATATGAGCAAAATTACAAAACACTTGCCACAAAAATAAAGTCAGATTTAAATAATTGGAAAGACATTCAGTGCTCTTGGATAGGCTGAGCGAATATAATCAAGATGACAATACTCCCTAAACTAATCTATTTATTTAGTGGTATATCAATCAGACTCCCAAGAAACAATTTTAATGACCTAGAAAAAATAACAACAAAATTCATCTGGAAGAACAAAAGGTCGAGAATATCAAGGGAATTAATGAAAAAAAAATCAGATGAAGGTGGTCTAACTGTACTTGAACTAAACCTCTATTATAAAGCAGCAGTCACCAAAACCATTTGGTATTGGCTAAGAAATAGACTAGTTGATCAGTGGAACAGGGATAGGTACACAGGACAAAATAGGGTTCAACTATAGCAAACTAGTGTTTGACAAACCCATAGATACCAACTTTGGGGATTAGAATTCATTATTTAAAAAAAACTGTTGGGAAAATTGGAAATTAGTATGGCAGAAATTAGATATGGACCCACACTTAACACCTTATACCAAGATGAGATCAAGATGGGTCCATGATTTAGGCATAAAGAATGAGATCATAAATAGTTTTGAGGAATATAGGGACAGTTTACCTCTCAGACTTGTGGAGGAGGAAGGAATTTATGACCAGAGGAGAACTAGAGATCATTATTGATCACAAAATAGAAGATTTTGATTACATCAAATTAAAAACCTTTTGTACAAACAAAACTAATGCAAACAAGATTAGAAGGGAAGTAACAAATTGGGAGAACATTTTTACAATTAAAGGTTCTGATAAAAGCCTCATCTCCAAAATATATAGAGAATCGATCCTAATTTATAAGAAATCAAGCCATTCTCCAATTGATAAATGGTCAAAGGATATGAACAGACAATTCTCAGATGATGAAATTGAAACTATATCCACTCATATGAAAGAGTATTCCAAATCACTACTGATCAAAGAAATGCAAATTAAGACAACCCTGAGATACCACTACACACCTGTCAGATTGGCTAAGGTCAGAGGAAATAATAATGATGAATGTTGGAGGGGATGTGGGAAAACTGGGACACTGATGCATTGTTGGTGGAGTTGTGAAAGGATCCAGCCATTCTGGAGAGCAATTTGGAACTATGCCCAAAAAGTTATCAAACTGTGCATACCCTTTGATCCAGCAGTGCTACTACTGGGCTTAAATCCCAAAGAGATATTAAAGAAGGTTAAAGGGACCTGTATGTGCCAAAATGTTTGTGGCAGCCCTTTTTGTAGTGGCTAGAAACTGGAAAATGAATGGATACCCATCCATTGGAGAATGGTTGGGTAAATTGTGGTATATGAATATATGGAATATTATTGCTCTGTAAGAAATGACCAGCAGAATGAATATAGAGAGGTTTGGAGAGACTTACATGAACTGATGCTGAGCGAAATGAGTAGAATGTGGAGATCATTTCAACGATACTGTATGAACACATATTCTGATTGAAGTAAATATCTTCAACATAAGGAAGATCCAATTCAGTTACAGTTGATCAATGATGGACAGAAACAGCTATATCCAGAAAAGGAACACTGGAAATTGAGTGTAAAATGTTTTCACTATTTTTTTCTACACAGGTTTCTTATACCTTCGGAATCCAATTCTTATCTGGCAACAAGAAATTTGGTTTTACACACATATATTGTATCAAAGAGATACTGTAACACATTTAATATGTATGGGATAGCCTGTCATCTAGGGGAGGGAGTAGAGGGAGTGAGGGGAAAATTTGTAAAAGTGAATACAAAGGATAATCTTGTAAAAAAAAAATTACCCATGCATATGTACTGTCAAAAAATTATAATTATAAAATTAATTTTTAAAAAAGAAAAGAAATGACCAGCAGGATGATTTCAGAAAGGGTTGGGAGAGACTTACATGATCTGATGCTGAGTGAAATGCACAGAACCAGGAGATCATTATACACTGTATGATGATGGAAGTGGATATCTTCAATAAAGAGAAAATCTAATTCAGTTCCAATTGATCAAAGATGGACAGAATCAGCTACACCCAGAGAAGGAACACTGGGAAATGAATTTGGATTACTTGCATTTTTCTTTTTCTTCCCAGGTTATTTTTACATTCTGAATCCAATTCTTCTTGTGCAACAAGAGAACTGTACAGTTCTGCATACATATATTGTATCTAGGAAATATTACAACATATTCAACATGTATAAGGCTGCCTGCCATGTAGGGGCGGGGGTGGAGGGAGGGAAGGGAAAAGTCGGAACAGAAGAGAGTTCAAGGGACAATGTAAAAAAATTACCCAGGCATATGTTCTGTCAATAAAACGTTATAATAAAAAGACTATTCTGCCATTTGGCGCATATTACTTTAGTATGGCCACTACATTGTTTTTTTTTTTATGATACTTTTAAGCAAAAAGTAGATCTGTTTTTGGTTTTGTTTTATCTGAGATCCTGATTGCTACTGGTTTATGTCTTGCTCTTCCTTGGTCCCACTGGACTTTTTACCCAATTTTTAATTGCTCATTTCCCCAGCTTATTCGTTTGATTTTATATTTATATTAAAGCTGGTCTGTGTTTCCAACATGGGAGCACTTTGGGAAATGCAGTCTCCAACACATCAGCCATTCTGACACTGCTCTTCTCCCAGCTAGTTCTGCATGCCCATGGTTGCAGGGGATTGATTGAGGAAGACATGTGGTCCCTGCTTTACTGCTCTGGGCTGCTGGCTGTTCCCAGGAAGAAGCCCTGATCTCTGAGACTGCAGATAGTGCAGCTGCTCAGGGTCCCCGCTACCTCACCAGAGGCAGTTCTGGTCCTGAGGGTCCCTGAACCCTTGTGACCAAAAGTGGTCCTTGATTACTTAATTAACTTGGAAGACATGTC
Organism: Sminthopsis crassicaudata; assembly: GCF_048593235.1. Lineage (NCBI taxonomy): Eukaryota > Metazoa > Chordata > Mammalia > Dasyuromorphia > Dasyuridae > Sminthopsis > Sminthopsis crassicaudata. The sequence goes on from NC_133623.1 coordinate 87,924,130, forward strand.
AGTGCCGCCATCATTTGCATTTTGATATTTTGTTGGAGATTTTTATTCATTTTTATTGACTGAGTATTCTAGAGCTGACTGGTGGTTTGGGAAGGAAATGGATGAAGTCACCTGGCAGAGAAGTCTGAGCCGCAAAGAGGCTTCCTCCTGTCCAGGCTCTGGGAGGTTTGTGTTACACAGAATTCAGTGCCCAGGATGCACAATGAGGAGGACAGATGCGCATGCGCACTTGGGTGGCCCTCTGTCCTTTCCCACCTGTTCTGATCTCCTGTCTCCTCAGGCCTGGACAAAAGAGCCGATGCCGCCCTTCCCCCAGACCCCCTGCCCTGTCCCCCCCCCCCCCCCCCCCCGTTCTGCTTCTGCTCTGGGGGCTCTCAGGAATCCAAGTCCCGTCCAAGGCCTGGGCTTCGCAGCTGCTGCCGAGCTTTTGTGCTCTTCCTTTCAGGGGAGCCCGGGCCCCCTCCTTGACCTCCGCCTCCTGTTCTCCCCCAACCAGTTTCGGTAAAAGAGCCGCCCCCCCCCCTCCCCAAGCCGCGCTCAGCGGCCTTCCGGCTCCCAGCCCCGCAGCCCGGCCCGGGGACCCAGGACCCTGGTCAGCGCCGGGCCCTCCTGGTGGGAGAGGCACTGCGGCCGCCCCCTAGCGGGGCTGGGTGAGGAGGGCCCAGAGCAATGACGAGGGGGGGGCTCCCAAGTGCTCTGGGCTAATGTCCCAGCGCCCCCTCCCCTCTCCTGAACCCCACTCTCTCCTCCCTCCCCCCGATCTGGGAGGAGCCTAGCTCCCCGCAGGTGACGTCACAGGGCCGCCCCTTCCCACCCTCTATTTAATGCCAGTCTCCTTTGTCTGGAGGTGAGGATGTGCCGGGGCCGGGGCGGCGGGGGGGTCTGTGCGCCCCTCACTCAGGCCCTGCCTCTCCGCCTCACAGCGACCCCTCCGTCCCCCGTCTTACCCTCGTCCTCCGGACGGACCGAGCCGAGGGTCCTGAGCGCCTAAGCCGCAGTGAGTGAGGGGGCCCCCTCCCTGCTCCCGCCGCAGCCCCTCCCTTTGTCCTCTCCCATCCCAGCCCTTCCCTGAAGCCCCCTCCTCCGCGCCCCGCTTTCCTTCCTGCCCAGTAGGTGTGGGGGAGGGCGGCTACCAGGGAGCATCCGCACCTTTGTCTGGGGGGGGGGGGGCGTGAATGTGGCTGAGATCCTGGGCGTGGCCGCGTCTGTGTCCCTGAGGGGAGGTGGGGGGGGCGGGGGGGCGGCGGAGGCCGAGGACCCTTTGGGGCCCTCTCCTCCCAGTTCCTGAAAACCTGCGGCCCCTCCACCCCCGCAAGCCGCGCTCAGCGGCCGTCCCGCTCCCAGCCCCGCAGCCCGGCCCGGGGACCCAGGACCCTGGTCAGCGCCGGGCCCTCCAGGTGGGAGAGGCACTGCGGCCGCCCCCTAGCGGGGCTGGGTGAGGAGGGCCAGAGTAATCTCATAGGGGGGGGCTCCCAAGAGCTCCGGGCTAATTCCCAGCGCCCCCTCCCCTATCCTGAACCCCACTCTCTCCCCCCTCCCCACGATCTGGGAGGAGCCTAGCCCCCCGCAGGTGACGTCACAGGGCCGCCCCTTCCCACCCTCTGTTCAATGCCAGTCTCCTTTGTCTGGAGGTGAGGATGTGCCGGGGCCGGGGCGGCGGGGGGTCTGTGCGCCCCTCACTCAGGCCCTGCCTCTCCGCCTCACGGCGACCCCTCCGTCCCCCGTCTTACCCTCGTCCTCCGGACGGACCCAGCCGAGGGTCCTGAGCGCCTAAGCCGCAGTGAGTGAGGGGGGCCCCTCCCTGCTCCCGCCGCAGCCCCTCCCTTTGTCCTCGTCCCATCCCAGCCCTTCCCTGAAGCCCCCTCCTCCCCGCCCGGCTTTCCTTCCAGCCCGGTAGGTGTGGGGGAGGGCGGATATGAGGCCCGGGAGCATCCGCACCTTTGTCTGGGGGGGGGGGGGGAAGGTCGTGAATGTGGCTGAGATCCTGGGCGTGGCCGCGTCTGTGTCCCTGAGGAGAGGTGGGGGGGGCGGGAGCGTGCACGCGCGTGGCTCAGTCTGGGAGGCTGCGGGTCCGGGGGGGCGGGGGGTTGGGGGGGGCGGCGGAGGCCGAGGACCCTTTGGGGGCCTCTCCTCCCAGTTCCTGAAAACCTGCGGCCCCTCCACCCCAATAAGCCGGGCTCAGCGGCCGTCCCGCTCCCAGCCCCGCAGCCCGGCCCGGGGACCCAGGACCCTGGTCAGCGCCGGGCCCTCCGGGTGGGAGAGGCACTGCGGCCGCGCCCTAGCGGGGCTGGGTGAGGAGGGCCCAGAGCAATGACATGGGTGGGGGGGCTCCCAAGTGCTCCGGGCTAATTCCCAGCGCCCCCTCCCCTCTCCTGAACCCCACTCTCTCCCCCCTCCCCCCGATCTGGGAGGAGCCTAGCCCCCCGCAGGTGACGTCACAGGGCCGCCCCTTCCCACCCTCTGTTCAGTGCCAGTCTCCTTTGTCTGGAGGTGAGGATGTGCCGGGGCCGGGGCGGCAGGGGTTCTGTGCGCCCCTCACTCAGGCCCTGCCTCTCCGCCTCACAGCGACCCCTCCGTCCCCCGTCTTACCCTCGTCCTCCGGACGGACCGAGCCGAGGGTCCTGAGCGCCTAAGCCGCAGTGAGTGAGGGGGGGGGGCCCTCCCTGCTCCCGCCGCAGCCCCTCCCTTTGTCCTCTCCCATCCCAGCCCTTCCCTGAAGCCCCCTCCTCCCCGCCCGGCTTTCCTTCCTGCCCGGTAGGTGTGGGGGAGGGGGGCTACAAGGCCCGGGAGCATCCGCACCTTTGTTTGGGGGGGGGGGGGCGGGCGTGAATGTGGCTGAGATCCTGGGCGTGGCCGCGTCTGTGTCCCTGAGGAGAGGGGGGGGGGCGGGAGCGTGCGCGCGGGGCTCAGTCTGGGAGGCTGCGGGTCCGGGGGGGTGGGGGGGGGGCGGCGGAGGCCGAGGACCCTTTGGGGCCCTCTCCTCCCAGTTCCTGAAAACCTGCGGTCCCTCCACCCCCGCAAGCCGCGCTCAGCGGCCGTCCTGCTCCCGGCCCCGCAGCCCGGCCCGGGGACCCAGGACCCTGGTCAGCGCCGGGCCCTCCGGGTGGGAGAGGCACTGCGGCCGCGCCCCTAGCGGGGCTGGGTGAGGAGGGCCAGAGTAATCTCATAGGGGGGGGCTCCCAAGAGCTCCGGGCTAATTCCCAGCGCCCCCTCCCCTATCCTGAACCCCACTCTCTCCCCCCTCCCCCCGATCTGGGAGGAGCCTAGCCCCCCGCAGGTGACGTCACAGGGCCGCCCCTTCCCACCCTCTGTTCAATGCCAGTCTCCTTTGTCTGGAGCCGGGGCCGGGGCGGCGGGGGGGTCTGTGCGCCCCTCACTCAGGCCCTGCCTCTCCGCCTCACAGCGACCCCTCCGTCCCCCGCCTTACCCTCGTCCTCCGGACGGACCGAGCCGAGGGTCCTGAGCGCCTAAGCCGCAGTGAGTGAGGGGGCCCCTCCCTGCTCCCGCCGCAGCCCCTCCCTGCTCCCGCCGCAGCCCCTCCCTGCTCCCGCCGCAGCCCCTCCCTGCTCCCGCCGCAGCCCCTCCCTTTGTCCTCTCCCATCCCAGCCCTTCCCTGAAGCCCCCTCCTCCCCGCCCGGCTTTCCTTCCTGCCCGGTAGGTGTGGGGGAGGGCGGCTACAAGGCCCGGGAGCATCTGCACCTTTGTCTGGGGGGGGGGGGGGGGGGGCGTGAATGTGGCTGAGATCCTGGGCGTGGCCGCGTCTGTGTCCGTGAGGGGAGGTGGGGGTGGGGTGGGAAGCTGGGGTGCGGCGGAGGCCGGCCGGGAGCCCCCTCTGGGGACCCTCCCTCTCCCCGGTCTCCGATGGGCGCTTCCACCTTTTGTCCCTGCAGTCCCAGGCCTGGCCGGAGGCTCGGAACTCGGACAACCTGGGGGATCGGGGCTTTCCACTCCATCCTTTTGTCCTATCTTATCCGGGAGATCAAAGGGCTCGGAAAGGTTTGCGGCGGCAGGCAGAGCTTAACGTGCTAAAATCCGAGCTAAAATATGGAGTCCTCAGAAAAAGAGGGAGGGGTGATGTTATTTCTCAGGATCTCTCCCTTTATAGAATAATTCGCCTTTAACATATTTTCTCTTAAAGGTTTTTTTCTTCATTCCCATAAAGATATTATACAGCATTCATTTTGATAAGAATTTAAGTGAAGACCTCTTCCCCTCCCCCTTCCCCCTATTGTCTCTTTTGTATGGTGGGCTTTTTTTTTTTTTTTTTTTTTGTCTTGTTTTGTTGTGTTTTGTTTTAATTAAATGACAATTTTTTTGTTCTGGTTACAACTAGCTTATGATGAAAAGGATGTTTCCATGTATCTGAACAAAGAAGGAGATGGGTTCCTTAGTCTTTGAATTTTAGTGATTTACAGGCTGAAAAAAAGAGAATTGTTTTAATTCCTGCTTCTCTCCTGATGAAGGATTTGGGCTATTTTGTCATAAGGCTTTTGAGAGCTTGGATGTTTTTCCTCTGAAATTTTTCTATACTTATCTTTTCTTCTAGAGAAGAATGATTCTTTACCCTGGAAATGGGAATCAGTTTGTTCTATATCTTGCGTATATGCCACACAGAGATTTTTGCTACAAAGGTCTTTTTCCTCAGGTAAGTGTTTTGCTGCAGATTTTAACTGCCTTAGGAATTTGGACAATTTTATAGAAGCAGAATTAATCTTCTTTTGTTTACTGAGATTTTCTCTGTTCCTTGTTCTGGCATAATCTCTTTCCCCATCCATAGGTACAAAAAGGAACTTCCTCTTTGCTCCTCTAATTTGCTATAAATTCCCTTTTTACATCTAATTCATATATCCATTTGTCATTTAATGTGATAGTTGGTGTGAGGTGTCCATGAGCTATCAAATTTCTGGAAAATTTATCTTGCCTTATCTCATTATTAAAAATGAAATAGCATGTCCTTCCCTGTCCCACTGCCTGCTCTCTTTGGATTTCTTATACACTAAGCTTTTTATTTGATTTGCTTATGTACGTTTCACACGTGATCTTTTGCATTGATCGATGTTTCAATTTCAAGAAGTTCATATTATTTTCTGTGTGCCTATGCAGTCAGAGAGGGTCATCTTCCTGAGTTCCAATCTGGCCTCAGCTACTTGCTAACTGTGGTACCCTCACCAAGTCATTTTACCCTGTTCACCTCAGTTCCTCATTTGTCAAATGAGCTACAAAAGGAAACGGCAAACCCTTCCAACGCCTTTGCCAAGAAAGCTCCAAATAGGGTCAGGAAAAAGCTGACAGGACCAAACAACAACAAATGGTTTCCAAAATCTCTGATTTTTAGAATAGTTTGAGATCTGTTCCTGATAATTACTAATCCCAAACCCTGTCTTTCCCACTTCCCTCAATTCATTGTGTCTATTGAGGTTTTCTGTTTCTTAAATCACTAGGGTATCCCATGGATTCTGCCCTCTCCCTGAGAATGCCATGCCATGTAACAAATCTCATTTTGTTTTTGTTTTAGGGAGGAAAAGAAAAGTGAGCCCAGCTGTTTGATGCATTTGGGAAAAGGAATGCAGAAGTGTAACACCTATGGACCTCTCACCTCCTGGAAGAGGACAGGTGATGGTGTCTTCTCTTGTATCCTTTTCAGTCTTTAACTTTTTCTTACAGGTCCTTTCCAGTGTTTGCTTTATCGTTCTTTCCATTTAAATTGATTTTGTTTACCCTTCACTTTGCATCATTTCACAGAGATATTTCTCTGCTTCTCTCTACTCAATACATGCTTCATTTCTTATAACAATATAGTAATATTCCACAATATCCATTTCCAATGCCTTCTCTGGCTATTCCCACTTGAGAGCATCTAGTTTGGTTCCAGTACATTTGCTGTCACAAAAAGTGCTGTTAGAAATTTTTTGCGGTATATGGGGATTGTTTTCTTCTTGGTGCCTTCTCATCATGTAATGTATTATTTGTTTTAAAGGCTTTGGATATTTTTGTTACTTTCTTTGCATGATTCCAAAATTACATTCCAATGAAGCTCATTGCTTTTGGCCAGAAGAAACAATTGTGATTTACACTCAGTCTGCACCATCAAAATCCATCCAATAACCAAGTGTGGCTTAGGCTAGTATGTGCTATTAGAAACGCAGTGACAGCCAGAGTGATTTGGATTCAAAGCTTTGTCAAGAAGCTCCTTCTGAATTCTCATGGGCTTTATCAAAGTCAGGTTTTTCTAAGCTCTCTTTCAAGAAACTATAAATGAATTAGAAGAGTTCAATATCTCAGTTTGTTTTTCAAATATACAATACACAAGTGGGCAAGACATCAAAATATCTAGCCTCCAGACTCAGAGACATGCTGCAAGGTTGATGGGATCAAATTTCTATTCCTTTGGACAAACACCTTGGTAAGGGGTTAAACTATACCTGTTACCTGCCATACTGTTTTTAGGTTTCCCCAGATGGTTTTGTAAATCGTAAGTTATTTTCCACAAAGCAGGGTTGTCTGTATTTCTCAAACAGTAGAGTATTGTGGTCATTTAATACTGTGTCTTCTATACCTAAACCATTCCATTAAATCACTACTTTTTTATATATTTATTCATTCATAAAAACAAATTAAATATAGAAAAAGAAAAACAAAATAGAAAAACATTCTCATGTGCACAAAAGAATGGGAGAATATTCAAAATATGAAACAATAAATTTCCAGTTCAAGAAATCATATATAATTAATAGTACACATTTTATTGAGAATTGCCCATATATTCTTTGTTTCCTTTTAGGTTCGCTTTTGTTTGCTGCTGTATATATTTTTTACATTATTCTTTTTTCCTTCCCCCTCTCAGGTTCCCCCAGGAAGGCTACAATTAAGTGCTGAAATATTTCTACGTAAATACACACATAAATATGCATGGATACATACACACATTTATATAAGTATACAAACACACATATTTAGACATGGATAATCATACTCATTTATACACTTTTATTTATATGCATTTATGTGAGATTGTACTATGCTTGTTTGTTCTCTGTTTCTCTGAGATGAGATCATCATCCTTCATGAGTTCAAATCTTTTTATCTTTTTTCTAAATCTACAAAATGGTCATTTGCTACATCATGGCAATATTTTGTTTTATTACTTGGTCTCTCATAACTTCTCTGACTTCCTTTTGCCAAATTCTAACTTTCAAAGAGTCACTTTCTTCTTTAAAACTTTGGAGTTATGAGTTGCTTGACTTTATTTCCATAATCCTCTGGATATGGTTGGATGCTTGTTATTTTTTTTTGTTTTTCCTCATTGTCTCTGATTTGGTTTTTAAAGTTTTCTCTGAGTACTTCTAGAAAACTCTATTTTTTCCTTTTTAATATATTCATTCATTTATTAAAACAAATTAAAAAGTAAAAGAAAAACAAATTAGAAAAAACATTGTCTTGTGCACAAAAGAACAAAAGAGGACTCAAAATATGAAATAATAGATTTCTCGTTCAAGAAATCATATATAATTAATAGTACATATTTTTTTCAGAACTATCCATTTATTCTTTGCTTTCTTATAGGTTTCATTTTTATTCTCCACAATGCACTTTTCACATTATTCTTTTTCCCCCCCCCCTTTTTTTTGCCATCAATGTTCCCAAAGAAGGCTACAATTAAGTGCTGATATATTTGTACATAAGTATACAAATACATATAGACATATACATACATACATTTATATAAGTATGTAACATGCACTCCTGGCAGTCTGTCCTAGGCCCAACAGAGTACATTTAACCACTGACCTTTGCAGTGTCAACTCTACCCGGCTCTCCTCCTCTGAGGCCTTCAAAGGTCTCTGGTCACAATTTCTTGAATAGTAGTTTAATAACCAGTAGCACACTCAAGAACAGCCACGTGTAATCTTAAAAGCCTTTATTATGCCTACTCACATAATGCCCTGACTTAATGCCCTGACTTGTTAGCTCCCTAGTGAACACCTGGTCTGAAGACCCACATGTTCACTACCAAACTCCTTACCTCTCGGCTATCCATCAGTTTGGCTTGGCTACCCCCGGCTAGGGAGCCAGGTTAAAGAGAGTGACTTGCTGTCTGCAGTGGGCTTATAAAGGGCCTGTGAGGTTGCACACATAGCCAACCAGCGAGAGAGCCGTCACCCATTACGAAGTTATCTCAATATGACCAGGATCCCACCCACAGGGCAGTCCTATATCCACAGAGATTACTTCTGGGCCACTCAATCTCCTGTTGTGCTGTGGCTGCCCATTTAAAGGATCTTTACATAAGTATACAAATAAATATATCTAGACATATATAATCATACTCATACATATGTATACATTTATATCTATCTATATAAGACTCTACCATGCTTGTTTGTTCTCTGTTTCTCTGAAATTGAACATCATCCTTCATGAGTTCAAGTCTTTTAATTTTTTCTAAATCTAGCAACTTATTTCCTACATCATGACAATATTTTGTTTTGTTATTTCTTGTTTTCTCATAACTTCACTGACTTCCCCTTGCCAAATTCTAACTTTCAAAGGGTCACTTCCTTAAAATTCTGGCTCTCTTACGTGACTAAGTGGATAGAGCAGGAGACCTGAAGTCAGGAGGACCTGAGTGCAAATCTGATCTCATATACTTAACACTTTCTACCTGTGTGACCCTGAGCAAATAAATCACTTATCTCCAATTGCCTCAGCAAAAAACAAACAAATAAATAAACAAAAACTTGGATAGCCCTTTCGAATTGATTGACTTTCTTTTAATAATCCTCTGGATTTTGTTGGATTCTTGTAATTTTTTTTAGTTTTTCCTCAACCTCTCTCATTTGATTTTTAAGGTCTTCTTTGAATTCTTCTACAAATTCTTTTTGAACACTATCCATTTACCCTTTGGGGTAAGGGAAGCTTTTCCGCTTCAGTATCCCCCTCTAATGATAAATCCCAGTCTTGACTCTTTCTGTAGTTGCATTATTTCTCCTTTGCTTGCTTTTTTTTTAAGTTAAAGTGTCATCACCTAGATCTGAGAGGGGGAGATGGCGCCTCTGCCTCTGGATCTTCTTTCAGTTTTCCCCTCTGACTTGGAACTCAAAAACCAAGAACTCCACCCTTTAGTAACAAAGCCAGCAACTACCCTGTGCCTCTGCTTCTGCCCTCACAGGGTGGGTGCTTTTTCCTTCTTTCCTAACAGCACAGCTGGGCCTGGCATTCCTTATCAGCAGATATTCCAGGACTTCCTTATCAGTCTTTCTGGCATCAGATCCCCAAGTGCTGTCCCAGGAGGTAAAAGTCCTTGTGATTGGGGCTGAGGCCACCTGCAAACCAGCAAGCCCCAGGGCTCCCTGCTTCTTCTAGGGGAGCTGGACAGAAGATGTTTACATTGCTTAATCCTCCATAGTGGGGTCTTTCTTCTGGACTTCTCTGGTTGTCCTAGGATACCCCTATTCTGCCCCAACTTTTATGTGTTCATCACTTGTCTATATTAGCTCAGAAATTCAATTTTCTTTTGTTGCGAATGTTCTGAACTATTGTTTCATCTTCCCAAAATCTTCCCCAGGAGTTGTTTTCTTCAATGGATTTTTGCTCTTCCTTTTCCATCTAGAAATTTCTACTTTTTAAGGTTGTTTGCTTCATTGACGTTTGGTACATGTCTGCCCGATTTTTTGTGCTTCTTTTAACAAAATGTTAATTTTCTTGTGAATCTCTCTCACTTCTCCTGTACATTTTTCTTCTACTTCTGTTACATATTTTAAAAATGCTTTTGGAGTCCCTTCAGAAGGACTGAGACCAATTCATACACACACCAATTTGAGGCTTCACATGTAGATGTTCTGGCATCATTATGATCGTCTGATTTTCTGTTTTGATCTTCCGTGACACCATGGTAGCTTCGTACACTCAGAATTATTTTGATGCAGGTTTCCAGACTGTGTTGTCACTTACTCTTGGGGTATAGTGGGAGCTGTCCAAAGTTTCTTAAATCGAGAGTAAAGGGCTTGGCCTCTGGCTTGTTGCTTCGAAGCCTGAGGACTGGCAACTTCCCTGCTGTATTTGGGCCTCTAGGCTTCCCAGGTGTGGCCATTAATCAGCTGATTCAAGAACCTCCATGTGGAACATGAGACATTCAGAGGGACCTTCCACAGCTACCCCATCTCATAAAAACCCAACATATAAGATGAAACAAAACAAAGATGTTCAACATTTGTCGATTGATTGAATTTTATACCCGTGAATAGAGGTAAAATCTGGTTGAAATGAATATTAAAGCAAAGCCAGGAATGTGTGTGTTTCTGTGTGGTGTGTGTGTGTGTGTGTGTGAGAGAGAGAGAGAGAGAGAGAGAGAGAGAGAGAGAGAGAGAGAGAGAGAGAGAGAGAGAGAGATTGATTTGACTTTTTGGAGTCAGGGAAGGTGAGTTTAAAGCCTCATAGGTTATAAGGACCCTGAAAAGATATCTTACTGTTTCATAAGCCAACCTGCTGCTCTGTGTCCACTGGTGAGAATCAGAAACAACTGAGTTCAAATCCCGCCTCCCATACCTACAATTTGTGTGATCCTTACCAAGTCTTTAAGACTCTCCCCCGTGTTAGTGCCAGATTGGGCTCATTAATCTCAATGCTGAGAGGGTTTCCTGGGTCTCTTCTGTCTATATTTGAGAGGAAACCATCTTGGAAGGACACAGAGCAGCCAAGGAATGGCACAAATTGTAGTCCACCCCCATGGGAAGGCGCTGGACTCCCCAGAAAGAAGCAGCCCTCACCAGCATGGAATGTATAGCTCAGTTTCTCAGGATTACTGGGGCAAATTGTGTTGTAGAAGAAAACCTGCACTCGAGACCACCCCAGACTGTTAAAGGGGAGACGGACAGATCCCCACATATGCGTCGGGCCAGGTAAGCTATTTGCTGGGAGGGGGACACAAAAGGTTAAAAGCCAGAATGACTGGGGATCAAGAGCAAGTGTGACTCGGGGTTCCTTGGAACTGTTCTTCCTCTTTCCATTAAAGGTAGTTTGCATTCTCTGTGGAATTGCAGGGCCTGCTCACATTCCCTTGCAGCCACCACACACTAAGACTAGGGACGGTCCTGTCTCAGACAGAACAACTGGCGTTTTTCCTCAGGGCAGGTGGTGAATTCAGAAAGGACTGAGACCCTGCAGAACTTCAGAGCCCTGGCAATGAGCTCTTTCTTTCTCCTTCCCTGGCTGCATGGCATCCTCCTCAACCATGGCTTCCCAGCAGTTTTCTGGGGCTTCCAGAGGGGGGTTCAGGGGTTAGAGCACTGGGCGGGGAGTCAGGAAGACCTCTGTTCACAGGCAGCCTCAGGCCCTTGGCGAGCATGTGGCCTTGGGCAAGGACAAGGCAGAGCGTCCAAGGCAAGCATTCTTTGCTCTGTCTGCCCCTTCAGTAAGAGTGACTCCCCAGGTGAAGGCGTCCCTGCTCTTAGAGTAGTCTGAGGCGCTAAGAGGTCAGACGGGGTGACCGTGGTCATGCCGCTGACGTGGGTCTAAAGCAAGATTTGAGCCTTCCTGACTTTGAACCTGGCCCTCTATCCTTAGCAATTAAGACACCGTTCAAGCCCCAACTATGTCATGCAGCCTTTCTTGATTGAAAAGCTGCTGTAAGCCTTGCTCCCAGACTGCCTTGCATTTTGCATTTGTGTTTCTTCTCATGTACATTTACACATTTTCTGTCTTAGCAGAACCCAAGCTTGTCTTGTTAGGGACTGTGTCTGTAACAGTGTTTGCATCTCCAGAGCCTACGACCATGCTGTCCATGGGCTTGTGGCTCGTCACTTAGCCCATCTGGCTTTGTATGTGCCGGCCACATTGGAGGAGTCAATCCATGGCTGAGTGAATGAATACATTAATGAGGTGGAGGTTTCAGCTAAGGTACTTATTAGTGATTACAGTGATTCATCATTTTATAGGCCCAGTTTATCCTTTCATTTATCATAGCTAAACCATGTATTCTGTTACAGTTTAATTTACTATGTGCTATGAGGTATTGGTCTTCGATCAAAATTCTGCCAAACTGCTTTGCACTGAGGCATCGATTTTTTATACCAACTCTACACAGTTCCCTCTTTCTGTAAGTGGACTGTTGGGCAAACCTTTAGTGGAGCAATTTTAGAGAAAAGTGAATTTACCCCCGGACTCGGCTTCAAGGGAGAAAGGGAGACAGGAAGGGAGTCGTGCGTCTGGGAAGGGAGGGGGCTGGGAGATGACTCAAGGACACATGGACCCGGGTACTGAGGAGCAAGAGAAGGACGGGAGCAGGCAGGAGGAGCCAGCCACCGCCCCACAAAGGAGAGGACAAGCAACATGTGGACTGAGGAAAGACACATGGCACCTGAGCATGGATGGACAGGAGGCACACAAGCAAGTGCCAGACGTGAGGCTGAGTGGCAGAGCCAGCCAAAGGCTCCCCTTGTAGTGCTGGAGGTCTCAAGCCAAGCCCGGATGCTGAAGCTGCAGAGCTGGAAGGAATGAGGCTGCAGGAAAAGCCCTTTTTGTTCTTCCTCCCAACTTTTTCATTAATACCTTTAGATTCTTCCCCTCATGTAAAAATATGCCATGCGGTTTCCTGTTTCTTACACCACAGTATCCCATGTTTCCCTCCCTCTCCTTCTGCTTCCTGAGAGTCATGGCATGTGACGAGTGGTCTTTTGTGTTTTAGGAATGAAAAAAATCAACACAACTGTTAAGTCCAGAGAGGAAAAGACTTATGGTAGGAGATAATCTTTTTGGGAATATTCCTATTCCTGGAGGATCACTCTCTTTGGAAGCAACACTTGTAATCTCTAGACACATGGAGGGGAATGATACTTGTGATACCTGATATAATGTTTCTTCTACTACTTCTACTTCAGGAGCTTCTGCTTTGAACTACTTCTAATCTCTGAATATTCAGAGGAAAAGACTTGTGGCGGGAAATAATCTTTCTGAAAACACTTCTCCTTCTAGAGCTTCTTCTGTTTTTGTACTACTTCTAATCTCTGAATATTCAGAGGAAAAGACTTAGGAGATAATCTTTCTGAAAACACTTCTCCTTCTGGAGCTTCTTCTGCTTTGAACTACTTCTAATCTCTGAATATTCAGAGGAAAAGACTTATGGTGGGACATAATATTTCTGAAAACATTTCTCCTTCTGGAGCTTCTTCTGTCTTTGAACTACTTCTAATCTCTGAATATTCAGAGGAAAAGACATGGTGGGACATAATATTTCTGAAAACACTTCTCTTTCTGAAGCTTCTTCTGTCTTTGAACTACTACTCTCTGAAGATTCTGAGGAAAAGACACTTGTGGATAGAGGAGATAAACTTTCTGAGAACCTTTCACTTACTACAGGCTTCCTTTCTGGGGAACCACATTTAATACTCTGTAGATGAAATGCTGATGGGTGAAGACAAATACTATTAAAATCTTTCAACTACTACTCTCGGGGATACGCACCTACTCTACTCTCAGAACTCAGGGGAAAAGACAATGGAGGTAGAAAACACTCTCTCTGGCAACATTCTGGTGCAAGAGAGAGACTGGGAAGGCCTTCTGGGCAACGAAACCAACCTTTGAGAGAAACAAAGGTGGGCTCTATGGTCCGTCCAGCACGGTCTGAGACTTCACCTTGTTTCCCTTAATAAAGGTAGGTTCCTTTGCCCAGAAGCTTTCCAGTTTCTGTCTTACACTAGTTACTTCGGGATTGCTCTCTATGGAAACACATCTAGACGGACATCACTCAGCGGACAAGATCTTTGTGGCAGGACACTTGTTCTGGGAACATTCCACTCACTACGGGCTTCCTCTCTGGGGAAGCACGGCAAGAGAAAAATTGGACATTTAATGCAATAGAGGCCGCTGAAGCATTCCTGATGAAAAGACAAGAGCTGAGAAGAAAATGTGAGTCTCACATTGAAGACTCAAAAGCTAAATTCAAAGGTAAATATGATAGAGACCTCTCAAGTTACTCATTACTCATACCCTGTGTACACTTCTAGAAGGGAAGACGATAACCATGTCTCCTAAGAATTTTATCTTTACTAGGCAGGTAGAAGCATTCAAACTAGAAAGAGGTTTTGGAAGTGAAGGGTCTGGATGGGGATGATGCAAAATAGATAGGTGAGAAATAAGGATGCCCTGGCAGATGGTAGAAGGGAGAGAAATAATGGAGGAAATGATCTCATAAAATAAGCATTCAGGGAAGAGGTTTTGCCTTGGAGTGGAAAATGATGATGAGGGGAGTGACCAATCCTTGACCTTCCCTCCCATCTAAATTGGTTCAAAGTGGGGAAATATCTATATCTGTATTTATATGTACTTCTTCCATGGGTCAAAAAAATCTATTTTATCCTAAAGGTAAGTAGGATAATGGGAGAAGAGAAGAAAAAAGTGATAATAAAAAAGTGGGCAGAAAAAAGAATGCCGTGGTTATGTGCAAAATAGAAACTAGTGGGGAAATGGGATAAAAAGAGAGAAGGAAAAACAGAAGCAAATACATCATGACTGTGTTAATGGGATGAACTTCTAAATGCAAGTGGGTAGTAAAATGTATTAGAAACCAGACTTCCAGACTATGTTTGTTTTTTATTTTTTGTATTTTGAAAAGAAACATATTGGAAAGAAAGAGAACCAAAGTTAAATTAGTGGGCTGGAGCAGAAACTGTTATACCTTATATGAAGGATAAAACATAACGGAAGCAATCGTAATGTCAGAAAAAAATGCGTAGTAAAATTAGGCCTCACTGAAAGGGATTAGTGTGCAGCCTAATTCTTGTTTAGGGAAACCACAGTCAATGGTGTCAGAAAAGAAATAGTGAACAAGGGCATAGGATTCAAATTTTTAAAGGAAAAGTTAAATGCATTACAGGAAGAAATAGACAATAAAATTATAATGGCAGGGCACCTCAACTTTTCCTGTGTGACTTAGACTAATACAATTATAAAATAAATAAGGAAGAAGTTGAGGAGAATAATAAAACTTAGATGACTTAGAAAACTTACATGTAAAAGACCTCCAGAAAAAAAAAAAAAAAAAAACTAAATAGGAATAGAATGGACTACAGACAGATGTTGCTTTATTTCAATTCATATCATGCAAACTGAATTTTATGTGAGGAATTCTCCCAAACCACCTCTGTACCATACTGGGATCTTGTTCTGCTCCTGCCCTTCAGTTCGGTACTCTGTGGCCTCCTAAAGATCTGCAGAGAGACAGCCACCATCACTGATTGATCCGGGCTTGCCTTAAGACCTCCAGTACTGATGCAGAACCACTTGCATTCAATGCACCCGCCTACCTGAGAGTCTGGCCCCTGCATTTGGATGTTTTGTCCATCATTGGAGCACCACGTCTGTCCCATGCCACAGGATTCCATGTCCGTGCCTTGTGGCATGGTCTTCCTTTCAGTTCCAGCCAGGCTCTCCTGGGGCTGGCCCCTGCAAGAAAGTGTTCCTCCTGCTCTTGATTCTGTATATCCAGACTTTATGTGTCATTGGCCCATGTGCTGGCTCCACAGGGGCACAGTCTCCTTCCTGCCTCCCTTCTGGCTTTTTACACATCCGTGGGTAAATTCACATTATATAAAATATCTGCAGAATGATTCATTGATAAAATTTAAGGACTATGCTGCTTTCTCCCCTCAACTTCTCACTTCCCTTTTAGTCTCAGCTGCATTGATTTTGTTTGTGGAAAAGCTTTTTAATTTTATGTCAGCCAGAGTGTCCATTTAGCTTCTTTTGAACCTGTCTGTCATTTGCTTGGTCATGATTTCTTTCCCATTTTCTTCTGGGCTTCTCTGTTTATGATGTTAACCCATACGTCCAAGGAATATACCCATTTTCAGCTTCACTCTTGTGTTTCCTGTGAAACCTTTTTCCAACCTCAGATTCTGTTACATTGTTTGCCAATTTTCCCAGCGGCTTTTGTTGACTTGTGAATTTTCCCACAGCTGGGATTATTAGCTTTGTCAAAGAAATGGATGATGTGCTCTTTTGCTCCTGTATGCTGTATACCCAATCTGTTCCTATGGTCAGTCTTTGTTTCTTACTCAATAATACATTTTTAATCATACGGGCTTGCTAGTGTAGTTTTATGATCTGGCACTGCTAGGCCCTTTCCTTCCCAATTTTCCCACTAATTTCCATGATAGCCTTAATTTTTGTTTGTCCAGACGAATTTTGTTATCCTTTTTTAATGTTCTCAAGAAATTCTCTGGTATTCTGATTCGTATTGCATTGTATTAGTAAATTAATATAGGCAGCATTATCATTTTTGGCCTGGCGATGAGTAATTCATATTTCTCCCCTTATCTAGAGCTGGTTTTAATTATGTAAAAGGTGACCTGTGTTGCTTTCTATGTTTTGGCAGGTTGACTTCTAGATATTTCATACTATATGTAATTTCAAAGGAATTTATCTTTCTCCTGGATTTTATTGATAATTTATATGATACTGATAACATGCTTGGGTTTATTTACACTCCTGTCTTGCTGATCTTAGTAAAAATTTCATTTATGTTTTAATAGATTCTGTAGAGTTCTCTAAGTAAACAATCATATCATCTGAAAAAAACTTTTTTTTTATTTATTGTTTGCCTCTTTGCTGTTTATAATTTCCATTTCTTTGCTTTTGATTTAGTGCTATAGTAAGCATTTCTGGTATAGTATTGAATAATAGTGATGAGCGTGAATATCTGTTATGTTTCCAAAAGAAAAAAAAATTATTCTTGTCAGAAATTATTTAATAGTAAGGTCAACAAATTACCATTAAATAAGGCCAAATAAAACCTCAGTGGTATATGATAAATTGGAAGGTCACAGAGATTATTTTATAACAAAAAAGGAACTCTTCATGATGCAGATTTATCAGTTTTACAGAGGTGTACAGAGTTTGAAAATAGTCAGCTGCTGGGCATGTCAGGAGTGTGATGAGGAGATTTTAGGGTGAGATAACTGTTCAATTCAATACTTCATTGGCTTAGAACTTATTTTATCATTCTGTGACTTTTTTTGAAAAGTCTCCTTCACTGTTTCTTTAAGGATTTCTGCTATGGATCTGTCAAGCTCACTGAAAAAGAAGGACTAACATACTACAAGTTGGTTATTTTATTTTATTTCTTTTAAGATATATTTAGGCTCATTCTACCTTATCTACTATTAAATCTTATTAAAAGATTCATTCAGTAAATTTAATTGGAAATTAAGACTTAAATGATATTTATGCTAGCTTAGGTCTTCAAAATGAAAGGAAACTTCAAACTTAATATTAAAGTAAATTCATGTTATCAATATTAACTGATTTAGAGATTATCCTTTTCATATCCTTTCTTTACTTTTGTTTTTATTGAAAACTCTTCTGACTTGTCTCTCTACAAATAACACTAGTTCTTTGTTTTAGACAAATAATACTTATTGATTTTAGGAAAGCCCCATTTATTCCTATATTTCTTGTGTTTTGCATAGGAATAGGTTTTGTATTTTGGTGGTTTAAAATATTTGCACCAATATTCATTATAGAATTTGGTCTCTACTTTTGTTTCTGTATGGACTCTGCCCATTTTAGGTATCAAGGCAATATTTATGTGATAGGATGCATTTGGTAGGACCCAATCTTTCTCTGTTTATTTAACCATTTAACCAGCTTTGGAATAATTTTTTACATTTTTTTTCCTTACATGGTTGTAAGAAGTTGCCTTTAAATCCATTTTGTCCCCAGGATTTAGTTAGAAAGAACATAGGGGAAGATTTAATTGCCTAACTCCCATATTAGATTAAAAAAAAATCCAAAGTCTTCTGTGATCCCAGCACTGACCAAGTTGGGGCTACAGATATAAAGCTAGATAGCTAAAGTTGTGGAACTGCTAAAAAAAAGAAAGAAAGAAAAACACCCCCCAAAAAACAAACAAACCAAACAAAAAACCACCTAAGCAGATTCTGGAGATTTTGCTATCAGTCATTAAGGAGACTGGCAATGAGGGATGTTAAGATTGCAGGTAAGAGCTCCTGAGACCATGGGGGAGTTCCCGTCCTGAAACATTTTGGTAGTTTCTGAGATACCAGCCTGTAGAATTTCTATTAAGGTAAAATAAGGATGAAATCTTATAAAAGTTGAAAAAAGTTTTAAAAGCAGTTGACAGATTAAGATCGTCATAGTCAAGGCCCCTCTATGTCCTGGTCATCTCAGATCAGAGAAAGAAAAGAGAAAGCTGGAGAACTGTAGCAAAACTTGACTTCTGCCTCATCTGGCAGAAAAGGGGAGGCAGCAACTGCAAGGGGGCCCTGGAAACCCTGCCCCAGCATCTCCCAACCCCAGCAGCTGCAGATGGGGGGGGAGGGTCAGGCCCCAAGGCCAGCATCGTCTGAGCCCTGACATTGGGAGTACCAGCAGAAGGGGATCCTGGCCCCCCTCACCCCAGCCCTCTGCAGGTTCCATCTACGTGCTCCCCGAGGAGAGTCCAGGAGGCGCGGGCAGTGCCCAGAGCGTCAGGGGGAGGGGGAGGAGCAGCAGCCTCTGCCCTTGGTGAGCCCGCTTTAAGTGGCAGAAATGTATTAAGAGGCAGTCAAGCCTTTTGTCCTCTGTTCACAGGCTTGGGAGCAGCTAGAACCCCAGCCCAGGGTGCCCACAAGAACTGTAGCCAGTGTGTTCTGTGGGGGATTTCATTGCACTCACCTTCCAGGGTTGTTGGGAGGGTCCCATGTCTGTAAAAGGACTTGGCGGGGCAAATGCTGTATGAACCTCACCCATTTGACGGCCTGTAACTGCTTCATGTTGGCTAGGACTTGAGAGGACTTTAGAGGTAGCTCACATCTATTGCCAGTGTGGAGATGAAGGAGGAAATTTGGATTTCAGGTCACCTGATTGGTAATTGTGGGATCCCCAACCTTCACTCCCAAGGCATAGGGGGAGAGCACAGAGAGGAAAAGAGTCTCCTCCTTTCGCCCCCTCTGCCCATCCCTCCCTGCTGCAGGGGCGGGTGGATGGAAAGAGAAGGGAATTGCTGGGAGCCCTATCAGTGAACGTTCCTGAGGGAGGGCCTCGTTCCTAAGGGGAACCTGCCAGTTCAGCCTTCCCTGGCTCCCAAAAAGGGAAAACTTCCGAGAGAATTTGGAAATAGTCAAAAGGTTTGACGGGAACGTTTAGCTAGAACTTTGAGTCTTACAAACTCAAGTGTGGCTCCGTGGTATCTCTGACACTGGGTGTGAGTGTGAGTGTGTGTGTGTGTGTGTGTGAGTGTGTGTGAGTGAGTGTGTGTGTGTGAGTTTGTGTGTGTGAGTGTGTGAGTGTGTGTGTGTGTGTGTGTGTATGTGTGTGTAAATTAGATGAAAACTCCTACCCCATTTTAATGGTACTTTGTGTTTCCTCTGAATTTTAAGGACTGTGTTTTTCCCTAAAACACAAGGGAACCTTCAGGGAACAGGGGGGGGAAGCCCACACCCACCTGGAACAAGTTTCAGTATGTGAGAAAGTAACAAACTAAATCCCACCACGTGGGTCACCCACTGAGTGATGAGACTCAGTGAATATGAATAGGAATGGGTTCTTTCTGAGATTATAGAAGCCAGATTTCTCTTGTTATCTTGCAACCTGAATATTGGGACCTGATTAACTAAAAGAAGGTGGAAAGATTGTTTCTAAACTATTATGCTATTTTATCAGCCCCTTTAATGCTGTTTTATTTTCTAACTGCAACTCAGAGAATGGGATCTTTTCACCTTTGCTTGTAGGTTTATTTATTGTGTTCCCCCAGGCAGGTGCCCAGCATCCTGCACCTAGAAAGTGTTAAGGGTCTGAGGCCCATTGGAATTCAGGGCCTCCTGACTCCAGGGAGGCCCCTCAATCCACTCAGCCATCCAGCTGCCCCTGCTTAGAAGTTTAGAGGGAGGTACAGCTAAGCCAGCGTGTCTGTTATTTAGGAAAATTCTAAAATGGTTAATTCAGAGATCAGTCGTTACTGCCAAAGCGTTAAAAGGTAAAATTGGTGACTGCCGCTTACTCAGAGCACTTGACTGAAGGCATGGAAGTACGCTCCCAAATTCATGTATTCCCCCAGCCCTCGCCAGCATGGGGGGGGTGTCAAAGAGCAGAGCCCACAGCAGGCCTAAGGATAGGGGGGTGCCTGGAGGGCAAGAAGCTCAGCCCCTTCTCTGGGTCTTGGTCTATTGCCCTTAATTTGTAAACTTGATAAGGGTCTTGACGCCATATTGTGAGAGGGTATACAGGCCACTGGCCCTGGAGAAACTTGTTATGGCTGAGGAAAGTCTCAAACAAGGAGTGGGATTCCTGAGAATCTACACATGTTTTTATGCTATAGAAGAGTTTTCTCGTGACTGGTCTTTACACCAGGGTCAGTTTAAATATGGGAAGAAAACCAAGAGAAAAATGTTAAGTGAAATTTTTGCATAGGCGCCTGCTGGCAAACTTTGTTATTGTCCTGAGGCTAATTTAATTGGAAGTACTGCCTCACCTTGCAGAGGTTCCCACTCTTTAAAGAGATGTGGGGGAGAGGAGTCTATGTTTAGCAAAAGGGTGCTAAGGGAAGGGAGCAGAACCAAGAGAACCCTGTACACAGTAACAACAAGATTATGTGAGGATCAACCGGGATGGACTTGGCTCTTTTCACCAATGAGGGGATTCAAAGTAATTCATGAGCTTGGGATGGCAAGTGGCATCTGCATCCAGAGAGGACTATGGAGACTGAATGTGGGTCAGAGCACAGTATTTTTCACCTTTGTTGTCCTTTGGTTGCTCGTTTTTGTTTTTTTTTTTTTTAATTTTTTTTTCCTTTTCATCTAATTATTTTGGGTGTGAAACATGATGAATATATTTAGATAATGACACATGTTCAACCTGTATCACATTGCCGACTGTCTTAGGGAGGAGGGAGAGAAACATTTGGAACACCAGGTTTTCTGAAGGTGGATGGTGAAAACATCTTTGCACATCCTTGGAAAAATAAAATGTGATAAAAATGTTTTCTGCAATGACTGAACTCAAAACCATCTTTCCGATATCAAAATATGTTGTTGTGGGTTTTCTGTGATTCATCTTGCTCTGTTACCTGTGTAAGCTTAAGGGCAATAACTGTTTTTAGGGTATGTGATCTTTGAGAGCTGAACCCCTGAGAATGAAACTCGCCATTGGAGACAAAATCCCTCAGGACTAACGGATACTGTTCTGAGCTCTGAATTCAGGTGGGATTGTCTGATGGCTCCTTAAGCCAGTCACTCATCACTGGAAAGAGATGTCACAGCCTACTCAGAGGGAGGTGATCCTGCACACTGAGAGGTGGAGGTGTGGATCTGGGCAAAAGCTGAGAGGACAACCTTTGGCTTCATGTACTGCGAGGCCCTGTTTCCCAGCTGTGTTCCTTTGAGTGGGAAGGTCTCCCGATTTATTTTCCAGAGTCTGGGGATGAGACAGAATGGTGACTTCATGATTGCTTCTAACTGTGACTCTTGCCTCCAGTCCAACAGACCCAAGAATGCTTTATTCCGACCCCCTTGTGCCTTTAGACTGAAGCCAGAAGGACCAGTTTGATACAGTTATAATCGTGTTCTTGCTTTTCCTTTTATAGCAGTTTTTATAGTGAGAGCAAGTGATCAGCAGAAAATATGAACACAATGTAAGTATGTACAATATTGTTGTTTTCACTGCTAAAATATGGAGTCCTGATAAACTGGTGAGGAAAACATGTGAGTGTGTGTGTGTGTGTGTGTGTGTGTGTGTGAGAGTGTGTGTGTGTGTGTGTGTGAGTGTGTGTGTGTGTGTGTGAGTGTGTGTGAGTGTGTGTGTGTGAGTGTGTGTGTGTGTGTCTGTGTGTGTGAGTGTGTGTGTCTGTGTGAGTGTGTGTGTGTGTGTGAGTGTGAGTGTGTGTGTGTGTGTGAGTGTGTGAGTGTGTGTGAGTGTGTGTGTGTGTGTGTGTGTGTTGTGTGTGTGTGTGTGTGTGTGTGTGTGTGTGATTTCTAGGAAACAAGGTCCTTAAATGATGTAAGAAGAATTGGGGATTGGTATTTGGAAGGCCTGGCTGTTACTCTCTTGATTATTGAAACTACCTGGGAAATGTTTCTGGTGGGCTGGAAGAAGAGAAGAGAGTTTGAGGGCAGTTTTCCCAGAGGACGTTTCCCACAGGTGACCCCTCACCCTCCAGACACCTCTTCCCTGCCGGCTGTGGGGATGCTCCTCCTGGCTTCACTGTTGCCACGGATTTGGCGAGCCTCGCCATGTCTGATGCTGTGGTGAAAGAGGAGCACATGCGGCTCCCAGAAGGAGTGGTTTGTGTCTTCAGTGGGTGAGACCACTCCCACCCCAGCATCTCCCTGTTCCTTCTACCCGTGCTGCAGGTCCTTTTGTATTGATCTTCTCCTGGCTGTTTGTACTTGGAGGCTCCCTCGACGCCCACCTGCCAGCCCTTCCTAATCAATCTCCCCCCCCCTCACACCTCTCTCCCCCACACTCCACTGTGGCTGTTTTTCATGCCTTTTAGGGAAAAGAGAGAACCATCTCGGTCCCATTCCTTGGTTATTTGGAACGTGATGAGGTCATTGGTAATGTTAACAAGATCTTCCAGGAAGCCACCCAGAACAACGCCCAGCCCCTCCAAGATTTCCAAATGTGCCTCCTCACCTTGGCAACTGCCTCACTTCAGACTGCCTCTCTGCTTCTAAAGGGGGTCTCTGCTCTGGCCAATACTTCCTGCTGTGTTTGCATCCACACCCTCCATCCAACTGAGCGATGGGCTGACCCGTCCCCAGGGAGGTCAGGTGGACGCTTGACCTTCATCAGCAGCTACATTGACAGGGTTTGGGGACAAGCTCCTGGGGAATCTGCTGTCCTCTCTAGTGACCCTTTCCTAATTATTATTCTGCTTTTGATTTAGGCCTTGCCTTTTAATAAGATTTGTGTCTTCCAGACAAGTCTCAATTGGATTTCAGAGGATCCTACAGGACAGACATCTATCAGCCCCTCAGCCTCTGGAAGGGTCCTCCCACCTGAGGATGCTGCTCCTCCCACCTGTGGAGGCTGCTCCTCCCACCTGTGCATGCTGCTCCTCCCACTTGTGGAGGCTGCTCCTCCCACCTGTGGAGGCTGCTCCTCCCACCTGTGGAGGCTGCTCCTCCCACCTGTGGAGGCTGCTCCTCCCACCTGTGGAGGCTGCTCCTCCCACCTGTGCATGCTGCTCATCCCACCTGTGGAGGCTGCTCCTCCCACCTGTGGAGGCTGCTCCTCCCACCTGTGGAGGCTGCTGGGCTGTAATTCCCATCCACCTCCACCACTCATGAGGAAGCCTTTAAGCAGAAGCCGTTCTATGCCCTTGCCAGCTGGGAACAGTTATGGAAACTGAGACGTTCATTCGGGGCCCCACAGGAGTCTGGGTCCCAGGGCTTTGAGGGGAATGATTCGGTCTCAGCTGCTGCTGCAGCCCCGGTAATTCTCCCCCTTTCTCTCAGAGACTTCCTAAAGGACCCTTTGCTTTTCCCCTGTAGAGGGGGCTGCCGCTGCTCAGGAACAAGAGGGTGTGAATCCTCCCCAGGGCCCTTTCTCAGGCATACCTGAGCTCAGGTGTAACAGCAGGGCACAATCTCCTGAGAGCCTCCGATTTGCTGCCAGATTCTCCATCTGTGCTTCCTTTTCCTTCCCTAAATGAAGCTCACATCTCTCTGCTGGGTTGCCCAGCCCCTTAAAGAGCAGCTTCTCAGTGTTTTGCCCTCAGGTAAATGTCCAAATCAATGTCTTTGCTGGATTGGAGATGGTTAGAGCCTGAGTTCTTTCAGAGAAGCTGCCCAGACCCATTCCCCGGCACCCCAAGTCTTTCGTGCACCCCAACGTTGCGTCTTTTCTGACAAAACCTTCCTCTCCATGAAGTGTGAATGGCACTGGGGCACTTTGCCCGTTTTATCCTCATAATAAAGCTTTTTGCTCCTTGCATCTGCGCCGGCCTGAGCCCGGGAATCCTTTCTGCATGACCGCCTGCCTTTCCCACTTCTTCCCCCTCATCAGCTCCTGACCCGGAGGGATGCTGTGGGCACCATGGGAACAAGAGGGCAAAGGCCTCCCCAGAGGCTCGGGGCGGGGCCCAGGACGGAGCCAACAAGAAGGGCCTTGCTGTGGACAGGGGCCCGGGGCATTCGAGGCCGAGGGCTGGGGTTAGACGAGGAAGGCCAGAGGGTGTCAGAGTGAATCCCAGGGGAGGCCGTTAAGCTCATGGAGCAGAGTCTGGCAGCCGGGGGGATTGAGGCGCTGTGACGGTGCAAGGGAACCGAGGTCCTTGTGGAAGCCCCCGCCTGACCTGGAACTTGGACAGAAGACTGGCAGCTGCCTTTCCTGAAGAGCCAGGTCAGAGGTCGGGCTCCTGCTCTGGCAGGGCAGGTCCCCCCCCACTTGTTGGAGGAAGCCTCTGTCCCGTCCTACAGAATGTGTGGCCCAGAAGCTGGCCCGAGGGAACCAGCGAGGCATTTAGGAGAGTCACCCGCAGGAGGAACTGAGAATGAAGGGAGAGTGACCTCGGCTGTGATTGAGGGATCCAAGGTGGGGGCCCAGCTGCGGGTTCAGTGGATAGAGGGATGGACCCGGGACAGCAGGGATCATCTTCAGGAGTTCAAATCTGGCCTCAGACGCTTTTTAGTTGTCTGACCCTGGGCAAATCACTTAATACTTTGCTTCACTTCTTCAGCAGTAAAATTAACTGGAGAAGGCAATGGCAAAGCACTCTGGGATCTTTGCTAGGAAAAACCCAAATGGGTCATAAAGAGTTGGACACAACTGACAAATGACCCAAGCAGGCCCAGACCTATCCAGAGCCACACTGGTCCTCTGTCATCGCCACAAACAGTGGGATCTGTCACCATCATAGAAAAACAAGCAAAACAGAATAAAACAACAACAAGAAGAGTTCTAAGCTAACTGAGCGGCAGACCACTTGTCAGACAATGTCATTATATTAATGTCATTCTTTCTAAAGCTGCTTGCTGTTAACAGAATAGTGAACGGCATGGCCCCAAATGCCCCTTGTCTCCTTTTCCCAATCTGAAAATATTTAACAGTGAATTGGTAAAGGGCTGGTTCCAAATTCACCATCGACTTTTTCAATTTCAATTCCAAGTCCTATGTGACAGGACTGATGTCTACCAGCATTCTCCACAACATAGGCTTGATCCACACCTAGTTCTTCTCTACTAAAATAGCAATTAAGTTGCTCCAAAAGTGACAAAGCTGCTCCTGCAGCCCCAAGGCTATCTGTATTTAGTTCTCTAACTCACTCACCACTCACCACAATGGCTATCCAGCAAGATTTAATTTCTCCTCAAATCTCCCATGGCTGTTTCCCACCCCAGCCCCACCATCTCAGGTGAGAATCTTGTCTCATTTTACTGAACATATGGAGGTCATTCCCTGAGAGCTCCTTCTCCCCTCCTCTTCCTCTCACTCAGGTGCCTTGTGTCAATGTCTCCTCCTCCACCCCTGTCTCCCACATAGAGATGTGCTTACTGCTTATTGAGCCAATCCCTTCTCTTCGTGCATGAGTGGTCCCCATTTCCTCCAGCAGACTGCTACAGCTATGGTACTCATTCTCTCACTCCAGTGTCTCCCTGCTTCCTGGCTGCTTCCCCTGCCTACACACATATCTGTGTCTCCCAGGTCCTCCAAAACATCTCTGCCTGGGAGCATCCATCCACTCTCATTATCCTCCTATACATCTCCTCCTTTTTGTGGCTAAACTGTTTGAACAGGCCATTTACGAGTCACCTAGTTGTTTTCCTCTCTCCCCTTAACTCTGCAGTCTGCTCTCATCATTCCACTGAAACTTCTCTCACTCGTGTTGCTCATCATCTCTTAGACGCCAAATCTAATGTCTTTTTCTTAATCCTCGCCTTATCACTTTGCAACCTTTCACAGTGTTGTTCACCCTTCTCTTCATACATTTTTCTGTCCAGGTTTTTGTGACTTTATTCTCCAGGAGCTAGCCTCCCCTATTAGAATATGGTCCTTAAGAAAAGGGATTGTGTCTGGCTTTGTTTTTCTCCTAAATGCCTTTCACTGAATAGGCACTTTACAAATGTGTATTCATGGAATAGCTGTGACACAGAGTTTACTTCATCTTCAAACGGCATGAATTTTAGCCTCTAAACCATCTTGTCCATCCCCTGTGAATACTTTCTAGCTAAATCACTTATTGCATAACCACTGTTTTTTATTGATTCTCAATTCCCAAACTCGTAATATGAAGTGTGGCTGCTACTCTCCCCCAGAAAGTGACCCTAGTTAAAGAACCCTCCCTTCTCTGTTTCTGTTTGACAATCAGCCAGCAGACTTCCTCTCTAGGCAAAGGCATTTAAATGGTACAGCCAGAAGACTAGGTGCAAAGCATTTATCCCAAAGACTTGCACTTGAGGACCTGGAGGCTCAAACCCTTTCTTATGTGGAAAGTTTCCTCCAAATCTGAATGGACTTTTCTTTTGCTCCCTGGCATTTCTGGTTTGTACCCTTGAAATCTTCCTTGCAAAATGGTTCATGCAACATGACAGTCAAAATCCTGAGATGACAACCCGAAAACTGGACACACTATTGCAATGAAAGAAATTGTAATCTTCCAGACTCAAAACTTTATTCATCAACCAGTCAACCATTATGAAGTGCCTACTATGTGCCAGACATTGTGCTCACCTCTCTTAACAAATATTCTCACTTGAGCTTCACAACAACTTTGTGAGGAAGAGATATTCTTCTCCCTGTTTCACAACAGGGATACACAGGCGAAGTCCTCTGTGACTTCTCTGTTATTATGTTTTCTTGCAGGTAAATTAATGCTACCTTTATGAATTGGCATGCTAAAGCTTTTAAAGTGTAAAGTTATTACTGATAACCTTTTACTGTTTCTGGTTCCTTTTAGCCTAATGTAGTTTTCTTATTTTTCTTTTTTGAACATCTATACTTCCTTTGTTAAATATTATAACTGCAGTGTCAACTCTTTTGGAATCACTTCTTGCATAGCCTATTGATTTTTTTCTTCTCTTCATCTCTTTAGTTTTATTTAGTGTCCACCTTTGTATTTAAATGTGTTTTATCTAAGTGACATATCATAGACTTTTGTTTTCTCCCGTCTTTCACTCTCCATTTATTTGTTGCTATGTATTTGTCTCTGATTTATCTATAATATTATCTATATATCTATAATATTCTAGTGTAAGCTCCTCCACTAGAATATTAGCTCTCCCAATACAATCTAAGATCCCCCACCAGACTGAAATCTCCTTGTGGAAAGGGACTGTCTTTATCTCTTTCTCTATCTCCGGCAATGAGCATAGTGCCCACCTCATATACAGTGCCTAATAAATATTTGGTTTTTCATGGATAATATTAGGATTTGTAAAAGTATTTCCATATTTGGTTATAAACTCAGCACTTTGTTTCTCCAGTTACTTTAGTATAAAATTTTTCCATGCCTCTATTCTCAGTGGCTCTTTTCTCTTCACCTTTGACCTCTTCCTCATTTTCCCCATTTCTCTTTGGCATTTTAAGCTTTTTAGCTCACTTTTCCCTCTCTTTTTATTCTGCTTCTTTACTTTTTCTCTCATTTGTCCCTTCTCAGTGAGTCCAGTAGATTCCCCTTCCTACTACCAAATGCTGTGTCTTTCTAACTGTGGATTTTGGGTAATCGAATCCTTTCTTTTCAGGCTACTGGTGATAATGTTCCTTTGACTTGTAATTTCAGGATTTGGCTATAATATTGTGTGGAGTTTTCATTTGTTCAGTGGAGGGGTATCCTTTCCTGTTCCTTTTTTAAATCCTTCTTCCATCTCATCCATTCCCCTGAAGACTCTTATCTTCTTGAAACCACAAAAATTAGCTTGGTTACTTCTCAATTTGACCCACACACAGATCATCCTCTCCCATTTATCCCTTTTTTCTCTCAACAGCCAATCCCATCCAATATCACTGATTCACTGATAAGCAGGATTTGAAAAGCATCTGTCCTTGGCTTGTAGAGTTTGGCTTTTGATAAAGAAATTATTACATTCAAATAATAGTCTTGGAAATTTCATCCTTGGTGTTGTTTCTGTTCTAGCTGTGATTTATGCATTTTGTTGATTGGTATTTCATTTTCTATATTTGAAATGTCTAGAAACTTCTCTTGTATAACTTACTGCACTATATTTCTCAGGTTTCTGTTCCTTTTTGGTTCCCCTTGGGGACCTCTTATCCTTATGTTACTTCTACCCATCTAGCTTTCAAGATAAATTCTTTGTGTCCTGAGCATATTTTCTTTAAAAGTTATTGGATTTTGTTTATATTCTAGATTGTCATTCACTTATGTGCAGATTTCAGTTCATCAGTTTTGCTTGTTATTTTTTACTATATAGCATACATATTCTGCTCTCATACTTCTCATGTGCAAATCAAAATAACTTTGAGATTTTACCCTACCCCCCCAAAACTGGGGAAAATAGCAGCAGATGATACTGGAGTTATCCTTGAAGGACAGGCACTTCACAATTTCAAATCCCCACACATGCATCTGAGTACATCATTGGAGGAGCTGTGAAATTGTACAACTGTTTCATAATGCAATTTGGAAGTGTGCAAATAAAGTGATTAAATTGTCCATACCATTGGAATCAATGATTTCCTTATTGACCTTTTATCCCAAGCTAATCATGATAAGAATAAAAACTTGATACTCTCTAAAATATTTATACCATGTACTTGTGATGATAGCTAACAAGTGGAAACTAGTCGATGCCTATAAGTAATAAGGAATGTCTAAAGAAATTGGGGTACGTGAATGCCATAGAATAATACTGTACTGTACTAAGTAATATGCCTGTTGAATACAAAAGAGCATAGAAAGTTCTATATGAACTGATGATACAGAGTGAGAAAGGTAGAGTCAAGAAAACAATATACAGAGCAACCACAACAATATAAATGGAAACAAAACACCAAATTTCAAAATTAAATGTAACAAATCAAGCATAACTCAAATAAAGAGATATGAGAATATAGTTCAAACCTACCCATTTGTGGTAATGAGATTTCTCTAGTTTTTAGTTTGATAAACTAAGAAATCAGAAAACATGTGCAATCGGTTGTGGTGCATATTTCTCTTTCAAAAGCATAGCATAGATAGGGTAGCCTACAACAAAAGTGATATGGAAAAATCAATAAGGAGTGGAAAGTTGAGAATTATTGGATAAAATGAAAACTATGTCATGGAAACGAGCCTAGATTTAATATTTCAAGAAATCAAACTATGGAAGCTTTTTAGGCCTCTTAGAATAATAAGCAAAGAGTAAATAGAAAGAATCTGTAATGGACAACCCAACAAATGAAAACTCCTTGTAACATGACAATCAAAATTCTAAGTTTACGGCACAAAGAAATTTTATCACCAACAGCCTGATATGAAAGGATTCAATTACCAAAAATCCACAATCAGGAATACACAGCATTTTCAGCCTTTTCCCAAAGTAGCTCAGAGCTTGAAATACAATATTTCATAATACAAAAGTTTCCCAGGTAAATAGTACAACTTTCCTCTTTCAACTAGATAAACTTGAACATGAAATACACAAGAAAGAAGTTAAGGAAGTGAATAGTATTTTAGAAAATTTGAATAGGAAAAACTGGAATTTTGAAAAAAAAAATTGTAAAAGAAAGGAATTATAGACATGGCACCTACCCCAAAATTGAGAGGGTGCAAAACCATCACAAACAAATGTAGAAGGGGAGAAATAATAAATCAATCCATTTCAGATCATGATGCAATAAAAAATTATATGTAATCAAGGCCTTGGTAACATAGGCCAAATTATAATTGGAAACTAAATAATCTAATTATCGAGAATGAGTGGCTGAAAGAATAAATCAAGGAAACAATATTTTTAACCAAGAGAATGACAATAATGAGACAACATATCAGAAGTTATGGCATGCAGACAAAGCAATTTTAGGGGAAATTTTTTATTTCTAAATGCTTTCAGGAATAAAGGCAAGAGAAGATCAGTGAATTTGGTATGCAGATTTTTTTAAAAGCTAGAAAAGAAATTAAAATGCTCAATTAAATACTAAATTAAAAATTCTGAAAATCACAAAATTGAAAGGAAGAAAAGTATTGACCTAATTAAAAATACAAAACAAAACTAAGACTTGGCTGTATGGGGAATAACAATAAAATAGTAAAACCTTCGGTTAATTTGGTTTGAAAAAAAGAAGTAAGAAAAATAAATTACCACTATCAAAAATGCTAAGAGTGAATTCCACACTAATAAAGAGGAAACTAAAACAATAATTAGGAACTATTTTGCCAAGCTCTGTGTCAATAGAACTGGCAATTTAATTATTATTTAACAATCATTATTAAGCACCACACATAAAGGGAATAAACTAGAGGCATTCCCAACAAGGGAATGTGAAATAAGGATTCCCATTATCAACTCTATGATTCAATATTGCATTTAAAATGTTAATTTTGTCAATAAGGGAAAAGGAAATTGAAGGAAATAGACTACATAGTGAAGGAAAAAAAGCCCATCTCTTTTTGTATATCATAAGATAGTATACTTAGAGCCCTAGAGAATGAACTAAAAAACTACTTGAAATGATGAACAATTTTAGCAGTTTCAGAATATCACATAAGCCCACATAAAGTATTTGCATTTCTATATTTTACCAACAAAGCTCAGCAGCAAGAGATAGAAAAAGAAATATCATTTGAAAGAATTGTAGACAATATAAAATTTTGTGGAACCTACCTGAAAAGTCAAACCAGTCACTCAATGAACACAATTACAAACCACTTTTCACACAAATAAAGTCAGATCTAAACAACTGGAAAAATATGATTTGCTCATGGGTAGTGTTAGGTTCTTATTAGGTGCTAAGTCGGTACTAAACAATTCTCTAGCTCAGGGTTCACACTTTTAGTTCGCACCTTTAAAAGGAGTTCTGAAAAGGAGTTTACACACCTTTAAAAAGGAGCAAGTTCATTGGTCGGTAAGGAGTTCCCACAAGCCCCTGGGAGTACCCATAAGCCCATTCTCTGGGAGGATAAAAAGAGGAACATTGAGTCTGAGGAGTCATTCTGGATTGGGTTAAGGAGAAGACATCCCATGGATTCGCAAGTCCAGCACTCCCACACTTTTGGAGGGGAAGAAGAGGATTTGAGATTCTACCTTCGCTCTGGCTGGAGGCTCCAGAAGCTTCCCAAGAAACTTGCTCACAGAGGAAAAGATTATACAGAAAAGAAACCTCCTCCCAGAAAAGGATTACAGTTGAGAGACAATCAGAACATTACAGGTAGGCTGAGCTTACTTATATAAATCTACTCATTCAGTGCCATAGTAATTAAACTGCCTAAAATTACTGAGCTATAAAAAATAACACAATTCATCTGGAAGAAGAAAAGGTTAAGAATGCCAAGAGAGTTAATGAAAAATATACAAACTAAGGCATCTTAGCTGTAAAACTAACATAAAGCAACAGTCATCAAAATCATCTGCAGCTGTCTAAGAAAGTTGGTGGATAAATGGAGCAGTTTAGATAAACAAAACCGAATAGTCAATGCCTATGATAATCTACTGTATGATAAACCTTTCTCCATGTTCTGGGGTAAGAACTATGACAAAAACTTCTGGCACAATTGGAAAATAGTATGGTGGAAACCAGGCATTGAGCATCTCAAACCTCATACTAATATAAGGTCAAAATGTTTTCATGATTTGGACATAAAAGGTGGTTCTATAAGAAGATCAAACAGAAAGGAATAGGTTACCTGTCAAATCTTTGGAGAAGGAAGGAGTTTATGTTCAAAGAGGTAATAGAGAACATTGTGAAATGCAAAATGATCATTTTGATTACATTAAAAAGTTTTGTGCAATACAGATTAAAAGGGAAATAGAAAGATTGGAAATAATTTTTACAGCCAGTGTTTCTCATTTCTAAAATACATAAAGAGCTGAATCAAATTTTAAGAAGGCAAGTTATTCCCCAGTTGATAAATGATCAAAAGACATGAATAAGCAGTTTTCAGATGAAGATAGTAAATCCATTTAGTCATATGAGAAATGTCCCAAATTACTTTTGATTAGAGATATGCACATTAAAAGAACTCTGAGGTACCACCTCATATCTATCAGATTGGCTAAGTTGACAGAAAAGGAAAATGATAAATATTGGAGAGAATGTGGTAGAACTAGAATACTAATGCTTCATTGGTGGAGTTGTGAACTGATCCAACCTTTCTGGAGAGCAGTTTGGAACTAGTTTCAAACCGTGCATACTCTTTGGTCCATCAATACTACCACTATCAAAGAGATCATATAAAAGAGGAAAGGACCTGCAAGTACAAAGAATACTTGTAGCAGCTCCTATTGTGATGGTAAAGCATTGGAAATTAAGGGAGTGCTCATCAATTGGGGAATGACTGAATGTGTTGTGGTATGTGAATGTAATGGAATCCTGTTAGTATATAAGAAACGATGAGTAGACAGATTTTGGAAAAACCTGGAAAGATGTGCGTGAACTGATTGATGCTGAGGGAAATGAACAGAACCAGGAGAACATTGTACATAGTAATAGCAAGATTGTGTGATGATCACCTGTGATGGACTTAGCTCTTCTCAGCAATATACTGATCCAAGGCAATTCCAAAAGATCTGTGATGGAAAATAGTATCCATCTTCAGAGGAAGAAGTATGGAGACTGAATG
The DNA here is from genome assembly GCF_048593235.1 of Sminthopsis crassicaudata. Classification (NCBI taxonomy): domain Eukaryota; kingdom Metazoa; phylum Chordata; class Mammalia; order Dasyuromorphia; family Dasyuridae; genus Sminthopsis; species Sminthopsis crassicaudata. Next base: position 87,956,834 of record NC_133623.1, read on the forward strand.
CAAATTGAAATATACTATTTTCACTTTTCAAATTTTTTTGTTTTTTTTCCTGTCCTGTGAAATTTTCCCTTTGTTCTGATTCCTCTTTCACAACATAACTAATATGGAAATATGTTTAATATAATATAGCCTAACTCTATAGCCTATATGAGATTGCTTGCTGTTTTGGGGAAGGGGGAAGGAGTGGAGGAAGTAGAAAAACTTGTAACTCAAAAAAATTTTTTTTAAATGAATGTTGAATACTGTATGAGGATGTATTCTGATGGAAGTGGACATCTTCAACAAAGAGAAGATCTAATTCAGTTCCAATTGATCAATAATGGACAGAAGCAGCTACACCCAGAAAAGGAACACTGGGAAATGAGTGTAAACTGTCTGCATTTTTGTTTTTCTTCCCAGATTATTTTTACCTTCTGAATTAAATTCTTCCTGTGCAACAAGAAATTCATTTCTGCACATATATATTGTATTTAGGATATACTGTAACACATTTAACATGTATGGGAATGCCTGCCATCTAGGGGAGGGGGTGGAGGGAAGGAGGGGAAAATTCAGAACAGAAGTGAGTGCAAGGGATAATGTTGTAAAAAATTACCCATCCATATGTACTGTCAAAAAAAGTTATAATTATAAAATTAATTAAAATCTGCCAAAAAATGAATGTTGAAAGCTATCTTTGAGGCAGCTAGATGGCTCAGCGGATAGAGCACTGGCCTTGAATTAGGAGAACCTGGATTCAAATCCAGTCTCTGACTCTTAACATTTACTATCTGTGTGATCCTGGGCAACTCACTTCAATTGCTTAAGCAAAAAACAAACAACATTGTCTTTATATGTAATTTGGAGGGTCAGAAATAATATTAAGCAAGGGAAGATTGAAAATGAATAAATGAGAAAGAACTTTGACTGCTATGGAGTCAGAGGTCCTGGGTTCAAATGCTGCTTCAGATGCTTTAGTGCTGGGGTTACCCTAGGCAAGCACGTAACCTTGTTTGGCCTCAGTTTCTTCTCTCTGACAAGAACCAGATCAGGGAGGTCAGCAAAGAGCCTGGGATGATGATTGTTCCCTTTCTAATGCATGTCTCATAGCAAGGCTTCATTTTTTTTTTCATACATACTATTCAGCAGTTAGCATCTCTATTTAACATGCTCTGGCTCTGGCTCTGCCCAGCTATCTCTGCATCTCTTTGTTTCTGTTTTGTTTTCTGTCTCTCAGCATTTCCAATATACACAGTGCCTCTCAGTATATATGTCGGTATTTCCAGATATCATGTAGCTCCTGGTCATTCAGATCTGCTGGCAGTCCAAAACAAAGCAGGAAAGAAGCTTTCCTCTCTCCCCTTTCCAGGGATTGTAATGGAGGCCTGATAAACAAGTAGCCTGGATGTCAAGAACTCAGGATTCCTGGTAGCCTTGGCAATGACCAGTCACCATGGCAGCTAGAGATTGGAACTAGTGGTTTGGCTTTTTGACACAATGGACAATGCTGCTTTGTCTTTTCACATTTACATTGATTAAATGATTTGCCTCACCAAGAATTTGCAGTGATTGAGCCAATACATGCCCTGTAGTATTTTTAATAGTTTTTATTTACCAGATATTTGCATGGGTAATTTTACAAAATTGACAATTGCCAAACCATTTGTTCCAATTTTTCCCCTCCATCCCCCCCTCACCAGATGGCAGGTCAACCAATACATGTTAAATATGTTAGAGTATAAATTAAATACAATATATGTATACATGACCAAACAGTTGTTTTGCTGAACAAAAAGAATCGGACTTTGAAATAGTGTACAATTAGCCTGTGAAGGAAATCCAAAATGCAGGCAGACAAAATTAGAGGGATTGGAAATTCTATGTGGTGGTTCATAGTCATCTCCCAGAGTTCTTTCGCTGGGTGTAGCTGGTTCAGTTCATTACTGCTCTATTGGAATTAATTTGGTTCATCTCATTGTTGGAGAGGACCACGTCCATCAGAATTGATCATAACACAGTATTGTTGTTGAAGTATATAATGATCTCCTGGTCCTGCTCATTTCACTCAACATCAGTTCATGTAAGTATCTCCAGGCCTTTCTGAAATCATCCTGTTGGTCATTTCTTACAGAACAATAATATTCCATAATATTCACATACCACAATTTATTCAGCTGATCTCCAATTGATGGGCATCCATGTAGTTTCCAGTTTCTGGCCACCACAAAGAGGGCTGCCACAAACATTCTTGTACATCCCTGTAGTATTTTTAAGGAGACAAATAATTCATTAGAACTGACAGATACTTTGAAAAATTCTGAAAATATGTGTAATCCATAACACCTGTAGACTAATTTTAGAATTTAGAAATTTAGAAATTTAAAAAGAGCTATGTTGGTGGTGTGTTCTTCTAGTTCATCTTGTGAATCAAGCTTAAGATTTTGTGAAATTTACTTTTGAATATCGATGGTTTGTTGCCATTTTGAATGTTCTGGTTATTATGATGTACATGGTTCCCTTGGTTTTGCCTTACATCATTCTGCATAATCAGTTCATAAATATTTTTTCATGCTGCTTTTTATTCATTTTGCTCATCATTTTTTTCAATATGCTAATGTTCTATTACATTTAGGTACCACAATTTGTTTTGCCATGTTCTACTAGCCATAAGCATCTCCTTGTTTCCACTTGTTAGCTGTCACCAAAAGCCAATGCTATATATATTTTGGAGAATATAAGGTCCTCCTCCTTATCATGGTTTCCATGGGGTAATGGAATCAGTAATGGAATCTCTGATACAAAGAGTATGGCATTTAATCACTTTATTTGCACAATTCCAAAATGCTTTATGAAATAGTTGGAATATTTCATTTCTCCACTCACAATGTATTCATGTGCCTATCATTTAATAACCCCTACTACATCAAATGTTGCCATTTTCCCCAATCTGAACATGTAGGGTAAAAACTCATTGTTGCCTTGATTTTCAAAGGAGAAGTAGGATGAGAGGAGGATGTATGGCCTCCATAGTTGAGCTAATCAGCAGAAGTGATTAACTAAAATTGTATTGCTGGAGAAACTGAGGCAAGATAGAGATTAGAGAGTTTTTTAATTTTTATTTGAAAGGGAAAGATTTACTGGGACCAAATGGATCCATGGTTTGGTCCCAGGACTGAAGGAGACTATCACCTCCAAGAATCCAGCCATTAATGTCAGATACAAAGATTCTTTTATAGGGTAACCAGAATGATGACCTAATGGGGGGAGGCACCTGAAATTTTAATTAATTAGAATAGGGAGAGCCACCTGATATTCTAATGATGTCTAAGATGTAAGATCTTTATCACATCGTACATTCTGATGATTAAGAGGGAAGGGTGGTGGGGGCGGAGCCAAAATGGCAGAGAAGATACATGTGAATTTCTAAGCTCCCTTCTTCCCTCAATACCAACTAGTTAAATCAGCCTCAAAAATAATGCTGGACTGATAAAAACCACAAGGATTAGAAGCACAACTTAGCAGCTGAAGAGAATCTGGAATTTCGACAGAAAAGGTCGGTTCCAAGGGGAGGAAAAAAAAGACCGTCACAGACAGGGTTGGACTAGGAGCTAGCACACTGTGCCAAATGGGATGGGGAGAACTCTGGGATCAGAGAAGCCACTGATATATAGGAATCTAGCATAGGCTGATGGCTCTACTCTGCTTATAAAACAGCTGATCAGAAGAAAAATCAAAGCCACTTTAAAATATAAAACCAGAAAATATAATCTCCCCAAACCAGAAGTGACCTAACATCGATCTCAGCATGGCTGTGCAGCCCCCTTCTGCTGTCCGGGGCTTTTCCTTGGGACAGTTAAGAACCTGAATAACTGGGGACACAGCCCAGGGCAGCCTCAAATCCACATAGTGCGGGGCTCAGCCTGAGGCAGTGGAATCATCACAGCAGCAAAACTCCAGCAGCAGCGAAATTCCAGCAGAAGTGGAACTCCCACAGCACTGGAAACTCCTCAGCAAGGACTGTGCTTCCCAGGCAAAGATTTCTGGTTTGAACACAAGGGCTTTTTGCAAGTCAGCTGCTAATATCCACTGCCCCACAAGAGGCTTTGGCTGGGGTTTGTGACGCTTTCACTATTCAGCCTCAAACCTCAGGGCAGTTGCTAGGCCACACAGCGGGGTTCCTCACTGGGCACTCCTTGCAATGCAGCTGTGCTAACCACCTCTGAGGCATTTCTGGCGGGGGGGGGGGGGGCGGGGAACTCTCTCCTAGAGCTCTCTTTTAGCCCAGTCATAAGATTTCTGAATCCTATCCCTGGTCTGGGAAGAAGCTGGTAAATTTCCTACCCAAGGGCAGACCCCCACAGAGTTTTAACAATGAGTAAGAAATTGAAGAGAACAATTGACACCTCTACAGAGAAAGAGGGGAATCCAACCCAAGGAGGCTAATAGCAGACAGTCTCCAGATAACACCCTAAAGGGGAATGATACCTGCCCTCCATCACATAACTCTCTCCTAGAAGAGACTATTAAAAAGTTAAGAGAGTTTGAAGAAAAATGGGGAAAGGAAAGAGAAGCTATGATAGAGAATAACAACGTCCTGAAATTCGAGTTGGAAAAAATAAAGAATTCATAGGAAGTGCAGGGGAACAAAATTTGTGAATAGGAAAAGGTTAAAACATCACAAAAAGTAGGATTACTGAATTGGAAAAGATAAAAATTCCTAAGAAAGTAGGATTTGTGATTTGGAAAAAGAAAATAACTCACTAAAAAAAATTAGTGAAATGGAAAAAATTCAAGAGAGCAAAATAATTCATTTAAAAACTCAATTGGACATATAGAAAAAGAACTAAAAATGTGAATGAAGAAAATAACTAATTAAAAATCAGGACTGAACAAATAGAAATGAATGATTCATTGAGAAACCAAGAATCAGTCAAAGAAAACAAAAAAAAAAAAAAAAAAAAAAAAAGAAAAGAAAAGAAAAGGAAAGCTGGAGAATAATGTCAAATAATTACTGGGAAAATCTACAGAACTAGAAAATAGATCTAGGATAGATAATCTGAGAATCATTGGACTTCCCAAAAATTATGATGAAAAAAAAGAGCCTAGATTCTATTTTACAGGAAATCATCAAAGAGAACTGTCCAGAGATAATAGAAACAGAAGAGAAAATAGGCGTTGAAAGAATTCATAGAACTGCAAAGGTCTGGTCTAGCTCTTCTTGTCAGGATAAGCAAAAGTCCTTGCCCCACGTGTGGACGCCAATTGTAACGAGCTGTCGTCTCTAGAAGCTGCCGGATCACTCTCTGGGAAGAGATCTGCTGTGTCTTCTACTCAAATCTCTCCGACAGATTCTTCTTCCTGTAACGAACCGTTGTCTCCAGGCAGTTGCTGTTAACTCTTGTCCAGAGAAGTGACTTCCCTTCCTGCAGGGAGCCCCGTCAAGCCTGATGCAATTCAGAGTCTTCTTATTGAATCTCCTCCAGCTCTTATCCTTCTCCAGGCAGACTCACTTTCCAGGCCCACTGTTCTCTCTTTTATTCTCCCAGAGAATGGGCGTGGGATAATGCAAGGGCTTCTGGGAAGAACCACCTCAGCCAATGAGCCTGCTCCTTCCATCAAGTCAACCTGAGTTCTCACCTTGTAATTGTCCTGAATTCTCACCTTGTCACTGTCCAGACAACCTGAGTTCTCACTTAGTAATCCTACCATCTCCCCCTTTCTTTTGATTTAGAACATAGGACAGTCATGACCTTGAAACATAAATCCATCAATATGGGAAGTATTACAGATAATTACATAAATGACCTTGAAACATAAATCCATCAATATGGGAAGTATTACAGATAATTACATAAACTACATAAGCACATAAGTAACATAGTAACATAATACATGCTAGAAGTATATGACAAATAACATAATCAAATAATCATAAATTGAAAATTTATAAATGTCCATAAGTCCATTGTCCATTAGTCTCATCTTGTGTGAGGAAGTCCAATGATTCCTGCTGGTTTTTAAAGTTCTTTAACAGTCTTCTTATTATCCATGCTCTTTCAGTGTCAGATGTTTCTTAGATCTTCTCCTTTATTTTGAGGTCTTTCTCTTTTTCTGTCTCTCTCTGATGGACAAGGCGAATATGACTCGTTGGCTCCCATCTGATTCCTTCTCCTGCTGAAGAAATACAAGCAAACCCTCTCTCCCAGGCAGTTAACCTATCTAATTACATTCTTATTTACCACTTTCTAAATCTCTTCTCATCATCTGGCAATTACATTGGAATTGTTTGCACTGGACACAGCCCTGTTGGTTTAAAAGGCCTGTATTCTCCCCAAGTGTAATCCATTTTTGCAATCTGATTGCCTTTTGGCTCACTTATCAGGTAATCCCTTTCTACCATGTGATTACTTTTCTGCTGGTTGATCAAATCAGAGTCCTGACCTTCTAAAGGCTCTTTAGGTGTAACATCAGCTGCCCTCATGCTCCAAGCCTTTTTTGCCTGGGGCCCTGGATCTGGGCCCCTCATCCTATTTCCCTGAATTAGTTTACACTCTGATGCCCAATGGAGTCCTCTGTTGCATTTTGGACATGGGGTTTTAGGTCTTCTCTCACCCTGTCTTCTCACTGTATCTCCATACCTACACTGAGCTCTTAGATATCCAATTTTTCCACATTGAAAACATCGCCGAGTTTCTCTAGAAGTCCCTTGCCAGGAGGGACCCTGTCTTTCCACATTCATCATTGTCCGGGTATAAAAAGCATTTGTTCCCACTGTAGCACAGCGTCTTATGATCTCCTCTAAAGGAGCATCTTTGTCTAATCCCCATATAATTCTTTTGCAAATCTCATTGGCATTTTCCTTAGCCAGATGTCTGGTCATTATTTCTGTAGCTGAATTTTCTCCAATAGTTCTTTTGACAGCAGTTTGCAAACGTCCCACAAAATCTGCAAAAGGTTCATTGGGACCTTGCTGTATTTTAGTGAAAGCCTCTCCACAATCTTTCTGTCCAGGGAGGACACCCCAAGCTTTTATTGCAGCCTTAGCAATTTGTTCATAAATTGTCATGGTATAATTAGTCTGTTCTGAATTCTCTCCATACCGACCTTCACCAGCCAAGTGCTCAAAAGTGAATTGTGTGTTAACTCCTATTTCCAAATTGCATCTGATTTGAATTTTACATAATTCATGAAATTCCGCAAGCCATAATAAATTTTCTCCAGGTTCCAGGCATATCCTTGCTATGGATTTCCAATCATTTGGGGTTAGGACTTCATAAGACAAACCATCTAGTAACATTTTAACATAAGCTGATGTAGCCCCATAAAGGGTACAACCTTTTTTTAAATCTTTGATTTTATTCAAATCTAAAGGTGCATATCTTCTCCTTTTATTACCTACAGAGTCAATCTCTTCAATCACAGGATATGCATGTATAAAATCACTTATATCCTGTCCTTCTCTCTTAGCTTTAACCAATGCTTTTTCTAATCTTGTCATAGGTGTAGGCTGCTTCACAGGCAATTCTGTTTGTGTTTCTGCCTCTTCCCCTCCTTCTTCCTCCACCTCTGAAGGTGGGGTTGATGTGGGCCTGTCAATAATCTGTTCTCTAGGCAGGGTTGAAGCTTCTTCAAGAGAATCATACCATAATTCCTCATTTAAATCTTCTTGCTCTAGGGCAAGATCTTGATCTTTCCTTTTTTCCTCACACTTCCTCCTCTGTTGATTTTTAAAACTTTTCCTTCTCCTACAACTTGCTTGATAGTTTAAGGCTAATTGAACTATGTTGTAGATATAAAATACTTCTGGAGAAATTGAACGAGGCCCATTTTTTGCTTGAAATTCTTTCATTTCATATCCCACTAGCTTCCATTTATCTACATCTATCTTTTCTTCCTCTAAGAACCAAGGGGATGTGCGTCTTAATGCAGCCAAGAGTTTAGCAATCTGTACCCAGGTTACAAGTAAACTCTGCTCCTCAATTATCTTGATTATACTCTCTATAGTACCACTCCTGAATGGGGGTGGAGCTGAGGTTGCTTCTGGGGCTGGGGTTGAGTCGGCTGAGGTCCAGGGATTGAATATAGCTAACATCTGCCCCATTTCAGCTATAAGAGATTCCTGGTTTAGCCCTTAACAAGTTAAGTTCCTTATTTATCTATTAGCACGCTCACTTAATCTTTAACAAAGTTTCCTCGTTACTCACGGTTCTGGGTCAGAGAGACTGAGATCTGGATGGGAGGCTTTTCCACTGGAATCAGGACTGTGTCTGTCCCTGTTCGCGCGCCAAATTGCAAAGGTCTGGTCTAGCTCCTCTTGTCAGGATAAGCAAAAGTTCTTGCCCCACGTGTGGACGCCAATTGTAACGAGCTGTCGTCTCTAGAAGCTGCCAGATCACTCTCTGGGAAGAGATCTGCTGTGTCTTCTACTCAAATCTCTCCGACAGATTCTTCTTCCTGTAACGAACCGTTGTCTCCAGGTAGTTGCTGTTAACTCTTGTCCAGAGAAGTGACTTCCCTTCCTTCAGGGAGCCCCGTCAAGCCTGATGCAATTCAGAGTCTTCTTATTGAATCTCCTCCAGCTCTTATCCTTCTCCAGGCAGACTCACTTTCCAGGCCCACTGTTCTCTCTTTTATTCTCCCAGAGAATGGGCGTGGGATAATGCAAGGGCTTCTGGGAAGAACCGCCTCAGCCAATGAGCCTGCTCCTTCCATCAAGTCAACCTGAGTTCTCACCTTGTAATTGTCCTGAATTCTCACCTTGTCACTGTCCAGACAACCTGAGTTCTCACTTAGTAATCCTAACATAGAACACCTTCTGAAAAAGACCCTAAAAAAAGAACTCCAAGGAACATTGTGGCTAAGCTGCAGAACTACCTAACTAAGGAAAAAATATTGCAAGCAGTTAGAAAAAAAAACAATTCAAATATCAAGGTGCCACAATAAGGGTCACTCAAGATCTGACTGCCTCAACATTATTAAAAGATCGAAGGGCCTGTAACCTGATATTCTGAAAGGCAAAAGAACTAGGATTGCAATTAAGAATAAACTACCCAGCTAAGTTTAGCATTTTCTTCCATGGAAGAAGATGGACATTAAATGAAACAGAGGAATTCCATTTGTTTCTGAGAAAAAAACCAGACTTAAACAAAAATTTTGATCTACATCCACAAGAATCAAGAGAAGCAGAAAAAGGTAAAAAGAACTCTTGAGAACTGTATCTCTGTTGTGGATATACAGAAAGTCCACATGGATAATTTGATTTTACTGATATAACATAAAAAAGGGAAGTAGTATCAAAAAAGGATAGTATCAGAAAAAGGGAAAGGAGAGATAAAAAGAGGGAAACTACATCCCAGGAAGAGGCAAAGAAAATTTACCATATTTGAGGGAATTTAGAGAGGGGGAGGAACACTGTGTGAATCTCACTCTCATCAGAGTAGGCTCAAAGAGTAAATAATTGACATATTTGTTTTTCAGAAAATTCTATCTCACCTCATTAAAAGGGGGGAGAGGAAAAGGGAAAAGGAAAAGAGGAATAAGGGAAGGGTACAAGAAAGGGGAAGGGACTTAAAAGGAAGGGGGAGGGATACTAAAAAGGGAGGGCTGTGCGTGACAAGTGGGTCCATAAATTCAATACTGGGTAAGGGGTTCAGGGGGGACAAGGGAAAAAAAGCATAATCAGGGGATAATAAGATGGAAGGAAATACAGAATTAGTAATTTTAACCGTAAATGTGAATGAGATGAACTCTCCCATTAAATGGAGGCGGATAGAAGAATGGATCAAAAGTCAGAATCCTACAATATGTTATTTACAGGAAACACATTTAAAGCAGGGAGATACATACAGAGTAAAGGTAAAAGGTTGGAGCAGAATCTATTATGCTTCAGGTGAAGCTAAAAAAAAGCAGGGGTAGCCATCCTCATCTCAGATCAAGCAAAACCAGAAAGTGATCTAATTAAAAGAGATAAGGAAGAAAACTATATCCTGCTAAAAGGTAGCATACACAATGAAGCCATATCAATACTAAACATATATGCACCAAGTGGTATAGCATCTAACTTCCTAAAGAAGAAGTTAAGAGAGCTGCAAGAAGAAATAGACAGCAAAATTATAATAGTGAAAGATCTCAACTTTGCACTCTCAGAATTAGATAAATCAAACCACAAGAGAAATAAGAAAGAAATTAAAGAGATAAATAGAACATTAGAAAAAATAGGTATGATAGATCTTTGGAGAAAACTGAATGGTGATAGAAAGGAGTTTACTTTCTTCTCAGCAGTTCAGGGAAGCTATACAAAAACTGACCATATATTGGGACATAAAGATCTCAAAATTGAATGCAGGAAAGCAGATATAGTAAATGCCTTCTTCTCAGATCACAATACAATAAAAACTGCATTCAACAAGAAGTTAGGGGTAAATAGACCAAAAACTAATTGGAAACTAAATAATCTCATCTTTAAAAATGACTGGGTGAGGACTTCTGGCCAAGATGGCGGCATGGAGGCAGACAGCTGCTTGAGCTCCTCGTTTTCTCTCAGAACTTACTTCATGACAAGCCTCAGACTTAATGCTTGACCCAGAAAGAAATCCACAAATAATCACCAAGAGAAGACATCCTTGAAAGTCGCCAGAAAAGGTCTGTGTTTGCTCGGGGCAGGGTCAATCAGACTGGGCGCAGACTGAGGGCAGGCAAGCCAGAGTGGGGCAGGCAGCTCACACAGCTAAGACCAGAGGGGGAGGGGTACGATCTCTGCCGTTTCTGCAAAAAGACTTTTTCCCCAGAGTGGATACTCTGTCTTGGCAGCAAGCCAAGAGCAGCAGAGAGGGTATAAACACCAGAGGTGAAGATTAAAACCCCAGAAAGCCAGCATCTCTCAGAACCCGGCCACCCCGAACCACCACATGGACTGACTCAGTGTGTTCTCAGAGCCTCAGAGCCCAGACTCAGTACAATCATTGCTGTTCTGTTAGTGGCTCTCTGCTGCCCTCCCCCCAGTCTGTAGAGGAAGCCCATTAACACCATCCAGCCCCATCCCCCACAAAACAGACCAATTGTTTCTTTTATCAGTTTATTTTCTTCGATTCCTACTCTGACAAAATGAACAAAAAGTTCAAAAGGGCTCTAACCATTGACAGCTTTTGTATGGAGAGAGAGCAGACTTCAAACACTGAGGAGACTAAAAACAGACTGTCCCCAGATGAATCCCCTAAGAGGGATACGAGCTGCTCCTCAATACAAAAGAATCTCATAGAGGAAATCAAAAAGGCTCTCACAAGAGAGCTGGAAGAGAAATGGGAAAATGAAAGGGAAGCTTGGCAAGAGAGCCTGGAGAAGTCATCCCATGCATTCAAAGACAGAGTGGATAAAGAAATCAAATCATTGAGAAACAAGATTAGTGAGCTGGAAAAGGTAAACAACTCCAAGGAAAACAGGATTAATGAGCTGGAAAAAGAAAACAGCTCTCTAAAAAATAAAATGGATAAAATGGAAAAAAATTCCATAGAAGATAAAAAGTCAATTGGACAATTACAAAGAGATATAAAAAAAGTGAGTGAAGAAAATACATCATTGAAAATTAGACTGGAACAAGTAGAAATGAATGACTCAAGGAGAAACCAAGAGGTAGTCAAGCAAAACCAGAGAAATGAAATAATTGAAAAGAATGTCAAGTACCTTACTAGAAAGACAACAGACCTGGAAAACAGATCCAGGAGAGACAATTTGAGAATAATCGGACTCCCTGAAAAATGTGAGGAAAAAAAAGAGCTTGGATACCATTTTCGAGGAAATTATCAAAGAGAACTGCCCAGACATTCTGGAAACAGAGGGTAAAATAGACATTGAAAAAATTCATCGATCACCTACTGAAAGGGACCCTAAAATCAAAACGCCAAGAAATATAGTGGCCAAGTTCAAGAACCATCAGACAAAGGAAAAGATATTGGAAGCTGCTAGAAAGAAGCAATTCAGATATGGAGGATCCACAATAAGGGTAACCCAGGATCTAGCAGTGTCCACATTAAAAGAACGCAGGTCCTAGAACATGATATTCCGAAAGGCTAAGGAACTTGGTATGCAACCAAGAATAACATACTCAGCAAGAATGAGCATTGTTTTCCAGGGAAGAAGATGGACATTTAACGAAATAAATGAATTCCATCTGTTTTTGATGAAAAAACCAGACCTACATAAAAGGTTTTATCTTCAAATACAGAACTCAAGAGATTTCTCAAAAGGTAAAAAGAAATCTTGAGAATTATACTTCTGCCAAAAAAATATGTAAAGCACATATGTACAATTTGTCTTAGAAACTAGAGGTGGAAAGGAAATTATATCATAAAAAACTGTAAAGTGGTAGTACTACATCTCATGAAGAGGCAAAGGTAACCTATTATATCTGAGAGAAAGAAAGGAGGGAGATGAACATAGTGTGTATCAATAGACATATTCGATTTATGGTGAAACTTCTTCCACTTCATTAAAAAGTGAAAGGGAAGGAGTAAGCTAAGGGGAAGGGAATACAGAAATTTCGAGGAAAAGGGGTAAAATAAGGGGAGGATCTTTAAGGTGGGGGAGGGATCCTAAAAAGGGAGAGCTGTGAAAAGCAAGTGCTGTTCACCAGTTTAATACTGGGTAGGGGGGTAAGAGGGAAGGAAAGGGGAAAAGCATAAGCAGGGGTTAATAGGATGGCAAGCAATATAGAATTAGTCCTTCTAACCATAAACGCAAAAGGGGCAAACTGGCTCATAAAGAGGAAGCAGTTAGCAGACTGGATTAAAAGTCAGAATCCTACTATATGTTGTTTACAGGAAACACACCTGAAACAGGGTGAGACATTCAAACTAAAATTAAAAGGGTGGAGCAGAATCTATTATGCTTCAGGCAAAACCAAAAAAGCTGGAGTAGCCATCCTCATCTCAGATCAAGCAAAAACAAAAATTGATCTAATTAAAAGAGATAAGGAAGGGCATTATATCCTGCTGAAGGGCAGCATCAATAATGAAGCAGTATCAATATTAAACATATATGCACCAAGTGGTGCAGCATCTAAATTCTTAAAAGAGAAATTAAGAGAGCTGCAAGAGGAAATAGATAGCAAAACTATAATAGCGGGAGATCTCAACCTTGCACTCTCAGAATTAGATAAATCAAACCACAAAATAAATAAGAAAGAAGTCAAAGAGGTAAATAGAATACTAGAAAAGTTTGATATGATAGATCTTTGGCGAAAGCTAAATGGAGACAGAAAGGAGTATACTTTCTTCTCAGCAATTCATGGAACCTATACAAAAACTGATCATATACTAGGGCATAAAAACCTCAAAATCAAATGCAGTAAGGCAGAAATAGTAAATGCATCCTTTTCAGACCATAATGCAATCAAAATAACATTTAATAAAAAGCCAGGGGAAAATAGACCAAAAAATAATTGGAACCTAAATAATCTTATACTAAAGAATGATTGGGTAAAACAGCAAATCATAGACATAATTAATAACTTCACCCAAGAAAATGACAATAATGAGACATCATACCAAAATGTGTGGGATACAGCCAAAGCAGTAATAAGGGGAAGTTTTATATCTCTACAGGCCTACTTGCATAAAATAGAGAAAGAGAGGGCCAACGAATTGGGCTTACAACTCAAATTGCTAGAAAAGGAACAAATTAAAAACCCCCAGAGAAACACAAAACTTGAAATTCAAAAAATAAAAGGTGAGATTAATAAAATTGAAAGTAAAAAAACTATTGAATTAATTAATAAAACTAAGAGTTGGTTCTATGAAAAAACCAACAAAATAGACAAACCCTTAGTAAACCTGATTAAAAAAAGGAAAGAGAAAAAGCAAATTGTTAGTCTTGAAAATGAAAAGGGTGAACTCACCACTAATGAAGAGGAAATCAGAAGAATAGTTAGGAGCTACTTTGCTCAACTTTATGCCGATAAATTTGATAATTTAAATGAAATGGAAGAATACCTTCAAAAATATAGCTTGCCCAGATTAACAGAGGAAGAAGTAAGTAGTCTAAATAGTCCCATCTCAGAAAAAGAAATAGAACAAGCTATTAACCAACTTCCTAAGAAAAAGTCCCCAGGACCAGATGGATTTGCATGTGAATTCTACCAAACATTTAAAGAACAACTAACTCCAATGCTATGTAAACTATTTGAAAAAATAGGGATTGAAGGAGTCCTACCAAATTCCTCCTATGACACAGACATGGTACTGATACCTAAACCAGGTAGATCGAAAACTGAGAAAGAAAACTATAGACCAATTTGTTAATGAATATTGATGCTAAAATCTTAAATAAGATATTAGCAAATAGACTTCAGAAAATCATCCCCAGGATAATACACTATGACCAAGTGGGATTTATACCAGGAATGCAGGGCTGGTTTAATATTAGGAAAACTATTAGTATAATTGACCATATTAATAATCAAATTAATAAAAACCATATGATCATCTCAATAGATGCAGAAAAAGCATTTGATAAAATCCAACATCCATTCCTACTTAAAACGCTTGAGAGTATAGGAATAAATGGACTATTCCTTAAAATAATAAGGAGCATATATTTAACACCTTCAGTAAACATCATATGTAATGGCGATAAACTAGAACCTTTCCGTATAAGATCAGGAGTGAAACAAGGTTGCCCACTATCACCATTACTATTCAATATAGTACTAGAAACTCTAACCTCGGCAATAAGAGCCAAGAAAGAGATTCAAGGAATTAGAGTAGGAAATGAGGAAATCAAACTATCACTCTTTGCAGATGACATGATGGTATACTTAGAGAACCCCAAAGACTCTGCTAAAAAGCTATTAGAAATAATTCAGAATTTTAGCAAAGTTGCAGGATACAAAATAAATCCACATAAATCCTCAGCATTTTTATACATTAACAACACAATCCAACAGCAAGAGATACAAAGAGAAATTCCATTCAAAATAACGGTCGATAGTATAAAATATTTGGGAATATATCTACCAAAGGAGAGTCAGGAATTATATGAGCAAAATTACAAAACACTTGCCACAAAAATAAAGTCAGATTTAAATAATTGGAAAGACATTCAGTGCTCTTGGATAGGCAGAGCGAATATAATTAAGATGACAATTCTCCCTAAACTAATCTATTTATTTAGTGCTATACCAATCAGACTTCCAAGAAACTATTTAAATAACCTAGAAAAAATAACAACAGAATTCATATGGAACAACAAAAGATCGAGAATTTCAAGGGAAGTAATGAAAAAAAAAATTAAATGAAGGTGGTCTAGCTGTACCTGATCTAGAACTATATTATAAAGCAACAGTTACCAAAACCATTTGGTATTGGCTAAGAAATAGACTAGTTGATCAGTGACATAGATTAGATTCACAGGGAAAGATAGTGAATAAAAATAGCAATCTAGTGTTTGACAAACCCAAAGATCCCAAATTTTGGGATAAGAATTCATTATTTGACAAAAACTGCTGGGAAAACTGGAAATTAGTATGGCAGAAACTAGGCATGGACCCACATTTAACACCACATACTAAGATTAGATCAAAATGGGTCCAAGATTTAGGCATAAAGAATGAAATCATAAATAAATTGGAAGAACATGGGATGGTTTGCCTCTCAGACTTTTGGAGGAGGAAGGAATTTGTGTCCAAGGGAGAACTAGAGACCATTATTGATCACAAAATAGATAGTCAGTAAGATAATATGTAATGGAGATAAACTGGAACCTTTCCCAATAAAGTCAGGAGTGAAACAAGGTTGCCCACTATCACCATTACTATTCAATATTGTATTAGAAATGCTACCCTCGTCAATAAGATTCGAGAAAGAGATTAAAGGAATAAGAATAGGTAATGAGGAAATCAAACTATCACTCTTTGCAGATGATATGATGGTATACTTAGAGAACGCCACAGATTCTAATAAAAAGTTATTAGAAATAATTCCCAACTTTAGAAAAGTTGGTGGATACAAAATAAATCTGCATAAATCCTCAGCATTTTCATACATCACCAACAAAATGCAACAGCAAGAGATACAAAGCGAAATTCCATTAAAAACAACTGTTGAGAGTATAAAATATTTGGGAATCCACCTAGAAAAAATAAAACAAAATTCATATGGAAGAACAAAAGGTTGACAATTTCAAGGGAATTAATGAAAAAAAAGTCAGATGAAGGTGGTCTAGCTGTTCCTGATCTAAAGCTCTATTATAAAGCAGCAATCACCAAAACCATTTGGTATTGGCTTAGAAATAGACTAGTCAATCAGTGGAACAGATTAGGTACAGAGGACAAAATAGGGTACAACTATAGCAATAATACTGTATGAATATATATTCTCATTGAAGTGGAAATCTTCAACAAAAAGAAGATCCAACTCACTTCCAGTTGATCAGTGATGGACAGAAACCGCTACACCCAGAGAAGGAACACTGGGAATTGATTGTAAACTGTTTGCACTATTGTCTTTCTACCCATGTTGCTTATACCTTCGGAATCCAATACATAACCTGCAACAAAAAAATTGGATTTACACACAGATATTGTATATAGGTTATACATATGGGAGTGCCTGTCATCTAGGGGAGGGAGTAGAGGGAGCAAGGGGAAAATTTGGAAAAATGAATACAAGAGATAATGTTGTAAAAAAGTTACTCATGCATATGTACTGTCAAAAATATATAATTATAAAATTAATTTAAAAAAACATTCCCTTCAACAAATGTTAATTAGTACTTACTTTAAAAAAAAAAAAAAGGAGAAAAGGGTAGTGAGCATTAGGAGCTGAGGCAGAAAAATTTAGGAAAACTGGGTGAGGAAAATTAGGGAAACTGAATCAGGACAATAAAAGGGAACTGTGGCATAAATCTAAAATAAGCGAAGCAAAACCCAATAACATTTAAAGAAATTTTCCTCACTAAGATACACATCCAGAAGACAGGATTCATAGAGAGAACATTAGGATGAAAGGTCTTTCGAAGGAACAGGATATTTCCACAAATCTTTACCTCCTAATGCAGGAATTTATACAGGCAGACTGCCAAGTGTTTTCAAAGAGAGAAAGTGAAATGGATGGCTACCTACCTCCAAAAATACAGGCTTTCTAGATTAACAGAGGAGGAGGTAAACTGCTTAAATAGTCCCATTTCAGAAAAAGAAATAGAACAAGCTATTAATCAACTCCCCAGGAAAAAATCCCCAGGACCAGATGGATTTACATGTGAATTCTACCAAACATGTAAAGAACAACTAACTCCAATGCTATATAAACTATTTGAAAAAATATGGATTGAAGGAGTCCTACCAAATTCCTTTTATGACACAGACATGGTACTGATACCTAAACCAGGTAGGTTGAAAACTGAGAAAGAAAATTATAGACCAATTTCCCTAATGAATATTGATGCTAAAATCTTAAATAAGATATTAGCAAAAAGACTTCAGAAAATCATCCCCAGGATAATACACTATGATCAAGTAGGATTTATACCAGGAATGCAGGGCTGGTTTAATATTAGGAAAACTATTAGTATAATTGACCATATTAATAATCAAATTAATAAAAACACATATGATCATCTCAATAGATGCAGAAAAAGCATTTGATAAAATACAACATCCATTCCTACTTAAAACGCTTGAGAGTATAGGAACAAATGGACTATTCCTTAGAATAGTCAGAAGCATATATTTAAGACCGTCAGTAAGCATAATATCTAATGGAAATAAACTGGAAGCTTTCCCAGTAAGATCAGGAGTGAAACTAGTTTGCCCACTATTACCATTACTATTCAATATTGTATTAGAAATGCTAGCCTCAGCAATAAGAGTCGAGAAAGAGATTAAAGGAATTAGAGTAGGTAATGAGGAAATCAAACTGTCACTCTTTGCAGTGATATGATGGTATACTTAGAGAACCCCTGATATTCTAATAAAAAGTTATTAAAAATAATTGAGAACTTTAGCAAAGTTGCTGGGTACAAAATAAATCTTCATTAATCCTCAGCATTTTTATACATCACCAACAAAATGCAACAGCAAGAGATACAAAGAGAAATTCCATTCCAAACAAATGTCGAGAGCATAAAATATTTGGGAATCCATCTACCAAAGAAAAGTCAGGAATTATATGAGCAAAATTACAAAACACTTGCCACAAAAATAAAGTCAGATTTAAATAATTGGAAAGACATCCAATGCTCGTGGATAGGCCAAACGAATATAATAAAGATGACAATACTCCCCAAACTAATCTATTTATTTAGTGCTATACCAATCAGACTCCAAAGAAACTATTTTAGTGACTTAGAAACAATAACAACAAAGTTCATATGGAAGAATAAAAGGTCGAGAATTTCAAGGGGATTAATGAAAAAAAAGTCAGATGAAGGTGGCCTAGTTATACCTGATCTAAAGCTATATTATATAGCAGCAGTCACCAAAAACATTTGGTATTGGCTAAGAAATAGACCAGTCAATCTAGTGGAATAGATTAGGTACAAAGCACAAAAAAGGGTGCAACTATAGCAATCTAGTGTTTGATAAACCCAAAGATACCAATATTTGTGATAAAAATTCATTATTTGAAAAAAACTGTTGGGAAAACTGGAAATTAGTATGCCAGAAATTAGATATGGATCCACACTTAACACCATATACCAAGATAAGATCAAAATGGGTCCATGATTTAGGCATAAAGAATGAGATCATAAAAAGATTAGAGGAACAGAGGATGGTCTACTTCTCAGACCAGTGGAGGAGGAAGGAATTTATGACTAGAGAAGAACTAGAGATCATTATTGATCACAAAATAGAAGATTTTGATTACATCAAACTAAAAAGTTTCTGTACAAACAATACTAATGCAAACAAGATTAGAAGGGAGGTAACAAATTGGGAAAATATTTTTACAGTTAAAGGTTCTGATAAAGCTCTCATTTCCAAAATATACAGAGAATTGATTCTAATTTATAAGAAATCAAACCATTCTCCAATTAAGAAATGGTCAAAGGATATGAACAGACAATTCTCTCAGATGATGAAATTGAAACTATATTCACTCATATGAAAGAGTGTTCCAAATCACTACTGATCAGAGAAATGCAAATTAAGACAACTCTGAGATACCACTACACACCTGTCAGATTGGCTAAGATGAGAGGAACAAATAATGACGAATGTTGGAGGCGATGTGGGAAAACTGGGACACCAATACATTGTTGCTGGAGTTGTGAAAGAATCCAACCATTCTGGAGAGCAATTTGGAACTATGCCCAAAATGTTATCAAAATATGTATACCCTTTGATCCAGCATTGCTGCTATTGGGCTTATATCAAAAGAAATACTAAACGGGGGAAAGGACTTGTGTGTGCCAAAATGTTTGTAGATGCTATTTTCGTATTGGCTAGAAACTGGAAGATGAATGGATGTCCATCAATTGGAGAATGGTTGGGTAAATTATGGTATATGAAGGTTGTGGAATCTTATTGCTCTGTAAGAAATGACCAGCAGGACGAATACAGAGAGGCTTGGAGAGACTTGCATGAACTGATGCTGAGTGAAATGAGGAGAAGCAGAAGATCACTATACACTTCAACAACAATACTATATGAAGATGTATTCTGATGGAAGTGGAAATCTTCAACATAAAGAAGATCCAACTCACTTCCAGCTGATCAATGATGAATAGAAACAACTACACTCAGAGAAGGAACACTGGGAATTGAATGTAAAATATTAGCACTACTATTTACCTACCAAGGTTACTTATACCTTCGGAATCCAATACATCACGTGCAACAAGTAAATTGGATTTACACACATATATTGTATCTAGGTTATACTGTAACACATGTAAAATGTATGGGATTGCCTGTCATCTAGGGTAAGGAGTAGAGGGAGGGAGGGGAAAATTTGGAAAAATGAATACAAGGGATAATGTTATTTAAAAAAATTACTCATGCATATATACTGTCAAAAATTTTATAATAATAAAATTCATAAAAAATAAATACATAAATACATAAATAAAAAGAGAGAAATGAAATACCAATTGAAAAAATATAAAGATTATCTCTAGAAGGAACAGAGAATAGTCTACCTCTCAGACCTGTGGAGGAGGAAGGAATTTATGACCAGAGGAGAATTAGAGATCATTATTGATCACAAAATAGAAGATTTTGATTACATCAAACTAAAAAGTTTCTGTACAAACAATACTAATGCAAACAAGATTAGAAGGGAAGTAACAAATTGGGAAAATATTTTTAAAAGTAAAGGTTCTGACAAAGGTCTCATTTCCAAAATATATAGAGAACTGACCCTGATTTATAGGAAACCAAACCATTCTCCAATTGATAAATGGTCAAAGGATATGAACAGACCATTCTCAGATGATGAAATTGAAACCATTTCCACTCACATGAAAGAGTGTTCCAAATCACTACTGATCAGAGAAATGCAAATTAAGAAAACTCTGAGATACCACTATACACCTGTCAGATTGGCTAAGATGACAGGAACAAATAATGATGAATGTTGGAGGGGATGTGAGAAAACTGGGACACTGATACATTGTTGGTGGAGTTGTGAAAGAATCCAGCCATTCTGGAGAGCAATTTGGAACTATGCCCCAAAAGTTGTCAAACTGTGCATACCCTTTGACCCAGCATTGCTGCTATTGGGCTTATATCCCAAAGAAATACTAAAGAGCGGAAAGGGATCTGTATGTGCCAAAATGTTTGTGGCAGCTCTTTTTGTTTTAGCTAGAAACTGGAAGTTGAATGGATGCCCATCAAGTGGAGAATGGTTGGGTAAATTGTGGTATATGAAGGTTATGGAATATTATTGCTCTGTAAGAAATGACCAGCAGGAGGAATACAGAGAGGCTTGGAGAGACTTAAATCAACTGTTGCTGAGTGAAATGAGCAGAACCAGAAGATCACTATACACTTCAACAACAATACTGTATGAAGGATGTATTCTGATGGAAGTGGAAATCTTCAACATAAAGAAGATCCAACTCACTTCCAGTTGATCAATGATGGACAGAAATAACTATACCCAGAGAAGGAACACTGGGAAGCGAATGTAAATTGTTAGCACTACTGTCTATCTACCCAGGTTACTTATACCTTTGGAAGCTAATAATGTGCAACAAGAAAATGGTATTTACACACATGTATTGTATCTAGGTTATATTGTAACACATGTAAAATGTATGGGATTACCTGCCATCGGGGGGAGGGAGTGGAGGGAGGGAGGGGATAATTTGGAAAAATGAATAAAAAAAATTAAAAAAAAAGATTACCTATAGAAAAGAAATTGTATCAATGTTCAATTTTCAAGACACAACGTCTGAATTTATTAATGGAATTGAAAAACACCAAGTTCCACAAGTAATGGACAGAGTCTGATCATATCCTGTTCATCAGTGAATCAGTGATGTTGGTGGGACCACAAATGGGATGGTAAATAAAAAAAGGAATTAAAAGGAGTGATGTGTGTGGGTCAAATTAAGATTTAGCAAAGAGAGCAAGTTAACCCTTGTGGTCTGAGGAAGTGAAGACCTTTCAGGGGAATATATGAGTGGGAAGAAGGGAGGATTTAAAAAGGAAAGAAAGGAGGAGGGAAGCCCTGTTTTGTTCCATGGAGATGTGATGAGAGATGATGAGAGGGATGTGTGGGACAGGTAGGGTGCAAGACATGCTTCCCAATTAACTAATCAAAGACATCATCAAGTACAAAGAGAAAACATTTATTTAATCCCTGTAGGGAGAGGTCCAGACACACTTGGAAGCCATCCCAACTCTGCCATGTGTTCCTGGAACCTGGCCAGCTTCTGGTTTGTCCAGGGTTTAAAAGCAAAAGCCTCGAGCCTTCTCATTGGATATACTAAAAGGATGTAACCATCCTTGACCAATGGTCACTAATGCTGGCTGCCTCCCACAGGTCATGTCATTTCCTGCAACTTCCTGTATCTCCAGGTTCAAAGTTCATACATTTTTTTGGAAATTTTTTTATTAATTTTATAATTATAAAATTTTTTGACAGTACATATGCATAGGTAATTTTTATAACATTATCCCTTGTACTCCCTTCTGTTCTGAATTTTTTCCCTCCTTTCCTCCACCCCCTCCCCTAGATGGCAGGCATTCCCATACATATTAAATATGTTATAGTATATCCTAGGTACAATATATATGTGCAGAACCGAATTTTTTGGTTTTTGTTGTTGAAAAGAAAGAATTGGATTCGGAAGGTAAAAATAATCTGGGGAGAAAAACAAAAAAATGCTAACAGTTTACACTCATTTCCCAGTGTTCCTTTTATGGGTGTAGCTGATTCTGTCCATCATTGATCATTTGGAATTGGAGTAGCTCTTCTCTATGTTGAAGATATCCACTTCCATCAGAATACATCCTCATACAGTATCATTGTTGAAGTGTATAATGATCTCCTAGTTCTGCTCGTTTCACTCAGCATCAGTTGATGTAAGTCTCTCCAAGCCTCTCTGTATTCCTCCTGTTGGTCATTTCTTACAAAACAATAATAATCCATAACATTCATATACCATAATTCACCCAACCATTCTCCAATTAATGGGCATCTGTTCATTTTCCAGTTTCTAGCCACTACAAAAAGCGCTGCCACAAACATTTTGGCACATACAGGTCCCTTTCCCTCCTTTAATATTTCCTTGGGATATAAGCCCAGTAGTATAGCACAGCTGGATCAAAGGGTATGCACTGTTTGACAACTTTTGGGGCATAATTCCAGATTGCTCTCCAGAATGGTTGGATTCTTTCACAACTCCACCAACAATGCATCAGTGTCCTGGTTTTCCCACATCTCCTCCAACATTCATCATTATCTTTTCCTGTCATCTTAGCCAATCTGACAGGTGTGTAGTGGTATCTCAGAGTTGTCTTAATTTGCATTTCTCTGATCAGTAGTTATTTGGAACACTCTTTCATATGAGTGAATATAATTTCAATTTCATCATCTGAGAATTGTCTGTTCATATCCTTTGACCATTTATCAATTGTAGCATGGCTTGATTTCTAATAAATTAGAGTCAATTCTTTGTATATTTTGGAGATAAGGTTTTTATCAGAACCTTTAGCTGTAAAAATATTTTCCCAATTTGTTACTTCCCTTCTAATCTTGTTTGCATTAGTATTGTTTGTACAGAAACTTTTTAGTTTGATGTAATCAAAATCTTCTATTTTGTGATCAATAATGATCTCTAGTTCTCCTTTACTCATAAATTCCTTCCTCTTCCACAAGTTTGAGAAGTAAACTATCCTATATTCCTTTAATCTATTTATGATCTTATTCTTTATGCCCTAAATCATGGACCCATTTTGATCTTATCTTTGTATATGGTGTTAGGTGTGGGTCCATGCCTAGTTTCTGCCATAATAATTTCCAGTTTTCCCAGCAGTTTTTGTCAAATACTGGATTCTTATCCCAAAAGTTGGGATCTTTGGGTTTGTCAAACACTAGATTGCTATAGATGTACTTTTTTGTCCTTTGTATCTAATCTGTTAAACTGATCGACTTTTCTATTTCTTAGCCAATACCAAATGATTTTGGTAACTGTTGCTTTATAATATAGTTCTATATCAGGTACAGCTAAGCCAGCTTAATTTGAATTTTTTTTCAGTATTACCTTGAAATTCTTGACCTTTTGTTTTTCCATATGAATTTTGTTGTTATTTTTTCTAAGTCACTAAAATAGTTTCTTGGGAGTCTGATTGGTATAGCACTAAATAAATAGATTAGTTTGGGGAGTATTGTCATCTTTATTATATTTGTTCGGCCTATTCACAAGCATTGGATGTCTTTCCAATTATTTAAATCTGACTTTATTTTTGTGGCAAGTGTTTTGTAATTTTGCTCACATAATTCCTGACTTTCCTTTGGTAGATATATTCCCAAATATTTTATCCTATCGACAGTTATTTTGAATGGGATTTCTCTTTGTATCTTTTGCTGTTGGATTGTGTTGGTAATGTATAAAAATGCTGAGGATTTATGTGGATTTATTTTGTATCCTGCAACTTTGCTAAAATTCTGAATTAATTCTAATAGCTTTTTAGCAGAGTCTTTGGGGTTCTCTAAGTATACCATCATGTCATCTGCAAAGAGTGATAGTTTGATTTCCTCATTACCTACTCTAATTCCTTGAATCTCTTTCTCGACTCTTGAGGCTGAGGCTAGCGTTTCTAGTACTATATTGAATAGTAATGGTGATAGTGGGCAACCTAGTTTCACTCCTGATCTTACTGGGAAAGGTTCCAGTTTATTTCCATTAGGTATTATGCTTACTGACGGTCTTAAATATATGCTTCTGACTATTCTAAGGAATAGTCCATTTATTCCTATACTCTCAAGCGTTTTAAGTAGGAATGGATGTTGTATTTTATCAAATGCTTTTTCTGCATCTATTGAGATGATCATATGGTTTTTATTAATTTGATTATTAATATGGTCAATTATACTAATAGTTTTCCTAATATTAAACCAGCCCTGCATTCCTGGTATAAATCCTACTTGGTCATAGTGTATTATCCTGGGGATGATTTTCTGAAGTCTTTTTGCTAATATCTTATTTAAGATTTTAGCATCAATATTCATTAGGGAAATTGGTCTATAATTTTCTTTCTCTATTTTCAGCTACCTGGTTTAGGTATCAGTACCATGTCTGTGTCATAAAAGGAATTTGGTAGGACTCCTTCAATCCATATTTTTTCAAATAGTTTATATAACACTGGAGTTAGTTGTTCTTTAAATGTTTGGCAGAATTTTTTTCCTTTTCTACCATTTTTAGTTGTAAGCCCAATTTGTTGACCTTCTCTTTCTCTGTTTTATGCAAGTAGGCCTCTAGAGATATAAAACTTCCCCTTATTACTGCTTGGCTATATCCCACACATTTTGGTATGATGTCTCATTATTGTAATTTTCTTGGGTGAAGTTATTAAATATGTCTATGATTTGCTGTTTTACCCAATCATTCTTTAGTATGAGATTATTTAGTTTCCAATTATTTTTTGGTCTATTTCCCCTGCCTTTTTATTGAATGCAATTTTCATGGCATTGCAGTCTGAAAAGTATGCATTTACTATTTCTGCCCTACTGCATTTCATTTTGAGGTTTTTATGTTTTTTTATAGGTTCCATGAACTGCTGAAAAGAAAGTGTACTCCTTTCTGTCTACATTTAGCTTTCACCAAAATAAGTGATTTTGTACATGCATATCCTATGATTGAAGAGATTGACTCTGTAGGTCAAAAAAGGAGAAGATATGCACCTTTAGATTTGAATAAAATTAAAGATGTGAAAAAAGGTTGTACCCTTTATGGGGCTACTTCAGCTTATGTTAAAATGTTACTAGATGGTTTGTCTTATGAAGTCCTAACCCCAAATGATTTGAAATCCATAGCAAGGACATGTCTAGAACCTGGACAAAATTTGTTATGGCTTGCAAAATTTCATGAATTATGTAAAATCCAAGTCAGATGCAATTTGGAAATAGGAGTTAACACACAATTCACTTTTGAGCACTTAGCTGGTGAAGGTGGGTATGGAGAAAATTCAGAACAGATTAATTATACCAAGACAATAGATGAGCAAATTGCTAAGGCTGCAATAAAAAGCTTGGAGTGTGTATTAAGAAAAGTTTTATGTATTCGGATTCACTCCTATAAATGACGCTCTCAGACTCAATTGAAAATGAAAGTAAGGTTTTAATCAAATAGGACAAGGTATAGATAGTTTAGATTTGCATAAAAAATAGAAATAAGAACAATTAACAATATGACAATGATAATTATAGCAGATAGCGGAAGAGTATACATCACCAATTCAAGGGAACCTCAAAAACTCAAATGGTTGGGAGCCCCGTTTCTTCCTCAATCAGCTTGAATTATATAAAGATTTTCCTGGGCAAAACATCCTTCCCACAAGTGAAGCTCAACTATGGTTTAGAATGCAGGTTTTTTATATGTTTTCAGACAAAGAAGGCTCCAGGCCAAAATTTATCTATATATTCATGTTGACTCATTCCAAACCCTTGAAGCTTGACATGTTTCCTTATCAATTGCATATGCACAGGGAGGAAGCCACCCAACCCTAAGCATAAGCATGTCCAAGAATGGCTAGTTCCTGGTATCTATTGCCAAGGACATACAGAGTTCATGGAACGGTCAAGTTTCTATAATTTAGAAGCTCAGGCCTGTTAGATTTGATTGGGCTTATAAACCTAATATGAAATATTAATTTCTTATTCAGGGTGTCCTCCCTGGACAGAAAGATCGGGGAGAGGCTTTCACTAAAATAGAGCAAGGTCCCAATGAACCTTTTGCAGATTTTGTGGGACATTTGCAAACTGCTGTCAAAAGAACTATTGGAGAAAATGCAGCTACAGAAATAATGACCAGACATCTGGCTAAGGAAAATGCCAATGAGATTTGCAAAAGAATTATATGGGGACTAGACAAAGATGCTTCTTTAGAGGAGATTATAAGGCGCTGTGCTACAGTAGGAACACATGCTTTTTACACCCAGACTATGATGAACGTGGAAAGACAGGGTCCCTCCTGGCAAGGGACTTCTAGAGAAACTCAGCAATGTTTTCAATGTGGAAAAATTGGACATCTAAGAGCTCAGTGTAGATATGAAGATACAGTGAGAACACAGGGTGAGAGAAGACCTAAAACTCCATGTCCAAAGGGTCTCCACTGGGCCTCCGAATGTTGATTGACCCAGGGAAATGAGAGGCGGGGCCTAGCTTCAGCCCCCCATGTGGGGCATGATGGCAGCCGAGGTTACATCCAGAGAATTTTAAGACATGATCAATCAGCCAAAAGGCAATCAGATGGAAGAAAAGGATTGAAATTAGGAAAAATAGAGTTGTGTGCAGTAGAGACTACTGAGATACTTCCTGGAGAAGTGAAATCTGTTCCTGCTCAGTCTATGGATCCTTTGCCTCCAGGCACAGTAGGCTTGACCATTTCACCTTCTGAGAGTGCCTACAAAACAGTGTCCATCCATACACTGATGTGGGAAACTGGAGAACATGTAGCTAATATCCCAGTCACTAACAGAGGTGGACAACGTGTGATTTATCAACCAGGAGAAGTAGTAGCATCAGGCTTATTGTTATGTACCCCTAATAAGCAAGCTGACAGTCACCTAGATTACGACTCCAATGAACAAAATCCAAATATATTGGACAGCAGCTGTGACAGCTGACTGACCTATGCTTACTATTTATATAAATGGAATACCATTTGAAGGATTGGTAGACACAGGTGCAGATCGTACAGTTATTGGAGATGCCAATTGGCCCAGTCACTGGCCAAAGATTAAGGCAGACACCTACATGTCTGGGATAGGAGGATCAATAGCAGCAGAAGTTAGTGCTAGGCCTTTGAGATGGATATTTGAAGGTGAAACAAGAGTTTTTTACTCCTTTTGTGGCTGAAAAAATCCCCATCAATCTGTGGAGAAGAGACATTTTACAGCAGATAGGATTACAAATAAGCACTTCGGCTTTTTAGGCAGGGCTGCTGTTGAAGGCCTACCTGCACTTTCACCGGGTCCTATTCAGTGGAAGACTGATTCACCAGTGTGGGTAGAACAGTGGCCCTTAAAAAGTGATAAAATTCAGTCCTTATTAGACATAGTGAACGAACAACTTGACCAAGGACACTTGCAGCCTTCTCTAAATCCTTGGAATTCCCCAGTATTTGTGGTGAAAAAGAAATCTGGAAAATGGAAGATGTTAACTGATCTAAGAAGAGTAAATGAACAGATGGAAACTATGGAAACTCTTCAGCCTGGACTTCCATCTCCTACTCAGTTGCCAAGAGAATGGCCTTTATGGGTTATAGACATTAATGATTGTTTCTATTCTATCCCTCTAGATAAGGAGGATATGAAAAGATTTGCTTTTTCAGTGCCTAGTATTAATTTGGCCGAGCCTTATAAAAGATATGAATGGACAGTTTTGCCACAGGGAATGAAAAACAGCCCTAGTATGTGCCAAATGTATATTGCTGCTGCTCTTGCTCCAGTAAGAAAAGCCTTTCCAAAAGTAATATTGTTACATTATATGGATGATATTTTGCGATGTGCACCTGAGGAACAAATGTTAGAAGCATGTCTACAAAAGACCATGGAAGCACTAAAATACTACAAACTGCATATATCTACAGAAAAAATTCAAAGACATGCTCCTTTTAAATATTTAGGATATGAAGTATATTCTAAGACACTCACAGTACAAAAGCTTTCTTTAAGAACAGAGAAGTTGAACACCTTAAATGATTTCCAAAAATTAATAGGAGATATACAATGGATGCATCCAATGTTAGGCTTAACTACCAATCAACTACAACCTCTATATGACATTTTAAGGGGAGACAGTGCTTTAAATTCACCACGCCAGCTTACAAAAGAAGTACAAGAAGCTTTGAGAGAAGTTGAACTGGCTTTATCCAATGTAGTTGAAAGAGTCACTCAAAAACCCTTGGAAATATCAGTTTTTGCTACAAAAGAGGCACCCACAGCAGTCCTTCATCAAGGAGACAGTGTGATTGAGTGTGTGAACCTCCCAATACAACCAAAACAAAGCCTTACTCCTTACCCAGTGCTTCTGGCTAGAATTTTATTAAAGGCTATTAAGAGAGTAATACAACTATCTGGAATAAGTCCTGAAAAAATATACACATTCTATACTAACACACAAATTAATGTATGCTGTGAGACCATCCCAGAATGGCAAATGTTATTGGCCACTGCTCCAAATTTTGCACATGGGTCTCCATTAAAGATAACCCGGCTACTACATAATTGGAGATGGATTTTTGAAGAAAAGGTTTCTAACGTTCCCCTTAAAGGACCAACAATCTTTACAGATGCCTCCAAAGAAAATATTTGTGCTGTATACTCTCATGATTCAACCATAAAGAGAGTAGTCAGGACTCCTTTTCAGTCCACTCAACAGAATGAATTATTTGCTATCATGATAGCTCTTACTTATTACCCAGGACACGTAAATATAATTACTGATTCAGCCTATTCAGTAGGTGTAGTACAAAGAATTGCCACAGCCAAATAAAATTTGTAGCCTCTAATATTTATCAGCTATTTAAGGAACTTCAAGAGCAAGTGAGAAAACATCCAGGCAAGATTTATATCTTGCATGTCCACTCACATAGTGGACTTCCAGGTCCTATTTTTGATGGAAATTCAAAGGCAGATAGCCTTCTAACCATGTTAGCCAGTACTACTTTATTTCAGGAAGCAGAAGAATCTCATTCTAAATATCATCAGGCTGCTCAAGCTTTACGTTTGCAATTTGGAATAACAAGAGAGGAAGCTAGGAGCATAGTAAAAAGCTGTACAGCTTGTCTTCCTTTCCACACTCCTACACTCCCTCCAGGGAAGAATCCTTGTGGGTTGAGACCCAATGAAATCTGGCAAATAGATGTGACCCACTATAAATCTTTTGGTTGTCTGTCTTTCATCCACGTGGTAGCAGATACCTTTTCAGGTTTCACTTTTTCAGTGCCAACAGCAAAAGAGACAGCCCAAGTGGTCACTAAATTCCTTATCCAAGCATTTGCAATTACGGGTATACCACAAGAAATAAAAACAGATAATGGACCTGCATATAGTTCTAAACATTTTGCGCACTTCTGTGCCCAGTATAAGATTCTACACACTACTGGAATACCTTTTAATCCGCAAGGTCAGGCAAGAGTAGAGAGAAGAAACAGGCATTAAGACACTCCTCCAAAAACAAAAGAAAGGGGGAGCCACAGGTAACCCTAGAAAACTTCTAAATTTAGTCCTCTATACCATTAATTTTCTAATTTTTGACAAAGGTGCACTGGCTCCGGCAGACAGGTTTTATAACCCACCAGAAGGGCAGTGTCCAGTGCGAGCAGCTCCACTGTCCTTAGTTAATTGCCAGATGATGTGGAGAGACCCAGAAAGTGGTGAATGGAAGGGACCAGAGAGGTTAACTGCCTGGGGGAGAGGGCTTGCTTGTATTTCTTCAGAAGGAGAAGGAATCAGATGGGTGCCAATGAGTCATATTCGCCTTGTCCATTAGAGAGAGACAGAAAAAGAGAAAGACCTCAAAACAAAGGAGAAAATCTAAGAAACATCTGACACTGAAAGAGTATGGCTAATAAGAAGACTGTTAAAGAACTTTAAAACCAGCAGGAATTATTGGATTTCCTAACACAAGATGAGACTAATGGACATTTATAAATTCTCAATTTATGATTATTTGATCATGTTATTTTTTACATATTTCTAGCATGTATTATGTTACTATGTTACTATGTGTTTATGTAATCTATGTAATCATGTGCAATGCCTCCCATATTGATGGATTTATGTTGCAAGGTCATGACCACTCTATCTTCTAAATCAAAAGAAAGGGGGAGATGTTAGGTTCTAAGTGCTAAGTCGGTACTTAACAATTCTCTAATTCAGGCCTTTACCGGGAGTTTTACTTGTGAATTCCTGGAGGAGGAGCTTGCATGCTTAGGAGGAGCAAGTTCATTGGTTGAAGTAATTTTTCCCAGAAGCCCTTGCACTATCCCAACCCATTCTCTGGGAGGATAAAAGAGGGCAGCACTCCAGAGATAGAGAGTCTCTGTTCTAGGTCAACGTTGAAGCGGCTCTCTGGAGGAAGAAGTCTCTCCTCTAGACCACAGAGGGTTCGGCAGTTTCTGGAGATGACAGCACGTTACAGATTTATCATATCAAACTTTTTTAATATTCTATTTACCTCTTTGACTTCTTATTTATTTTGTGGTTTGATTTATCTAATTCTGAGAGTGCAAAGTTGAGATCTCCCACTATTATAGTTTTGCTGTCTATTTCTTTTTGCAGCTCTTTTAATTTCTCTTTTAAGAATTTAGATGCTGCACCACTTGGTGCGTATATGTTTAATATTGATACGGCTTCATTATCTATGCTACCCTTTTAGAAGGATATAATGCCCTTCCTTATCTCTTTTAATTAGATCAATTTTTGTTTTTGCTTGATCTGAGATGAGGATGGATACCCCTGCTTTTTTTGGCTTCACCTGAAGCATAGTAGATTCTGCTTCACCCTTTCACTTTTATTCTGAATGTATCACCATGTTTCAGGTGTGTTTCCTGTAAACAGCATATAGTAGGATTCTGGCTTTTAATCTAGTCTGCTAAGTGCTTCCTCTTTATGGCGGAGTTTACCCCATTCACATTTATGGTTAGAATGACTATTCTACATTGCTTGCCATCCTGTTAACCCCTGCTTATGCTTTTCTCCTTTCCTTCCCTCTTGTCCCCCTACCCAGTATTAAAATTGTGAACCTTTTCACAGCCCTTCCTTTTTAGTATCCCTCCCCCACCTCAAAGTTCCTCTCCCTATTTTACCCCTTTTTCTCACAATTTCTGTATTCCCTTCCCCTTAGCTTCCTCCTTCCCTCCCACTTTTCAATGAAGTGGAAGATGTTTCACCATAAATTGAATATGTCTATTGATACACACTATGTTCATCTCCCTCCTTTCTTTCTCTCAGATATAATAGGTTACTTTTGCCTCTCCATGATATGTAGTAACACCACTTTACCCTTTTTTATAGTATAATTTCCTTTCCATCTCTAGTTTCTAGGACAAATTATACATGTGTTCTTTACATATCTTTATGGCAGAAGTATAGTTCTCAAGATTTCTTTTTACCTTTTTAGAAATCTCTTGAGTTCTGTATTTGAAGATCAAACATTTTGTGTAGATCTGGTTTTTTCATCAAGAATAGATGGAATTCATTTATTTCGTTAAATGCCCATCTTCTTCCCTGGAAAACGATGCTCATTTTTGCTGGGTAAGTTATTCTTAGCTGCATACCAAGTTCCTTAGCCTTTTGGAATATCATATTCCAGGCCCTTCATTTGTTTAATGTGGATGTTTCTAGATCCTGGGTTATACTTATGGTGGCTCCTCCATATCTGAATTGATTTTTTCTAGTAGCTTCCAATATTTTTTCCTTTGTCTGATGGTTCTTGAATTTGGCCACTGTATTTCTTGGTTTTGATTTTAGGGTCCCTTTCAGTAGGTGTGTCTGCTCTCTGAGGCTCTAAGAACAAGCTGAGTCACACTTGGTGGGGGTGGGGGTGGCCGAGTCCAGAGAGATGCTAGCTTTCCAGGGTTTTATTCTTTACCTCCGGTGTTTACACCTTCTCCACACTGGGGCAAAAGTCGTTTCACAGAAACGGAAGAGATCACACCCCTCCCCCCTCTGGTCTGAGCTGTGTGAGCTGCCTGCTTCTCTTTCACTGCTTGCCCTCAGTCTGAGCCTAGTTTGTTCGTCCCCTCCCCCGAGCAAACACAGACCTTTTCTGGTGAATTTCAAGGATGTCTTCTGTTAGTGATTATTTGTGGGTTTCTTTTCCGATCAAGCATTAATTCCGAGGCTTGTTGTGAAGTAAGTTCTGAGAGAAAACGCAGAGCTCAAGCAGTTGTCTGCCTCCGCACAGCCATCTTGGCCAGAAGTCCCAAAGTTCATTCTTCTAGAGATCAAATAACTTGCCCAAAGTCCCAGTTCTGGAAACAGGGATCATGTAACTCAATACTGAGAAATACTTCATCCAATCAGTCCCATTCAGTACCCACTCTTTTTCATCAGTTTCAAGACTTCTCACCCCAATATATACATCCTACCTCAAGCAGTCCAGACCTAGACTCATTTGGGACAAAGAGACAAAGGTTTCATCTTCTGGAGCTGCTTCAGGCTGACAAAAGGCATGGAGCTGGCCCTACCTGGTAGGGTCTGGACTGAAAAGGGGAAATGAGTGAGTTGTAGGTGGCAACAGCAGTGTCTGGTTCTGAATGTCAGAATTTAGAGGATTCCATGTGGCCACCCTTCCCCCACTCCTGCATTCCTGGACAAAAATTCCCTCAGGTTCCCCACTCAATTTCTTACATGACAATCCTTTAAAGATTTAGCCCATCAGCTCTTTTTGTTGTAGCTAGAAACTGGAAGATGAATGGATGTCCATCAGTTGGAGAATGGTTGGGTAAATTGTGGTATATGAAGGTTATGGAATATTATTGCTCTGTAAGAAATGACCAGCAGGAGGAATACAGAGAGGCTTGGAGAGACTTAAATCAACTGATGCTGAGTGAAATGAGCAGAACCAGAAGATCACTGTAACACTTCAACAAACAATACTGTATGAGGATGTATTCTGATGGAAGTGGAAATCTTCAACATAAAGAAGATCCAACTCACTTCCAGTTGATCAATGATGGACAGAGGTAGCTACACCCAGAGAAGAAACACTGGGAAGTGAATGTAAATTGTTAGCACTAATATCTGTCTGCCCAGGTTGCATGTACCTTCGGATTCTAATGTTTATTGTGCAACAAGAAAATGATATTCACACACATGTATTGTACCTAGACTATATTGTAACACATGTAAAATGTATGGGATTGCCTGTCATCGGGGGGAGGGAATAGAGGGAGGGGGGGTAATTTGGAAAAATGAATACAAGGGATAATATTATAAATATATATATATATATATATATATATATATATATATATATATATATATATATATAATAAAAAAAATTAAAAAAAAAAAGATTTAGCCCATCAATTTATTTACTTTTTCCCAATATCAAGTCCACCAGTCCAGTTTCCCAAGTCCACCAGTTTTCCAACTTTCTCCTTCTCTCATGCTACATAAACAATCTTCAATGTGTTTGTCTGACCACAATTAGCATCTCTCTTATCTGTCCAGGAGGAGCTTGAATTGTATTGCTCTTTCCCTTCCTCTTTAGCAATAAAGGTATCCATATTCAAACAAATTCCAAGATCTTATACTCAGAATAAACAAACCTACCGTGCAAAGGCAGTAGCAAAATTATTTCCCATAATTTTTAGAATCATCCAAAGTTCCTAATCAAATGCTTTTCTGCTGCTTGAGTTTCAATCAGATGTTTTATTGCCCTTTACTCTAGCAGGCTCTGAAAACTCTTCAGCCCAGGGTTTTTTCTTTTACTTACAAATTAGTATATCAGGTTAAAAAGTTTAGAATCACAAGCAAATTTTCAAATAACAAATTCCTAAATTTCTTTATCATTGCTCTTAAAACTTAACAGAGCTCTTAAATTAACAAACAGACAAATCACACAGAATGTAGAACACAATCACACAGAACACAAATCATATAGACTGTAGTTACAACATTAAACAAACACTTAACACATACAGACTAGTTTGCTTCCAAGAGGCTCTTTGGCCCATGAACACCAGAGAGAACTAAAGCAAAACACAGACCAATGAGACAGACACACAACACAAGGGAGACAACCACTGGAGGGAACCAGTCAGGACTGTCACCTAACCCTAACCCTGAAGGTCAGCAAGAGTGTTAACACTGCGTTCAGCTTAGCCATTTGCTACAGATACTGGAGTACTCACCAGACCAGACAGACAGCTGCAGGATAGTTAGGCATACATGATGCTATTGACCAGATTAGAATTTTAGACTTATGTAGAATCAACCTACACCATTTCAAACTCACCTGGGGCCGGGGAACATTAATCCTGGTGGCCACTCCCTAGGTGGAGAGTAGTGTGGGTGGATTCCACAGGTGAGCCAAAGGCTATCTCGGGGGAAACCTCCAAATGAAATGGACCTACACGAGATAGACTGTTTGGACCAGATTATTCAATTTAAAGCATCATTTATTGGCCAGCCAGTGACTGACCCCACTAGACAGGCTAGTAGAGATCAGTCCCGAGCCTCCATGGAGACAGACTTTTAAGCACATTTGCCACTCCTTGGTACAGTCTTGTGGTTACAAGTTTCCTTGACTTTCTGCTTACAAGGGGAAAACTAGGGTGCTTTCAGGATGTCTGACATTGTTAGGCAAGTATTCTGTCTGAACATAGTTGATCAAACACTTCCCTTAATTTAGTTTAAACAACATTTTCCTATAAGCCTGAGGCCCCTTGACCCAGGGATGAGGGGGCCAGTCTTTTGTCCATTTCAATATCAGCTGCAGTCCCAAAAGATTTTATCTCCTACAGCAATTATCATTAATCAAAGCTTCAGATTAATCTATCTCTCAAGGATCACAGTAAGAGATTCATCCTAGAAAGTTCACAGCTTATACAGCTTATGCTTCATATCTAAGTAGATAGTTCTAAGTTCAACATTACACAGATCATTTTGCTTTTAAAATACCCAACACAGAGAAAAATTCTAAATTGCATATTGTCCATCCTGTTTCCACAAAAAAGAAACTTTCAGATTTAACATTAATAATCATTCTTCATTCTAAAAAAAATTAAACTTTTGGAATTAACTCTATCAAATTATCAGATCAGATTAAAATTCTGCTCTAGGTTTTTAGCACTTAAATAAACATTAAATAATTTGCTTTAGACAGATGGGATATCTTAGTAGAAATAAATTACTTTCAGAAAACTTACATTTCCAACAAACTTTTTAGAGCAGCTATAGACTAGAAAAAACAAAATAAAACACTCAATTATTAACACCATGTAGGTTGTTTCTTTAAACCATAGAAGGAATTAATGTTTGAACCAGCAAGGAGCTACAGTTTGTTAAAAAACAAAAGCCACCATATTTAATGGGGGGAGGGAGAGTAGATTGTCACCTGACAAGGCCCCTTTCCACCACCCTTCTCCCATTCCACCATGCTTTCAGAACCCAACTTTTCACAGCTAACCTTTTTAAGGTGCCCCCCAGGATCCAATCTGCCAGCTAAAGACAGACCCCAACCTTATGAGGTATCTCCTTTTCCATGTCAAATGGCAAATTCATTAGGGGTTTGTGCCTTTTTGTTCCCTATTTCTGGAAAGCCATTTCCTCTTTTCCTCCTTCTCTCACACCATTTCTTCCTGTCCCAACTCTGTCTCTCTCCTTCCAATGCCTACTTGCTCAAACCTTTTCTGCCATACTTTAAACACTCCCAAACCAATAATCCTTCTAACTTTCTAACTAGATGCTCCATTTAAACTATTAATTGCTTTTGCAAAGCAATCTTTCTTGTCCCTTGCCTTTAAATCACTTTTAAAAAAAAAACTTTAAACGTCAAGATTCACAAATAACTTTGAACTAAATTTCATAAAACTTATATATATATATATATATATATAAAATATATATATATATATATATATATAAAATATATATATATATATATATATATATATATATATATATATATATATATATATATATATATATACCCAACAGAACTGACAAATTTTCCAACACAATTGACAAATTTTTAAGGTATAACCCATAGTTTACAAATTACCCAATACTTCTAGAAAGCAACATACCATCTAAGAAGGGAGATACAAATACAACCTCCCCTAAGGTAAGCTACTGGCGTTTTGTTTTAATAACCTATATTTTAACTTAAAAATCAAATCAAATACAGCTTTAAATTCCCAATAATATAAAATCGCTTCTGCTATCATATTTCAGATAATGAATTTCACTAAACAGCATAATTTCTTTCTCTCCCTCTGGCCCCACGTGGCCCTGTTTCAGTCAGAAAACGAGGGAAGAAAAGGAAAGAAACTACCATCTTCACTCTCTGCACGACTGACCCTCCCCAGTTTAATTTAATTCCTTTGGAATTTTGAAATGACCAACTTCCCTAACCATTATTCCCAATGGACTTTCCTAAAGCTCCAACTTTGGCCAGAGTTAGAGCCTACAGGAAAGTCTCTTTCTCTCTCTCTTTTTTTTCCTAATAAATTCTAGCTCACAGAACAAACATGACAAAGATATTCTGCACAAAGACACACACAGACAAAAATCACATGGAAGACTACCATCCCTTTCCCACTTTCCCACACACAACAGAAATACCAAGTGCACATTTTTTTTCCCTTTTTGCTCCAAAGATTTGAATTAGACTGCTCCCTCTCAGAGCATCTCTAATCTCACCTCTGGTCTCCAGCAAACACACAGCCACCCTCCCCAGGGTAGCTTGGAAGACCAGGGTCAGAAGGAGTTGCCTACCTTCATAGCCTATCATCGTTCAAGGGCACATTAACAGACAGTACCTCTAGGATCTTGCATGCATAAGTTACCTGGCTCTCTCTTACCTTCCTCCCCAGAAGCTCCCCAAGAAATCTGCTCCCAGAGAAAGATTGTAATTCTAGAGACAACAGGCTTCCAGGTGTGTCTGGGCCTCTCCCTGCAGGGATTAAATAAATGCTTTCTCTTTGTACTTGATGATGTCTCTGATTAGTTCATTGGGAAAGGGAGTCTTGCACCCCACCTGTCCCACGCAGTTTATGGGGACTCATCCAGGATCTGGCAACCTTGGCTTTAGTTCCAATTCAATAATCCCAGCATTCAATTCTAGATATGAATCTCCCAGAAGTCCATGAGCAGGCTTTTCCTTTAGACTTGTGAATCTGCTCTTGTCCAAATGTCTCCAGTCAGCACCACAGTAGAATCTTGAATCCCCCTTTTCCTGAATCCTGGCTCCTTAAATCTTCCCAGCGAATGGGCTTGTGGGTACTCCCAGGGCTTGTGGGAACTCCTTAAGGGGCCAATGAGCTAACTCCTTAAAGGTGTAAACTCCTTTTAAAGGTATGAACTAAAGGTGTGAATTCTGAGCTAGAGATTTGTTAAGTACTGACTTACCACCTAGTAAGGAACCTAACAGCCAGGAATAGGAAATTAATTATATAGCAAAAGACTTGGGTTTATTGGACAGAATGAAAAGAAAGTAACCACTGGCCAGTGGTCAGCAATTTTCTCTACTTCCTGTGGAAATTACTGAAGCTTAGGCCTAATGTCTGACTTTTTCTACCCTACAGCCCTCTGAAATAGGTGTTATGTAACCTCCTGAAACTTAGACCTAGGGTCTGACCTTTTCTGCCCTACAGTGCTCTGAGATTGGGATCACCTGACTTCTGGACATGTAGGCCTAAGGTCAGACCTTTTCTGCCCCACAGTCCTTTGAGAATAGGGTCATCTGACTTCCTGACATTTAGGTCTAGGCTCTGACCCACTCCATCTTACTGACTTTGTGTAAAGAAAGGGAAGAGGCTCTAAATGGGGAGAGTTCTTTGAGGGAGGTGGTGGTC
Organism: Sminthopsis crassicaudata; assembly: GCF_048593235.1. Classification (NCBI taxonomy): domain Eukaryota; kingdom Metazoa; phylum Chordata; class Mammalia; order Dasyuromorphia; family Dasyuridae; genus Sminthopsis; species Sminthopsis crassicaudata. Next base: position 87,995,006 of record NC_133623.1, read on the forward strand.
AGAAACAAAATACTGGGGAAGAGGGAAGAAAGAAATGATTTTTTTTAAAAAGCATAACTTGGGGTAAATAAGATGGCAGGAAATAATTAGTTATTTTAACTGGGAATGTGAATGGGACGAACTCTCTAATGAAAAAGAAGCAGATAATTATAAAGGGACAGGCCAATTCTCCAAGAGCCTCCACAGCTGTGGATCATAACATCGGAAGGAGTTGCAGGACAGCGTTTGCTGACACAGGTGTTGAGGACTGGAAATGAGATACATTGGAGGCAAAGGGAAGAGGAAAGAGGGCAGACAATGGAACAGCCTTTCAATCAGAGAGGTCAGAGAACAGAAATTGCCTCTCAGTCTCCTTGTATCATCCTCTCACAAGAGGAGATCCATTTTGGGTTGGATCTACAGCAACCACTGTCAGATGGCTCCTGTGTATTCCAACAGCTCTCCCATGTATTCCAACAGATAATAGACTGGAATAAAATCCAGAATCGTACAAGATGTTGTTTACAAGAAACACATTTAAAGCAAAATTATACATACAGAGTAAAAATAAAAGGTTGGAGTAGAATCTCTTATGCTTCAAAAAAAAAAAAAAAAAAAAAAAAAAGCAGGGTAGCCATCCTGATCTCAGATCAAACAAAAGCAAAAAAATAGAGATAAGGAAATTAGATCTCACTAAATGTGTACCACAGATTTTTAAAAATTTATTATTATATTATATTGTACATGAAATTACAAGTCTAAAATCCTACACCAAAAACTGTTTTTTTTTAAATTTTAATAGTTTTTATTTACCAGATACATGCATGGGTAATTTTATAACATTGACAATTGCCAAAACTTTTGTTCTAATTTTTCCCCTAATTTGTTCTAATTCCCCTCCCCAGATGGCAGGTTGACTAATACATGTTAAATGTTAGAATATAAATTAAATACAATATATGTATACATGACCAAACAGTTGTTTTGCTGTACAAAAAGAATCAGACTTTGAAATAGTGTACATTTAGCCTGTGAAGGAAATCCAAAATGGAGGCGGACAAAATTAGAAAGATGGGAAATTCTATGTAGTGGTTCATAATCATCTCCTAGAGTTCTTTCTCTGGGTGTAGCTGGTTCAGTTCATTACTGCTCTATTGGAACTGATTTGGTTCATCTCATTGTTGAAGAGGGCCACGTCCATCAGAATTGATCATCATATAGTATTGTTGTTGAAGTATACAACGATTTCCTGGTCCTGCTCATTTCACTCAGCATCAGTTCATGTAAGTCTATCTAGGCCTTTCTGAAATCATCCTGTTGGTCATTTCTTACAGAAAATTAATATTCCATAATATTCATATACCACAATTTATTCAGCCAATCTCCAATTGATGGGCACCCATGTAGTTTCCAGTTTCTGGCCACCACAAAGAGGACTGCCACAAACATTCTTGCACATACAGGTCCCTTTCCCTTCTTTAAGATCTCTTTGGGCTACAAACCCAGTAGAAACATTGCTGGGTCAAAGGGTATACACAGTTTGATAACTTTTTGAGCATAGTTCTAAATTGCTCTCTAAAATGGCTGGATGTATTCACAGTTCCACCATCAATGTATCAGTGTCCCTGTTTTCCCACATCCCCTCCATTACCTTTCCCTGTCATTCTAGCCAATCTGACAGGTGTGTAGTGGTATCTCAGAGTTGTCTTAATTTGCATTTCTATGATTAATAATGATTTGGAACAATCTTTCATATGAGTGGAAATAGTTTCAATTTCATCATCTGAAAATTGTCTGTTCATATCCTTTGACCATTTATCAATTGGATATTGGCTTGATTTCTTATATATTAGAGTCAATTCTCTATGTATTTTGGAAATGAGGCCTTTATGTGAACCTTTGACTGTAAAAATGTTTTCCCGGTTTATTGCTTCCCTTCTAATCTTATCTGCATTAGTTTTGTTTGTACAAAAACTTTTCAATTTGATATAATCAAAGTTTTCTACTTTGTGATTAATAATGATCTCTAGTTCTTTTGGACATAAATTCCTTCCTCTTCCACAGGTCTGAGAGGTAAACTACCCTATGTTCCTCTAATTTATTTATAATCTCATTCTTTATTCCTAGGTCATGAACCCATTTTGACCTGACCTTGGTGTACGGTGTGAAGTGTGGGTCAATGCCTAATTTCTGCCATATTAATTTCCAATTTTCCCAGCAATTTTTGTCAAACATTGAGTTCTTATCCCAAAGGCTGGGGTCCTTGGGTTTGTCAAACACTAGGTTATTAGAGTTATTGATTATTTTGTCCTTTGGATCTAACCTATTCCACTGATCAACTAGTTTATTTCTTAGCCAATACCAAATGGTTTTGGTACCTGCTGCTTTATAATATAATTTTAGATTTGGTACAGCTAGGCCACCTTCATTTGACTTTTTTTCATTAATTCCCTTGAAATTCTTGACCTTTTGTTTTTCCATATGAACTTTGTTGTTATTTTTTCTAGGTCATTAAAATAGTTTTTTGGGAGTCTGATTGGTATAGCAGTAAATAAATAGATTAGTTTAGGTAGTATTGTATCTTTATTATATTTGCTCACCCTATCCAAGAGCATTTAATATTTTTCCAATTGGTTAGATCAGACTTAATTTGTGTAGAAAGTGTTTTATAGTTTTGCTCATGTAGTTTCTGATTTTCCCTTGGCAGATAGATTCCTAAATATTTTATACTATCGCTAGTTAAATGGAATTTCTCTCTGTAACTAACTATTGGACTTTGTTAGTGATATATGAAAGCTAATGATTTATGTGGGTTTATTTTGTATCCTGCAACTTTGCTAAAGGTGTGGATTATTAGCTTTTTAGTTGAATCTTTGGGGTTCTCTATGTGTACCATCATATCATCAGCAAAGAATAATAATTTGGTTTCCTCATTACCTATTCTAATTCCTTTAATCTCTTTCTCCACTCTTATTGCCAAAGCTAGCATTTCTAATACAATATTGAATAGTAATGGTGATAGTGGGCAACCTTGTTTCACCCCTGATCTTAATGAGAATGGTTGGAATCTTTCCCCACTACATATGATGCTTATTGATGGTTTTAAATAGATGCTACTGATTATTTTAAGGAAAAGTCCACTTATTCCTATACTCTCAAGTGTTTTTAATAGAAATGGATGTTGGATTTTATCAAATGCTTTTTCTGCATCTATTGAGATGATCATATGATTTTTGTTAATTTGATTATTAATATGGCCAATTATACTGATAGTTTTCCTAATATTGAAGCAGGCCTGCATTCCTGGTATAAATCTTACTTGATCATGATGTATTATCCTGGAGATGATTTTCTGTAGTCTTTTTGCTAATATCTTATTTAAGATTTTAGCATCAATATTCATTAGGGAGATTGGTCTATAGTTTCCTTTCTCTGTTTTCAACCTACCTTGTTTGGGTATCAGTACCATGTCTGTGTCATGTAGGACTCCTTCATTCCCTATTTTTTCAAATGGTTTATATAACATTGGAACTAATTGCTCTTTGAATGTTTGGTAGAATTCACCTGTGAATCTATCTGGTCCTGGAGATTTTTTCTTAGGGAGTTGATTAATAGCTTGTTCTATTTCTTTTTCTGAAATGGGACTATTTAAGCAATTTACTTCCTCCTCTGTTAATCTGGAAAGCCTATATTTTGGGAAGTAGTCCTCCATTTCACTTAGGTTATCAAATTAATTGGCATAAAGTTGGGCAAAGTAACTTCTTATTATTTCTCTTATTTCCTCCTCATTGTTTTTTTTTTTTTTAAGACTAACAATTTGATTTTCTTCTCTCCTTTTTCTAATCAGATTTACCAAAGGTTTATCTATTTTGTTGGTTTTTTCATATAACTAACTTTTAGTCTTATTTATTAGTTCAATAGTATTTTTAGTTTCAATATTATTAATTTCTCTGTACCACAGATTTTTAAGCAATATCAATACCAAACATATATGCACTAAGTGGGATAGCATCCAAATTCCTAGAGAAGAAGTTGAGAGCTGCAAGAAGAGATAGACTGCAAAATTATACTAGTGGGGGATCTTAACCTTGCTCTCTAAGAACTAGAGAAATCAAACCACAAAATAAATAAGAAAGAAGTTAAGGAAGTAAACAGAATGTTAGAAAAGTTAGGTATGATAAATCTTTGGAGAAAATTGAATAGATATAGAAAGGAGTATACTTTTGTTCTCAAATTGACCATGTATTAAGGCATAAAAACCTCAAAATCAAATGCAGAAAGGCAGAAATGGTCCCAGAAATTGAGTCTGTTAAGGCAATTTCAATAGAATAAGAGTGTTCAAAGTTAAAGCAGAACCAGCAATCACAGCCCAACTGGGATTACAAATAATAAACTAAGCAAGGAGTAAAGGCAAAACAAAGGACTGCTGGGATGGCTTACAAACTGAACTTATGGGTTTGAGGGGGTGGGGTAGAAGTACCTGGGGCAAAGTGAACAGGAACTAATGGCACTAGGGGTGGTATGGGTTGAATGGTAATAGGCAGGACCGAGGTTGTGGAAAGGATTACTATGGTGGCCAGAGAGATACCTATAACTTGCTGCCTGAAGTTTAACTTTTGTCAAATCTGCTTCTCACCTCTCCCCCAGCTGCTCTCCCTTCAATCTAATCCCTAGTTGAGTTGTCTGATGAAAGTATCTTTCCCATCCTTTCCAGTTCTGTGGGGAAAATGCACCAGCTTCCAGGTCCCTTATCTCTTATCCTCCCCTTTTGTTTTATCAAAGGAATCCTCTGAGGGGAAGTAAATAGGTCTCTAATTGTCAAGTAGCCACCTCACATGCAAGTCCTGAAAGTGAATTAAAGTTCCTATACATAACAGACTAATACAGTAGGGGTTTTCTACCTTGGAACTTAATTAAAGATCCCTAAAATAATTACATGTTGATAATGAAGATACAAATTATAAGCACCCTTTTCAGCAACAGTTACCCAAAATTTTAACGCAACATTTTCCACTCTAAATCCTAAATACATTGTAATAGAGGATCCAGTCAGGGTTTTACAGTCATTCATCAACCACTTTCAGTTCCCCCCAAATCAATAAAACTCAAAAGTCCATTAGGGGCAGGGGCAATGGTCTCTTCTTCTAAATCTGCTTCCTGCTGAGAATGGGCACAGAGTTGAATCCTCTTCCAAGAAGGGGAGTGTGGTGTGGTATGCTGAAAGTATCCAATAGGCTGATTTAGGTCCCAGAAGTCAGTCAATACAGCTGTAACATCCATACAATCTAGAACAAAAACAACAAAAATCTAATAAATAAAGGTTAGAATAATCCGAGATAGAAAGACTGGTAATGATTACATATAAACAGATTGGAAAAATTAAGGTATGACATAATTTGAATTGTATTAATGGTTTCTACTGATTATTTGCTGTGATGATAGAAATCAGTCACAGGAGGAAAAAGCAGGGACATGACTAAAACATAACATAATCAGTCAAAACTGATTCTTCAGCACATACATGGCACAGAATAAAATATCCTTAACTCAATTTTACCTCAGGTAATTGTCCCAGTAACTTTCAGAAGGTGGAGCTTTAAAACTCCCAAATAATATTAGCAACAGGCCCTAGAAATTTTACCTCCAATAACAAATCTCATTAACTAAAGCTTTAGATGAATCCTAAACAGGTATTTACCATGATCTTATATTGATAACAGTAAGAGTTTCATCCCAGAAAGTTCCCACCTTATATTTCCTGTCTAAGTAGGTAGTTTATAAGGTGAACATTATACAAATCATATTGCTTTTAAAATGCCCAATACATAGAAAAATTCTAAATTGATATTATTCATAACAGTAACAAGTTCAAAGGGACAAAGGCAAAAACTTGTCACAGAGTCCCTTTTTTATTATAGATTTTTATTTATAAGATATATGCATAGGTAATTTTTCAGCATTGACAACTGCAAAACCTTTTGTTCAAACTTTTTCTCTCCTTCCCCCCACCCCTTCCCCCAGATGGCAGGTTGACCAATTCATGTTAAATATGTTAAAGTATAAGTTAAATACAATATATGTATGCATGTCCAAACAGTTATTTTGCTATACAAAAAGAAAAAGGTTTTGAAATAGTATACAATTAGCCTATGAAGGAAATCAAAATTAGAGGGATTGGGAATTGTAGTGGTTCATAGTCATCTCCCAGAGTTCTTTCACTGAGTGTAGCTGGTTCAGTTCATTACTGCTCTATTGGAACTTATTTGGTTCATCTCATTGTTGAAGAGGGCCACGTCCATCAGAATTGATCATCATATAGTATTGTTGTTGAAGTATATAATGAACTCCTGGTCCTGCTCATTTCACTCAGCATCAGTTCATGTAAGTCTGTCCAGGCCTTTCTGAAATCATCCTGCTGGCATTTCTTACAGAACAATAATATTCCATAATATTCATATGCCACAATTTATTCAGCCATTCTCCAATTGATAGGCATCCACTCAGTTTCCAGTTTCTGGACACTACAAAGAGGGCTGCCACAAACATTCTTTGGGATATAAGCCCAGTAGTAACACTGCTGGATCAAAGGGTATGCACAGCTTGATAACTTTTTGAGCATAGTTCCAAATTGCTCTCCAGAATGGCTGGATGTATTCACAATTTCACCAACAATGAATCAGTGTCCCAGTTTTCCCACATCCCCTCATTCTAGCCAATCTGACAGGTGTGTAGTGGTATCTGAGTTGTCTTAATTGCGTTTCTCTGATTAATAATGACTTGGAGCATCTTTTCATATGGCTAGAAATAGTTTCAATTTTTTTTCATCTGAGAATTGTCTGTTCATATCCTTTGGCCATTTATCAATTAAAGAATGGCTTGATTTCTTATAAATTAGTGTCAATTCTCTATATATTTTGGAAATGAAGTCTTTATCAGAACCTTTGAATGTAAAAATGTTTTCCCAGTTAATTGCTTCCCTTCTAATCTTGTCTGCATTAATTTTTTTTGTACAAAAACTTTTCAATTTGATATAATTAATTTTTTTTCTATTTTGTGATCAATAATGATCTCTAGTTCTTCTTTGGTCATAAATTCCTTCCTTTTCCACAGATCTGAGAGGTAAACTATCCTATGTTTTTCTAATTTATTTATAATCTCATTATTTATGCCTAGGTCATGAACCCATTTTGACCTTATTTTGGTATATGGTGTTAAGTGTGGGTCAATGCCTGGTTTCTGCTATACTTATTTCCAATTTTCCCAGCAATTTTTTTAATCAGTGAGTTCTTATCCCCAAAGCTGGGGTCTTTGGGTTTGTCAAACACTAGATTGTTAATGCTATTGGCTGTTTTGTCCTTTGAAACTAACCTATTCCACTGATCAACTAGTCTATTTCTTAGCCAATACCAAATGGTTTTGGTAACCGCTGCTTTATAACATAATTTTAGACACAGAGTCCCTTTAAATAATGACTTTAAGATGACTCAGTACAATTAGTTAAAACTCATACAGAATATCTTAATTCCACATAAAAGAACCTTTCAGAATTAAGACTAATAATTTCTTCATTCATAAAAAATATATTAATTAAACTTTTGGAAATAACCTTATCAAATTATAGATCACATTTGTCATCATATTCCTTAAAAAAGGAGACCAATATGTACCTAAATAAACCAACCTTCAATTAACACCATATAAAAGTGGGCTGTTCTTTTAAACAGTAAAAATACTTTCTGCAGCAGATTGACAGTTGAGTTTGTCTCCATTTCTAAAGAAGCAGCCACAAGCAGTGGGGGGAGAAAAGTGAGTTAAATTTTCACCTTTGAAGCCAAAAGATCCTTTTCCATTTCTCCCTCTCCCACTCTACTTCTCTTTATAATTAACTTTTAGGGTGTCAAATCCTCCTCAAGATTTAGCCAGCCAATGTATTTTCTTTCTTCAAACAAATGGCAAATTCCTTATCGAAAGACTTGCCTCTTTCTTTCAACTTAACTCTTCCCTTTTCTGACTTGCTTTTTCCTTCTCTCCTCTCTCAATTTCTTCTTAATACTGTTCTTTATCTCCCTTTCCAACAAGTTCCATCTCTCTTTTTTTCTTCCTGACTAGTCTGTTCCTCTCTCTCTCTCTCTCTCCAACAACTTATCAAATCAATAATTTTTAATAGTTTTAGGTTACAATATTATGGTAAACCCTACTTAATTATTAGTTTCACAGTTTTCAAGAAATGATAACCAAATAAACATAACCCATCACAAAGTGGATAGGAATCTCATGTAATTTATAGTCATTTCAAATTTTAACATACACCCCAACTCAAATTATTTAAACAAAATCAATAATTTTCCATGTGATATCTAACCAGATATTTTATTCAAACTGTAGTTTGTTTCTGCAAATCAATCCTTCTTATCCCATGTATGTAAAATTCCCTCTTTTCTCCTTTCCTTTTTTCCCTTCAAAACTGTTAAGATTCATGATATAGTGAACAGCTAAATAACTTCATAAAGTTCATATACATATTCCAAAGAGGTGACAAAAATTTAAAAACTAACTTATAATGTTTACAAATTACCCAATGTATGTTTCAGAAGGTGCCGTACTTCATCTAATTAAGGGTATGTTATCTCTTTAGATAAGTTATCAGGATTTTATTTTAACTAGCTATTGTTAAGCTAAATCAAATCAAATACAGCCTTAAAAATTTTCTTTCAGTTGTAATGATTCAATATTCAAGCAAATTCCTAAGATCTATTATCTAGAATAAACAGATCTAGCATGCACAAGGCAATAATAATTATCTCCAACAGTTTCAAAATCACAGTACTGATGAGGGGAGCCCTGAAACTCTTTCTCTTTCTGTCTCTCTGACTTTGAGGTAAAGCACTTGAGAAGCTCCTTGAAGGAGAGATTCTCTTTAAACCCTGCCTCTTTGAAAGACCTGCCCCAGGGAATCAAGCATTCTGTTATCTAGGTGGGACTGGTGGAGCACCACTCCTACTTAGCCAGAGCTGGAGAGTCTAAACCCATTCAATTGGAGATTAGCCCAGAGACACTCATTCAATTCCAACATTTTCTATTCTGATTCCAGCTCAAACTGCACCCAGCCCCCATCAAGAACTGCTCCCAGCTTCTAGCCTAGGCTTCATAAATCAAAAGAGCCAACTTGGGGCTCGCTCCTTGCAGAGGACCTAAAATGCCATGCCATTTCTCTCCCCTTGGAATAGCAGCAACCCTCTGCCCACTGAAATGATATTCTCTTTCAGCATTACTCCTTCTTTATCTCTTTCTCACCTATTTCCCTAACAAGTCTTTATACCTCTCTGCTACATGATTTCTCTGCTAGAAACTTTACTTCTCTGTCAGGATCTTGCCACCAAGGAATTCAGTCTTTCTATTCATGCATAGTAAAGGCTGACTTCCCAGTGCCAATAATAAACTTCTTTTTCTGGTAAAAAGCTGTTTGGGTTCATAACATTCCTTTACAAAGGACCTCTGCACCAACTAAAGGGGTTCCCACAACTCTCTGCTCTGTGCCGAATCCTAGGGAATCAAGGGGACCCTGTGCCAAACATGTTCATTTGCTTCCCTGAACCCCAAACCTCTTCATTTTACTCCCTGATCACCAGGAACCCCAAACTTCATCAGTGCCACTTTAAAAACTAAGTTCCCAAAAGTTCAATAGACCAATAAGCTATAAGGATATGGCTTTTCCCCACTTAAGTAAGTTCCATAAATCCTAATTAAATGTTGCAGATAAACTGAATTACCATTTGGTGTTTTATATATATATATATACACATACATACATACATATACACACATATACATACATACCTACATATATATGTATACATACATACATATACACACATATATGCATATATACATACATACCCACATATATATGTATACACACACACACATAAAATTTTAAAGTGGCTCTCAGAAGCTTGACTAGATTAAGGAGACTTTTTTCCCCTCCTAACTTTTTTCTCCCAATTAACCACAGGTTCTTTTGTTCTCTCTTTTACCTTTGCCCCCCTCCCCCCCTGCAGAGTTGCAACTGGAATCAGATAAGATTTTATTGCCCCTTTTTTTTTTTCTCTACTAGCAGACTTTTTTAAAAAATGATTTTCTGGCAAGGTTTTAAAAGCAGCCAAACTTTTCACTGTTCCTTTTTCTTTCAAGTTAGCATAAACAGGTTACAATTAAGTTGAGTAAGAAGTTAAAAAACACAAGCATTTTTTATGATAAGCACTTTTGCAATATTAAAATGACCAATTGCCAAATTTCTCAGTCATCGATCTTCAAACTTAACAGAACTCCTTAGATCAATACATCAGAAAAGACAAGTCACAAATACTGCCACAACATTTAACAGTAACAGCTAGAAGCAAACTCCTGATATCTCAGGAGTGCTGTGAGGGGAATTTTCAGGTTGGCAATTTTTCCCTCTCAGAATCCCAAAAGGAGCCTTTTAGATAGGCTTCCAATCAGCACACAGGTTTGTGCCCGAAGTTACCCAGATTTGTGCCACAAGGCACCCAGACCAGGTAGTATCATATAGCATCCTACTGAAACTTCCCATAGTTGTATGGCTTGTCTGCCAAATTTTTTTTTTTTTGTTTGCCAGATTTGCTAGCACTAAGACCAGACAGAAAAGTTACCCTGTAAGGATTTCAAAACAGTTACTCCATTATGGCTGAAATAGAAGTGCTTCTGGTAAGCTCTTGCTATGGCTGGAACTACTCTCTCTATAGGATTTTGGAAGAAACCAGACCAGTTTGTCTCCCTAAAAGAGCCCAGATCTATATGGTTAAAGGCTTCTAATCTTGCTCTCAGATCTCATATCTCGAGGGCTCTCCAGAAATGTAATGCTGAAGAAACTGAGGCAAGACAGAGATTAGAGGTTTTTAATATTTTAATAATGGAGAAGTTGGAAGCCAGGACCATTTGGCTTAATGGGACTTTTGTCTCTAAGTCATTCCAGAGGCTTTTATAGGGCTCCAGAGATTAGGGAAACAAAAACAATGGGAGGGGCACAACACTGGGTGAGTGCAAATTCCAGGAAGGACCATAACTTTTTAATTCTGACAGGATGGGGATGAAGAAGGAAGGATCATAAATTCTGATAAGAAGGTGGTCCAGCAGGAGTCAGGAAATCTGGACCAGAAAAGATAGAGGGTGCTAGGTATTTGAGATAAACCATCCTGAGTTTTATGACTCTTTGGATTGTCAGAGTGGCCAAAGCTCCACAGCCCTACTTATCTCAGTCCTAATGGCCAAAAAGGAGGGGAGGTTGCCACCAGGGAAACTGAGGCAGAACTATTCAGGGAAACTGAGGTATTATAATTCAGGGAAACTGAGGCATAACAGAGGCAATTCCCGCAGGAATTGAATAAACTGCTTTCTGCTCTAGCTGTCAGAAACCTCTATTTGAATGATTTAGGGCTTGTGGTGGCTGTCCCATACAAACTGGTATTGTCTTTTATTTTTCTTTGCATTTCCAGTGCTTACTTCACTGCCTGGCACATAATAGACACTTAATAAGTGTTTATTAACCGACCAAAAAGAGACACCATAGAAATTAATTTCAGGAAAACTTAGGTAAAAGTATCAAGGGAATGGGCAGATATTTGTGCATGCCAGGGGACACCCATGCCCCTCCCTGCTCCTGGCAAGGCTTTGTCTCTGCCTGCCTGGAGAAATGAAGCTGAGCACTACCCCGCCCTCACAGCACCCCCTTCCTCTGCTCTGGGGCTTGTCAGGAATAAAAGTCACATTTGGGGATGGTGGTTTGCAAATTTTGCTACAGCAATTGAGCTCTTTCTTTATGTGGAGTCCATGACAGTCCTCTGTCTCCCTGCTCTCCCCTTCCTTCTTTTCCATAAAGGAACTGACTCCCAAGAACCCTGAGCTGACCTCACCAATCCCCCCCCCCCATCCTTTCCTCAGGAATCTAGAATCCTTCTCTGCCTTGAGCCCACTTCCAGGTGGAAGATTCACTGTGGTCCCCTCCTCTGGCCAGGCTGTGTAATGACAGTTGAGAAAAATGATTAGGAGGGGGTCTCCACTGCTCTAGGACTGACATCACTATCCCCCTCCATTTTCTTCTCCCTCCTGTTTCTGTTCTATGTAGAAACTAACCCTGACAGCAGTCTCTCTCAAAGATAGTGGAGGAGGAAGATTGGGATAGGAGGAAGAAGAGGGGTGGGAGCTGCATGCAACTGGACATTTGTCTGCCCCCAGCCCCGTACCCTTCCATCCCCTATTCACACACGTCATCCAACCTGCACATTCCCATAAATTCCTGAACTTTTGTGTCTAAAGACTAGGAAGTAACTCTTCCATTCCCATCACTGCCCCTCTTGCCAGTCTGCATCCTCCCATTCTATTCTATTCTATCCTTTCTTCAACATTTTCCTGAATCTCCCCCACACAAATTGACTTGTCTTAATGCCCAGGGGGATGGGAGTGGGCTTGGGTGGGAGGTCATAGGAATATTTATACATTGTTATGCCTCTGTTGCTTTTCACAACAGAGATTTCAAATGGGTGATTTCACAGATTTCACAGGGATTTCACTGGTCTTCAGAATGCAGGCCGGAAACCAGCAGGAAGGCCTTGCCTCAGGCCCCACGAAAGAATTTGGAGATAGTGATCCTATGGCAGCTGTTGCTGCTCAGTCAGCAGTACACGCAGCGGTGGCTGAAAATACAGACGCAAAAGCCTTAATTTTTAAGATGCCCAAGTTAAAGCTATGTTCACTGTGGCATCACTTCCACTTTTTGCCTCCGCTTCTGCCCATGCCAAATCTTTTTCTACTTCCCAGATTAGCATAGTAGAAAATCCAGCTCTTCCTCCATCTACTCTAGCTATTACTGTAGGCACAGAGGATGCTGCATTTAAAGGCTACTTTATTCACTCCATCCTCTGGGGCGCTAAAGAAATAGTGACAAAAGTGGCCATCATTAGTCCCACATTAGAGCAATGTATTTTCATGAGGGGGAAGTGTTAGCTTAAGATCTTTATTTTCCATATCAAAGAGCTTCTTAATTTCAAGAAATTTGATACTGAAGGATTAAATGAAGCACATTCTCATGTTTATCCGTCTAAAGCAATATCTCAGTCCTCCCATCCTATGTTGACAACTAATATCCATGAAACAATGTTTGAGGGTCTTATACACAGGTGCAGACAAAACAGAGTTGTCATCTTTATTTTGGCTGGTGAGCATCAGTGCCGCCACAGCACCTCACATTACTACTCAACCCTTAACTTGGGTATATGATGGACATCGAGGGAAAATCAGACCTTATATTATCGACCACCTGCCAGTAAATTTATGGGGCAGAGACTTACTCAGCACACTAAGGATTCACCTCACCATGGAGGTTTTTTCTAGGGGCCACAGCACAGCCTGCTCCTGTCCCAAACAGATGGAAAACAGATGGACAGAGCAGTGGCCCCTCACCAAAGAGATATTGCAGGCTTAGAGAGAAACAGTACAAATTCAATTAAAACAAGGGCAGACTCTACTAATCCTTGGAATTCTCCAGGATTTGCGATGAAAAATAAATCAGGAAAGTAGAGAATGTTAACAGATATTAGGAAAATTATCCAGGTTCTAGAATAAGTCATCATGTGGATGATCTCCGTGGAGCTGCTCCAACATCCTCCGCTGCCGAGGCCTGCTACAACACACAGTTGGAACCTTAAAAGCAGTACGATTATATATTGCTCCTGACAAAATACAGAAAACGACTACTGCTGGCTACCTAGATTTCAAGGGACCCCCTGAATTCATGTTTCCTCAGAAGGTACAAATAAGAACAGACCCATGGATTACTCTTAATGACTTTCAAAAGCTCTTGGGCGACATCCAGTGGTGACGTCCGAGATTGCCATTAACGAACGCTCAGGGGAAGGCCTTCTAGATTTGCTGCAGGGGAATCCAGCTTTCCCTTCTCCCCATTCTCCTGGACAGCCAAAGCTGCTTCGGAGCACGTGGGGGACGCTCTTCACTCAGTGCCTCCTCGTTAGGATCCAGCCCTTCAGTTACTTCTTCCCACTCCACACTATCCTACTGCATTAGTCCACAACATGATCCTATTTTATAATGGGTTTTTTCCCCTCCTATTCAACCTTCCATTATACGTTACACTTCTTCAGCAGGACGCCTCCTGCAAAGAGCAATCAAAAGAGTTGTTTCCTGTTTAGCTTCACTCCCAGAGGCTATTGTATACTAAAGGCCAACGGGAGACTCTTCTCTCAGCCAGCCTGGACGGCAAGTAACGAGTCTTTCTCCCCTGTCGCAGTCCATTCACGCCATAGGATGGTACCAAGAACTGTAAAGCTTCCCTGTAGATTGTTTCCCTCTCAAGAAGTTGAGCTTGCCATGCGCATTTACACCTCTCAGCAGCCGGACAGGTCGTGCAAAGCTCCCCCGGCGTTCTCAGCTCCCCCGGTCCTTTCCCGGACGATCTCGGGCAGACGGACGTTGCTTTCGCTCGCTGTGTGGTCGCCTTCCCCGGAGATTAGTCTCCCCTGACCTCTTCTCACACTTCAGAGAACGCTTCCACCATCGAAGTTCGTTTTCCCCTCCCATTTGCAGGCCTGCGTGGCGCCTCCCCTCCCAGGGGTTCCTCCTAAGCCCCGGGCTCAGGCGATTGTGGGACCCGGAGCTCGGAGCCCATCTCCTTGAACGGAAAGAGGGGGGTGCGCTCCCTCTCCCCAGCACGGCCTCAGCCCAGCTGTTGCGCGGAAAGGGGGGGGGGTGCGCTCCCTCTCCCCAGCGCGGCCTCAGCCCAGCTGTTGCGCCTTGAACTTCTCGATGCAGAGCGACTTTGTCTCCACCCACGGCGGCAGGTCCCCGCGTCCCAGCAGCCACCACGGCGGCAGGTCCCCGCGTCCCAGCAGCCACCACGGCGGCAGGTCCCCGCGTCCCAGCAGCCACCACGGCGGCAGGTCCCCGCGTCCCAGCAGCCACCACGGCCGCAGGTCCCCGCGTCCCAGCAGCCACCACGGCGGCAGGTCCCCGCGTCCCAGCAGCCACCACGGCGGGCCCCATGGCTTCACAAGTCGGGTGGGAAGATCTGACTGCCGCAGGGCGGTGCTAGGCCCAGCCGCAATGGAAAGACGGGAGCAGGGTTCTGCTCTCCTCCTTACAGATTCTGGAGACGGGATAACCGGAGCCCGGAGGGCGGGACGGCCGTGGAGAGTGCCTGAGGAACCACCACGACGACAACCCCGCTGGGCCTGCTTGTTCTTCTGTCATCAGAGCATGGGCCTCCACTGGGTCTTGCGGGATGCGCCCCCATGGCTGTCGCGGGCGACCCGGCAGTTCGGGAGAGCACCCACGCTGTGGACTTGTTACTACCCGCCTCCCACGGGAAAAGAGCGGCCTGGTGAGAATGCCATGCTGCATCTTAATTATACTGCTGAGTCAGCGCACCGCCCTTTGTTTCCACCGGGTGGCGGGCCTGGAATCCACATAGAAAAGTTGTCATTGCTCTCACCTGCAAATGTACGTGCAAATCATATTCTTTTCTCGAGATGCTCTTCTTCATCAAGCCAACATCCCTGTTCTTGGTCCCAGCCTTCCTTTTTTTCACAGTGAAACTGATGTTACGCGGCCTAAGTTCCCCGTCTCTAAACCCCCTCCTCTGGCCCACGGCCTTGCCGGCAAGTTGCTCCTTGCCTCTTCTGGAAACCAGCTGTACTTTGGAATTCCTAGTCCTCGGAGGGTAGCCCAGATGAGCCTCTGGCCGTCAGAGCCCGAGGATCCTCTTCCCACCTTTGTAAACCAGTTTTTTTGTGATCCTTCAGGAATTGAGCACCCTTCCCTATGGATGTTACTCTCCACCTTAGCACCAACTGTAAATGTTCATATCTCTCACTTTTTAAAATCTAATGCCATAACTCCTATTGCAAAAGCTTTGCCTCTTGTAGTGTGCACAACTCCAGACTATGCCTTTTGTTTGGTCCTCCACCATTTCATTGCCATCCCAATGTTGATGGATGAGGTAATGTAACTTGTATGGATTGTACGCTTTTGCAATGTCTGTCTTATGGAATGGATACTAAAGCTCAAACTTCGTGACCTGAAAAAGAAATGCATAGCTATGTAGTAACAATACTCCATTTGCGATTATTCCCGTTATTGCCCTTCACCGATAGGATTGTCCTGCCCCAGAACCATTGTATTATCTTCAGCACAGCAGAAAAAAGCGCTGTATCTCATGTCTTGTTTTAGGGGTTATGCTTCTAGCATCTCTTTTTGCCTCTGCACCCTCCATTCCTATTTTTGCACGAGCTGTTTGTGAAAATGAAGACAGCTCAAATGGTAACCATTCTGTAGCATATTATCACTCTTACTTTGCAAAAACAAGAAGCTATTAAGCAGAATTTATTACAACTTCTTACTGAAAAAAGAGATACTTTGTTCATTTTAGGAGATCATGTAGATTCCTTAAAGTGATGGCTGACATTGAGATGCGATTATAGATTTCATCCTTTTTGTGTTACTGCTGTAGAAGTTCATGATTATTCCTGGAACCAAGAGCTCATTTGTTTGGTGTGTTCCAGTCATCTAAGACTGGTGTTAATATGGCAACACTTGAAAAAATTCAGGATATGAATCGGGCTTCTTTAGATCAGTCCGACCCTAAGGGCATCGCTGATGAAATTTGTAAGTTATTCCAGCCAGCCCTGTCATCTTGGCAATCTGCGCTCTCACTCCTCGGTCCTGTTGTCGCCATCCTATTGTTCGTATTTACATTCTGCTGCCTGATGCCTTGACTCCTTCAAGCAATGGTGGGCTGGCATAAGCAAACACTGGTTATCAATCACCAGATATGTTTGCAACAAAAAGTTTAAAAGGGGGAATTTGTGACCTCCCAGGTAATCACACATGCCTTGGTGATGTAATCACACCTGCCTAGCCTGTGCATAGCTTGCTTCCAAGCTATACTTTCCCAGGTATTCTTGCCTGCTTAATCTGCACTCAGTCTGCAGTAACTCATGTCATTCTGACCTGGCACTAAACCCCCATTTTAGTGCTCATTGGCTGGTAGAGGCCAGGAAGCTTGGGAGTAGATGTGTTCGAAAGGGATGGAACGGATCCACAGGAGCGATAAGCCACCTGCCTGAATGGGAGGAGAGACAGTTTGTCTGAGAATGCTGAAATTTCTCCTTGAATCCAACTTCCACAATAGTCCCTTCATACACTGACTGATTTATCTCCTTTTGCTTTGATTTGTGTTTCCCTAGCAACATTGTGTTAGGAAGCATTTAAGGCAGAGTTAATGATAATAAAGATCTTCATTTTCTTCTTTGACTATTCTAATTCACTTGGAAAATGCCAGTGTCTATTCATTTTTTCTTTTTCTTTTCATGACCTCTGTGAGAGCCAGAGCAGCTGGTCTGATTTCTGGCATTTCCATGGATCATAAATGCCACAGCTCTTTGACTGTGTCTCTCACTAGGAGAGTCTCTCTGGGTTTGTCAATTCTTTTTCCTATTTCTGTGTCTCTGTCACTGTCTCTCCATATTTGTCTCTGTGTCTGTCAGTTTCTCTGTGTGTCTTTATATTTATTCATGTGTGTCTGTCTCTCACTTTCTCTCTATGTCTGTTGTTGAGGCTCTCTGCACCTTTCTCTTTCTTTCTCTTTGTCTCTTTTTGTGCCTCTGTGTATCCCACAGTAAGATTCTCTCTGTGTGTCCCCATTTTTCTTCCTGTTTGTCTTTGTGTCTCTTTCTTTGTGTGTCTTTGTGTGTCTCTCTCTGTGAGAATCTCTCTGTTCTGCTTTCATTTTCTGTATTTTTTTTGTCTCTGTGTCTCTGTGTTTTGTCTGGTGGATTCTTTCTCAATGTCTCTATGTTTTGGTTTTGGTGTCTCTGTGTTTCTCTTTGTGTCTCTGTGTATCTCTCATTAAGCATCTCTGTGTGTGTGTCAATTCTTTTTCCTATTTCTATGTCTCTTTCTCAATCTCTCTGTGTATCTTTCTCTTTGAGGATGTCTTTTAATATCCCTATTCTTCAGCATTTTGATTCTGTGTGGTTTTGTGTATTGCTTTCTCTGTGTCTCTGAGTGTCTCTCTCTGAGAGTCTCTCAGTGTTCCCCTATTTTTCTTCTGATTACTGTCTCTGTGTCTCTGCGTCTGTTTCTCTTTTTGCGAGTTTCTCTGTGTGTCCCTAATTTTTTCATGTTTCTGTCTCTGGCTCTAGGTGTGTATCTCTTTGTGTCTCTGTGTGTCTCTCTCTGTGAGACTCTCCCTGGTTGAGTCAATATTTTTTTCTTATTTCTCTGTCCTTGTCTTTGCCTCTCTTTAAGAGAATTTCTCTGTGTCTCTATTTTTCTGCCTTTTACTACCTCTTTGTTTCTGCCTTTCTCTAAGTCTCTCTCTCTCTTTGACTTTATTTTTCATAGTGTTTTTGTCTCTTTGTTTCTCTGTGGGTCTCTCTTTGTGTCTTTATCTTCCTTCTTATTTCTGTGACTTTGTCTCTGTCTCTCTCACTTTGTCTCTGTGTCATTCTCTGTGTGCCCCAGTTTTTCTTCTTTGCTTTTGTTGCCCTGTTTAGGGGTTTCTCTTTTGGTTTGTCTCTGTGTATCTCTTTGAGAGTCTCTGTGGGTCTCTACTTATTGTCCCATTTCTGTCTCTGTATCTCTGCCTGTCTCTCTTATCTCTCTATTCATCTCTATCTTCCTTCCTTTTTCTTTTTCTGTCTCTTTGTGTCTCTCAATGTTTCTGTTTTTCTCTCGATCAGAGTTTCTGTCTTGCTATACTTTTCTTCCTCCTTCCGTATCTGTTTCTCTGTCTCTTTATCAATTGGTGTGAGAATCTCTCTTTCCCCCCTTTTCCCCTTCTTTCTGTGTCTCTGTGTGACTCTGTGACTGTATGTGTTTCTCTCTGTGTCAATTTCTTTTCCTATTTTGGTATCTCTGTCACTATCTCTGTCTCTATATCTGTCAATTTCTCCTTGTCTTTATAGTTCTTCCTATTTTTGCATGTGTCTCTGTGTGTGTCTCTCTCTGTGTCTCTCTTGGTGAGAGACTCTCTGCATCTATTTTTCTTTTTTTTTTTTTTTTGTCTATGTTTTTTGGTGCCTCTGTGTATCCCGCAGTAAGATTCTCTCTGTATGTCCCCATTTTTCTTCCTGTTTCTATCTCTGTGTCTCTGCCTGTCTCTCTATGACTCTTTTTATGCATCTCTATTTTTCTTCCTAGTTCTATCTCGGTGTCACTGTGTGTCTCTCTATGTCTCTGTTTGTTTCTCTATCAGAGTTTCTGTGTTGCTGGTTTTTTTTTTCTTCCTGTTTCTCTGTCTCTGTGTCACTTGGTGTGAGAATCTCTCTTTCTTTCCCTATGTTTCTTCCTCCTTCTTTCTTGGTTCTCTGCCTGTCCCTTTCTGTCTCTGTGTGTCTCTCTCTCTCTTAGAGTTTCTTTGTTTATGTCAATTATTTTTCCTATTTCTATGTCTCTGTCTCTCCTGTTTGTCTCTGTGTCTCTCTCTGAGAATCTCTCTGTATCATCTTTTTTTTTCTTTTTTCTTTGTTTCTTTATAGTTCTGAGTCCCCCCCCCCCCGTGAGATTCTCTTTCTTGTCCCTGTTTTTCTTTCTGTTTCTGTGTTTTTGTCTCTCTGTGAATTTCTCTATGTTTCTTCGTATTTCTGCATCTTTATCTCTGCCTCATTTTGTTTCTGTCTCTCTCTGTGCAAGTCTCTCTGTGTGTCCCAATGTTTTTCTTTGTTTTTCTTGCTGTTTCTGCATTTCTCTCTGTGTGTTTCTGTATATCTTTGATAGCCTCTCTGTGTCTCTAGTTATGCTACTGTTTTTGTCTCTGTAGCTCTGCCTATCTCTCTCTATACTTCTTTTTATGAATCTCTTGTTTTCTTCCTACTTCTGTCTCTGTGTCCCTGTGTGTCTCTCTGTCTCTGTTTTTGTTTATGTATTATTTCTTTGTTGTTTTCTTCCTATTTCTGTGTATGTTTCTCTGTCTCTATGTGTCTTTAATTCCATATTTATTCCTCCTTCTTTCTGTCTCTGTGTTTCTGTGTGTCCCCCAGTGTCCCTCTGTCTCTCTCTCTGAGAGTTTCTCTGTCAATTTTTTTATGACTATGTCACTGTCCCTCTCTGTCTCTGTGTTTCTCTCTGTGAGAATCTCTGTCTCGTCATCACTCTGAGTCTCTTGTCAGACTCTCTCTTTTATCCCTATTTTTTTTTCCTGTTTGTGTCTTTTTGTCTCTTTTTCTGTGATTTTCTCTGTGTCTTTATATTTCTTCCTATTTCTGTGTCTGTGTCTGTGTCCCTCTTTCACTTTGTCTCTTTTGGTGAAAGACTCTGTATTTCAATTATTTTTCCTATTTCTTCATGTCCATTTCTGTCTCTCCCTGTTTTCCTCTGTGTCTCTCACTGTGCTTTTTTGTTTATGTCAATTCCTTTTCTGTGTAAACTCCTTTTCAGAAGTTCAACTGTAAACTCCCCCTAAAGGCTGGAACTAAAGGTGTGAATTCTGAGCTAGAGAATTGCCCAGACAACCTGAGTTCTCACCTTGTAATCCTAACATCTCCCCCTTTACACAACCTTTAAAAGGAGCAAGTTCATTGGTTGAAGTAATTTTCCCACAGGCCCCTTAGTTCTCAAATGCCCATTCTCTGGGAGGATAAAAGAGGCAGCATTGAGCCTGGAGTTGGTCTGACTAGGAGTTTGAGTTGAGACGGCCGTCTGGAAGGACAACTTAGAGACGACCGGACCTTCACATGTCTCCCTCTATGGGAATCTTTCTTTGTGTCTCTATTTTTCTGCCTGTCTCTACCTCTTTATCTCTGCCTATCTCACTCTAAGTCTCTCTCTCTTTTTGACTTTATTTTTCATTGTATGTTTGTCTCTTTGCTTCTCTGTGAGACTCTGTGTCTTTATCTTTCTTCCCATTTCTGTGTCTTTGTTTCTGTCTCTCTCACTTTGTCTCTATGTCACTCTCTGTGTGAGTCTCTCTGTGTGTCCCAGTTTTTCTTCTTTGCTTCTGTTACTCTGTTTAGGCATTTCTCTTTTGATTTGTCTCTGTTCATCTCTTTGAGAGTCTCTGTGGGTCTCTATATATCATCCCGTTTCTATCTCCTTATCTTTGTCTGTCTGTCTTTTTTAATACTTTTTTTTTTTTTTTTTTTTTTTTTTGCTGAGCCAATTGGGGTTATGTGACTCGTGCAGGGGCACACAGCTAGGAAATTTTAAGTGTCAGAATAAAACTTTGAACTCAGGTCCTCTGACTGGTAGGTTGGTGTTCCACCAATATGCCACCTAGCTACACCTATCTGTCTCTCTCTAGATGTGTCTTTGTCCATCTCTATTTTGTTCCTGTTTCTTTCTGTCACCTCATGTGTGTCAATGTCTCTGCTTCTTTCTCTATGAATTTCTGCGTTGCTAAATTTTGCTTTCTCTTCTTTTCAGTTTCTTAGTCTCTCTCTTGATTTGAGAAACTCTCTTTTTCCCCTAATTTTTTCCTCCTTTTTTCTATTTTCTGTCTTTCTGTTTCTGTCTGTTTTTCTCACTGTATGTATGTGTATCTCTGTGAATTTCTCCATGTAGCTTTACTTTTTTTATTTCTGCATTTTTGTCTGGGTCTCTCTTGCTGAGTCTGTGTCTCTCTGTGGGAATCACTCCGTGTCTCACAATTCTTTTTCTTTGCTTCTGTTACAGTGTTTATACATGTCTCTTTCTATGTTTCTAAGTATTTTTGAGCGTTTCTCTGTATCTCCATTAATCCTCCTGGTTCTCTCTCTTTATCTCTCTTTATGTCTCTGTGCTTCTCTTTAGGCATCTCTATTCTCCTATTTCTGTCTCTTTATTGTTGGGTGTATATCTTTTTATTTTTTACTCTGTGAGATGTTCAGTGTTGTTATTTTTCTTCCTACTTCTGTGTAGGCTTTTCTGTCTCTATGTCGCTGTGTGAATCTCTTTCTTTTCCTATTTTTCTTCCTATTTTTATATTGGTTTCTCTGTCTCTGTGTTTCTTTCAGAGTCTCTCTTTTCCTATTTTTCTTCCTTCTCTGTCTCTCTGTTTCTATGTGTCCCACTCCGTTTCTGTAAAACTCTCTTTGGGTGTCAATTATATTTCCTATATCTGAGTCTCTGTGTCTCTCTTTGAGTCTCCCTGTGTCACTCTCTGGGAAAGTCTCTCAGGGTTTCCCTAGTTTTCTTGGGATTGTTATCTCTGTGTCTGTTTCTCTCTTTGCGAGTTTCTCTGTGTGTCCCTATTTTTATTCCTGTTTCTGTCTCTTTGGCTCTTGGTGGGTCTTTCTTTGTATCTCTGTGTCTCTCCCTCTGTGAGATTCAACCTGTTTGTGTCAATTTTTTTTCTTATTTTTGTGTCTGTGTCTCTCTTTGTATGTCTCTCTATGAAAATCTCTGTCTCTAGTTTTCTGCCTGTTTATACTTCTGTTTCTCTCCCTGTCTCTCTCTTTCTGTGACTTTATTTTTCAACCTATTTCTGTCTCTTTATTTGCTTGTGGGATTCTCTGTGTTATATTTCTTGATAGTTCTGCCTCTTTGTTTCTGTCTCTCTCATTTTGTCTCTCTTTCTCTTCCGTTTCTCTGTATCTTTGCCTGTCTCTCTTTATATCTCTCTTTATCTCTTTGTTTCTTCCAACTGCTTGCTTGGGGTCTCCTTGTGTCTATGTCTCTTTTTCTCTCTCTGAGAGAGTTTCAGTGTTGCTAATTTTTACTTCCTTTTCATTGTCTGTTTCTTTGTCTCTGCGTCTCTTGGTTTGAGAAACTTTCCCTATTTTTCTTCCTCCTTCTTTCTATTTTCTGTCTTCCTCTTTGTCTGTATGTATGTCTCTGTGTCTCTCTGTGAATTTTTCCTTGTGTCTTTTCTTTTTATTCTTGCATCTTTTTCTGGGTTTCTCTTGCTGACTCTGTGTCTTTCTGTATGTGAATCTGAGCATCTTTCAAATTTTCTTCTTTGCTTCTGTCACTGTGTTTATGCGTATCTCTTTCTGTATTTCTGAGTATCTCTTAAGTGTTTCTCTGTGTCTCTATTAATCCTCCTGTGTTTCTCCCTGTATCTCTGCCTGTCTCTCTGATTCTCTTTTTTAAAAATTAATTTTATAATTATAACATTTTTTTGGCAGTACATATGCATAAGTAATTTTTTTTGCAACATTATCCCTTGTACTCCCTTCTGTTCTGAATTTTTCCCCTTCTTCCCTCCACCCCTTCCCCTAGATGGCAGGCATTCCCATACATATTAAATATAGTATATCCTAGGTACAATATATATGTGCAGAACCGAATTTTGTTGTTGTTGTTGTTGTTGTTGTTGTTGTAAAGGAAGAATTGTATTGAGAAGGTAAAAATAATCTGGGAAGAAAAACAAAAAAACAAACAAAAAATGCTCACAGTTTACACTCATTTCCCAATGTTCCTTTTCTGGATGTAGCTGATTCTGTCCATCATTGATTAATTGGAATTGGATTAGCTCTTCTCTATGTTGAAGATATCCACTTCCATCAGCATACATCCTCATACAGTATTGTTGTTGAAGTGTATAATGATCTCCTAGTTCTGCTCATTTCACTCAGCATCAGTTGATGTAAGTCTCTCCAAGCATCTCTGTATTCATCCTTCTGGTCATTTCTTACAGAACAATAATATTCCATAACATTCATATACCATAGTTTACCCAACCATTCTCCAATTGATGGACATCCATTCATTTTCCAGCTTCTAGCCACTATGAAAAGGGCTGCCACAAACATTTTGGCACATACAGGTCCCTTTCCCTTCTTTAGTAGTTCCTTGGGGTATAAGCCCAATAACAGCAATGCTGGGTCAAAGGGTATGCACAGTTTGATAACTTTTGGGGCATAATTCCAGATTGCTCTCCAGAATGGTTGGATTCTTTCACAACTCCACCAACAATGCATCAGTGTCCCAGTTTTCCCACATCCCCTCCAACATTCATCGTTATTTGTTCCTGTCATCTTAGCCAATCTGACAGGTGTGTAACGATATCTCAGAGTTGTCTTAATTTGCATTTCTCTGATCAGTAGTGATTTGGAACACTCTTTCATATGAGTGGAAATAGTTTTAATTTCATCATCTGAGAATTGTCTGTTCATATCCCTTGACCATTTATCAATTGGAGAATAGCTTGATTTCTTATAAATTAAAGTCAATTCTTTGTATATTTTGGAGATGAGGCCTTTATCAGAACCTTTAACTGTAAAAATGTTTTCCCAATTTGTTACTTCCCTTCTAATCTTGTTTGCATTAGTATTGTTTGTGGAAAAAATTTTAATTTGATGTAATCAAAATTTTCTATTTTGTGATCAATAAGGATCTTTAGTTCTCCTTTGCACACAAATTCCTTCCTCCTCTACAAGTCTGAGAGGTAGACTATCCTATGTTCCTCTAATTTATTTATGATCTCATTATTTATGCCTAAATCTTGGACCCATTTTGATCTTATCTTAGTATGTGGTGTTAAATGTGGGTCCATGTCTAATTTCTGCCATTCTGTGTTTCTCTTTATGCATCTCTATTTATCCTCTTTTTAGGTTCTTTCTTTCTATCTCTCTGTTTTTCATTTTGTGAGAGGTTCTCAATCGTTACTTTTTGACCTATTTCTGAGTCTGTTTCTCTGTCTCTGTGTCTCTTTGTGTCAGAGTTTCTCTTTCTTTTCCTATTTTTCTTCCTCCTTCTGTCTCTACCTTTCTATGTGTTTCTTTCTGTCTCTGTGAGAGTCTCTCTCTGGATGTGAATTACTTTTCCTATATCTGTGTCTCTGTATCTCTTTAAGACTCTCTGTGTTACTCTCTGGAAGAGGTCTCAGGGTTTCCCTAGTTTTCTTGGGATTGATATCTCTGTTTCTCTGCCTATGTCTCTGGGAGTTTCTCTGTGTGTCCCCCTTTTTTTCCTGTTTCTGTCTCTTTGGCTCTTGGTGTTTCTGTTTCTTTACTCTGTGAGATTCTCCCTATTCGAGTTAAAACTTTTTCTTATTTTTGTGTCTCTGTCTCTCTTTATATGTCTCTATGAAAATCTCTGTGTGTGTCTATTTTTCTCCCAGTTTCTAACTCATTATCTCTCCCTGTGTCTATCTCTCTCTGTGACTTTACTATTCATCCTATTTCTGTCTCTCTGTCTGTGTTATATATACTCCTAGTTCTGTCTCTTTGTTTCTGTTTCTCTCAATTTAGACCTCTCTGCCCCTCCCATTTCTGTCTCTGTATCATTTCCTGTCTCTCTATCTCTTTTTATCCATCCCTTTATTTCTTGCAACTGCTTGCTTTGGGCCTTTTTGTGTCTCTCTATGACCCTGTTTCTCTGACATTTTCTGCATTGCTAATTTTTCTTCCTTTTTTGCGTCTGTTTCTCTGTCTCTGTCTCTTGGTTTGAGAAATTCTCTTTCTTTCCTCATTTTTCTTCCTTCTTTCTCAGTTTCTCTGCTCGTTCCTTTTGGTGTTTGTGTCTCTTTCTCTGTGAAAGACTCTCTGTGTATGTCAATTCTTTTTCCTACGTGTGTGTCTCTGTCTCTGTCTCTGTCTCTATTTCTCAACTGGGAGAGTTTCTCTGTATCTTCCTCTTTCTTTCTTTTGTCTTTATGTCTCTAGGCCTCCCTATGTGAGATTCTCTAACTAGTCCCTATTATTCTTCCTCTTTCTGCCTATTTCTTTTTCTCTGTGTAAGTGTGTCTCTTTGTCTCACTGTTAATTTCTTTTTACGTCTTTATATTTCTTTCTGTTTCTGCTTCTTTGTGTGGGTCTCTGTTTCTTTGTCGGTGAGAATCTCTCCGTATCTTCATTTTTCTTTCTTTTACCGCTGTCTTTTTGTTGTTTTATGTTACCTCAGTAAGATTCTCTCTGTTCATACCCTTTTTTCTTCCTATTTCTGTCTCTGTGTCTGTGTGTCTCTCTTTGTAAGTCTTTGTTTGTCTCTCTCTGTGTTTCCTTGTTTCGGTCACTACTTTTTCTTTTTTCTGTCCTGTTCGCTGTTTCTCTCTAAGATGATCTCTCTGTTTCCATTTTTCTGCCTGTTTCTACAGTTGTTTCTCTCCCTGTGTCTCTCTCCATCACTCTCATTCTTTGACTTTGGTTTTCATTGCATTTCTGTCTGATTCCCTGTGTGCTTCTCTCTGCGTCTATATTTCAACTTAGTTCTACCTCTACCTCTCTCTCTCTCTCTCTCTCTCTCTCTCTCTCTCTCTCTCTCTCTCTCTCTCTCTCTCTCTCTCTCTCTCTCTCTCTCTCTCTCTCTCTCTCTCTCTCTCTCTCTCTCTCTCTCTCTCTCTCTCTCTCTCTCTCTCTCTCTCTCTCTCTCTCTCTCTCTCTCTCTGTGTGTATGTGTGTTTCTGTGCCTCTCTCTTTGAATTTCTCTGTCTTTTCTTTTTTATTCCTGCCCTTTTTTTTGAGTCTCTCTGGCTCCCTCTGTTTCTCTTTCCATGCTAATCTAACTGTGAGTACTAATTTTTTCTTCTTTGCTTCTGTCGCTGTTTATGGATGTCTCTTTCTGTGTTTCTGAGTATCTCTTGAGCATTTCTCTGTGTCTCTATTAATCCTCCTTATCTCTATATCTCTGTCTGTCTCTTTTTGCTTCATTTTATGTATCTTTATTTATCCTCCTATTTCTATGTCTTTCTCACTGTGCTTCAATCTCTCTGTTTTTCACTCTGGAAGAGTTTCTGTGTTCTTTTTCTTCCTATTTCTTTGTGGGTTGAACTTTCTCTGTCTCTTTGTGTGAGAATCTCTATTTCTTTTCCTAACTTTTTACTCCTTCTGTCTCTGTGCCTCTGTATTTCCCTGTCTATGTGAGAGTTTGTCTGTGAATGTCAATTATTTTTCCTTTATCTATGTCTCTTTGTCTCTCTTTGAGTCTCTGTGCCTCACTCTCTGGGAGAGTCTTTCAAGGTTTCCCTCTTTTTCTTGGGGTTTCTCTCTGTGTGTCTCTGTCAGTGTCTGTTACTCTCTTTGCGAGTATCACTGTGTGTCCCTATTTGTATTCCTGTTTTTGTCTATTTTGCTCTTAGTGTGTCTCTCTTTGCATTTCTTTTTGTCCCTCTCTATCTCTTTGAGAGTCTCCATGTTTGAATCACTACTTTTTCGTATTTCTCTGTCCTAGTCTCTGTCTCCAAGACAATCTCTCTGTGTGTCAATATTTTTCTGCCTATTTCTACTTCTGTACTTCTCCCTGTGTCTCTCTCTCTCTCTCTCTCTTTTTTTGACATTAGTTTTCAACCTTTTCCTGTCTCTTAAATTCCCTCTCTCTGTCTTTATATTTCTACCCAGTTCTGCATCTTTGTCTCTGTCTCTCTCATGTTGTCTCTGTCTCTCTCATGTTGTCTCTGTCTCTCCTCTTTCTGTCTCTGTACCTCCACCTGTCTCTTTTTAATGCTATTTGGGTTTTTAGGGGGGACGTTGCTGAGGCAGTTGGGGTTGAATGACTTGCCTAGGGTCACACATATAGAAAGTTTTAAGTGTCTGAAGGCAGATTTGAATTCAGGTCCTGCTGACTTCAGGGCTGGTGCTCTACCAAAGTACTACCTAGCTTCCCCTGCCTTCTTCTCTCTAGATCTCTTTGTCCATCTCTATTTTTCTTCATGTTTCTTACTGTGTCTGCTAGTGTGTATATCTGTCACTGTTTTTCTCTGTGAGAGTTTGTGTGTTGCTATTTTCTTCTTTTTCTCTGTTTCTCTGTCTCTATGTCTTGGTGTGAGAAACTCTTTTCTTCTTTCTATTTTCTTTCTTCCTCTTTCTGTCTCTTTGTCTCTCTGTGTTTGTGTCTCTGTGTCTCTCTCTATGAATTTCTCCATGTGTCTTTTCTTATCTCTTTATTCCTGCATCTTTGTGTGTTCTCTCTCACTGAATCTGTGTCTCTCTCTGTGCAAAACTATCTGTGGCTACATAGTTTTCTTTTGTGTTTTTGTTCCTGTTTATGCATGTCTCTCTGTGTTTCTGAGTATCTCTTGAGCATTTCTCTGTGTGTTAATCCTCCTCATTCTAATCTCTGTATTTCTGCCTGTCTCTCTTTGCTTCTCTTTATGCATCTCTATTTATCCTCCTATTTCTGCCTTTCTCACTGGCTTTCTATCTCTTTGTTTTTCACTTTGTGAGAGGTTCTGTGGTTCTTTTTCCTCCTGGTTCTGTGTGGGTTTCTCTGTCTCTATGTCTCTTTGTGTGAGAGTCTCTATTTCTTTTCCTACTTTTTCCTCCTTCTGCCACTATGTGTTTCCCTATTTTTCTCTGTGAGAGTCTCTGTGGATGCCAATAGTTTTTCTTATATCTGTGTCTCTCTGCTTGTGTCTCTCTTTGAGTCTCTCTGTGTCACTCTCCAGGAGCGTCTTGTTTCTCAATTTTTCTTGGGATCTCTCTGTGTCTCTGTCAGTGTATGTTACTCTCTTTGTGCGTATCACTCTGTGTCCCTATTTTTATTCCTATTTCTGTCTCTTTTGCTCTTGGTGCGTCTCTTTGTGGCTCTCTCTATCTTTGAGAGTCTCCCTGTTTGAAGCCCTACTTTTTCTTATTTTTCTCTCATTGTCTCTGTCTCTCTCTAAGATAATCTCTCTGTGTGTCAATATATTTCTGCCTATTCCTACCTCTGAATTTCTCCCTGTGTCTCTATCAGTCTCTCTTTCTTTGACTTTAATTTTCAAACTTTTTCTGTCCCTTAGAATCCCTGTCTATCTCTCTGTGTGTCTTTACATTTCTACCTAGTTCTGTGTCTTTGTTTCTGTCTCTCATTTTGTCTCTGTGTCTCTCCTGTTTCTGTCTTTGTACCTCTGCCTGTCTCTCTCTCTTTTTATACTACTCGGTTTTTGTTTGTTTGTTTTTGTTGTTGTTTTGCTGAGGCAATTGGGGTTAAGTGACTTGCCCAGGGACATACCCAGGAAGTTTTAAGTTTCTGAATCTAGATTTGAACTCAGGTCCTGCTGATGTCAAGGCTGGTGCTTTACCAATGTATCACCTATCTTTTCCTGCCTGTCTATCTCTAGATCTATCCTGGTCCATCTCTAGTTTCTTCCTGTTTTCTTCTCTTTGTGTCTATGTCTCTGTATCTCTGTGCATCCTTCTCAGTCTTCATGAGTGTCTCTCTGTGGATGTCCATCCCCACCCCCCCATATCTCTGTCTCTATGTCTCTTTGAGACTCTCTGTGTCACTCTCTGAGAGAATCCCTCAGGGTTTCCCTATTTTTCTTGGGATTGCAGTCTTTGTGTCTGTCTGTTTCTCTCTTTGTGAGTTTCTCTGTGTGTCCCTTATTTTATTCCTACTTCTATCTCTTTAGTTCTTGATGTGTCTCTCTTTGTGTCTCTGTGCATCTTTTTTCTATTGGATTCTCCCTGTGTGTTGAAAGGTTTTCTTATTTTTGTATCTTTATTTCACTATGTATGTCTCTCTAGGAGATTCTCTCTGTGTGCCTCTATCTTTCTGCCTCTTTCTACATCTTTATCTCTCCCTGTCACTCTCTCTCTGTGACTTTACTGTTCATCCTATTTCTGTCTCTTTGTTTCTGCCTCTATTTGTCTCTCTGTCTCTTCTGTTTCTGTCTCTGTATCTCTGCCTGTCTCCCTCTCTTTTTTAATATGATTTCATTTTACTGAGGCAATTGGGGTCAATTGACTTGCCCAGGGTCACACTGGTAGGAAGTTTTAAGTGTCTGTATCCAGATTTGAACTCAGGTCTTTCTGATTTCAGGGCTGGTACTCTACCAATGTGTCGACTAGCTCCCTCTGCTTGTGTCTCTCTAGATCTCTCTTTGTCCATCTCGATTTTTCTTCTTGGTTCTTACTCTCTCTCCGTGTGTGTGTGTGTGTGTGTGTGTGTGTGTGTGTGTGTCTGTTTTTGTCTGTGAGTTTTTTTTTCATCTTTTTCAGTGTTTCTCTGTCTCTGTGTCTCTTGTTGTGAACAACTCTCTTTTCTTATATTTCTTCCTCCTTCTTTCTACTGTTTCTCTTTCTGTCTCTTTGTCTGTGTCTGTCTGTCTCTCTCTCTCACTCTCTCTCTGTGAATTTCAACATGTGTCTTTCCGTTTCTTTTTCTTCCTGCATCTTTGACTGAGTGTCTCTCGCTGACTCTGTCTCTGTGCAAAACTATCTGTAGCTTTATCTTTTTCTTCTTTGCTTTAGTCGCTGTGTTTCTGTGTGTCTCTTTCTGTGTTTCTGAGTATCTCTTGAGTGTTTTTCTGTGTCTCTATTAATCCTCCTTCTGCTCTTTCTTTATCTCTCTTTGTCTCTCTGTGCTTCTCTTTAGGCATCTCTATTTCTCCTCCTATTTCTGTATCTTTCTCAACTGCTTTCTCCCTCTGTGTTTTTCACTCTGTGAGAGGTTCTGTGCTGTTCTTTTTCTTTCTAATTAAGTGTTGGTTTCTCTGTCTCTATGTCTCTTTCTGTGAGGGTTCCTCTTTCTTTTCCTTTGTTTCTTCCTCCTTCTGTTTGTGCCTCTTTGTGTTCCTTTCTGGTTTCCTGAGCGTCTTTCTGTGGATGTCAATTTTTCCCCTATATCTCTGTCTCTGTGTCTCTCTTTGAGACTTTCTGTGTCATTCTCTGAGAGAATCTCTCAGGGTTTTCCTATTTTTTTGGATATTGCAGTCTCTGTGTCTCTGTCCATTTCTCTCTTTGCAAGTTTATCTGTGTGTCCCTAGTTTTATTCTCCCTTCTGTCTCTTTAATTCTTTGTATGTCTCTCTTTGTGTCTCTGTGTCTCTCTTTCTATTGGATTCTCCCTGTGTGTCAAAAGATTTTCATATTTTTGTGCCTTTATCTCACTATATATGTCTCTCTAAGAATGTCTGTGTGTCTTTATGTTTCTGCCTTTTTCTACATCTTTATCTCTCCCTTTCACTCTATCTCCCTGTGACTTCACTAGTCATCCTATTTCTGTCTCTATGTCTCTCCTGTTTCTGTCCTTGTATCTCTGTCTGTCTCCCTCTCTTTTATAATATGATTTTTTTTTTTGCTGAGGCATTTGGGGTTAAGTGACTTGCCCAGGGTCACACAGGTAGGAAGTTTTAAGTGTCTGTATTCAGATCTGAACTCAGGTCCCTCTGGTTTCATGGCTGGTGCTCCAGCAATGTGCCCAATGAGCTCTGCATGCTTGTCTTTCTCTAGATCTCTCTTTGTCCCTCTTTATTTTTTTCATTGTTCTTACTCTGTGTCTCCTAGTGTGTGTCTCTGTCTCTGTTTTCTCTGTGAGAGTTTCTGTGTTGCTATTTTTTTCTTCTTTTTTGGTGTTTTCTCTTTCTCTGTATCTCTTGGTGTGAGAAAATCTCTTTCCCCTCTCTTCCTCTTTCTGTCCTTTTCTCTCTCTCTCTCTTCTCTCTCTCTCTCTCTCTCTCTCTCTCTCTCTCTCTCTCTCTCATTTTGTCTCTGTATCTCTCCTGTTTTTCTCTGTACCTCTACCTGTCTCTCTTTTTGAATACGATTTTTGTTTGTTTTTTTTTTTTTTGTTGTTGTTGTTGTTTTATTTTGCAGAGGAAATTGGGATTAAGTGACTTGCCCAGGACACATCTAGAAAGTTTAATTTCTGAACCTAGATTTGAACTCAGGTTCTGCTGGTGTCAAGGCTGGTGCTTTACCAATGCAACACATACTTTCTCCTGCGTGTCTCTCTCTAGATCTCTCTTTCTCCATCTCTAATTTCTACCTGTTTTGTTCTCTGTGTTTCCTTATGTGTGTCTGTCTCTGTTTCTCACTTTGTGAGAGATTCTGTGTTGCTATTTATTTTATCTTTTTCTGTGTTAGCTTCTTGGACTCTGGATTTCTTGGTGTAAGAACGATAGTAAGTACAATTGTTATCTTTGTTTCTCTCTTTGGGAGTTTCTCTGTGTGTCTCTATTTTTATTCCTGCTTTTGTCTCTTTGATTCCTGGTGTCTCTTTTTTTGTCTGTTTCTTTCCCTCTGTGAAATTCTCCCTGTTTGTGTCCAAACGTTATCTTATTTTTGTGTCTCTGTCTCTCTATGTATGCCTCTCTACGAAAATCTCTTTGCATGCCTCTGTCTTTCTGCCTGTTTCTACATTTTTATCTCTCCCTGACAATCTTTCTCTCTGTGACTTTACTGTTGATCCTATTTCTGTCTCTCTTATTTTGTGTCTCTTGTTTCTGTCTTTCCCTCTCTCCCTCTCCTCCCCCCCCTCTCTCCACCCTCCTCTTTCTTTTAATACAATTCTTTTTATTTATTTTTTTTAACTGAGGCAATTGAGGTTAAGTGACTTGCTCAGGGTCACACATCTGAAAGTTTTAAGTGTCTGTACTCAAATTTGAACTCAGGTCCCTCTGGCTTCAGAGCTGGTGCTCTATCTATCATGTGCCAGGTAGCTGCCTCTGCTCATCTCTCTCTAGATCTCTCTATATCCATCTCTATTTTTCTTCATGGTTCTACTTTGTGTCTCCTAGTATGTGTTTCTGTCTTTGTTTTTCTCTGTGAAAGTTTGTGTTGCCACTTTTTCTTCTTTTAGAGGTCTCTGTGTCTCTTGATGTGAGAAACTCACTTTCTTTTCCTATTTTTCCTCCTGACTTCAGGGCTGGTGTTCTAGCAATGTGCTACCTAGCTTCCCCCTGCCTGTCTCTCTCTAGATCTCTCTTTGTTCATCTCTATTTTTCTTCCTGTTTCTTTCTCTTTGTCACATCATGTGTCTCTATGTCTCTTTCTCTTTCTGAGATTTGCTATGTTGCTATTTTTTTCTGTGTTTGTTTCTCTGTCTCTATATGTATTCGGTAAGAGATTCTCTTTCTTTCCTTATTTTTCTTCCTCCTTTTTTTCTGTCTTCCATTTTCTGTCTCCTTGTCTCTCTGTGTGTGTATGTGTTTCTGTGTCTATGAAAATCTCTGTGTCTCTAGTTTTCTGCCTATTTCTAGCTCTGTATCTCTCCCTGTCACTCTCTCTTTTTGTGACTTTACTAGTCATTCTATTTCTGTTTCTTTGTTTACCTGTGGGTCTCTCTCTGTTAATTTCCTCCTAGTTCTGCCTCTTTGTTTCTGTCTTTCTCAATTTGTCTCTCAGTCTCTCCTCTTTCTGTCTCTGTATCTCTCCCTGTTTCTTTCTCTTTTAAATACTATTCTTCTTCTTCTTCTTTTCTTTTTTCTTTTTTTTTTCTTTTTTGGTGAGGCAATTGGGATTAAGTGACTTGCCCAGAGCCACACAGATAGGAAGTTTTAAGTCTCTGAAGCCACATTTGAACTCAAGTCCTGTTGACTTGAGGGCTGGTGCTTACAAATATGACATCTACCTTCTTTTGCCTATCTCACTCTAGATCTCTTTTTGTCCGGCTCTATTTTTCTTCCTGGTTTTTTTTTAATTTTTTTTTTTTTTTTTTGCCCGTGTCATCTCATGTGTGTCTATGTCTCTGTTTCTGTCTCTGTGAGAGTTTCTGTATTGCTACTTTTTTTTTTCTGTGGTTGTTTCTCATCTCTATGGCTTTTGGTATGAGAAATTATCTTTCTTTCCTTATTTTTCTTTCACTTTCCTTCTATTTTCTGTCTTCTTCTGTCTTAGTCTCTCTCTGTGTATATGTCTGTGTTTCTGAGAATTTCTCTGTGTCTTTTCATTTCTGAATCTTTGTCTGAGTCACTCTCGCTGACTCTGTGTCTCTCTCTGTGAGAAACTCCTATGTATCGAAACGCTTTTTAAAAATTATTTTTTCTGTCTTTATCTCACTATGTATGTCTCTCTGTGAAAGTCTCTCTGTGTGTCTCTACACACGTTGCTACATCTTTATCTCTTCCTGTCACTCTCTCTCTCTGTGACTTTACTGTTCATCCTATTTCTGTGTCTGTTTCTGTCTCAATTTGTCTGTCTCTCCTGTTTCTGTCTCTGTATCTCTACCTGTTTCCCTCTCTTTTTTAATATGATTCTTTTTTTTTCTCTACTGAGGCAATTAAAGTTAAGTGACTTACCCAGGGTCACACATCTAATTCATTTTTAAGTGTCTGTATCTAGATTTAAACTCACTAGCTTCCCCTGCTTGTCTCTTTCTAGATCTCTATTTGTCCATCTCTAATTTCTTCCTGTTTCTTTCTCTGGGTTGCCTTCTGTGGGTCTATGTCTCTGTTTCTCCCTCTATGAGAGGTTCTGTGTTGCTATTTTTTTTCTTTTTCTGAGTTTCTCTGTCTCTGTGTCTCTTGGTGTGAGAAACTCTATTTCTTTCCCTATTTTTTCTTTTTCTTTTCTATCTTCTTTCTTTCTCTATCTTTTTGTCTCTTTGTATGTGTGTCTCTTTGTCTCTCTCTGTGAATTTCTCCATATGTCTTTACTTTTTATTCCTGCATCCTTGTCTGGGTTTCTCGCTGACTCTTTCTCTCTCTGTGCAAAACTATCTGTGGCTACCAATTTTTCTTCTTTGCTTCTGTCCTTCTGTTTAAGTGTGTCTGTGTTTCTGAGTATCTCGAGTATTTCTCTGGGTCTCTTAACCTTCCTCATTATATCCCTGTATGTAATGAGCCTGTTTCTCTTTCCTTCTCTTTAGACATCTCTATTTATCCTCCTATTTTTTGTATCTTTCTCACTAAGTTTCTATCTCTCTTTTTTTTTTCACTCTGTGAGAGGTTCTGTGTTGTTTTTCTTACTAAATCTGTGTGGGTTTCTCTGTCTCTGTCTCTTTCTGTGAGAGTCCCTTTCTTTTCCTATGTTTCTTCCTCCTTCTGTCTCTGTGTCTCCGTATGTCCCTCTCTGTTTACCCTGACAGTCTCTCTGTAGATGTCAATTCTTTTTCCTATATCTCCATCTCTGTCTGTGTCTCTCTTTGAGTCTGTCTGGGAGTCGGGGAAAGTCTCTCAGGGTTTCCCTATTTTTCTTGGGATTGCTGTCTCTGTGTCTCTTGATTCTCTCTTTGAGAGTTTCTCTGTGTGTCCCTATTTTTATTCCTGTTTGTCTCGCTCGCTCTTGGTGTGTGTGTGGTTTTTTTGTGTGTGTGTGTCTCTCTGTCCCACCCTCTAAGATTCCCTGTTTGTGTCAAACATTTTCTTATTTTTGTGTCTCCGTGGCTCTCTATGAAAATCTCTCTGTGTGTCTCTATTTTTCTGTCTGTTTCTACCTCTGTATCTCTCCCTGTCATTTGTGACTTTACTAGTCATTCTGTTTCTCTTTGTTTATTTGTGGGTCTCTCTGTGTACTATATTTTCTCCTAGTTCTGCCTCTTTTTTCTGTCTCTCTCAATTTGTGTGTCTGTTTTTCCCGTTTATGTCTTTGTATCTCTCTGTCTCTTTCTTTTTTTTTTTTTTTTTAATACTTTCCTCCTCCTCCTCCTCCTTCTCTTAGGAAATTGGGGTTAAGTGACTTGCCCAGGGTCACACATCTGGGCAGTTTTAAGTCTCTGAATCCAGATTTGAACTCAGGTCCTGTTGACTTCAATGCTGGTGCTTACAAATATGTCACCTAGCTTATCTATCTCACGCTAGATCTTTTTCCATCTCTATTTTTCTTCTAGTTTTTTTTTTCCATGTGTCATCTCGTGTGTGTCTATTTCTCTGTTTCTGTCTCTGTGACAGTTTCTGTGTTGCTATTATTTTCCTGTGGTTGCTTCTCTATTCTCTATGACTTTTGGCATGAGAAA
Source organism: Sminthopsis crassicaudata (assembly GCF_048593235.1). Taxonomy (NCBI): domain Eukaryota; kingdom Metazoa; phylum Chordata; class Mammalia; order Dasyuromorphia; family Dasyuridae; genus Sminthopsis; species Sminthopsis crassicaudata. The sequence goes on from NC_133623.1 coordinate 88,030,525, forward strand.
TTCTTTCTTTCCTATTTTTCTTTCACCTTCTTTCTATTTTCTGTCTTCCTCTTTCTGTCTCTTTCTCTCTCTCTCTCTCTCTCTCTCTCTCTCTCTCTCTTCTCTCTCTCTCTCTCTCCTTCTCTCTCTCTCTCTCTCTGTCCCTGTGTTTCTGTGAATTTCTTAGGGTGTCTACTTTTTTTTTTTATTCCTGCATCTTTGTCTGGGTCTCTCACTGACTCTGTCTCTCTTCCTGTTTCTGTCTCTTTGTCTTTACCCTGTTTGTGTCCGACTCTCTCTTTGCAAGTCTCTCTGTCTCCATTTTTCTTTCCATTTTGGTTTCTGTATTTCTGACTTTCTCTGTGTGTGAGTGTTTCTATTTTTCTTTCTATTTCTGTTTCTTTGTCTCTGTCTGTGTCTTTCTGTAAGCGCTTCTCTATGTCTCTGTTTCTCTGTCTTTCAGAGTTTCTCAATGTGTCCCTATTTTTCTTCTTGTTTCTGTCTCTCTTTCTCTATATGTGCCTTTATTTATCTTCCTGTTTCTCTCTCTCTCTCTCTCTCTCTCTCTCTCTCTCTCTCTCTCTCTCTCTCTCTCTTCTCATCTCTCTCTCTCTCTCTTTCTCTCTCTCTCTCTCTCTCTCTTTCTCTCTCATCTCTCTCTTCTCTCTCTCTCTCTCTCTCTCTCTCTCTCTCTCTCTCTCTCTCTCTCTCTCTCTCTCTCTCTCTCTTTTCTGTGTGTGTCTCTCTAGGAGCATCTCTTTAAGACTGTGTTTCTCTGTGAAAATCTCTCTGTGTCTTCATTTTCTTTCTTGTTTCTGTCTCTGTGTGTCTCTGTCTCTCTGTGTCTCTGAGTCTGTCTCTGTGAAAGCCTCTTTATGTCTCTCTCTTTTTTTCCTGTGTCTTTCTCTTTGTGTCTCCGTGTGATTTTCTCTGTCTCTTTTTCTTCCTGTTTTTGTCTCTATCTCTTTTTGTTTCTTTCTGTGTCTTTGTGTCTGTGTTTATGTGTGTGTATCTCATGCTTTCCTTGTGTGAGTCTCTGTTTCTCTCTGGGCTAGACTTTGTGTGTTTGTTTGTTTGTTTGTTTTTCAATTTTTTTTTATTTTATTAAAAAACAGAATAACGAAAGAGAAAAACCAGAAAAAAATACAAAAAAAAAAACAAAAAGAAAATTTTCATGTGCCCAAGGAGGATTCAAAATATATAACAACACATTAGGATATATAATATTAAGAAAGGATATATAATAGTAGAAGCAATTATTTTTATGAGTGTTCATCTTTTCTTTTCTTCCTTGGAGGTATTTCTGTTCTTCTCTGCTGATTTCATCTCTGCTACATAATTTTTTTTAATTCTCCCCTGTTCCCCAAGCAGGATTTAATCAAGCATAAATTTATATATTCATATATAGATTAATACACACACACACCTTTTCTAGCCTGTAAACCCTTTGCTTTGATTCTATTCCTTACCTTGTTTTGCTATTACTGTCTCCACCCATTTACTCGCCCCTTCTTTCTTTCTTTTTTTCATTTTGTTTTCTTTTTTTTTTTTAAATTATAGCTTTTTATTTACAAGATATATGCATGGGTAATTTTTCAGCATTGACAACTGCAAAACTTTTTGTTCCAATTTTTCCCCTCCTTCCCCCCACCCCCTCCCCTAGATGGCAGGTAGACCAATACATGTTAAATATGTTAAAGTATATGTTAAATACAATATATGTGTACATATCCCTACAGTTATTTTGCTGCACAAGAAGAATTGGACTTTGAAATAATGTACACTTAACCTGTGAAGGAAATAAAAAATGCAGGCAGACAAAAATAGAGAGATTGGAAATGGTATGTAATAGTTCACACTCATTTCACAGAGTTCTTTCGCTGGGTGTAGCTGGTTCTATTCATTATTGAACAAATGGAACTGATTTGGTTCATCTCATTGTTGAAGAGGGCCACGTCCATCAGAATTGATCATCATATAGTTTTGTTGTTGAAATATGTAATGATCTCCTGGTCTTCCTCATTTCACTCAGCATCAGTTCATGTGAGTCTCTCCAGGCCTTTCTGAAATCATTCTGTTGGTCATTTCTTACAGAACAACAATATTCCATAACATTCACATCCCACAAAATTAATGGGCATCCACTTAGTTTCCAGTTTCTGGCCACTACAAAAAGGGCTGCCACAAACATTCTTGCACATACGGGTCCCTTTCCCTTCTTTAAGATCTCTTTGGGATATAAGCCCAGTAGTAATAGTGCTGGATCAAAGGGTATGCACAGTTGGATAACTTTTTTTTTAATTAATTTTTATAATTATAACATTTTCTTTGACAGTACATATGCATAGGTAATTTTTTTTTTTTACAACATTATCCCTTGTACTCCCTTCTGTTCCAAGTTTTTCCCCTCCTTCCCTCCACCCCCCTCCCCTAGATGGCAGGCATTCCCATACATATTAAATATCTTATAGTATAAGTTGGATAACTTTTTGAGCATAATTCCAAATTGCTCTCCAGAATGGCTGGATGTATTCACAGTTCCACCAACAATGTATCAGTATCCCAGTTTTCCCACATCCCCTCTAACATTCAGCATTATCTTTTCCTGTCATCCTAGCCAATGTGACAGGTATGCAGTGGTATCTCAGTTATCTTAATTTGCATTTCTCTGATTAATAATGACTTGGGGCTTCTTTTCATATGGGTAGAAATAGTTTCAATTTCTTCATCTGAAAATTGTCTATTCATATCCTTTGACCATTTATCAATTGAAAAATGGCTTCATTTCTTATAAATTAGAGTCAATTCTCTATATTTTGGAAATGAGGCCTTTATCAGAATCTTTGACTGTAAAAATGTTTTCCCAGTTTATTGCTTCCCTTCTAATCTTATCTGCATTAGTTTTGTTTGTACAAAAACTTTTCAATTTGATATAATCAAAGTTTTCTATTTTGTGATGAATAATGATCTCTAGTTCTTCTTTGGTCACAGATTCCTTCCTCCTCCACAGGCCTGAGAAGTAAACTATCCTATGTTCCTCTAATTTATTTATAATCTCATTCTTTATGCCTAGATCATGAATCCATTTTGACCTTATCTTGGTATACTGTGTTAAATGTGGGTCAGTGACTTACTAATTTCCAATTTTCCCAGCAGTTTTTGTCAAACAGTAAATTCTTATCCCAAAAGCTGGGGTCTTTGGGTTTGTAAAACACTAGATTATTAAAGTTATTGATTATTTTGTCCTTTTAACCTCACCTATTCCACTGATCAACTAGTCTATTTCTTAGCCAATACCAAATGGTTTTAGTTCCCCTTATTTCTTTATAGATTTTTGGAAGGTATTATACCCTTCATAGTACATATGTTGCCTATTTAACCCATTCCTGCATTGAGTAGCCCTCAACCCCTCTTTAATGCTTCTTTGCCTGCTTGTCCTCTGCACTTCATTTGTATAACATGATTATTATTTTACCTTAACTCTGTCCCAAGCTTTCTTTTGAGTTTCCCTATTGCTGATGTCAAAATGTGGTATACATTTCCATGTAAAAAAACATAAACCATTTGTCCAGGTTGAGTGCCTTGAAATCTTTGATATTGACTCTTATATGTTAAATTTCCTATTAATCTCAGGTTTGGTTGATAGAAAGACCTGAAAAATCTGCAAGTTTGTTGAATGTCCATTTTTCTCATTCAATATTATGGATAATTTTGCTGGATATGAAATTTATGGCTGCAGGCCTAGTTCTTTTGATTGCCAGTATATATGATTTTAGGACCTGCAGTCTTTTATTGTGACACTGATAAATCCCATACAATTTTAATTGTAGCTCCAGGATATTTGAATTTGTTTTTCTTGTTGATTACAAAATGTTGTCTTTGACTTGGAAGTTTGAAATTTGGAAATAATATTTCTATGTGTATTTCACAAAGGATCTCTTTGAGGTGGTGATAGGTGGATTTTTTTTTCTATTTCTACTTCCTCCTCCTGTTTGATCACTTTAGGATAACTTTCTTGGATTATTTCTTGCATTATTGTGTCAAGTTTGTGTGTGTGTGTGTGTGTGTGTGTGTGTGTGTGTGTGTGTGTGTTTTGTGTGTTTATTTGTGGGGGGTCTGTGTATGTCTGTTTATGGTGTCTTTCTGCACATGTATGTCTGTGAGGATTTCTCTGTGTTTCTGTATGTATCTCTCTGTGCATCTTTTTGCATGAGCCTTTGCATGTATGTCTCTATGTGTGCACATCTCTCTCTGTATAAGTGTCTCTGTGTGTTTCTTTGTTGTGTTGGAGTCTGTATGTATCTCTGTGTGTTTGTGTTTGAGAGCGGTTGTGTGTATTTGTGTTTCTCTGTATGTGGATGTGGATGTGTCTCTGTGTGTGATTCTTTGTGTGTGAGTGCTGGGGTTTCTCTCTATATTAGTGGGGTTCTCTGTGTTTGGTTGCTTCTGTATGTTTCTCTGGATGTTCTTCTTTGCATGGCTCTCTGTATTTGTTTCCTTATATGTAGGTATCTCTATATCAGTTTCTCTGTGTATTTGTGGGTGTCCCTTTGTGTTTGTGTATATCTCTATGTGTCTGCATGAGTTTTTTCTGTGTGTGGGTGTCTCTGTGAGTGTACCCTCTGTATGGCTCTCTGTATTTGTCTGATTCTTTGTGTGGGGGTGTCTGTGTGTCTCTCTGTGTAGATTTGTGTGGGTCTCTATATAGTGTCTCTCTTTGTGTGGGTATCTATGTGTCTCTTTGTGTTTCTCTGTGTGTGCATGTCACTGAGTGTGTTTCTCTTTGTGTGGATCTCCATGGGTGTCTTTTTGTTTCTCTATAAGAGTTTCTCTGTGTCTATTAGTTTGTGTGATTCTTTGTGTGTGCATGGCTGGGTGTGTCAATGTCTACGTGTGTGTCTTTGATTCTTTCTGAGTGGGTTTCCCTGTGTGAGGGCACTGTGTCTCTGTGTTTGTGTATGGCTGTCCCTATGTGTCACTCTCTGAATCCCCATGTGTGTTTCTGTGTATTTGTGAATTTTTCTCTGAGGGGATTTCTTTGTGTATGTATCCTCTTTGTGTTTCTCTGTGTATAAGTCTCTCTCTCTCTCTCTCTCTCTCTCTCTCTCTCTCTCTCTCTCTCTCTCTCTCTCTCTCTCTCTCTCTGTGTGTGTGTGTGTGTGTGTGTGTGTGTGCGCGTGTGTGCGTGTCTTTCTCTGTATCTTGGTGTAGGTTTCTTTGAATGCAGCTGTCTATGTGAATCTCTGTGTTTCCTTGTGTGTAGGTTTCTTTGTGTGTGAGTATCTGTGTGTCTGTGTTTTTGTTAGAGTTTTTCTTTATGTGTGCATCTCCCTATATTTGTGGGTTTCTCTGAGTTTCTTTGTGTGTGTGTGTCTTGTGTGTGTGTGTGTGTGTTCATGTATGTCTCTGTTTTTGTAGGGGTTTTTCTACGGATATGTGCTTTTGTGTATCTTTCTGAGTCTGATTCTTAGTTGGAGGTGTCTATATGTGTGTCTATGTATGTGAGGGTGTCTGTTTCTCTGTGGGTTTCTTGGTGTGAGGATATCAGTGTGTGTATCTTTCTGTGTGTTTCCTTGAGTGTGGATTTGTCTTTGTGTGTCTCCATGGATTTCTCTGTGTCTGGGTGTCAGTCTCTGTATATGTGCATTTATTTGTGTGTTGGTATCTCTGTGTGTGGATGTGTCTGTGAGTTGCCCTGTACAGGTCTCTTTGTGTTTATCTGATTCTTTGTGTTTCCATGTATTTGTGGATGCCACTGCATATCTCTGTGTGTTCGTGTCTCTCTGTGTGTATCTCTCTATGTGTTTCCGTGTGTGTGTGTGTGTGTGTGTGTGTGTGTGTGTGTGTGTGTGTGTGTGTTTCTCTCTGGAGGATTTTCTGTGTATGGATTTCTTTGTCTCTGTTTCTTTGTGTGTTGGGTTCCATGTGTGTATCTGTATGTGAGTGGCTGGGTGTTTGTTTCTCTGTGTGTGTCTCTGTGTGTGTATGTCTCTTTGTATGTTAGTGTTTGTGTGTAGCCATTTCATGTTGTTCTTTGGGATAGAAGAGACATTTTTTTTACTTCACCATTCTCTGAAGATCACCTTCATCTTCCTTATTCTCATAGTAGATTTCTATGGTTTGATTCTTCCTTCTTAGCCTGTTATTTTTTTTTAATGAGAACTATCAGTTAGTGTATTATTATTAACTATTAGTGTATCTTTAATCCTAGGATAGAAGGATGGTGCTTCTAGATTCCCTTCAGTTCCCCTCTCTGATTTTGAAATCCCAAACCAAAAGCTCCCTCTTCCTGTAAATGCCTTCAGCCAGCAGCATCTCTGCCCCCTGCCTCTTCACTCCCAGTGTGTTGGTTTCTTCTCACCCAGGGCCATATCTCAGCAACACAACTGAGTTTAGTATTCCCAATCAGCAGAGGTTCATTCAGTTTTCCTGGACTCAGAACCCCATTTCCCATGCTGTCCACTGAGGTAAAAGTTCCCATAGTTCCAGCTGAGACTTCAGGTGAACGAACCCAGCTAGCCCCAGGGGTCCCCACTTGGTGTTTCTGTAAAATTAGCTGGGACATGTTTACACTTCACAGGGAATAAACCCCAAATTAGAATCTTTCTCTGGGTCTTCTTAGATTGTCCTAGGAGGACCCCTGTTCTGCCCAAAGTCATATTTGTTTTTCACCGTTCTATGTGCACCCTGAGGAGCAAATTTGTGCTGTTTGTAAGGGAAATCTGGAGAGCTTGAAAATTTCTGATCTACTCTACCATCTTTCCAGAATCTTCCACTTACTAATCAATATATTAAAAAAATCTAGAACTAGGAAAAATATCAACAAAATTCCTCTGAATATAAAGGGAATCAAGGGAAAAATGTGAAGGAAGGTGGCCCTGCAGTACCAAATCTTAAACAATATTACAAAATAGTAATCATCAGAACTATCTGGTATTGCCTAAGAAAGAGAGTGTAGGATCAGTAGAATAGATTCACAATAGTAAATGCCCACAGTAATCTAATGTTCGAAAAACTGAAATACACAAGATTTTCAGACAAGAAATCAGTATTTGACAACAATACTGGAAAACTCTAAAACAGTTGGGCAAGAATTAGGTATAGACCAACATCTCACACAGTCTACTCAGATAAGGTCAAAATGTGAAATTTAGACATAAAGGAAAATATAAGTAAATTAGGGGAACATGGAAAATTTTACCTATCAGATTTATATATAAGGGTAGAATTTGCAACAAAATGAAGCACAGAACATTATGGGACATAAAATAAGTAATTTTGATTAAATTAAATTAGAAAGTTTTGCAAAAGAAACAAAACCAATGCAGCTAAGATTAGAAGGAAAGCAGAAAGCTGGGGAAAAATTTGACAGCCAGTATTTCTAATAAAGGCTTCATTTCTAAAACTTATAAAGAACTGACTCAAATTTATAAGAATACAGACCATTCTCCAATTGATAAATGATCAAAAAATACGAAGAGACAATTTTCAGATGAAGAAATTAAAGCCATTTCTAGTCATGAAAAATGTTCTAAATTACTATTAATTAGAGAAATAAAACTTGAGATAACTCTGGGGTACCACTTCACACCTCTTAGATTGGTTAAGATGACAGGAAAAGATAATGATAAATGTTGGAGGTGATGTGAGAAAACTGAAACACTAATACATTGTTGGTAGAGTTGTAAAATGATCTGAACATTCTAGAGAATCCTTTGATCCAAAGGTGTCTCCTTTGAGTCTGTATCCCAAAGAGATTATAACAGAGGAAAAATGATCCACATGTACAAAAATGTTTGTAACAGTCTTTTTTGTAGTGGCAAGGAACTGGAAATTGAGTGAACACACATCAGTTGGGGAATGGTGAATAAGTTATGGTATAAGAATGTAATGGAATATTATTGTTCTATAAGAAATGATGAGTAGGTTGATTTCAGAAAAGCTTGGAAAAACTTACATAAATTGATGCTAAGTCAGCAGAATCAAGAGAACATTGTACATGATAATAACAAGATTATGTGAAGATCAACTGTAATAAACTTGGCTCTTTTCTACACTGAGATGATTCAGGACAATTCCAATAGACTTGTGATGAAAAAAGCCATCTGTATCAGAGAGAGAACCATGGAAAATGAATGTGCACCAACGCATAACATTTTCACTTTTTGTTTCTTTTATTGTTGTTTTCTTGTTTTTTTTTTTTCCTTTTCTAGTGCTTTTTTTTTTTTTTTGCTTTTGATCTAATTTTTCTTGCACAGCATGACAAATATGGAAATGTGATTAGAAGAATTGCACATTTGACCTATATCAGATTGTTTTCTGTCTTGAGGAAGGGAGAGGCAGAAGAGGGAAAAAATTGAAACACAAAGCTTTCCAAAGGTAAATGATGAATACAACCTTTGTATGTATTTGGAAAAAATAAAATACTATTTTTAAAAGTTTTGCAAAAACAAAATCAAGGCAGACAATATTTGAAGGGTAGTAGGAGACCTGAAAATATCTTATAGCAAATCTCACTGATAAATTTCTCATATATTTAGTTTTTTGACCCAACAATACTGGTGTACAGAGACTACAAAGATACTTAAAAAAAAGGAAAAGGGACTACATGTATCAAAATATTTATAGCAGCAGCCTTTTTGGTGGAGATAAAGAATGACAAATTGAGGGGATGCCCATCAGTTCAGGATTGGCTGAACAATGTTTAGCAGATGATTGTAATGAATTACTATTGTTCTATAAAAAATAATGAGCCAGATGGTTTCAGAAAAATCTGGAATGATTAGCATAAGTTGATGTAAAATGAAATGATCAGACATGGAAAACATTATACATAATAATCCCAATATTGTACAAAATAATCAAGTGTGAATGACTTGGCTGTTCTCTGATTCAAAATAATTATGAAGGCTTAGAAAAATAATTAAAAAAGCTATTTTTATCTTTTTTTTTTTGCATTTTCTGGTGTGTGTTTTCTTTTTTAAAATTTTTTATTAAAGCTTTTTATTTACAAAGCATATGCATGGGTAATTTTTCCAACATTCATCCTTGCATAACCATTTGTTGCAAATTTTCCCTTCCTTCCTCCCACCCCCTCCCTTAATCCATCATTGAACAAGTGGAATTGGTTTGAATCATCTCAATGTTGAAGAGAACCACATCAATCAGACTTGATCATCACATAATCTTGTTACTGTGTATAATGATCTCCTGGTTCTGCTCATTTCACTTTACATCAATTCATGTAGGTCTCTCTAAGCCTCTCTAAAATCATCCTACTGGTTGTTTCTCAATATGTATATATGTTGTATTTATTTTTTATTTATATTTATATATTACATTATTATATACTTATTTATACAAATAAATATGTTATATATATATATGCATATTCATCTATTCTCAAATTGATGGGCATACACTCAGTTTCCAGTATTTTGCAACTATAAAGAGGGCTGCCACAAATGTTTTTGTAATACAGGTTCCTTTCCCTCCTTTAAGATTTCTTTGGGATATAAGCCCAGTAGTAACACTACTGGATCAAAGGGTATGCACAGTTTGATAACTTTTTGAGCATAGTTCCAAACTGATCTCCAGAATGGTTGGATCCATTCACAGTTCCACCAACAATGTATCAATGTCCCAGTTTTTCCACATCCCCTCCAACATTATCTTTCCCTATCATCTTAGCCAATCTGACAGGTGTGTAGTGGTATTTCAGAGTTGTCTTAATTTGCATTTCTCTGATCAGTAGTGATTTGGAACACTCTTTCATATGAGTGGAAATAGTTTCAATTTCATCATCTGAGAATTGTCTGTTCATATCCCTTGACCATTTATCAATTGGAGAATGGCTTGGTTTCTTATAAATTTGTGTCAGTTCTCTATATATTGTGGAGATGAGGCCTTTATCAGAACTATTGGATGTAACACTGTTTTCCAAGTTTATGGCTTCTCTTTTAAACTTGTCTGCATTAGTTTTGTTTGTACAAAACCTTTTAAATTTAATATAACCAAAATTATCTATTTTATGATCAATAATGATCTCTAGTTCTTCTTCGGTCACAAATTCCTTCCTCCTCCACAGGGCTGAGAGGTAAACTATCTTATATTCTTCTAATTTGTTTATAATCTCATTCTTTATGCCTAGATCATGAACTCATTTTGACCTTATCTTGGTGTATTGTGTTAAGTGTGGGTCAATGCCTAGTTTCTGCTATACTAGTTTCAAATTTTCCAGGCTGTTTTTGTCAAATAGTGAATTCTTAACCCAAAAGCTGGGGCTTTTGGATTTGTCAAACACCAGATTGCTGTAGTTATTGAATATTTTGTCCTATGTGAAACTAACCTATTCCACTGATCAACTTGTCTGTTTCTTAGCCAATACAAAATGGTTTTGGTGACTGCTGCTTTATGATATAGTTTTAGATCTGGTACAACTAGGCCATCTTCATTTGATTTTTTTTTTCATTAATTCCCTTGAAATTATTGAAGTTCTCTTTCTCCAAATGAATTTTGTTATTTTTTCTAGGTCAGTAAAATAATTTCTTGGAAGTTTGATTGTTATAGCACTAAATAAATAGATTAATTTACTTAGTATTGTCATCTTTATTTTATTCACTCAACCTTTCTAAGAGCACTTGATATTTTTCCACCTAATTAGATCTGACTTTATTTGTGTGGAAAGTGTTTTGTAGCTTTGCTCATATACTTCCTGACTTTCTCTTGGCAGATAGATTCCCAAATATTTTATACTATTGGCAGTTAATTTAAATGAAATTTCTCTTTGTATCTCTTGCTGTTGGATTTTCTGGGTGATGTATAAAAATGCTGATGACTGATGTGTATTTATTTTGTATCCTGCAACTTGGCTAAAGTTGTGGATTATTTCTAATAGCCTTTTAGTTGATTCTCTGGGGTTCTTTAAGTATACCACCATACCATCTGCAAAGAGTGATATTTTGGTTTCCTCATTACCTACTCTAATTCCTTTAATCTCTATTTCTTCTCTTATTGCTAAAGCTAGCACTTCTAATACAATATTGAACAGCAATGGTGATAGTGGGCAACCTTGTTTCACCCCAAATCTTATTGGGAATGGTTCCAGTTTGTCCCCATTACATATGATGCTTGCTGGTGGTTTTAAATAGATACTATTGACTATTTTAAGGAAAAGTCCATTTATTCCAATATTTTCTATTGTTTTTAATAGGAATGAGTTTTTATCAAATGCTTTTTTTCATCTATCTATTTTATCAAATGCTTTTTTTTTTCATCTATTGAGATAATCACATAGTTTTTGTTGATTTGGTTATTGATATGGTCAATTATTCTAATAGTTTTCCTAATATTGAACCAGCCCTGCATTCCTGGTATGTGGTGTACCTAAGGATGATTTTCTGTAATTTCTTTGCTATCATTTTACTTAAGATTTTTGCATCAATATTCATTAGAGATATTGTTCTATAATTTTCTTTCTCTGTTTTCATTCTACCTGGTTTAGTTATCAGTGCCATGTCTGTGTCATAAAAGGAATTTGGTAGGAGTCCTCATTTCCTATTTTTTCAAATAGTTTGTGTAGTATTGGAATTAATTGTTCTTTAAATGTTTGGTTGAATTCACACATAAATCCATCTGGTCCTGGGGATTTTTTCTTAGGGAGTCAATTAATAGCTTGTTCTATTTCTTTTTCCAAAATCAGGCTATTTAAGCAATTTATTTCCTCTTCTGTTAATCTGGGCAATCCATATTCTTATAGGTATTTCTCTATTTCACTTAGGTTATCAAATTTTTTGACATAAAGTTGGGGAAAGTAACTCCTTATAATTGCTCTAGTTGCCTCTTCATTGGTGCATAGTTATCCCTTCTCATTTTTGAGATTAACAATTTTATTTTCCACTTTCTTTTCTATAATCAAATTAACCTTTACATTTATCAATTTTGTTAGTTGTTTCTCTCTCTCTCTTTTTTTTTTTTTTTTTAATTTGAGGCTGGGGTTAAGTGACTTGCCCAGGGTCACACAGCTAGGAAGTGTTAAGTGTCTGAGATCAGATTTGAACTCAGGTCCTCATGAATTCAGGGCTGGTGCTCTATCCACTGCGCCACCTAGCTGCCCCTTGTTAGTTGTTTCTCAAAACCAACTCTTAGTTTTATGTGTTTATTCAAGAGTTGTTTTTTTTTTTACTTTCAATTTTATTGATCTCTAATTTTTAGAATTTCAAGTTTGGTATTTGATTTGTCCTTTTACTAGCTTTTTAAATTGCAGTCCATTGGACTTGCAATAAATCAATAAATTGTTATTGATCTTCTCTTTCTCTATTTTATGCAAGTAAGCATGTAGAGATATAAAATTTCCCATTATTACTGTTTTGGCTGCATCCCACAAATTTTGGTATGTTGTCTAATTATTGTCATTCTCTTGGATGAAATTATTGATTGTGTCTATGATTTGCTGTTTCACCCATTCATTCTTGAGGATGAGATTATTTAGTTTCCAATTAATTTTTTTAACCTATTTTCCCCTGGATTTTTATTGAATGTAGTTTTATTGCATAGTTATCTGAAAAGAATGTATTTACTATTTCTGCTTTTCTGGATTTGAATTTTAGGTCTTTGTGTCCTAATGTATGGTCAATTTTGTTTAGGTTCCATGAACTGCTGAGAAGAAAGTGTACTCTTTTCTGTCTCCATTCAATTTTCTCCAAAGATCTATCACACCTAACTTTTGTTGTATTTTATTTACCTCTTTAACTTTTTTCTTATTTATTTTGTGGTTTGATTTATCTAGTCCTGAGAGAGCAAGTTTGAGATCTCCCACTATTATAGTTTTGCTTTCTATTTCTTCTTGAAACTCTTTTAACTTCTCCTTTAGGAACCTAAATGCTCCACCACTTGGTGCATAGATGCTTAATACTGATATTGCTTCATTAGCTAATGGTTCCTTTTAGCAAGATATAGTTTCCTTCCTTATTTCTTTTAATTAGATCAATTTTTGCTTTAAAAAAAAGAAAAAGAAAATTTTTTTTTTGCTTTTGTTGGTCTGAGATCAGGATGGATGCCCCTGCTTTTTTTTTTTTACTTCACCTGAAGCATAACAGATTCTGCTACAGCCTTTTAACTATACTGTGTATGTATTGCTCTGCTTTAAATGTGTTTCTTTCAAACAACATATTGTAAGATTCTGGCTTTTATTCCAGTCTGCTATCCCCTTATGTTTTATGGGGAGTTCACTCCAATCACATTTACAGTGAAAACTACTAATTCTGTATTTCCTGCCATGTTATTAACCCCAAATTATATTTTTCTCTTTCCTTTTCCCTTTTCCTTCCTCCCCAGTATTTTACTTATGAGCACTACTTGCCTCAAGAAGTTGTTCCCCTTTAGAAAACCACAGAATTGTAAAAAAGTTAGATATGATAAATCTCTGAAAAAAAAAAAAAACTAAAACTAAATGGGGATAGAAAGGAATATGCCTTATGCTTAGTAGGATATAATCTACACAAAACTGACCATGTATTAGGGCATAAAAATCTCACAACCAAATGCAAAAAGGTAAAAACTATTAAATACATACTTTTCAGATTTTCATGCAATAAAAATTGTATGTAATAAAAGGCCATGGAAATATAGCCCAAAAACTAACTGGAAACTAAACAATCATCCTAAAGAATGAATGGGTCAAATGAGAAATAGAAACAATCAATAATTCAATCAAAGAAAACAACTGAATCTTATGGGATACAACTAAAGGAGTTTTTAAGAGAAATTTTACATCTCTAAATCCTTACATGAATAAGATAGAAAAAGATGAGATGAATGAATTTGTCATGTAACTAAAAAAACCTAGAAAAAGAACAAATTTTACATACCAAAATTAGAAATTCTGAAAAATCAAAGGAGAGATTAATAAAACTGCAAGTAAGAAAACTATATAAGTAGGGGAATGAGATATTGGAAAAGAATAAGGGTGATAAAACAGAGGGCACATTGGGGGAAGGAGTGGTCAGTACCAAAACAATTTGAGGAGGAACTCAGTGAAAGGAGAGAGAATAAGTGAGGGGAAATAGTTAGCAATAGTAATTGTGAAAAGAATTTTGAAGCACGTTTCTTTGATGAGACCTCATTTCTCAAATGTAGAGGGAACTGAGTCAAATTTATGAAAAAAAATAAGAACCATACCCCAATTGATAAATGACCAGAAGATATGATATACATCCAAAGGGTTTTGACCTAAAAATTCCATTACTTGGCATGAATACCAAAAGACATTTGAAAAAAAAGGAAAATGACCCATATGTCCAAAAATATTAATAGCAATTCTCTTTAGGGCAAAAAAAAAAGGAAATTGAAGGGATGCCCATCACTTGGGAATTGGCTCAATAAACTATGGTGTATGTTTATGATGAAACATTGTTGCTCTATGGGAAATAATGAGCAGGAAAAGTCCTCCATGAACTAAAGCAAAATGAAATGTATTATATACAAAGTAATAGCAATATTCTGGGATGAGCAGCTATGAATGACTTTGCTATTCTCAGAAGTACCATCATCCATGGCTATATTAGTTTTTTGTTTTGTTTTTTTCCTGAGGCTGGGGTTAAGTGACTTGCCCAGGGTCACACAGCTAGGAAGTGTCAAGTGTCTGAGACCAGATTTGAACTCCCGTCCTCATGAATTCAGGGCTGGTGCTCTATCCACTGCGCTACCTAGCTGCCCCCCATCCATGGCTATATTGAAGGACATGATGATAAATCTTATCTATACCCAGAGAAGGAACTGGTTATACCAAAAAACATTTCTTTCTTTCTGTGTCCCTGTCTCTGTTCTCTGTCTCTGTCTCTGTCTTATTCTTTCTCTTTCTCTCTCTCTCTCTCTCTCTCTCTCTCTCTCTCTCTCTCTCTCTCTCTCTCTCTCTCTCTCTCTAACTTTTTTTTTGAGGAGGGGACTAGGGTGGGAGATTTATTTTTTATTGACTTGACTTTTATGGAAATGTTTTGCATAACTTCAAAAGTGGTTTCTTATTTTTGGGTGGAAATAAGGAAAAAAACCTAGAACTTAAAAATTTTAAAAACATGCGAAAAAATTTTGTTATGAATGCAACTGAGGAAATATCTTAAATAAATAAATGTCTTAAAGAAAATGGGAAAAAACTATATAACTAATAATTAAAACAAAGATCTGGTTTATAAAAAAGCAATAAAAATAGATAAATCTTTGGCTAATTTGATTAACAAAAGAAGAAAACCAAATGACCAACATCAAAAATGAAAAGGGTGAATTCACCACCAATGAAGAGGAAGTTAAAACAACGATTAGGAGCTATTTTGCCCAGTGTATGCCAATAAATTTGACTATCTAAGTGATATGGATGAATACTTACAAAAATATATATTTCCCAGATGAATAGAAAAGGAAACAAAATACTTAAATAATTCCATTTTAGAAAAATTAATGGAAAAACAATCAATAAACATCCTAAGAAAACAATCCCCAGGGTTAGATGGATTTACATATGAATTCTACCAAATCTTTAAATAATTACTTATTCCAAAGTATATTCAGATATAAACTATCTGAAAAAAAAGAGGGAAAGGAGTCCTACCAAATTCTTTTTATGAAACAATATGATTATCTAAATAGATGCAGAAAAGACTCAAGAAAATATAATATTCATTCCTATTTTTTAAAAACTCACTTAAAAAATTAAAACCCACTAGAAAACATAGGAATAAATGGAGTTTTTTTTAAAACGATAAGTAGTATCTATCTAAAACCATTAGCAAGCATTATCTGTAAGTCTTCCCAATGAGAATGGGTAAAGCAAAAATGCCTATCATCACCACTATTATTCAATATTGTACTTTAAATGTTAGCTTTAATGATAAGAGAGGAAAAAATTAAAGGAATTAGAGTAGGCAATGAGAAAACAAAACTATCTCTCTTTGCAAATGATATGGTGCTATACTTAGCAAATCCTAGAGAACCAACTAAAAAGAATTACTTAAAATAATTAACAACTTTAGCAAAGTTGTAGGATATAAAATAAAACCACATAAATCATCAGCATTTCTATATATTACCATCAAAGTCCAACAGCAAGAGATAGAGAAGTTCCCTTTCAAAAAACTGCAAACAATATAAAATATTTCGCAGTCAACCTGACAAAATG
Organism: Sminthopsis crassicaudata; assembly: GCF_048593235.1. NCBI lineage: Eukaryota > Metazoa > Chordata > Mammalia > Dasyuromorphia > Dasyuridae > Sminthopsis > Sminthopsis crassicaudata. The sequence continues at coordinate 88,046,672 of NC_133623.1, forward strand.
AACACAATTACGAAACACTTTTCACATAAATTAGGTCAGATGTAAACAATTGGAAAAATATCAATTGCTTATGGGTAGCTAATATAATAAAAATGACAATTCTATTAAATTAATTTAATTTATTTAGTGCCTTAACAATAAAACTACGAAAATTGTTTTATAGGGCTAGAATAAATAATTTAATAAATATCAATATTATTTAATTATTTAATTATCAAGGAAATTGATATTATTTAATATCAAGGAAAATAGTGAAAATAAAAAGCAAAGAAAGCTTTCCTAGATATTCCAGATATAAAACTATAATGTAAAGCAAAAATCATCACTACTGACTAAGAAATAAATCAGAGGTTCACAAGACAACATAGTCAATGACTACTGTAATCTGTTTGATAAACCCAAATTCTATAGCTTCTGGGATAAAAACTCACTATTTGACAAAAACTGCTTGGAAAACTTGAAAATAGCATGGCTGAAACTAGGCATAGACCAACATCTCATACCATAAAAAAGATAAGGTCAAAATGGGTACATGCTTTAGAAAAAGATGATAATACTATAAGCAAATTAGGAGAGCAAGAAATAGTTTACCTGTCAGATCTATGGAGAAGGAAAGAATGTATAACCACACAGGAAATATGAAGCATTATGAAATACAAATTGGATAATTTTGATTACATTAAATTTAGGGTTAGGGTTAGGGTTAGGGTTTTGCAGAAAAACAATGCAACCAACATTAGGAAGGAAGCAGAAATCTGGAAAACAATTTTTGCAGCCAGTATTTCTGATAAAGACCTTATTTCTAAAATATACAGAGAACTGAATCAAATTGTTAAGACTGCAAGTCATTTTTCCACTGATAAATGGTCAAAGGATATGAACAGTTTTCAGATGAAGAAATTAAAGCTATTTCTAGTCATATAAAATTTTTCTAAATTACCATTAATTAGAGAAATGCAAATTAGAACAACTCTGAGTTAACACCTCACATCTATTAGATCTGATAATATTACAGAAAGGGAAAATGATAAATGTTGGAGAAAATGTGGGAAAATTGGAATATTTATGCATTGTTGGAGATGTTAGCAAATGCAAACATTCTGAAGAACAATTTGGAACTATTCCAAAGGGCTATGAACTGATCCTAAAATACCAATACTAGGTTTGTATCCCAAAGAGACCATAAAAATCTAAAAGGACTCACATGTAGAAAAAAATTTATGGTAGTTCTTTTTGTGGTGGCAAATAATTAGAAATTAAGGGGATGTCCATCAATTGGGGAATGGCTGAACAATCTGTAGTACATAAATCAAATATTTTGATAGCTTCCTCAATGGTGTCCATGACTCAAATCATTCCCTTTTCTAACCCATCCTCCACTCAGATGCCAAAAGAATATGTAAATTATGTAAATATGGTGATAACAATATCTTGTTTTAAAAATTCCAGGGGCTCTTTGGTTTGTCTCGGATCAAATACAAACATCTGTTTTCCACTTAATTGCCATTCATAGCTTGGCTACATCAAGCCTTTGAAGCCTTATGATAGGTGATTTCATTTCCTCTATGATCAATACAGATGAATGTAGGGGTTTTTTTCTGTTCTTCAAATGTAATATTTGATTCCTTAACTTTATAAAGATTATCTTTTTTATCCTTTTTTATTTGTAATTGGCCAAAATACCCATTTTTGATTACTATATTGTGTCTGCAAATGATATTACAATTTGCTGAAAAATTAAGACCAGATAAGGAGGAAAAAGGAAGCACAAAGGGACCAACATTTCATGGTCTTCATGGTCAACACTTTCAGCATGTCGGCTTCTGTCCAACTCTTAAAATGACACTTTAAAATTTTCAAAATCCTATATTTATTGAATATTAGTCCATATGACAGTTCAGTCCCAGTTTTTTAAAAAAGAAGCAGAGCCAAATGAAGTCCTACATTTGGGGAGTTAGTAATGGATTCCTTCAGTGTAACTCTAACCATTTAGACCAAATCATCACCATTAAAAAAGCCTAATAAACCCTTAGTCATAAAAAGTTGTCTGACACAGGAGAAGACTGAATAGTACATGTTAACCCACCTACAAGAGCAACAAGTGGAATAAATAAATCCAAGAAAATGGCTCAATTTGATCTTCCTCTTATATGATGTCTACAAAGAAATTTTCGTTTTGCTAAACAGGTAAATTATATATTTGAGGGGTAACCATTCTATTTTTTTTATAACATAAAAGATAATATCTGAAGAAGGAAGAAATTGTTGACTGTTAATTGGAACTAGATTGCTAAGGCAACTTCAAGTGAACATGTTTAAAAGAGAATGCATGAACAAGAAATTCGGTTCTGCACACATATATTGTATCTAGGATATGCTATAACACATTTAACATGTATGGGACTGCCTGCCATCTAGGGGAGTGGGTGGAGGGAAGGAGGGGAAAATTCAGAACAGAAGTGAGTGCAAGGCATAATGTTGTAAAAAAATTACCCATGCATATGTACTGTCAAAAAAGTTATAATTATAAAATTAATAAAAAATAAAGTATGAAATAAAAAAATAAAAGAGAATGCATGATTTCACTCAGAAAGCCATTGGTCTTTTGAGCTTCCTATAATCATTTTTCTAGCCACCTAAAGTTGCAACCTCAAAGTCCTACTCTGGTGGGTGACCTTGGGCTTTTTTTCCCTAGAACCAAGCATTCACCTCACTTCCCAGCTACCAGCTCTAAACCGTCTCTTTCTCTATCAGAAAGTCATTTCCCTGAGATCATGAATTATCTTGCTTTTATTTTTATACTCACTATCTATCTTTATATGTCTGTGTGTATGCCTGTCTACTCTGTGATCTTCCTCTCCTTCTGCCCACAATCACATCAGTTACCAAGTTTTGTTATTACTAATTGCACAATATTGCTTGTGTCCATCCCATTCTCTTTACTCATATAATATCATTACTTTTCACTTGTACTACTTAAAAATCATACTGTTGAGATTGCCTATCTCTACCTGCTCCAATCTATCATCGTTGTTACTTGTCCTTTGTTCTTGAAGAAGATTCTTATCAAGGAGATGATGCCACGACATTCAAGTGTAAGTAAGGGTCAGGCACTACTAGCATATAGAAAGAAGGAAGTAGAACAAATCTGGCAAGGTAATGACAAATTTATTGGTTTAGAGTTAGTTGATAGTTGAAGAAAATTCCTGTGGGGTGAACAAGATCCTAAAGAAAAAACAGAAATCCCAGTAATATGGCACATTGAAACTGCAGGAGGTAAAGATCCAAGTAAAGGACAATGTTCAAATTTCCAAGGGTTTATGAATCTAGGAGCAATGGGGTATCACTTCTCCATTAGGACAAAAAAGAAGATGGGATCCCTGGCTATTCCTGACATTTTAGATATATAGCAATCACAGCTGAGATAGCTCCAAAGGGAACTTCAAACAATAGCTGGAAATGGAGTTTTTGCAACTAAATTTTGACAAAATCCAACATCCATTCCTACTAAAAACTCTTGAGAGTATAGGAATAAATGGACTATTCCTTAGAATAATCAGGAGCATATATTTAAGACCTTCAGTAAGCATAATATGCAATAGAAATAAACTGCAACCTTTCCCAGTAAGATCAGGAGTGAAACAAGGTTGCCCACTATCACCATTGCTATTCAATATAGTACTAGAAACGCTAGCCTCGGCAATAAGAGCCGAGAAAGAGATTCAAGGAATTAGAGTAGGAAATGAGGAAATCAAACTATCACTTTTTGCAGATGACATGATGGTATACTTAGAGAACCCCAAAGACTCTGCTAAAAAGCTACTAGAAATAATTCAAAATTTCAGCAAAGTGGCAGGATACAAAATAAATCCACATAAATCCTCAGCATTTTTATATATCACTAACAAAATGCAACAGCAAGAGATACAAAGAGAAATTCCATTCCAAACAAATGTTGAGAGTATAAAGTATTTGGGAATCCATCTACCAAAGAAAAGTCAGGAATTATATGAGAAAAATTACAAAACACTTGCCACAAAAATAAAATCAGATTTAAATAATTGGAAAGACATTCAGTGCTCTTGGATAGGCCGAGCGAATATAATAAAGATGACAATACTCCCCAAACTAATCTATTTATTTAGTGCTATACCAATCAGACTCCCAAGAAACTACTTCAATGACCTAGAAAAAATAACAACAAAATTCATATGGAAGAATAAAAGGTCGAGAATTGCAAGGGAACTAATGAAAAAAAACTCAGAGGAAGGTGGTCTAAGTGTACCTGATCTAAAACTATATTATATAGCAGCAGTCATTATTAGCAGTATTGGCTAAGAAATAGACCGGTAGATCAGTGGAACAGATTAGATACAAAGGACAAAAAAGGGTACATCTATAGCAACCTAATCTTTGACAAACCCAAAGATACCAACATTAGGGATAAAAATTCATTATTCGGAAAAAACTGTTGGGAAAACTGGAAATTAGTATGGCAGAAATTAGATATGGATCCACACTTAACACCATATACCAAGATAAGATCAAAATGGGTCCATGATTTAGGCATAAAGAATGAGATCATAAATAGATTAGAGGAACAGAGAATAGTCTACCTCTCAGACCTGTGGAGGAGGAAGGAATTTATCACCAGAGGAGAACTAGAGATCATTATTGATCACAAAATAGAAGATTTTGATTACATCAAACTAAAAAGTTTCTGTACAAATAATACTAATGCAAACAAGATTAGAAGGGAAGTAACAAATTGGGAAAATATTTTTAAAAGTAAAGGTTCTGACAAAGGTCTCATTTCCAAAATATATAGAGAACTGACCCTAATTCATAAGAAACCGAACCATTCTCCAATTGATAAAGGGTCAAAGGATATGAACAGACAATTCTCAGAGGAAGAAATTGAAACTATATCCACTCACATGAAAGAGTGTTCCAAATCACTACTGATCAGAGAAATGCAAATTAAGACCACTCTGAGATACCACTACACACCTGTCAGATTGGCTAAGATGACAGGAACAAATAATGATGAATGTTGGAGGGGATGTGGGGAAACTGGGACACTAATACATTGCTGGTGGAGTTGCGAAAGAATCTAGCCATTCTGGAGAGCAATCTGGAATTATGCCCCAAAAGTTATCAAACTGTGCATACCCTTTGACCCAGCAGCGCTACTACTGGGATTATATCCCAAAGAAATACTAAAGAGCGGAAAGAGACATATATGTGCCAAAATGTTTGTGGCAGCTCTTTTTGTTGTAGCTAGAAACTGAAAGATGAATGGATGTCCATCAGTTGGAGAATGGTTGGGTAAATTGTGGTATATGAAGGTTATGGAATATTATTGCTCTGTAAGAAATGACCAACAGGAGGAATACAGAGAGGCCTGGAGAGACTTAAATCAACTGATGCTGAGTGAAATGAGCAGAACCAGAAGATCACTGTACACTTCAACAACAATACTGTATGAGGATGTATTCTGATGGAAGTGGAGATCTTCAACATAAAGAAGATCCAACTCACTTCCAGTTGATCAATGATGGACAGAAGTAGCTACACCCAGAGAAGAAACACTGGGAAGTGAATGTAAATTGTTAGCACTAATATCTGTCTGCCCAGGTTGCATGTACCTTCGGATTCTAATGTTTATTGTGCAACAAGAAAATGATATTCACACACATGTATTGTACCTAGACTATATTGTAACACATGTAAAATGTATGGGATTGCCTGTCATTGGGGGGAGGGAATAGAAGAAGGGGGGGGATAATGTGGAAAAATGAATACAAGGGATAATGTTATAAAATATATATATAATAAAAAATTTAAAAAAAAGAAAGTAAAAAAAACTATTGAATTAATAAATAAAACCAAGAGTTGGTTTTATGAAAAAGCCAATAAAATAGATAAACCTTTGGTAAATCTGATCAGAAAAAAGAAAGAGGAAAATCAAATTGTTAGTGTTACAAATGAAAAGGGGGATCTTTCCACCAATGAAGAGGAAATTAGAGAAATAATAAGGAGTTACTTTGCCCAACTTTATGCCAATAAATTTGATAACTTAAGTGAAATGGATGACTTCCTCCAAAAATATAGGCTTCCTAGATTAACAGAGGAGGAAATAAATTGCTTAAATAGTCCCATTTCAGAAAAAGAAATAGAACAAGTTATTAATCAACTCCCCAGGAAAAAATCCCCTGGACCAGATGGATTTACATGTGAATTCTACCAAACATTTAAAAAACAATTAGCCCCAATGCTATATAAACTATTTGAAAAAATAGGGAATGAAGGAGTCCTACCAAACTCCTTTTATGACACAGACATGGTACTGATACCTAAACCAGGTCGATCGAAAACTGAGAAAGAAAATTATAGACCAATTTCCTTAATGAATATTGATGCTAAAATCTTAAATAAGATATTAGCAAAAAGACTTCAGAAAATCATCTCCAGGATAATACACTATGATCAAGTAGGATTCATACCAGGAATGCAGGGCTGGTTTAATATTAGGAAAACTATTAGTATAATTGACCATATTAATAATCAAATTAATAAAAACCATATGATCATCTCAATAGATGCAGAAAAAGCATTTGACAAAATCCAACATCCATTCCTACTAAAAACTCTTGAGAGTATAGGAATAAATGGATTATTCCTTAGAATAATCAGGAGCATATATTTAAGACCTTCAGTAAGCATAATATGCAATAGAAATAAACTGCAACCTTTCCCAGTAAGATCAGGAGTGAAACAAGGTTGCCCACTATCACCATTGCTATTCAATATAGTACTAGAAACGCTAGCCTCGGCAATAAGAGCCGAGAAAGAGATTCAAGGAATTAGAGTAGGAAATGAGGAAATCAAACTATCACTCTTTGCAGATGACATGATGGTATACTTAGAGAACCCCAAAGACTCTGCTAAAAAGCTATTAGAAATAATTCAGAATTTTAGCAAAGTGGCAGGATACAAAATAAATCCACATAAATCCTCAGCATTCTTATATATCACCAACAAAATGCAACAGCAAGAGATACAAAGAGAAATTCCATTCCAAACAAATGTTGAGAGTATAAAGTATTTGGGAATCCATCTACCAAAGAAAAGTCAGGAATTATATGAGAAAAATTACAAAACACTTGCCACAAAAATAAAGTCAGATTTAAATAATTGGAAAGACATCCAGTGCTCTTGGATGGGCCGAGTGAATATAATAAAGATGACAATACTCCCCAAACTAATCTATTTATTTAGTGCTATACCAATCTGACTCCCAAGAAACTATTTCAATGACCTAGAAAAAATAACAACAAAATTCATATGGAAGAATAAAAGGTCGAGAATTGCAAGGGAACTAATGAAAAAAAAACTCAGAGGAAGGTGGTCTAAGTGTACCTGATCTAAAACTATATTATATAGCAGCAGTCATTATTAGCAGTATTGGCTAAGAAATAGACCGGTAGATCAGTGGAACAGATTAGATACAAAGGACAAAAAAGGGTACATCTATAGCAACCTAATCTTTGACAAACCCAAAGATACCAACATTAGGGATAAAAATTCATTATTCGGAAAAAACTGTTGGGAAAACTGGAAATTAGTATGGCAGGAATTAGATATGGACCCACACTTAACACCATATACCAAGATAAGATCAAAATGGGTCCATGATTTAGGCATAAAGAATGAGATCATAAATAGATTAGAGGAACAGAGAATAGTCTACCTCTCAGACCTGTGGAGGAGGAAGGAATTTATGACCAGAGGAGAACTAGAGATCATTATTGATCACAAAATAGAAGATTTTGATTACATCAAACTAAAAAGTTTCTGTACAAACAATACTAATGCAAACAAGATTAGAAGGGAAGTAACAAATTGGGAAAATATTTTTAAAAGTAAAGGTTCTGACAAAGGTCTCATTTCCAAAATATATAGAGAACTGACCCTAATTTATAGGAAACCAAACCATTCTCCAATTGATAAATGGTCAAATGATATGAACAGACAATTCTCAGATGATGAAATTGAAACTATTTCCACTCACATGAAAGAGTGTTCCAAATCACTACTGATCAGAGAAATGCAAATTAAGACCACTCTGAGATACCACTACACACCTGTCAGATTGGCTAAGATGACAGGAACAAATAATGATGAATGTTGGAGGGGATGTGGGAAAACTGGGACACTGATACATTGTTGGTGGAGTTGTGAAAGAATCCAGCCATTCTGGAGAGCAATTTGGAACTATGCCCAAAAAGTTATCAAACTGTGCATACCCTTTGACCCAGCATTGCTGTTATTGGGATTATATCCCAAAGAAATACTAAAGAGTGGAAAGGGACCTGTATGTGCCAAAATGTTTGTGGCAGCTCTTTTTGTTGTAGCTAGAAACTGGAAGTTGAATGGATGTCCATCAATTGGAGAATGGTTGGGCAAATTGTGGTATATGAAGGTTATGGAATAGTATTGCTCTGTAAGAATTGACCAGCAGCAGGAATACAGAGAGGCTTGGAGAGACTTAAATCAACTGTTGCTGAGTGAAATGAGCAGAACCAGAAGATCACTATACACTTCAACAACAATACTGTATGAGGATGTATTCTGATGGAAGTGGAAATCTTCAACATAAAGAAGATCCAACTCACTTCCAGTTGATCAATGATGGACAGAAATAACTATACCCAGAGAAGGAACACTGGGAAGTGAATGTAAATTGTTAGCACTACTGTCTATCTACCCAGGTTACTTATACCTTTGGAAGCTAATAATTAATGTGCAGCAAGAAAATGGTATTTACACACATATATTGTATCTAGGTTGTGTTGTAACACATGTAAAATGTATGGGATTGCTTGCCATCGGGGGGAGGGAGTGGAGGGAGGGAGGGGATAATTTGGAAAAATGAATAAAAAAAATTAAATTAAATTTAAAAAAAAAGAAAGAAAAAAGAAAATTGAATGGAGACAAAAAGGCGTACACTTTCTTCTCCAGAGTTCATGGAACCTACACAAAAATTGACATAAAGACCTCAAAATCAAATGCAGAAAGGCAGAAATAATAACTGCATTTTTTTCAGATCACAATGCAAGAAAAATTACATTCAATAAAAGACTTGGGGGAAATAGACCAAAAAGTCATTGGAAACTAAATAATCTCATCCTAAAGAATGAATGGGTGGGGGGCAGAGCCAAGATGGTGGAGAGGATACACACTTCTTTCTGAACTCCCCTGCTACCCTCAAAATATTTATAAAATTCAGCCTCTGAATTAGTGCTAGATTGTCATATTGGGAGTACAATACATTGCCAACAGAAGATAATTTCGAAGATCGCCAGAAAAAATCTGTTTTGATCAGGCATGGGAGGAGGCCAGGCCAGGTGCAGGCATAGACAGGCAGGCAGGCAGACAGAGCACAGAGGATGGAACACACTGAGCAGACCAGGGATAGGGCGTGGTCTCCATGGGTGGAAAATCTATGGGGAGGACTTTCCCACAGTGTTGGCTATTATGCTGTGGTAACAAGCCAGTAGATCAGCAGAAAAGTTATAAAATTTCTAACAAACAGAGGGTAAAGATTATACCCCAAAGGCCTGGAGTCTCATGGGCCCTGGCCACTCCCACCCAGCACCAGGAGTGACTCAGCATGATTCAAGCACAGCTGCTGGTCCCAGTGCAGCCTTTGATCACCACACAGTCACTGATTCCTGCCCAGACTCTGATGCCAGTGCAGCTGCTGCCTTTCCGCTGCCATTCTGCTGCCATTTCCTGTTGCCTATTGAGGAACCTTGGAAAGCTCTCATTGCACCAAAAGCAGATCCCAGCTTTTTTTTTTTAATGAGTAAAATAGCAAAGTGGGCTCTAACTACAGTGAAAGAGAGCAGATTTCAAAACTTGAGGAGAATAAAAGCAGATTGTCTCCAGATGAAGCCCCAAAGGGGGATCTGATGTGGTCCCTACCACACAAGGCTCTCATAGAAGAAATTTAAAAGGATCTTAAAAGAGAGCTAGAAGAAGAATGGGGAAAGGGAAATCTTGCAAGAGGATCTGGATAAGGCATGTAATTTATTAAAAGATAGAGTGGGGAAAAAACAATACCTGAAAAACAATTTGTGAATTAGAAAAAGTAAATAATTCCAAGGAAAACAGAATTTGTGAATTAGAAAAAGAAACTAACTCCTTAAAAAGTGGTGAAATGGAAAAAAAAATTTCATAGAACAAAACTCATTTAAAAACTCAATTGGACAAATACAAAAAGAAATTAAAAAGTAAATGAAGAAAATAATTCATTAAAAATCAGAACTGAACAAATAGAAATGAATGACTTGAGGAGACACCAAGAATCAATCAAGTAAAACCAAAAAAGAAAAAAAAATAGAAAAAATGTTAAATATCTACTTGGGAAAACAACAGACCTGGAAAGTAGATCTAGGAGAGATAAGCTAAGGATCATTGGACTCCCTGAAAATCATGATGAAAAAAAGAGCCTAGACACTATTTTTCAGGAAATCATCAAAGAGAACTACGCAGATGTCATAGAACCCGAAGGTAAAATAGCTATTGAAAGAATTCAGTGAACACCTGCATAAAAAGAACCCCAAACTAAAACTCCAAGGAATATTTGGTTAAATTCCAGAATTATTTAACCAAGGAAAAAATACTACAAGCATTCAGAAAAAAAAATTTCAAATACCAAGAAACCACAATTAAGATTACTCAGGATCTAGCAGCATCCACATTAAAGGATTGAAGGGCCTGGAATCTGATATTATGAAAGGCAAAGGAACTTGGTATGCAGCCAAGAATAAATTACCCAGCTAAACTGAGCATTTTTTCCAAGGAAGAAGATGGGCATTCAATGAAACAGGTGAATTCCATTTATTTCTGATGAAAAAAACAGAGCTAAACAAAAAATTTGACCTCCATATATGGGACTCAAGAGAAGCATAAAAAAGTAAAAAGAACTCTTGAGAATTTTATTTCTGTTATGAGTATACATAAAGAGTGCATGTAAAATTTGATTTTGCTGTTATAACATAAAAAAGGAACTAGAGGCAGAAAGGAGATTGTACCAGAAAAAGGGAAAAGTGGAGTTAAAAAGAGGGAAATTACATCTTATGAAAAGGCAAAGGAAACCTTTTATATCTGAGGGTAAGAAGGAGGGGGATGAATGTAGTGTGAATCTTAATCTCATTAGAATTGGCTCAAAGAGAAAATATTAGACATATTTGTTTTACAGAGAAACTTTTCCCACCTCATTGGAGGGGAAAAAGGAAAAGGGAAGAAGTAGGCTAAATAGAAGGGAATACAGAAATAATAAAGGAAAGGCATAAGAAAGGGAGAGGGACTCTCTGGGAGAGAGAAAGATTCTAAAGAGGGAGGGCTGTATAAGGCAAGTGATGCCTATAAGTTTAATATTGGGGAAGGGGGGAAGGGGGAAAAGAAAAAGAAAAAAAATCATATAGGGATAATAAGATGGCAGGAAATACAGAATTAGGAGTTTTAACCATAAATATAAATGGGATGGACTCTCCCATAAAGCAAAAGTGGACAGCAGACTGGATCAAAAGCCAGAATCCTACAATATATTGTTTATAGGAAACACATTTAAAGCAGAGCAATACATACAGAGTAATGTTAAAAGACTGGAGCAGAATCTGCTATGCTTCAGGTGAAGTCAGAAAAGCAGGAATAGCCATCCTGATCTCAGATCAAGCAAAACCAATAATTGATCTAATTAAAAGAGATGAGGAAGGAAACTATATCTTGCTAAAGGGTAGCATAGATAATGAAGCAATATCATTACTACATATATGCACCAAGTGGTATAACATCTAACTTCCTAAAGTAAAAGTTCATAGAGCTGTAAGAAGAAATAAACAGCAAAACTATAATAGTGGGAGAGCTCAACCTTGTATTCTCAGAACTAGATAAAGCAAACCACAAAACAAATAAGAAAGAAGTTAAAGAAATAAATAGAACACTAGAAATGTTAGTTATGATATATCTTTGAAGAAAAATGAATAGAGATTTTTCTCGGAAGTTTATGGAGCCTATACAAAAATTGACCATATATTAAGACATAATGCCCTCGAATTCAAATGCAGAAAGGCAGCAATAGTAAATGCATCCTATTCAGATAACAATGTAATAAAAAACTACATTCAATAAAAAGCCAGGGGAGAATAGACCAAAAAGTCATTGGAAACTACATAATCTCATCCTCAAGAATGAATGGGTGAAACAGCAAATCATAGACACAATTTATAATTTCACCCAAGAGAATGACAATAATGAGACAATATACCAAAATTTGTGGGATATACTCAAAGTGGTAATAAGGGAAAATTTTATATCTCTAGAAGCTTAGTTACATAAAATAAAAAAGACAAGATCAATGAATAAGGCTTACATCTAAAAAAGCTAGAAAAAGAGAAAATTTAAAACCTCCCATAAAATATTAAACTTGAAATTCTAAAAATAAAAAGAGAGATTAATAACATTGAAATTAAAAAAAAACTATTGAATTAATAAATAAAATTAAGAGTAGGTTCTATGAAAAAAAACAACAAAGTAGATAAACCTTTGGTAAATTTAATTAGAAAAAGGAAAGAGGAAAATCAAATTATCAGTCTTAAAAATGAAAGGGGAGCAAAATGGCAGCGTGGAGGCAGACAGCTGCTTGAGCTCCTCATTTACTCTGAGAACTTACTTCATGACAAGCCTCAGAGTTAATGCTTGACCAGAAAAGAAACCCACAAATAATCACCAAGAGAAGACATCCTTGAAATTCGCCAGAGAAGGTCTGTGTTTGCTCGGGGGAGGGTTGAACAGACTGGGCGCAGACTGAGGGCAGGCAGCCAGAGCGAGACAGGCAGCTCACACAGCTCAGACCCAAGGTGGAGGGGTATAATCTCTGCCATTTCTGTGAAAAGGCTTTTACCCCAGTGTGGATACTCCATCTTGGCAGCAAGCCAGGAGCAGCAGAGAGGGTGTAAACACCGGAGGTGAGGATTAAAACCCCTGAAAGCTAGCGTCTCTCAGAACCAGCCACCCCCAACCCCCCACCTGGAGTGACTCAGCACGTTCTCAGAGGCTCAGAACGTTCTCAGAGGCTCTGAGCGCAGACTCAGCACAGCCAGCTCTGTTCTGTTAGTGGCTCACTGCTGCCCATTAACACCATCCAGATCCACCCCCCCAAAAAAAGAGACCAATTGTTTCTCTTGTCAGTTTGTTTTCTTCCATTCCGCTCTTGACAAAATGAACAAAAAATTCAAAAGGGCTCTAACCATTGACAGCTTCTGTATGGAGAGAGAGCAGACTTCAAATACTGAGGAGACTAAAAACAGACTGTCCCCAGAGGAATCCCCTAAGGGGGATATGATCTGCTCCTCAATACAAAAGAATCTCATAGAAGATATCAAAAAGGGTCTCACAAGAGAGCTAGAAGAGAAATGGGAAAAGGAAAGGGAAGCTTGGCAAGAGAGCCTGGAGAAGTCATTCCACACATTTAAAGACAGAGTGGATAAAGAAAACAAATCATTGAGAAATAAAATCAGTGAATTAGAAAAGGCAAACGACTCCAAGGAAAACAGGATTAGTGAGCTGGATAAAGAAATCAGCTCTCTAAAAAATAAAATGGATAAGATGGAAAAAAATTCCATAGAAGATAAAAACATAATTGGACAGTTACAAAAAGATATAAAAAAGTGAGTGAAGAAAATACGTCATTGAAAATTAGACTGGAACAAGTAGAAATGAATGACTCAAGGAGAAACTAAGAGGGAGTCAAGCAAAACCAGAGAAATGAAACAATTGAAAAGAATGTCAAGCACCTTATTAGAAAGACAACAGACCTGGAAAACAGATCCAGGAGAGACAATTTGAGAATAATCGGACTCCCTGAAAATGTGAGGAAAAAAAGAGCTTGGACACTATTTTCCAGGAAATTATCAAAGAGAACTGCCCAGACATTTTGGAAACAGAGGGTAAAATAGACATTAAAAAAATTCATCAATCACCTACTGAAAGGGACCCTAAAATCAAAACGCCAAGAAATATAGTGGCCAAGTTCAAGAACCATAAGACAAAGGAAAAATATTGGAAGCTACTAGAAAAAATCAATTCAGATATGGAGGAACCACAATAAGGATAACCCAAGATCTAGCAGCGTCTACATTAAAAGAAAGAAGGGCCTAGAATATGATATTTTGAAAGGCTAAGGAACTTGGTATGCAGCCAAGAATAACTTACCCAGCAAGAATGAGCATCGTTTTCCAGGGAAGAAGATGGACATTTAACGAAATAAATGAATTCCATCTATTCTTGATGAAAAAAACAGACCTACATAAAAGGTTTGATCTTCAAATACAGAACTCAAGAGATTTCTAAAAAGGTAAAAAGAAATCTTGAGAACTATACTTCTGTCAAAAAAATATGTAAAGAACATATGTACAATTTGTCTTAGAAACTAGAGGTGGAAAGGAGATTATATCACAAAAAAGTGTAAAGTGGTGGTGCTACATCTCATGAAGAGGCAAAGGTAACCTATTATATCTGAGAAAAAGAAAGGAGGGGGATGAACATAGTGTGTATCAATAGACATATTCGATTTATGGTGAAACTTCTTCCACTTCATTGAAAAGTGAGAGGGAAGGAGTAAGCTAAGGGAAAGGGAATACAGAAATTTCGAGGAAAAGGGGTAAAATAAGGGGAGGAACTTTAAGGTGGGGGAGGGATCCTAAACAGGGAGGGCTGTGAAAAGCAAGTGGTGTTCACAAGTTTAATACTGGGTAGGGGGGTAAGAGGGAAGGAAGGGGGAAAAGCATAAGCAGGGGTTAATAGGATGGCAAGCAATACAGAATTAGTTATTCTAACCATAAATGTGAATGGGCAAACTGCCTCATAAAGAGGAAACAGTTAGCAGACTGGATTAAAAATCAGAATCCTACTATATGTTGTTTACAGGAAACACACCTGAAACAGGGTGATACATTCAAACTAAAAGTAAAAGGGTGGAGCAGAATCTAGTATGCTTCAGGCAAAACCAAAAAAGCAGGAGTAGCCATCCTCATCTCAGATCAAGCAAAAAAAAAATTGATCTAATTAAAAGAGATAAGGAAGGGCATTATATCCTGCTGAAGGGTAGCATCAATAATGAAGCAGTATCAATATTAAACATATACGCACCAAGTGGTGCAGCATCTAAATTCTTAAAAGAGAAATTAAGAGAGCTGCAAGAAGAAATAGATAGCAAAACTATAATAGTGGGAGCTCTCAACCTTGCACTCTCAGAATTAGATAAATCAAACCACAAAATAAATAAGAAAGAAGTCAAAGAGGTAAATAGAATACTAGAAAAGTTTGATATGATAGATCTTTGGCGAAAGCTAAATGGAGACAGAAAGGAGTGTACTTTCTTCTCAGCAGTTCATGGAACCTATACAAAAATTGATCATATATTAGGGCATAAAAACCTCAAAATCAATTGCAGTAAGGCAGAAATAGTAAATGCATCCTTTTCAGACCACAATGCAATTAAAATTACATTTAATAAAAAGCCAGGGCAAAATAGACCAAAAAATAATTGGAAACTAAATAATCTTATACTAAAGAATGATTGGGTAAAACAGCAAATCATAGACATAATTAATAACTTCACCCAAGAAAATGACAATAATGAGACATCATACCAAAATGTGTGGGATACAGCTAAAGCAGTAATAAGGGGAAGTTTTATATCTCTACAGGCCTACTTGCATAAAATAGAGAAAGAGAGGGCCAACAAATTGGGCTTATAACTAAAATTGCTAGAAAAGGAACAAATTAAAACCCCCCAGACAAACACAAAACTTGAAATTCTAAAAATAAAAGGTGAGATTAATAAAATTGAAAGTAAAAAAACTATTGAATTAATTAATAAAACAAAGAGTTGGTTCTATGAAAAAACCAACAAAATAGACAAACCCTTAGTAAACCTGATTAAAAAAAGGAAAGAGAAAAAGCAAGTTGTTAGTCTTGAAAATGAAAAGGGTGAACTCACCACTAATGAAGAGGAAATTAGAACAATAGTTAGGAGCTACTTTGCTCAACTTTATGCTGATAAAATCGATAACTTAAATGAAATGGAAGAATACCTTCAAAAATATAGCTTGCCCAGATTAACAGAGGAAGAAGTAAGTAGTCTAAATAGTCCCATCTCAGAAAAAGAAATAGAACAAGCTATTAACCAACTTCCTAAGAAAAAGTCCCCAGGATCAGATGGATTTACAGGTGAATTCTACCAAACATTTAAAGAACAATTAACTCCAATGCTATGTAAACTATTTGAAAAAATAGGGATTGAAGGAGTCCTACCAAATTCCTTCTATGACACAGACATGGTACTGATACCCAAAACAGGTAGATCAAAAACTGAGAAAGAAAACTATAGACCAATTTCCTTAATGAATATTGATGCTAAAATATTAAATAAGATATTAGCAAATAGACTTCAGAAAATCATCCCCAGGATAATACACTATGACCAAGTGGGATTTATACCAGGAATGCAGGGCTGGTTTAATATTAGGAAAACTATTAGTATAATTGACCATATTAATAATCAAATTAATAAAAACCATATGATCATCTCAATAGATGCAGAAAAAGCATTTGACAAAATCCAACATCCATTCCTACTAAAAACGCTTGAGAGTATAGGAATACATGGACTATTCCTTAAAATAATAAGGGGCATATATTTAAAACCTTCAGTAAACATCATATGTAATGGTGATAAACTAGAACCTTTCCCTATAAGATCAGGAGTGAAACAAGGTTGCCCACTATCACCATTACTTTTCAATATAGTACTAGAAATTCTAACCTCGGCAATAAGAGCCGAGAAAAAGATTCAAGGAATTAGAATAGGAAATGAGGAAATCAAATTATCACTTTTCACAGATGACATGATGGTATACTTAGAGAACCCCAAAGACTCTGCTAAAAAGCTATTAAAAATAATTCAGAATTTTAGCAAAGTTGCAGGATACAAAATAAATCCACATAAATTCTCAGCATTTTTATACATTACCAACACAATCCAACAGCAAGAGATACAAAGAGAAATTCCATTCAAAATAACAGTCGATAGTATAAAATATTTGGGAATATATCTACCAAAGGATAGTCTGGAATTATATGAGCAAAATTACAAAACACTTGCCACAAAAATAAAGTCAGATTTAAATAATTGGAAAGACATTGAGTGCTCTTGGATAGGCCGAGGGAATATAATTAAGATGACAATACTCCCTAAACTAATCTATTTATTTAGTGCTATACCAATCAGACTTCCAAGAAACTATTTTAATAACCTAGAAAAAATAACAACAGAATTCATATGGAACAACAAAAGGTCGAGAATTTCAAGGGAAGTAATGAAAAAAAATTAAGTGAAGGTGGTCTAGCTGTACCTGATCTAGAACTATATTATAAAGCAACAGTCACCAAAACCATTTGGTATTGGCTAAGAAATAGACTAGTTGATCAGTGGCATAGGTTAGGTTCACAGGGCAAGATAGTGAATAAAAATAGCAATCTAGTGTTTGACAAACCCAAAGATCCCAAATTTGGGGATAAGAATTCCTTATTTGACAAAAACTGCTGGGAAAACTGGAAATTATTATGGCAGAAACTAGGCATGGACCCACATTTAACACCACATATTAAGATTAGATCAAAATGGGTCCAAGATTTAGGCATAAAGAACGAAATCATAAATAAATTGAAGGAACATGGGATGGTTTACCTCTCAGACTTGTGGAGGAGGAAGGAGTTTGTGTCCAAGGGAGAACTAGAGACCATTATTGATCACAAAATAGAACATTTTGATTACACCAAATTAAAAAGTTTCTGTAC